>NC_057866.1:221010434-221636781 GCF_019393635.1 Dromiciops gliroides
ATTCAGTTCAGGTCTTTTCATCATGAAAGCCTGAAAGTCTTCTTTTTCATTGAAGTCCCATTCCCCCCCTGAAATATTATACACAGTTTTGCTGGGTAGGTGATCCTTGGTTGTAATTCCAGTTTCTTTGCCCTCTGGAATACCATATTCCAAGCCCTACTATCCTTTATAATAGAAACTGCTAGATCTTGGGTTATCTTGACTGTGGCTCCATAGTACTTGAATTGTTTCTATCTAGCTGCTTGCAATATTTTCTTCTAAACCTGGGAGCTCTGGAATTTGGCTATAACATTCCTGGAAGTTTTCCTTTTGGGATCTCTTTCAGGAGGTAATGGGTGGATTCTTTCAATTTCTATTTTATCTTCTACTTCTAGCATATCAGGGCAATTTTCCCTGACAGTTTCTTGGAAGATGATGTCTAAGCTCTTTTTTTGATCATGGTTTTCAGGTAGTCCAATGATTTTCAAATTATCTCTCCTGAATCTATTTTCCAGGTCAGCTGTTTTTCCAAGGAGATATTTCACATTATTCTCTATTTTTTTTTATTCATTTGGATTTGCTTTATTGTGTCTTGGTTTCTCATAAAGTCATTAGCTTCTATTTGCTCAATCCTAATTCTCAAGCAATTATTTTCTTCAGAGAGCCTTTGTAATTCCTTTTCCATTTGGACAATTTGGCTTTTCAAGCTGGTGATTTTTATTTCATGACCCTCCTTCATCACTCTCATTTCTCTTTCCTTTTTTTCCTCTACCTCTCTTACTTTCCCCTCTACCTCTCTTACTTTATCTTCATAGTACTTTTTGTGTATTTCTATGGCCTGAGACAAATTCATATTTTTCTTGGAAGCTTTGTATGTTGGAGCTTTGACTTTGTTGTCTTCTTCTGAGGTGTATTTTGATCTACCTTGTGAACAAAGAAACTTTTGATGGTCCACATCTTTTTCTGCCTGCTCATTATCCTAACCTATGTTTTTGCTTTTAACTCCTTAAAGTGCGGCACTGCTTCCAGGGCACATTGTCCCAAGCTTCAGTGGGTCCCAGGTAGTAAGATTTAAGGAGAGGCATGTTCTCAACTCACCTGGCCTGTGCTCTGGTCTCTAAATAACCATGGGCCTGTTTACTCTTTAATCTGGAAGCAGAAATATGATTCACTGAGGTTATAAGCTTCACATGCCTGTGCCCCTCCCCCACTGGGCTGCTACCGCTCAAGTTTGCTTCCTGGTTCTGAACATGGGCAATACAGCAGCACTCTGCCTCAGCCCCAGCAGAGAGCCCTGTTATCTTCCCCTGGCCAACTGCTGGACTCCCTCACTGGGCTGTGCACCTGATGGCGATGGTTCTAAGTCTCTGGAGGCTTGGCTTGCCTGGGGCTGGATCTTTGTGGCACAATCGTGCTCCCCTCGCAGACTGGTACAACAGACCTTCTCTACTGTCCTTTTGAGCCATTTTGGCTGGAAAATGATCTCACTCTGTTCTTTTGTAGGTTCTGCTGCTCCAGGAATTGTCTTATGGCATTATTTGGAGGTATGTGGACAGATGGTGTGGTGAACAACGGAAGTTACAGCCTTTCCTCCACCATCTTGACTCTGCTCCTGACCTCAATATAGTCTGATAAGAATATGAGACTTAAACCTGCTGTAATCACACAGAAATATATGAAGTTCAGGACTTAGTCATTAAGATTAGGATCTTAGACTAGACAGTCTTTGCTGGTTATACTGCCCTTATTTATCTGGCTTCACTGAAGAGAAAAGTCTCCACTTAAGATAATATTCTGGATAACTGTAGTTTGCTATTTTATATTTTAAATTATTTTGATGGCAATATTTCTAAAATGTATTCTATTCTACCCTATCTTCTATATTCAGTATCATAAGGGCATAAAGTAATCTCAGAAGCCATGTAGTTTTCCCCCAACTCATTTTATAGAAGAGATGATTGAAATTCAGAGAGGCTAAGTGATTTGCTCACAGTCACATAGAGATTATTAGGAGATTTTATGGGGGAACACATTCAAGAATCACATAAGATAAGAAACCATCACATCCTATGCTAAACTCATAAATGTGGAAGATTCCATATATAATAAAATAATGCCCTCAATAAATTAACCAAATAACATTTATTAAGTACTTCTGATATTTCAGGTACTATGCTAGATACATTAGATACTCAGAGAAAAAGAAAAAAGTAATCCCTGCCCTCAGGTAGCTTGTATTCTAATGGGGAGGGGCAAATAGAAAATGGAGCATAGAAATTAGATCTGTGTTTTCATTTTTGAGGGAACTCCCAATAAAGGAAATTTCTAATAAAATGCCAGCTGGCAAGTTTTATGTAACCTATAGTCAGGGAGAGTTATCTAGACTAGAGGAGTCAGAAACTATGGCCCATGGGGTCTAAGAGCGAATAATGTTCTTCCAAAAAATCTTCTGTGCTTGGAACCATTTGATGCTTCTAATTGAAAAAGGAGTGGCTTTTTAGCTCCATTATCTTCCTCTGAATATGAACCCAGATCATTGGGTTGTTTCTGCTTTGATTTCTCATTTTAAAAAAACATATATTTATCCACACATCTATTTATTCATCTATTTGTTTGCTTATTTATTTACTTGTTTATTTGTTTTAGAAGTTATTTTCAGAGGTCTGTCTGGGGGCCCAAACTTAGGCTGTCCTCCTCACTTTTTAGCCACCCCTAGGCCCACAGCCACACTGTCCTTTAAATGATCTTTATCCCTATGGTCCCTCTGGTGCCTGCAAACTACAGATGCCTTTTTGCCCTAGAACTGAAATCACGCCTCTGCTTTCCTGCAGCTGCCCACATCTCATAGGGTCCCTACCCCTTGCTACTGCATTCACCAGGTGTGTGCTAGCTCCTTCTCCCTGCAGTCATAACCTGGGATGCTTCTGCTCAGCACAGCTGTGCTTGGTGTTCCTCCACAGTGGAAGGTTTTAAATCTTCTACTCAACCATCAATCCCCCACACTTTCCGTGAGATGAAAGTTTCTGAGGCTGAGGCTGCCTCTCAACCCAGCTGCCTACAAGGCTTGTTGTTTGTTGATTATGCAGAGTCAGTACCTCACTCAAAGGTGTTTGCACTTAACTCGGGCAGAACCTCTGCCCCTGGAAGTTGGGTCTTTGCTGGGGTCTTTTCAGATTCTTTTAGGAGGACAGCAGCTTTACTCCATATTTATTTCTGCTACTCTGAGGTGATGTTCTGTCCTTTTTTTTCCTTCTTGGGAGAAATTTGGAGAGTGGAAAGTTTTATGATCTACTTCACCATCTGCCCAGAATCTGACTCTTGAAAGAAAAGTGATTTAGAGGCTAAGGTGAAGACATTCTCGCCACGAAGGACAGCCTATGCAAAGATGCTAAGATGGGAGTTGGAGCACTGTGTGTAAAAGATGGCAAGTATGCCAATATGACTGGACAGGGGCAGCTAGGTGGCGCAGTGGATAGAGCACCGGCCCAGGAGTCAGGAGTACCTGAGTTCAAATGCAACCTCAGACACTTAACACATACTAGCTGTGTGACTCTGGGCAAGTCACTTAACCTCAATTGCCTCACAAAAAAAAAACAAAAAGCAATATGACTGGACTAAAGAGTGCATGGAGGGAAACAATGTATAAGACTAGAAAGATAGGAAAGGACAAGGTCGTGAAAAGCTTTAAATGCTGTTGTTTTGTTTGTCTGTTTTTCTCCCTGCTTGTGATTGTGTTGTATAGTTTTTCTGTCTCTTCCTATAATGTCAGATTATCAGCTATCACTTATTGATACTTTCAGTGTGCAAATCCACCTTCTAACTTTTCTAATATACTCTTTATTTCAGTGATTGGCTGGAAAAACAAATAATCAAACCTGTTGTTTAAATGATGTATTAATAATGAGATCAAGGATCATTGGCGTTTTCCTCTTAGTAAAATGAATGAATTTTAGGCCCCTAACTTTGTGAGGTCTGTTTTACCTGACAAAAAACAATGCCTCTTATTGCCGAATTTCTGATTCTCAGTGAATTTCACAGAAGTAAGGTTTGAAGATTAGTAGTCTTTGGTGAACTAAAGCATAATTAAACCTATAACAGAGTGCTTCCTATTGACCATGTGCCCTAGATTTCCCCCCAAAAAGCTGTTTTCAGTTTTTATCTCAGTTATGCATTCCCATGGTGCAGAACTAGGCAAGGTTTGAGAGAGCCTCTAAAACTATTTTTCCATATGGTTTAACATCAGAGTTCCCACTGATATCTCTCACCATTTATCAATAATTATATCATGAATCTCTTCTTACTCCTTTCTTTAAAAAAAAAAGCAACCAATGAACAAAAATCAACAAAACAAAACCAACGAACAAAAAACAAAAAAAAACAACAAAACCCCTGATCCCTAAACAGGAAGTATATGTATTTGTATGTGCACATATGCAAATTATATATATATATATATATTATATGTAAAAAAGACCGCTATAAAAGTCCATTTATTTAAACATGTATATAATCAATTAAAGGAAATAATTTATTTTAATATCTGTGAATGAACAAATGGGGATTACCAATTTGGAACAGAAAAAAAAAGAAGTCTTCCCCAAAGGACATGCCATTTATTTTTAATTGTCAATGTTTTGTATTTTCCCTTGATCTAGGCTACAAAGAAATACATAAAAACTCATTCCAAGACAACAGAGGGATAATAATCTGTTGGTAAGAAGTATATTCATTCATTATTCATTGACTCAATAGATAATAATACCACTACGAATTATAATGGATTGAGACTTTCCATTTCTATCTTCCCTTTAGTTCTTTTCCCCTTTTTTATTTCTTTGGCCTTCTTTCATTCTTTCCCTTTCTCTTCTTCCCTTCAGTATAGAAGTGATACATCTCTTTTATGCTTGCCTGATATTATCTTATTTTGTCATCTTCTCCTGCTTTTATATTATCTTTCATTTCCTCTTCATTTGTGTCTTTGAAAAAAACTGCTTTAAGACTCAAGTACAAAATGAAAGCACAGCTCAGCAGTAGTTCAAAAAATCTCAAAATAATGTATTTAGAATCACCAGTCTCCATGAGAGTTATTTTAAATAGTACATTTTGCAAGTTGACCTCAAGGTCTGCCAACTGGGCATTTTGCCTGCATGAGTGAGGTAGAGGATCCAAGAGATAGTCATTTTTGGGTTGTTGTCTGAGGTTGCAAACATATGCTTGTGTTCTTCTAGCCTAAAGTTAGCAGTAGGATAGGGCAGGTGTGAGACTGGCAAGAGTAGGCTGGTGAAAATGTTTGCAAATTCATAAAAAGGGTGTGCAATTGTCCTACTTTGGCAGGAATATAACTTTTATCAACTAAGTTAATTGGTATTTTATGTGGCCATATTTATTGGCATTTTGTTTTTGTTCAGTTAGGGTAAGAGTCTCCAGTTGGGCAATCGTAATCATTCACTACTCAATGGCCAACCCAAACTCAGGCATGTGACAACAGTTCTTGGCGTGCCCCCTTCCCTGAAGTTCACTAGAATTTCAAACTGGGAAATGAGAATACCGAGGCTAGAAGCAACTACCACATTCCATTTTTTTTTAACCTGAGGGGAAACTCTTCTCATCTTGTTGGTTGGAATAATATCAATTAATCATTTGTTAAGCACTTACACTATGTGTTCGAGCCTGTGCTAAGTCCTGGAGAAATTAATATAGATATACAGATAATTTAAAATAATTTTGAGAGGAAGTCACTAGCACCTGAGGAAGGATCAAGAAAGGCTTCTTGTAGAAGTTATTTATAAAGTTGAGCCTTGAAGCAAAGTAGGGATTCTAAAGAGGTGGAGATGAGAAGAGAATGCATTCCTCTCATGTGGGATAGTCAGTACAAAGGCATGGAGATGGACCCATTTTATCTTGGCCCCTTTGGCTACTTTCATATTATCTTTCATTTCTTCATTTGTATCTTTAACAAAATTGCTTGCAAGACTCAAGTGAAATCAACAAGTCCTTATTATGTGCCTGTGGCTGTGCTAAGCACTGAGAATACAAATACAAGCAGAAACAAAAACAGTCCCTAACCTCAAGGAGCTTACATTCTAATGGTGGACTTTGAAGGAAGTAGGAATTATAATCAAAGATGGAATAACCAAGAATTTCAAAGAAAGTACCATGAAGACAGAATGAGACTGGGAAATGGAGAATATAAGAAAATGAAGGGGAATAGTATCATATAATCAGGACATGTGTGTTTGAATTATGTTACGGGGAGCTTTGAATGTAAGAACCAGGAATTTAGCATTTGTTTGGTAGGGAATCAGGAGTCATGGAAGGTTTTGCAGAGAGGGTCAATATGGTCATGGTGGTGCATTAGGATATTTACTTGGGCACAGAATAGAAGATAAACTGGGGCCCTGAAGACCAATACAGTACTATAGGAAAGAAGGAATGAGGCCCTAAACTAGGGTGGCAGCAATATGAATGAAAGGAAGGACCATCTGCAAGAAATATGATGAGATATTTGACAACTGATTGGATAAAAAATCAGAGATTAGAGCTGGTGGGGATCTTGGAGGCCATTTATTCTCACCCCTAATTTTATAGGTGAGGAAATTGAGACATGAAGGAATTTAAATATTTTGCTTGAAGTCACACTAGTAAATGTTCAAGGTAGGATTTAAACCCAAGGTTTCCTTACCTATTTTGAGTAAAGAGGGAAAAGTTGAAGATAGGCAGCTTCAAATTTATAAACTTCTGTGACTAAGAAACTGATGGTGCCATTAGACAAAAATAAAGAAGTTGGGAAAGGAAATAAGCATTTATTAATGCCTACTATGTGCCAAGTACCATGTAAATATGAAAAAATATAAACTATAAATAAGTTTATATAGAGACAAGTTTAACAAATTTTATTTCATTTGATCCTCACAACTCTCCGACATAGGTTACATTACTTGCCCAAGGTCACACAACTAGTCAGTGTTTGAGGTTGAATTTGAATTCCTGATTTCAGGCCCAGTGTTCTATCCACTTGCCTCAAATTTGAAAAGGGCAAGTGGATGGGAGAAGATGATAGGCTCATTTTTAAATTTATTGACTCAGAGCCACCATTAGGCTATCCAGGTTGAGATATCCAGCCAGCTATTATTAGGAAATAGAGTATTAGAGTTCAGGGAGAGAGGTTAGGTGGAGATATAGATTAAGGAGTCATCTGATCTTAAGTGGCCTACTCAATATTGGTGCATTTATAAGAATTTGTCTATCTCAGCATAAAATGACACTTCCCTAACACCATAGGCCAGCCATTTTTATATATATATATATATATATATATATATATATATATATATATATATATATATATATATATGTATGTATGTATGTATGTATATGTATATGTATATGTATATGTATATGTATATGTATATGTATATATGTATATGTATGTATGTATGTGTAATCATATATATAGTTCACATTCTGAAAGCAATTCTGTGTTCAATCTCATTTTCCCAGGTAATGTAAAGATGAGGGATCCAAAATGTTTGCTAGAGAAGTGAAGGTGTGCAAATATCCTTGGATTCATCCTACAGGAGGATATTCAGAGGGTTTGTATATTACTCAATCAACTCTACAGTTAGATCAATTTAGCAAGAAACTATTTCTACATTTCTTGAAATACTGAAAATAAGGAACACAATCATTTAATTTGATTCAATCAACATTTATAAAATGCACAGCACTAAGCTCTGGGGATATAAAGGTATAAAATGACCTTGTCTCTGCCCTCAGACAAATTCTATTGACTCACATTGAGTTATAATGCAAGATAGATTGTGATAAGGGCAAGAGGGGGTTGCAGGGAACTCCAAGAAAACTTGAGGTGGAAGAGAACATTTTAGCTTGGAGTGTCAAGAAATGCTTCATCTAAGAAGCTGCAGTGCTGAATCTTGAGGGAAGAGATAAATGCTGATGGTTGGAGAGGGGGGGAGTGGGACACATTCTTTTTTTTTTTTTTTAGCTTTTTTTTTTTTGTGTGAGGCAATTGGGGTTAAGTGACTTGCCCAAGGTCACACAGCTAGTTAAGTGTCAAGCATCTGAGGCCGGATTTGAACTCAGGTCCTCCTGAATCCAGGGTTGGTGCTTTATCCACTGCGCCACCTAGCTGCCCCAGTGGGACACATTCTAAGCATCAAAGTCAACCCTTATAAATCCATAGAGGCAGGTAATAGCACGTAAAGGCAAAGAGAGGGAAAGTGAGTACATTTGGGTGAAATGAACATCACATGAAAGTCAATAATGTGAAATAAAGTTGAGTATGTTTGACATTGATTCCTGGGAACATTATAGAAAGTATTCTTTTTTTTTTTTTTTTTTTGCGGGGCAGTGGGGGTTAAGTGACTTGCCCAGGGTCATACAGCTAGTAAGTGTCAAGTGTCTGAGGCTGGATTTGAACTCAGGTACTCCTGAATCCAAGGCCAGTGCTTTATCCACTGCGCCACCTAGCCACCCCTATAGAAAGTATTCTTAAAGGAATAATTTCTGAAAATCTAGAAAAGGAAACAATTATTATAAAACTTCATTGAGAGGAAGGTGGATAGGTAATTAACAGAAGAACTTCATGTCCTCTTCTGACATTATTATTAGATTGACCAATTAGAGGAAGTTATAAACATACAACCGGCATTTCAGTTAAATATTTGACAAATCCTCTTGCTATACTTTTTTTTTATTTGGTTAGGTAATTGGGGTTAAGTGACTTGGCCAGGGTCACACAGCTAGCAATTGTTAAGTGTCTGAGACTGAATTTGAACTCAGGTCCTCCTGAATCCAGGGCTGGTGCTCTATCTACTGCACCACCTAGCTGCCCCCCTATTGTTATACTTTTGACAAGATGGTGATATATTTTAAATAAATCATTAAATGATGACAAATTTAAATGCTAATGTTGTTGTTCAGTCATATTCAGTCATGTCTTACTCTTTGTGACCCATTTGGGATTTTCTTGGCAAAGATACTAGAGTAGTTTTGCCATTTAATTCTCCAGCTCATTTTACAGTTGAAGAAACTGAGGCAAACAGGGTGAAATGACTTTCCCAGGTCACACAGCTAGTAAGTGACTGAGGTCAGATTTGAATTCAAATCTACCTGACTACAGGCTGAGCAACCTATCCACTGAACCACCTAGCTGCCCTTAAATGATAGCACAGCTATGTAAATTCAGAACCAGTTACATAACTAAAGCCACAGAATGAGCATTAATGTGTCTGTCAACTTGGTTCCATAATTCTGTGCTTGGTCCTGTGCTGTTTCTTATTGAATTGAATTAGGTCATATCAGATTATGGCATTGGCTAGTAGCAACAAGTAGTGACTGTTAGCCTATGTGCTGGCTGATGGGGTTAGGATCCAAAAACAACAAGCTAATAAGCATTTGTATTCAAAGAATCAGCTTAGGAGGTAGTGTGGTACAATGGGAAGATCCCCGGCTCTGGACTTGAGTTACAGTGTTGAAATACAAGCTCCGATTCTTACTACTTAATGACCTTCAGTGGGATCCTTAACTTCCTGAGACTCAGTTTCTTGATCTGTAGAATGAGAGGACCAGACTTCTCATTCCCTTCCACTTCTATATTTATGATGTGATAGGCCTATAAATGACACAAATATAAGATGGGGGCAGTGTGAATTCCGTGAGCATTTATATAGACAGGCTCTAGTTTGATCATCTACAAACTCATTACAAGTTAACACTCTGACTTAGCAGTCTCCAAAGCAAATGTGTTCTTTGGTGACATTCAAAGGTATCATAGCATCCAGAGGAAGGAAGGCGATAGCCCTGCTGTCTTCTTTCCTGGTCAGCTCAAATCTAGAGGCTGCGTTCACTTCTAAGCAACACATTTTGTAAGGATATCGTTTAATCTGGAAGAAAGAGAACTTCTGAAGAACACAAAAGCTGTATCCTATTTCAAGGGCTATCACAGGCCCTGAGTATAGACCTAGAAGAGGAAGTTTCAAAGAAGCAGCTTGGAGCTCCAAGAGGGGAGAAACATTTTCTTATAGTTAAAGATTTCCAAAAGTAGAATGGGCTGCCCTAGGAGAGGATGCGTCTCCTCTCCTGGCAGAGGCTGCTCCATCGCTCCCTGGGATGTTGCAGACAAGATTCCTGTCCGTGTGTTGGACCAGATTCTCCTTCCATCTCAGAGGCTCTGTGATCCTGTGGGCCACCAAAGGAATCTGAGCAAGCAGCAAGACATCATGAGCTAAGGATTTGGATCAAAGCTGCAACGAGTATTCCTAGCATCCCATTCTTTGGATTCCCAGTCACCTCCACCACAGCCAGCCAGAAGGGCTGAAGCTGTCACAGGCCAGACTACAGAAATGGATTCATTTAAAACTCGCACAAGTGGAAAAAATTCAGCATGGCCTGGTTATTCTAATATGAAGCAAATAGGGCAGATCCCTGACGTGGGCTGCCAGTGGATCCGCATGATATTATATCAGGCTTTTCACCACATTGAGTTTCATTCCATTATGGTTATTTGACTGATGGCATGTCTGACTCTGTATAACAAGTGGTGTCAAAGGGTTATAATTCTAGGTATGGAAGCGACATTGGAGGGAGGGACAAGGATAGACATTTATTAAATACCTACTAGGTGCCAGGCACTATGCTGAGTAATATATTTGTGTGCCAGGCACTATGCTAAGTGATATATATACACACACATACATATAGAAAATATATATACATATATACATATAGAAAAAATATATACATACATACACATATACATACACACACGTGTGTGTGTGTGTATGTGTGTATATAAAATCTCATTTGGGCATCACAACAACTGTAGGAAGTGAGTGCTGTTATGATCCTCACTTTATAATTGAGAAAAATGAGGCAGATGGAGGTAAGATAACTTGCCTAGGGTCACAGATCTAGTATTTGAACTCAGTTCTTCCTGATTTCAGGCTTAACTCTTATCCATTGTATCACCTAGCTGCCATCTTATTAAGATCCTTCATTTTCAAGATAAGGAGGGAGCAGCTAGGTGGCGCAGTGGGTAAAGCACCATCCCTGGATTCAGGAGGACCTGAGTTCAAATCCGGCCTCAGACAATTGACACTAGCTGTGTGACCCTGGGCAAGTCACTTAACCCTCATTGACCCACTAAAAAAAAAAAAAAAGAAGAAGAAGAGGATAAGGAAACTAAGATTCAGAGGAGTTAAATGAAGGACTTGACCACAATCACAAAGGAAGTAAGAATCAAGGGTGGTATTATAACTAAGTTCAACAGATATTTTTTAAACTCCGATTCAAGTAGTATAGAGTAGAAAGGATATTGACTCTGGAGTTGGAAGATCTAAGTTCAATACCTCCCTTCCACCTTTCCATACTACCTTTAATCCCTCCTTCCCTCTCTCTTTCCCCCTCCTTCCCTCTACTGCAGGTCTCCCTACCTTTCTAAGGCTAGAAGTAGGCCACTCATTAGCCAGTCCCACTGCTGATTGGCAGAGGGATTTTGACCTTCTCTGTTTCTGACCTGGACCAATTCATTCATCCTTAGTTATCCTGGTGTCCCTTTACCATACTGATTCCAGATTTTATTGAGAATCAGCTTAGAATCCTGCAGCTCCTAATTCCTAAACTCAACATCTTCAAGCCTCAGTCTCCGCAGTAGCAGGGATTCTGAGCATTTACCACCAAGGAGGTCAAACCCCATCTTTGATGCTTACTACCTGTGTGGCCTTGAGAAAATCACTTCCAATTTCCTTATCCATAAAATGAGGGGTATGGGATGGATGACCTCAGAGTTTCCTTCCAATTTAAGATCTCTGATAAAATACCAAGTCATTCTCCCTCAGCAAGGATCTCTGCCTCCAATTACTTCCTCTCAAGATTTTGGGGAACTCCAGTGAGAAGACATACATAAAGGCCTTTGAAAACTTTAAAGTGCCATGCAACATAAATGCCAGTTACTATTGTTAAGCTTGAAACAAAACATGGTTCTAACTGAAACCAGATGCCAAGAGCACTATCCCTCTTTGTATCTCCATAGGCTCTGTTCTACAAAATCCTGACTCTGGATGGTATATTTCCCAGAAGGGACTACATCACAGGACAGGCTGCCTTGGGGACGGTCAGAAAGACTGACAGATTCATGGACTGAGTTTATCTAATTGCCACTAAGACTTCCCTGTGGGAAAATTGCAAGCCATTGCTGGATTTTTTTTTGTTTATTAAGATACTAGAACCGGGGCAGATAGGTGGTGCAGTGGATAGAGCACCGGCCCTGGATTCAGGAGGACCTGAGTTCAAATCTGGCCTCAGACAATTGACACTAGCTGTGTGACCCTGGGTAAGTCACTTAACCCCCATTGCCCCACAAAAAAAAAGAAAAGAAAATAGTTTAAAAAAAAAGATAATAGAACCTTTCTTTGTTGCTGTGCTATTGTCTTAAATATGATGGTACAGCCATCTCATTAGGCTTTCCAAACAACCCACAAGCTCATATTTGAAAGAAATAAGGGATAAAAAGATGCCAAGAGATCCTGAGCCAGAAGAGATTTAGGATAAAGCTAGCCTGACTGTGTGTTACTAATGGCGATCTACTTCACTTGAAAGCTAACAAAACCTAAAGGTTATCTATGAGGCACTGTTAACCCAGGCACTAAAAACCACTTGATTGCATTGGGCTAGCTATTGTTCATCCAGGACAACAGCAGCTGCAGAAGCAGCAACAACAGTCAAGGATATCCTTACTGACTCAACTATGTGAGGATCTCTGGGAGCTGCTCTGTTCTCCCGTAACAATCAGATTTTCCCAAAATAATATACAAAAGCTGCCCTTCTCCTTCAATTTATATCCATGCAGGCTGGGAAGAGAAAGAGCAAGCATATCCAAATAACTCAGCATGTTCCTGAATGTTTCCTTCGGTAAGAGTAGCCCACCAGGAAATGCCAAGACTCCACATGGTATCTGGAAAGGGGAACTGTGAGGAGCCCTTGGGGAGGAAAGGAACCCAGCCAGGTGGAAGAGACTTACAGAGGGAAGTGTTAAGCAGAAGAAAGTAGCTGCAGATGCTTGGAACGACAGGTCTGGAAGTGAGGGTGTTTGTGGGTGGAAATCTTCCATGCATTTGGCAGGTATTCAGCACCACTTATATACACCACAAGCCCCAAATCTATTTGCACAGGCTAGAAAACATCTCTAGAGAATCGGAGAATTTGGAAGCTGGAAGGGATCTTAGAGGTCTCTTCATGTCATAGTTGAGGAAACTGAGGCCCAGAGAGGTTAAATGATCTACCTAAAGTCACAGAGAGAGAATTAGTGGCAAGTCTGGATTACAAACACAGGAGGCAAGATTCTTGGTCCATTTTTTTTTCACTTTATCACAAATATTATTTATAATAGCATCACTTTACTTTTTTTCAGTTGTAACCAAACAATTTGTATTGGAAAACAACCAAATGTGCACCCCATTCTCCCTGTCATATTTCTCAACTTTAGAAATGGGTTAAAATTGTAAAGCATATTACTTCAATTCATTTAAAGGTCTAAAAGGACAAAATTGGGCTGGGGTGCCTTTTTGCTGAAATGATTTCAAAGAAAATATGTTTGAAATCATGTAAAATCCTTATTTCTTAATTGACAGCAGCAACTAAACGGGGAAAAAGTAGTGGTTGACTCAGAAGGAGGTAAACATGCATACTAAGTGCTGACAAGTTTCATCTTTTGAAGAGCTGTGAGAGAAGAGAGATTGGTTCCCTTGGCTGAGTCAGTTCTAAATGAGTCTGTATCTCTCCACTAATAATTGCCAGATGGGAGAGAGGTTTGTAAAATATAGGGATTAAACTAGTTTCTTCACCTCATCATTTCCTACTTCTTCAAAATGGCTTTACTTGGGATTAATTTCAACAGCTTACGTATATCAAGGGTGAAAATAAATATATTTCACAGCATTATTATTTTAGGTGCTCAATTCAATTATACTGGCATTTTAACGCAAATCACCCACTTTCAGGAATCTCTTTTCTAGCTTAACTTTCACTCAGGTGATAAAATAATATTCTCAAGACACAGCTTTGCTCATATCACTCCCCAGCTCAAAAAACCTCTAGTGACTTCCTCCAGTGAAGGGGGGGGGGCATCTAGGTGGCGAAGTGGATAGTGCACTGGCCCTAGATTCAGGAGGACCTGAGTTCAAATCTGACCTCAGACACTTTACACACTTACTAGCTGTGTGACCCTGGGCAAGTCACTTAACCCCAATTGCCTCACCATAAAACAAAAACAAAAACAAAAACAAAAACAAAAACAAAAACAAAAACAAAAACAAAAACAAAAACAAAAACAAAAACAAAAACAAAAACAAAAACAAAAACAAAAACAAAAACCTCTAGTGACTTCCTCCAGTGACCTCCAGGACAAAATACACATTTAATAGATTGGCATTTAAAACTCTCCATAACTGGACTTCTACCTCATATTATCTGGCCCAATCCACTGACAATCCCAGGTCAAGACTCCTTTATATGAATTGTCTCCCCCATTAGAATGTAACTTCTGTAAGGGCAGATACCATGTTGCTTGCTTGGATTTGTATCTCTATCGTTTAAAATAGTTCCTGGTACATAGTATATCTTTATCATTTTTTTTTTATTCTTTCATTTAATCACCCATTTTCATTCATAAAACCTATTCTTTTCGCTAGTTGTGATTGCCCTTCTCTTAAACCATTCTATTTTTTCAATCTACTTCCTCCATTTGGCTTTTACTAGCTTCTTTTTTTTTACTTACTTTTTACTTTACTTTACTTTTTACATTACTTACCTAATGTTTCATTAGCTTTAGAGCAACTTAACCTTTGCCTTATATTCCCCCCAACCTCACTCATTCATTCTCATTCTCTCTCTCTCTCTCTCTCTCTCTCTCTCTCTCTCTCTCTCTCTCTCTCTCTCTCTCTCTCTCTCTCTCTCCCCCATCAAAAATCCACCTATATAGAGAGATATAAATATAAATTCACATATATTTGTTTAAATCATTCCATCTCTAGTTCCTCATAACTGCCCGTGGAATTTTCAACCATATATTTTTTGATGGTTTAATCCAGGCACCATCTTTTGGAAGCAATGGCATGCAATTAAGAAATCTATTTTCATGCTTGAGCAATGACTTAATGTTAGACATTTATTGCTATATGTGAATTGAAATAAGCTAATATTAGAAAGCTAATGTGGAAAACAGAAAATTACTAGCCATTGGTTATTTTTTAACCATTATGACTCTTTCAATCTATTTTTATAAAATTACTTTTGCTTTTTAAGAGTCAGTGACTTTGTATGGCAAGGTGACCAGCTTCTTTTATAAATGTATTTGCTACCTTGATCCCTATAAAGGATTTAATCAAGCACATATTCAGATTCATTTTTTATTTTTTTAATTTTTTTTGGTAAATGGTCACTTGGAAGTCCTTAGTTTTAGTGATCACTTTGTTACATTTCCAGGAGGTAAGCCAAGTCTTAGTTGGAAAAGGATTTAACTTAAATTATTCCTTTTGCATTTGAAATCGACACTAAAATAATATTAAGTAGCTGTAAAAGTTCAGGCAGTGGGGCCTTAAACAACCAAAACACATGTTAAGTAGGAATCCAATATTTTAGCAACTTCGTTATTTCAGACCAGAGGTGGCAGGAGTTAAATATGCTCAATGAGTTGCCCTCGAGGGAACATGTCACAACTCAGTGAGGAGCCAGAGAGTGCAGGGGAACCCAAGGCAGATAATCTACTCTGTTAGAAGCCAAAAAAGCATTTCAAGGGGTAATGGGCATAGCAGCAATAGCCTTCATTGGATCAGAGCTGGTATAGAAATCTGGAGTTCTTGGGAGGCTGTTGAGTCAGTATTTCTATTAGAACAGTCAAATTGAAAGCAATGTCCAATAGGTTTTGGAACAAATTTCCAACCCCAAGAGACAAAAGAATGGACTGCTAATCCCATAGTAATAAACAAAAGCATCAACAGATGCTCCGAGGCCAAAGGGGAAAGAAAAAAGCAATCCAAAGTTAAGAAAAACCATTCTGGACTTTTCAGATTTGGGTTGTTGTTTTGTCATCATTGAAATGAGGAATAGATTTAGGCCTTGTCTATGCAAACGATTGTATTAACCAATTAATCAATAAGCACACCGGAGATGAGCACTGTGCTGATTGATGGAGAGGCCAAGACAAAGTGAAAAATCCCTGCCTTCAAGATGCTCCCATGTTGAAGTGGGGAACGGTATTGGAAAGGCTATGTGGTAGTTAGACAAGTCGGCCAATAAACATTTATTGAGCACCTACCAGGTGTCTACATCTGTGCTTAAAATCTGAGTGCACAAAACAAAACAAAAACAAGGAAGACAAGACCCTGTCCTCAAAGTGCTTACAATCTAATGGGGGAAGACAACACCCTAAAGGATGTGAAGGGGGCAGGAATAAGAGAGTTAAGAAACATTTGTCATTGTTCAGTCGTGTCCCACTCTTTTTGACCATACTGACCATGGTTTTCTTGGCAAAGATACAGAAGTAGTTTACCATTTCCTTCTTCAGTGGATTAAGGCAAACATAGCATGAATGGGTTGCCTAGATTCAGGCAGCTAGTAAACATCTGAGGCTACATTTGAACTCAGGTCTTCCTGACTCCAGGCCCAGCTCCCTATCCACTGAGCCACGCAGTTCCCTCCTGGGGAATATAAAGAGTATGGTGGAGAAGTCAGAGAAGTTACAAAGTAATAATGAAGCCATTTGATAGGTGAGGAGATGTCAGCTGTGTTCTTGCCTTAAATGGAGGTACGTGGCCCCACCCTCCAATCAGAGGAATAAAGGGTGGTGATAAGATCTTTCAGGAAGATGAAATTCTCCCAAAGGTGAGCTTCCTAGGCTTGGTGCAAAAGTTAAAGAGGTGCTAAAGTAGTACAGCCAAGTGGGAAAGGAAGAAAGGTTCTGGTAGATGGTGGAATACACATTCTGTTTTTGCTGTTGAGACATGACCCAATTTGAGGTTTTCTTGGCAAAGATACTGGATTGGTTTGCCATGGCCTTCTCCTGCTCATTTTACAGATGAAGAAACTGAGGTAAACAGGGCAAAGTGACTTACCCAGGGTCACACAGCTAGTAAGTGTCTTGGGCCACATTTGAACTCAGGAACATGAGACTTCCTGACTCCAGGCCTAGTACTCTGTCCACTGGGCCACTTAGTTGCCCGTGTATATATATGGCCTTGGTAAGCAATAAGCATGCATTTAAGTACCTAGTATATGCCATACAATGTACCAAATGTTGAGGAAACAAACAAAAAAAGGGGGTTGGTAAGCAAAAAATGTTCCTATTCTTGAGAAGCTGACTATTTAATAAAGAAGACAAAATGCAAACAGCTAGGATAAAATGGAGATAATTTCAGAGAGAAGACACTAAGATTAAGAAGAACTGGGTAAAGCTTCTTTTACAAGGTAAGACTTTAGCTGAGACTTGAAGGAAGCTTCAGGATGCAAGAGGATGGCAAGAGTTACAGGCCTGGGGGACAGCCAGTGACAATCCTCTGAGTCAGGAGATGAATGTCATATGAACAGAACAGCAAGGAGACCAGTGTCACTGGGTCTTAGAGTACATCGAGGGATGAGAGGTATAGTAAAACTGGAAAGATAGGAATGGACAACATTATAGAGAACCTTAAAAACCAAGCAGGGAGGTGGGGAGCCAAGATGGCGGAGAGGAAGCAGCAAGCTGCCTGAGCTCTCCTTCTGTTCCCTCAAAACGAACATTAAATCAAGCCTCTGGACGGATTCTGAAACTACAGAACCTGCAAAGAGACAGAGAGACACAGTCCTCCAACCAGAGATAATTTAGAAGACTTCAGGAAAAGGTCGGTCTGACTCGGGCAAAAGGGAGGCCCAGCGCAGGGCAGCAACCCAGCGCCGAGGGGGTCGGGGCAAGTCAGCAGGGGCTGCGGGGCACAGCCGAACAACTGAGGCTCCCGGAACCTGGTTCAAAAATCTGGTGGCCAAGAAGGACAGTGGAAAAACTTACCTGCACCAGCCGAGAGGGCCACGAACAGCGGGATCAGACGCCGGGGTCTGGCCAAGCACAATCATACAGGAAGTGCAGGGCGGGGCATCTCCACACACCATAAAGGCCTCAGAGTAAAAGCCCGGTCACACAGCACCTATACACCTGCACAAGAAGCCCAAAACAGGGACACTGGTGCCCCCAGAGCAGACCTCAACTTAAAGAATAAATAAATAAGCTGCAATAATGAGTAAGAAGCAAAAAAGAGCCCTCTCCATTGAGAGCTTCTGTATCAATAGGGAAGAAGCCAACACAAACTCAGATGAGGACAATAGCCTCAAATTGTCTACATCTGAAGCCTCACAAGGGAAGGTGAATTGGTCTCAAGAACAAAAAGCCTTCCTGGAAGAGCTCAAAAAGGATTTTAAAAATCAATTGCAAGAGGTAGAAGAAAAAATGGGGAGAGAAATGAAAGCAAAACAAAAAAACTATGAAAAAAGAATCAGCAGCTTGGAAAAGGAAGCTGAAGAAAACAAAGCCTTAAAAAATTCACTTGGCCAAATGGAAAAAAAGCTGCATAATCTCACTGAAGAAAACAATACCTTAAAAAATTCACTTAACCAAATGGAAAAAAAGGTACATAATCTCACTGAAGAAAACAATGCCTTAAAAATTAAAGTGGGACAGTTGGAAGATAAGGAATCCATGAGACACCAAGAATCAGTCAAGCAGAATAAAAAAAATGAAAAAATAGAAGAAAATGTGAAATACCTCATTGGAAAGACAACTGATCTGGAAAACAGATCGAGGAGAGACAATTTGAGAATCATTGGACTGCCTGAAAGCCATGACCAGAAAAAGAATCTAGATACCATATTCCAGGAAATTATTAAGGAGAACTGCCCTGATATCATAGAATCAGAGGATAAAATCATCATTGAAAGAATCCATCGATCACCTCCTGAAAGAGACCCCAAAAGGAAAACTCCAAGGAATATTGTAGCCAAATTCCAGAATTATCAGGTGAAGGAGAAAATACTCCAAGCAGCCAGAAAGAAGCAATTGAAATATCATGGAGCCACAGTCAGGATTGCTCAGGACCTGGCAGCTTCAACATTAAAGGACCGCAAGGCTTGGAATATGATATTCCGGAAGGCAAAGGAGATTGGATTGCAGCCGAGAATCTATTACCCAGCAAAAATGTGCATTTTCTTTCAGGGGAAAAGATGGACATTTAATGACATTGGGGACTTTCAATCTTTCCTGGTGAAAAGACCAGAACTGAATAGAAAATTTGATCTCAACATACAAGACTCAAGAGAAGTTTAAAAAGGATTAATGCAGAAATAGGATTAATGTTATTATGTATATATATGTGTGTGTGTATATACATATATATCTATATGTATATGTATATAGATATATAGATATAACCTATATCAGATTACCTGCTGTCTAGGGGAGGGGGGGAGGGAGGGGAGGGAGGGAGAAAAATCTGAAATTGTAAAACATGTATAAACAAAAGTTGAGAACTATCTTTACATGTAACAGAAAAAATAAAATATCTCATAAAAAAAAAAAAAAGAAAACAAAAAACAAAAAAAACCAAGCAGGATTGGACAGCTAGTGGCGCAATGGATAAAGCAACGGCCCTGGATTCAGGAGAACCTGAGTTCAAATCCGGCCTCAGACACTTGACACCTACTAGCTGTGTGACCCTGGGCAAGTCACTTAACCCCCATTGGCCCGCAAAAAAAAAAAAAAGCAAAACCAAAAAAACCCCATAAAAACAAAACAAAACAAACAAACAAACAAAAAACAAAAAACAAAAAAACCCAAGCAGGATTTATTATTTGATCCTAGGGGAAATAGAATATAAGACTTGAAGTCAAGGGATCTGAGTTCAAATTGAGAAATTGAGTCTCAAACACTTAAGAAGGGCAAATTGTTTAATCTCTCCATGTTTCACATTCCTTATCTACCGGTTGGATTTGATAGTCTCTAAGGTCCCTAAAGTCCCTTCCCATTCTATGTACATAAATAATTGTATATGAGATATAGACCAAAGAGATACAAGATAACTTTAAAAGAGAAGACACTAGCAGCTGGGTAACCAAAGTAATTGTTCTTGCCACTGTAGACCCCTTATATTATTCCACTTTAGCACTCCTGTCATGAAGGAAGTGTTGTGGAAATCACGAAGAGATATGAAATATTATTATGAAAAAGTTGAGACCATTATTAAAATATGAAATTGAATAATGGCACATGTAGAAACTGAGAATTGGAAAGAAAAGACCAGGGAGAGTTGGAATAATGGTCAAACTTTTTAATAGAGAGAGTATCAGGTATCTTTTTTTTCCCTCTTATCACCCATAGAGAGTAATGAGATAGAATCTTAGTCAATGGACCACATCAGGAATACTGTTGCTAGTTTATCTCTGAACAGATAATCACAGACAACCATTTGTCATGTAGCAATAGTGTCAATTTTGCCCCAAGACACAGACACCTGGGGAAGAGACTCACAAATATGTCAATTCTCCCTAGCTGCTCTAATGTTGGCTAGCCCGTTGAAGAGAAGCAACACACACACACACACACACACACACACACACACACACACACACACATGCATGCACACGCGCGCACACGCATACGGAGATTATTTTAGTTAAATACAGCAGGGCTCTTCCCAACCTCTCTGGAAATCCAGACTAAGTAACAGCCTCAATATAATAATTAGTTACTCTTTCTCCTTCTCTTTAAATATACCATGACAGCAAAGTAATAATGACTCATTCTTACTGTTGCATCAACTATTTACTCTCAGGTTCACCACAATTCTTGCTATTGAATTGATACCCCCTGCTAATTGATACCCCATTAAATTATGAAATGTAGACCCCATAAGTCTAGGGAAACTTTTAGCAGAAGTGAAGAAATGCTAAAGTTAGTAGAGCAGAAGGGTCGATAGTATAGCCCTTTTACCTAAAGTCAAGGGCTCTAGAGTTAGAATTACCAGAGTATGTTTCAGAGAAGGAGCTGAGAGCTTCTGGGATCAAAGGAATGAAATAAAAGAAATCAACAAACATTTATTAAGAGCCTGCAATCTGTCAGACACTGTGCTAAGTGTTGGTAAAAAAAAAAAAAACAATCCCTGCCCTCAAGGAGTTTCTAATGGTGAAAACAAAAATACACATATATAAGAATGAATAGGGGGCAGCTAGGTGACACAGTGGATAGAGCACCTGCCTTGGAGTCAGGAGGACCTGAGTTCAAATCCGGCATCAAGACACTTAACACTTACTAGTTGTGTGACCCTAGGCAAGTCACTTAACCCCAATTCCCTCACAAAAAAAAAAAAGAAAAGAAAAGTATGAATGAACAAAACATTTATTATTAAGCATTTACTATGTGACAATCATTGTGCTAAGCACTGGGGATACAAATAGAAAATTAAGACAGTCCTTGCTTTAAAGGAATTCATAATCTAATGGGGGAGATTACATATATATAGTTTCAGCTACAAGTCAGATGGAAAGATTCCCCTAATCTTTATGGTTGTCATCCTGAAATAAAGAAAGACTACAAAAGTAGTAACAACAAAGGATTTTTTTAATTGAGGCAAAGCAATTGCAATCCTGGGTCACCACACAGCACCAAAGTACTAAAGTGCCCAAAAGGAGCAGAGTGGGCCAGGGTTAAATTACATTTCAATCCCTAAGGGAGTCTCATGGGAGGTAAAGCCTCAAGAATCTGTAACATAAATTGTTTTGCATAACAACTGAAAGTCCATAGAGAAGGGGAGTGGTAACATCTGGTCAGAAGTGGTTTTTTCCCCCCTTTTTTCTTTTTTAAACTGGTCTTGTATATAAGTCCCTCAACAATCTCACAATTGCCTCCATTACACATCTTCTGTATTATATACTTCATTGTGTTGTATTCAATGTAGTGTATTGTATTGAGTGTATTGTTAACTATATTGTACACTTCATTCAATCTAGCTGCTTTTCTCATGTTTGTTCTCCTTAATTCTGTTTCTACTTTTGATATAAGGACATAAACAGCCCTCCCCCCAAAAAACATCTGTGATGTTATGGTCTAAGGAATATATATTTTGTTAATTTTGTTTTTGAAAATTTTTCCTGTTTTTCTTCTGTTTGGAGTTGTCCTATTTTCCCGTTAAATACCCTTTGAGGGAGGAAAGAAACATTTATATAATACCTACTATGAAGGAGGCACTGTGCTAAGCACTTTTTACTTTCATCCTCCTCACAATAACTGTGCAAGTTAGGTGTTATTATCCCCCATTTCATAGTTGGGGAAACTGAGCAAGTAGAGATCAAGTGATTTGCCCAGGGTCCCACTAAAGAAATGGTTCATTGACATAGGGCTTAAGACATATTGAGGAATTAAGGGACAATTAAAGTTTAGCTGGTCAACTACATATCAGGATGGACACCTAAGAAGTCAGGGGAGATAAAATTCTATAGCAGGAAAGTCATGTCATGGGGAAAATGGGGTATGGGGTAAGGGGTTTGGGGTTCTTCAGAATTCCTCTTTAAAGAATTACACCCTCTAGCACACAAAAGCAGTTAGAATTTGATGGTAGTTTATTTAGAGGAAGGGGAAGGGAAGGGAAACCATGAAAGAAGTCCTTGGACTTCTTGTGGGGAGAAAGGCATGGCACAGAGAGAGAGAGAGTGGCTCTGAGATACTAGTCTCCTCCTCAAGAAGGAGACTGGCAGGTACTTTTATTTATTTATTTATTTATTTTGGTGAGGCAATTGGGATTAAGTGACTTGTCCAGAGTCACACAGCTATTAAGTGTTAAGTGTCTGAGGTCAGATTTGAACTCAGGTCCCCCTGAATCCAGGGCCCGTGCTCTATCCACTGCGCCACCTAGCTGCCCCAGCAGGTACTTATAGAGGACTGATGTGGGGTGACCATCTGACTGTGGAAAGTTCCCTTAGTGAGGGAGGACCATCCCCTACTGGTGGTGGCTGGAGGAGTTGGGTGAGGGGTGGCTGCAGATCTCAAGCCATCTCCTCAGGACACAAAGGAAGCAGCCACACCTAATCTTATCTCTCCAGGGTTGTAGGAGACTAGAATGAAGGGTCAGGGTCCTGGAGCTAGCTCAGTCAGATCTAGTTCCACTTATCTCTTTAGGTGTGTCTGTCCTTTGGTTTAGTTTCTCAAGGAGAAGGTTCTTTGATGTGCCCCAGAGAACTTCTGGGCCCACAACAGTCATTTAGGTGTGACTGAGCTAGGAGACAGAGATAACTCCAAAGGTCAGGACTATCATCCTCCCCCCCCCCAAAAAAAAAAGAAGAAGAAAAAAAAAATCACCCTTACTCTCAGAAATCTTTCCCCACCCTAACCACAAAAGGAACTTTCCATTGTCAGGTGGTTACCCCATCTATCCTCCATAAAAGCTTTGGCCTTTCTTCTGTTCAGTGAGAAAGATGTCTCTCAGTATCTCTTCTCAAGGGAAGTTGAAGACATCCCTCTTGGTCTCTTTCTCTATCACACAAATAAAAGGCCATTGTATTCTAATTGGGCTGCGTGTAAGAGTGTAATGCTTTACAGAGAAATGCCTAATGACCTTCACCACTTTTTCTCTGTGACATTCATGATAAAGAAGAATGACTTGTATATTATATACCTTTGACCTCTCTAATCCTTTGTTCTAAGCCATGTTTTCTAACGTGTTTTTCCCAACCTCACTCTTCTCTTTAAATTGATGTAATCAAGTATCAGACTACATATTGATTTAATTTGAAGGGGTTTATTAAGTTATTTGTAGACTGTCTCCTATACTCAGCCATTGAAATTGATGCATGAACTTCAATTATTTATTTTCATGTTGGTCTATTTGTAAATATCTATCATTAGTACTACTAAACATGATCAAATATCACTTGAAATATTATTTTTTGCTGCCTCTGTAAACAATAAAACCCATTCTTGCCAACGATTGTCTGTGTCTCTCCAAGCAGATTGCTTGAGCCATCCTTTCATTTAGCTTCATTTTCTTTTCTTGTGTTTTCATTTAGAATGAACTCCTGGAGAACCTACATTCTGGTGGCATAGACCTTAAGAACCCAGGGTCAATTGTCTCCATGACATTATGAAGCATCAGAAAAGGATGTCATGGAATCTGAAGAAGCCTAAAAGTAGAAGAATCATCTGAATTAAATTCAACCCCTTAAGGATTTCAGGATTTCCACATAACAGCTCCTCAAGGCCAGCTTAGGTTTTGCTTTTATCTTTGTGTCCACTGTGGCTAGCACAATAACTAACAATAGTAGGTAAATTAATAAATACTTGTTGATTTGAATTGAATCATATATTTCCTCAAGGCTGAAAATGTGGCAAAAAAAAAAAAGATATTCTTCAATTTCCCAGGCTTGTGGACATTTTTGGATGTGTTTGTTTGGAGGTTTGTCCAAACAACAGAATCATTGTATTCACCCTTACAATGAACATGTTTAGAACCATACAACCAACAACACAGAGAAACAGCACTAGAAGTCTCCATTGTGATGTGTCTTCGTTTTTTAAATATATTGCCCAAAATTGTGTTTTAATACAAACTTGCTTTCATTTCTCACAAGTCTTATGCTTTTCTTCCTTAAACTGTGTGATCCATGATTTTTGCTTTACCAAAGCAAAGAAAGTGCTGTGTGAAATAAGCTATATGAATGAGTGGCTATTTGTGGCTTTCTTATATCTGTGAGAGGAGATTGTAATGGAAATCCCTCACCTATTGCTCTATGATGAGCTGAAGTGGAGTCATGAAGTGAGGAGAAGAAAGACAACACATTTCTTTTCTTTTCTTTTCTTTTCTTTATGAAAGCAACTTAAGAATAACTTATTAAGAGCAGAGATAATAACTGTAAATTTCTTCATCATACAAATAGAGAAATAAAAGCATAATAGAGCAGTCTGCACATTCAAGAGATGCTATACTATAAAATAAGACAACACATGTTTTATTATAAAAGTATTTTATTATTTTCCAGTTAAATGTAGAGATAGTTTTCAACATTTGTTTTTATAAGATTTCTAGTTTCTAGTTTTTCTCCCTCCCTACCCTCTCTCTCCCCTCCCCCCTCCCTTTCCCCCCTCCCCAAGACAGCAAGTAATCTGATATAGGTTATATATACACAATAACATTAAACATATTTCTGCATCAGTCATATTATAAGAGAGGAATCAGAGCAAAAAGGAAAAACCTCAAAAAAGAAAAACAGCACCACCAAAAACAAAAGAAATAGTATGGTTCAATCTGCATTCATATTCCACAATTCTTTTTTTTTTATGGATTTGGAGAGCATTTTCCATCATGAGTCTTTTGGAATTATCTTGTACAGAGACAACACAGTTCTTAAAGGATTAAAAGATGACCAAGCAATTCCACTTCCCAGGCTTCAGGTGATTCTGTATTCATTTATTTAAAGATTTGTCCAAACATTGTAGACTTGCTCTCAATGAAGGAGAACTGAAAATATCTACTATAAGCAACTTGACTATAGATATTAAGATATAAGAAGACACATTTAAAAAAATAATTTAATATTTGAAACCATAGACACAGTTGGCTAAAATTTTGTACCACCCAAACATCTTCATCTTCCCTTAATAGATGATTATAGCTCATTTATTTATGAATGCATCTCAATCACTTTATTTTTTTATTTATTTTTTGTGTGTGAGGCAATTGGACTTAAGTGACTTGCCTAGGGTCACACAGCTAGTAAGTGTCAAGTGTCTGAGGTCAAATTTGAACTCAGGTCCTCCTGAATCCAGAGCTGGTGCTCTATCCACTGCGCCACCTAGCTGCCCCTTCAATCACTTTAAATCTGTTCAAATTTTTATCCTAGACTGCACTGACTCTTGGAGCAATGCATTCTGTAAGATTACCATTGTAAAATAGTAATTTCTCATATTTTGTTTTAAGATATTTCTTTTAAATGTCAAGAGGATAGTTCCCAATTTTTTTATTCTAATTCTGAGATTTCTAACCCCATTCTTTTACTTCCCTACAAAGAAAAAGGAAGTTTTCATTATCTGTTCTCCCCACCTAAGATTGGTCATTCCATTTAATCCTTTGTGGCTTTCTTGTGTCTGTTAGAGAAAATAGAAGATTATAAAGGAGATCCCTCATCTACTGATAGGAGCCTGTATGCCTTTCATCATTTTCCTTTATATAATTTTACTCATTTGTTGTTTCTACTTTGCTTCACTTTAAACCAGTTCATACAAGTCTTCCTCTGTCTCTATTAATATCTTCTATTCATAATTTCTTGTGGTGCAATAGTATAACATTGCATTTATAAACCCCAGGTTGTTTTTTTTTCTTTTTGTTTGTTTTTTGGTGAGGCAATTGGGGTTAAGTGACTTACCCAGGGCCACACAGCTAGTAAGTGTCAAATGTTTGAGGTCAGATTTGAGCTCAGGTCCTCCTGACTCCAGGGCCAGTGCTCTATCCACTGTGTCACCTAGCTGCCCCATAAATCCCAGACTGTTAATCTATTACCTAATTGATGGGCACCCACTTTGCTTCCAGGTTTTTTCCTATCAAAAAGTATAGCCTAGTCATAGTATGCATATAATTTACCTTATAATATTTTCCCTTTTTCTATTTTCACTTCCATTGTATATAAATTTTTTATCCTTTGCTGAATTAAAAAATCTGCCCTTTGAAGGACTTACATGAACTGATGCTGAGTGAGACGAGCACAACCAGGGGAATGTTGTGCACAGTGTCAACAACATTGTGTGTTGATCAACTGTGATAGACTTGACTCTTCTCAGCAATACAATGGTCCAGGATAGTTCCAAAAGACTCATGATGGAAAATGCTCTCCAAATACAGAAAAAAAGAACTGTGGAATCTAGATGCAGATTGAACCATACTATTTCTATTTTTTGTTTGTTTTTCTTTTTTGAGGTTTTTCCTTTTTGCTCCAACTCTTCTTTCACAATATGACTAATGCAGAAATATGCTTAATGTGATTGTACATATATAACCTATATCAGATTGCTTGCTGTCTTGGGGAGGAGGGAGGGAGGGGAGGGAGGGAGAAAAATTTGAAACTAGAAATCTTATAAAAACAAATGTTGAAAACTATCTCTACATGTAACTGGAAAACAATAAAATAATTTTATGAAAAAAAATCTTCCCTTTATAATGCATAAATAAAACCAACAAAGCATTATTTTATATCTAAATAGCAATGTCTTTTAATATTGCTATGCTACTTCCAGGATTTTGTTTTTGTTTTTACAACACTGTCATATTCTTTCATTTTCATTACTAGCATGTCCAGGATTCTGTGGTATTTTCTAAATCATGTTCCTTCAAATTTTAGACATTTCCCTACAATATGAGGAATTGACATGTCAGTTTGACTTTACTATTTGCAATCAAGGCAATTCAGTTTGGATTATAGTGCTGAAATCTCCCAGTTTAATCAGCAAGAACTGACTTACCAGCAATGATGTATTTGCCATAGTATAAGGCATTTTGGGAGATTCTAAAGGTCTACAATGATCATCAGGATGGTTAAGATAATTAGTTATATATTTATTATTTTTATATTTACTCCTGCTGCATTTGCATCTTGGTCATTATTATTCTGTAACTGGAGGTGGGGGAAGAAGGCGATGAAAGATTGGCTTATTTTCATAAACCTTCAATATTTTTGTTTATTATAGGCCAAATATGATTTCATCTATATGAAGTAATACCTGTATAGAGTTTGGAAATTCCTTCCACAAATTACATGGCAATTTATACATTATCTGAGAAGGTTGCCTGAGACACTGAGAGATTAAGTAACTTGTCAGTCACTTCCCACAGCTGGCATGAGTCAGATGCAGGACCTGAATATGATCCATGTCATCCAGCCACTTGCAGTGTTTTTCTTTAAATAGCATATATAATACCAAGGTACTAGTTTCTGAATGCATTCATTCAATTGTTTTCAGTATGAGTATAAATCTCTACAAGGACTTTGGTAAATCCATCCCAATGCACATCTTCCAGTTTCATAGACAAATGTCTGTGGGAATTTATAGGAAGGTAGATGACTCAGTGGATAAAGTCTTGGACTGGAGCCAAGACAACGTGAGTTTGAATTCTGCCTCAGACACTTATTAGCTGAGTAACCTTGGGCAAGTCACTTAGCTTCTGTGTGACTCAGTTTCCTGATCTGTAAAATGTGTGTGTGTGTATGTGTGTATGTGTGTGTGTTTGTGTAATAACAATAGCACCTATCTCCCAGGTACGTAGATGTTCGGTGGACCCAGCATGTAAGATGTTCTCAAGTTTTCATAGAATTTATTTACTTTATCATTGTCTATAGAATATATTGGTATATTAACTTACATTAAACTGTATACCACTGCCTTTTTCTCCCTTTCCAATGTTCCAGTCCACTAATGAAGGGTCTTTCAATTATAGACAAACCCAGGGTAATTTTAAGGAAAAAAATGAGATAGTATTTGTAAAGTACTTCAAAAAACCAAAATTCTATATAAATGCTATTTATTATTGTAATAATTATCATTACTTTGATGAGAAAAAAATTATGCTCTGTGAGGGAAAAATTCATCCTCTTCTCAATAATTCTCAGGAACTCAGCAGAGAGGTGACAAAGGCTTTATTTTCTTCTCATGAGAAGGAAGCACCCTAGTGTGCAGCTAGTGGGTGCCCAGAAAGGGGGCTCACAGGCCCTGTTTTATACCCTAGTCCCTAACGCGAATGGACCTTCCCCTTTTTCATCACCGGTCGGGGTTACAATCCACGCGCAAAAACTAGCTAATCGGAACGCAGTATTCCCACCCTTCTTCCTTGTATGGGCATAACTCAGGAGTGGACCTTATACTTCCTTATATGGACACAACTCTGGAGAGGACCTAATTGAGACCAGGGCTCCTTGAACCATGTGACCTTGCTAACCTGAGGGGGAGGAGGGGATCTGAGACCTTTGTCCTACAAACAGGTCAGGGGAGTATGACTGACTTGTTATATCTACATTGAGGGGAGACAATTACCCATTTCTCACATGCTCATACTGAAATCTCATACCAATATTACTATAAGGTTATTTTCCTCTCTTTCTTTTTTTTTTTTTTTGAGGTAATATTGTAAGTAATTTTCCGTCTTTCTCCTCTGTAACTCCTTGAGATACCATGTCACAGGTCTTTATTAGTTTAGATTGAGATGTAGAAGGGACCTTAGAAGTGACGTTTGTTATATGAGGCAGCTTTTGTACTTTTTTGTTTCCCAGTTATAGTAATTGTTTTATTTCAATTAAACTTCTCTGAAAATTACAATAATTAAAGTTAATGTCTTCAGTTTGATCTGTTTCTCACTTTGGGGGGTATTTGACAGGTTGTTTAAATAGGTTGACATAACTGTTGGGATTACCCAAAGTTTCTTCTTCTCAACTTTATTCTTTCTTCCTACTTGTCATTGATTTTGACCTTTGGTTCAATTAGTTGATCTTTCTACACACAGAGAGCAAATTCTGAAATGTACCTCACCTATATCCTGACTGCTAAATTAAAGCCAACTTCATTTTGGGGATGTTGCATGGTGTTTAATATGTCCAATGTCCTTTTATGTATGCATGTGTATATGTATATATGTTTGTATTATAAAATCTTTGAGATAAAAAAGGTAACAAACCTGCCACCCTGGGGGATATCCAGTGGATTTCCTAACCAGAGACACATGAACAAATTTTTTTTATATATATATATACTTTTAAGAGGAGAGGGGGAAGAGATAGGTAATATAGCAAAGCCTGGTCATGAGATCCCAGTGACCCTTGGAAATTTGGTCAAGGAAAGCCATTTCATTCTGGCTTATTTTGTCCTCCATGCCATGAATCCCAATGGAAGGGAGTAAGGACATCAAAGGCATGGATCCAGCTTGAGTCAAATTCCCCCACAAAGCAAAATCTCAGGGGACTCCACCTAATCAAGAGTAAATATTTTAAGATAGTAATATAAAGATATTACTGAAATCCTAACATTACAAGGATCATTTAAGGTAATGGTCCATAATGCATTTGGTATTATTCTATCACATTTTTGAAGGAACTTGCAGCCTAGCTCAGGAGGGCCTGTGTACCCAAAGAATTGAAGGCTCACTGAGAATCTTGTAAAATAAAAATATTTATTAAGAGAGAGGAATATATGACTGGGAGAGTCACTATGGAACTGTCTCTCTGAGTAAGAAAAGATCTAGTCTTTTTATATGTTTACAAACAAAGCAATACGACTGAAGAGGGGATTATAAAACTGGGAGAAGAATGCAAAACAACTGGGAGGGAGTGCCTGGAGTTTGAATAATGGAAAATCAGCACCCATTCTTATTTTGTATATCATCTTGACCCCACCACATTCCTGAGGTGGGAGGCAGAGTTGTTTTTTCCTTTGGGAAAGTTTAAGGATTCCTTAGGGGTTAGGATCTTGGGGTTTCTTGGGGTCCTGCATTCCACTACAATATTAAAAATTATATTATATTCTGTCTATATATGTGAGTATGCATGTGTATATATGTATATATGAATACATATACATAGTATTAATATGAATATATGGATAACCTGGATTTGATGGAGGTGCCTTCTTATCCAAAAGCATTTTTTATGAAACCCTGGATTAATTGGATTAATAAGAACCAAATGTCCTTCAGTGGAACTCCAAACTGAACCCAGATAGCTAGCAGATAAAAGACCCTACCTAGTGACTTCTTTTCCCTCAGGATAGTAAATCTCTATCTTATGGTAACATTCTCATCCTAGCCAAACCCTTTTTTTGGAATCCTGTAATCTTATTATTGTCATGGGGTGCAGAGCACCCCAGAAGTTCTCTGGGGCACATCAAGGAAGCTTCTCCTGGAGAAACTAAACCAGAGGACAGATAACGCCTAGAGAGATAAACTGAACCAAATTGAACTGAGCTAGCTTGGGATTCCTATCCTTCATTCTGGTCTCCCTTACCCTGGGGAGATAAATTTGGGTGTGGCTGTGGCCTTTGCGTTCTGAAGAGGGATCTGTAGCCACCCCTCACCCAATTCCTTTAGTCACTACCAGTGGGGGATGGTCCTCCACTCCTCACCCAATTCCCCCAGCTACCACCAGTGGTGGATGGTCCACCTTCACTAAAGGAACTTTCCACAGGCAGATGGTCCACCCCCATCAGGCCTCTATAAAAGTACCTTCCAGTCTCCTGTTCGAGGAGATTTGGTACCTCTGAGCCATGTGCTTTATGCCAAATCTCCCCATGAAAAATCCAAGGATTTCTTTCATGGTTTCCCTCCCCCCACCCTTCCCTTCCCTTGCTCCTAACTAAACTATCACCTTATTCTAACTACTTTTGTGTGCAAGAGGGTGTAATTCTTTAAAGAGGAATTCCTAAGAACCCCAATCCCTAACACAACCCGTACCCCATTTCCCACCATTACATTATGATGCTTTGGTATTTCCGCCATACTTGTTTTAACTGAAATTGTTAAACTGGAGAGCAACTAGGTGGCGCAGTGGATAAAACACCAGCCCTGGATTCAGGAGGACCAGAGTTCAGATCTGGCCTTAGACACTTGACACTTACTAGTTGTGTGACCATAGGCAAGTCAGTTAACACTCATTGCCCCACCAAAAAAAAAAACAAAAAACAAAAAACAAAGGAAAGAAAAATTGTGAAACTGCCTTTGCTTCTGTATCATATACTATTGAAACTGACAATGCCCTGTAACCCATAGGCAAAGAAACTTTAAAAAACCCTTAGAAGGGGGCAGCTAGATAGCACAGTGGATAAAGCACCAGCCCTGGATTCAGGAGTACCTGAGTTCAAATCTGGCCTCGGACACTTGACACTAGCTGTGTGACCCTGGGCAAGTCACTTAATCCCCATTGCCCCACAAAAACAAAAAAACAAAAAAACCAAAACAAAACAAAACAAAAAAACAAAAACAAAAAACCCTTAGAAGGAGAGTCTCTGAGGGGGGTCTCCAACATGATCATGGTATATTTCTTCTTGGGACAAAATTAAATTGGTATTTTTTTTCTGTCTGTCTCTGATCTGTTTTGTAGGAGGACAGGTATGGATATTGAGAACTGCAAAATTTACTGAGAAGTGATTCCCCACCCAGTCCCCTCTTTCCCAGGCAAATGAATTGCCTGGGCTGACCATCTTTGTCATTTCCAGATTCTTGATGGACTTATGGACCTTCCCCCAAGCAACTTATCCCCTTCCAATGTTCCCCACCTTACTCCCTGGACTTTATGTTATTATGTAAAAAGGGTGCACCTACATTAAGTAGTTTCTATTCAGTCAGTAAGGCTTATACTTCACTTAGGAGCAGTTCTATTATTTCTTTTGTCAAAGGTTCATTTACATTAATTAGCTATATGTCACTCTGGAGCAATCTTTTGGTTCCCTTTTTGTTCTGTTACCCCATTATAAGATATTATAATTTCTTTGATCTGTTTGTAGGAGACAAGCAGATACAAAAACTATATTTAATATTAAAATACATGTATATGTATGTGTATATATATATACATATATACACATATATGAATGAGATTTCTTGTTAGAATAAAATGACTTTGTCTTCTTTCATTTCTATCTTCTCATCCTTACACCTTTTCACTAACACTACTAAGTACTGAGGTTAATGTGAGAAATGGTTAGTTGTCTCCTCTCAATGTGGATATAACAGTCAGTCATACTTCCCTGACCTGTTTGTAGGACAAAGGTCTCAGATCCCCTCCTCCCCCTCAGGTTAGCAAGGTCACATGGTTCAAGGAGCCCTGGTCTCAATTAGGTCCTCTCCAGAGTTGTGTCCATATAAGGAAGTATAAGGTCCACTCCTGAGTTATGCCCATACAAGGAAGAAGGGTGGGAATACTGCGTTCCGATTAGCTAGTTTTTGCGCGTGGATTGTAACCCCGACCGGTGATGAAAAAGGGGAAGGTCCATTCGCGTTAGGGACTAGGGTATAAAACAGGGCCTGTGAGCCCCCTTTCTGGGCACCCACTAGCTGCACACTAGGGTGCCTCCTTCTCATGAGAAGAAAATAAAGCCTTTGTCACCTCGCTGCTGAGTTCCTGAGAATTATTGAGAAGAGGATGAATTTTTCCCTCACAGTTAACCTATATAAAAACAGACATGGAAGCTACATGATCTTGGGTTGTAAGATCTCCTCAAGCTTTTTATGGACTTAGTTTACTTCATCATTGTCTAATGAATATGCTGGTATATCAACTTGCCCATTCTTGTTTCCAGTCCATTAATGAATTATCTTTTAATTTTAGTGTTACTAGGCCATTCTCAAAAGAATCAGACATAGGGAGTCAGAAAAAAAAAAGGTCACTTAGAACTGTTCTTATCAGTTACAGAATACAGAACAGTTCTTTTCAGGTATTGAGTCTCCTTCAAATTAAAATGTCTAAACCTCTCAGATGCCTTGGGCTGTGGAATTTTCTTTGATCCATTGGCTAATGGTACACTCAAGCCCACATTACTCAGAGCTGAGTTTATGTTGCTTTGCTGAGAATATTACCAACACCTTTCATTGTAACTTATGCCAAGGTTGAAACAACAAGCTATTTCTCTACCCTCTAGGGAATTTGCAATAATCAGTCTGTAAAATATCACAATAATAGAGAATTCTGTTTACAGGGCAAGTAAATAGGGGGAAAAAAACACCAAAAAAACCTCACCCTAATTATTTTAGAACCAATGCCTTTTTCAGGATGTATTAATAATTAGGTTAACTTACAGGAAAGAATCATAAACAACCTATAAAATAATAATTGTTATAAAACATTAATTATTGGGTGTTTCAAGTTTGCTTTTTTAATTTAAACATGAAGTCTTCATATATTGGGAGGAATATTCCAATTTGTTTGTTTATTTGTTTAAGTTGGTGAATTAATTATTGAAATACATGGTGCAAAACCAATTAAACCAACACCTAACAAACTTGAGATACAGAATGGTGTGATGGATAGAGGGCCAGCCCCAGATTCAGAAAGACCTATGTTCATATAGCACCCATGACACATATTGGCTATGTGACCCTGGACAAGTCACTTTACCCTTGAGGACCTCCAGACAATTCTCTAAGACACAAGTAAGGATGCAGGCCTCACTTTCCCATAGAAACCACTAGGTCTAGTTCCAGACAAAATACGATAAATAATTTACCCTCTCCCAACTTCTCTGTCTCTCCATCTGAGCCTCTATCTCAGAATAATAATGAATTAATTAGTTCCCGCCCCCCCCCCCTCCCCATTCTCCAGGTTCTGGTTTTAGCTTTAATGTTCCAGAGTTTGAACAGTAACATATTTTTATTACTGGACTATAAACCCCAAATACAGCTTTATGATAGTAACCCCAATTTTAACTAAAGTCTAGTTTTTATTTTAATAATGATTTTAAGTCATTTTCAAAGCAATCTGTGCAGACTAGGCATGGCGAGGGTGTACTTTTATTCCCTTCTGCACAGATTTCACTTTGTCTAGGGGCCATAAGGAGAAACTGCCCATCAGTTTTCTTGTTGTTTTTACTGTGGACATTCAATGTGAATTTGAACAGTGCCTCCAAAGTAACCATGTAATATTAGTGTTAATGGTCCCTGTTCACACACATTGAAGGTGGAACCTTTATCCTGAGGGAAAATGATGCTGTGAGAGACCCTACAAAGAGCAACTTGTGTTTTTAAAAGGTAGAGACGTTAAATGACTTGTTCTTCTGGAACAAATGCAGATAAAATACCCTATGAAAATTGCTTCCCATGCCAATGATGAGTCAAGATATTCCTTAGAGGAAGTTGGCATATAGTTGTGCTAAGAACTCATAGAGACATAAGTGAGAATTCAAACTTTTCCGTCCTGGCGATCCAGACAAACTGGAGTTTTCTCCTCCATCATCAGCAGCATTCCTTCCATTTTCTTCCTATAGGAAATTTATCCTTCTTCTTAAACCACACCTTGGTTCAGCTCAAAGTGTTGGACTCCTACAGGGGAAGGATTAAGTAGCACATAGGCCAGTAATACAGGGTGTCTGAAAAGTCTTACTGACAAATTTAAGTTTTAATAGCTTTGATGGTTTAAATCAGCACTAAGTCTTTTGGGACATCCTGTATACTTAATAACACAATCAACAAACATTTATTAAGCACCTGTTATACATTATACACTTTGCTAGTCACTGGGGATACAAAGGCAAAAATAAAATAAAATTAGTCAGATAGAGCTCATGTTGTATTGATCATCCTACTAACCAGTTAATTGTTCAAGTTTTTAGATTCTTGAGCACCTTGTATATATATATATATATATACACACATACACACACACACACACACACACACACACACACACACATATATATTGTTGTGGTTGTTGTTTTTTGTGTTTTTTTTTGCGGGGGAATGGTGGTTAAGTGACTTGCCCAGGATCACACAGCTAGTAAGTGTCAAGTGTCTGAGACTGGATTTGAACTCAGGTCCTCCTGAATCCAGGGCCGGTGCTTTATCCACTGTACCACCTAGCTGCCCCTGAGCACCTTATATATTTAAGAAGGTGTCCTCCACCCTTTTTTACTTTTCATTGTGAACCCATCCCTCCTCCAGACTTCTTCTTTTCTGTTAAGAATAACAAGATCTTTTGAGTCTCATAAATTCTCAACCTCAGTGTCATTTTCCCTGTTTCAAGCTTCTTCCTTTTCCATATCCAATCAATTGCCAGGTTGGAATTGACTTCACATATACAAAACAGCCTCACATCTGTACCCTTTCCTCTCTATCACAAATAGTGGTATTTCTGGGTCAAAGAGTATAGACAGTTTTATAGCCCTTTGAGCATAGTTCATCAATGTTTGTTAAATTAAATCTTTTTTTCTAATTTAATGTTTATAATTAACAAGCATTTGTTTTCTCTTCCTCCCACCTCCCCCTCCTAAAAAAAGAAAACCGTGTAAAATATGTAAAGTAAAGCAAAACAAATTCTCACATTATCTATGTCTAAAAATTGTCTGATTCTGTATATTTAGTTCACACCCTGTCTGTCAAAAGACGGATATTATTCTTTATTCTTGGTTCTCTACAGTTATGACGAATCATTTTGTTGATTAGAGTTCTTAAATCTTTCAAAATTATTATTTAACAATGTTATTGTTATAGTTGACTTTACAGTGTAGTTGTTATTGTAGAAATTGTTCTTCCGGTTCTCACTTCACCCTCGATCAGTTTGTATAATTCTTCCCAAATTTTCTGAAACCTTTTCCTTCATCATTTCTTACATAGTTTACATGATATTCATATATCATAATTTGTTCACACAATTAATAGTCATACCCAATCAATGGTTACCTTCCCTTCATTTACCCTCTTTGCCACAACACAGAGTTGCTATAAATAGTGTTTTTGTACATTATGGCATTTTCCTTTTTCTCTGATCTCTTTGGGGAATAGGCCTAATATAGGTATTGTTGGGTAAAGAAAGAGTAGGCAGAGTTTAGTAACCTCTAGGGTAGATTTCCAAATGGCTTTATAGAATGTTTGAATCAATTCACAACTCCAAGAGTACTGAGTTTTGTCATAACTTCTCCAGCATTTGACATTTTCTTTTTCTTTTTTCAACTTTACTGATCTGATAAGTGTGAAATGGAGCCTCAGGACTTCTTTAATTTGCATTTCTTTGGTTAACAATAATTGGGGACTTTTTTTTTCATACAACTATAAATAACTTATACCTCTTCTCTTAAAAACTTTCCATTCAATTGTGAATTGTCTAGCTGTCTAGACCCTTTTGACCATGAGCTGAATCTAGCAAGGTCTTGGTTAGTGCAAATAATGAATCACCTGAAGTGGGTTCATTTATTTGAATTTATACTGTTTGAAATTATAATTGTGTAAATTATGCTAATTGGTTCCAACCCAGTAGAAATATGAAAGGAAACTTCAAATAAGAGGACCACTTCAGGAAATGTATTCAAATCTCTACAATTCACCTATAGTTATTCCATAAGGTGGGAATCATTAGACATTGAATATGGAAGACCTGGGTTCAAATCTCCTCCTGACTCTTACTGGATCTGTGACTATAGACTACTTACTCTCTAAATTTTAATTTCTGAATTTCTTTAAAATAGGATTGATAAATTTGTAATACCTATAGCAGAGGTTTCAATGAAATGCTTGATTTCTAAACCTTAAAGAAAACACAAGGATCTGTTATTAGTACCTTGACATTTAGGTTCTGTTAGCATGGTCCCTAGAGGGGTAGATCTGACGAAATATTTCAGTCCCGATCCAATATGACAAAGAACATATACTGTCAAGCCTAGTCTTTGCTAAATGATGTAAAAATTAACTTAATTTCTTGATTTCAATTACAAATTGAAATATTAATCTCAATTCACAGTTTGAAATAAATTGAATGATTTCTATTAAAAAAAGTCAGAGCTCATGAAAATGAATTAACAAATATAAGTGAATGAGAGAAAAGAATTTCTTTTTTTATCAAATCAGTTCTCTGCTGACATTAATTTTCATTTTCTGTATTATTTATCCTGCTCTGCAAAAAATCCATTTGTTTTCATGACAGTATTATTTCTTTCTCATTTTAATTTCAAACATTCTTCTTTATTCTTTTCTTTGTTGTTCAGTCATTCCGTCATGTTTGACTCCTCATGAGCCCATGGACCATAATGTTCATTGAGGTTTTTTTGGCAAAGATACTATAATAGTTTGTCATTTCCTTCTCCAGTGAATTAAGGCAAACAGAGGTTAAGTGGCTTGTCCAAGATGAATTTGAACTCAGGTCTTCCTGACTCCATGCCCAGCACTCTATCCACTGAGCCATCTAGCTGCTTCTTTGCTTAGCTAGACAATAAATACAATAACTTTTCTCTGAAGCTCTTCTCATAGAGGATAAAGCTATACCTTCCAAAGAAGAAAAAGAACATCACATAATACTCTATAGAACAATAAAGGTATATGAGCACCAGTAGGTACAAATGTCATGAGCCTGAGGGGAAAAAAGATACATACTTCTGTTGACTCCACAATAACCAATAAGGAAGCAGGTGGACATTGCAATGGAATAACAGTCCCCTGTACATAGATAGTTAAAAGATAGGAACAAACAATTTTCAAAAGAATCGCATACAATTTGTAACCATGTGAAAAAAAATACTCAGAATCACTGATTAGAAAAATTCAAATCAAAATAATTCTTAGATTTCAACTGGTGCAGCAAATTGGCAAAGATAACAAAAGATTGGAGAAATAAATGTTGGAGGGGCTGTGGAAAGAAAGGCCCATTAGTGCACCGTTGGGGGAAATCTATGAGTTAAGGAACCTTGAGGCAAGTAGACCAACTGCAAGACTGGTTCAATAGTTCAAGTATGAGGTGATAAGAGCTAGTAATGGGAAGTGGGGTTGAGGATTGAAGTGATGTTTGCAAAAGAAATGAAGAAAAGGGAATATATAGGAAAGATGTTGTGAAGGTAGAAATGCCAAGACTTGGGGATAGATTGGTTATGTGGAATGCATGAGACTGAAGAAATAAAGATGCCAATAATGTTATATGCCTGAATTACTAGAGAGATGGTGATGCCCTTGTCAGTAAGAAGGAAGTTCAGAAGTAGAGAAGAAATGGATGGAAAGATAATTAAATCTAGTTTGAAAATGTTAAGTTTGAGTTGTCTAAAGGAAATCCATTTCAAGATGTCTAATAGGCAGTAAGTTAACAATGTAAGATTACAGATCAGGAGAGAAGAGAGGGCTAGATGAATAGATCTGAGAATCATCTGCATTATGGCAATAATTAAACTAATCAATAAATAAATATTAAGCACCTACTATGTGCCAGGGACTGTTCTGAGCTCCATGGGAGCTGGCAAGATCATCAAGAGAATAAAAAAGGAGAGAGAAGAGGGACTAGGTCAGAGCCTCACGGGATACACACAATTTGTTGGCATTACCTGGGTAAAGAACTAGAAAAAGAGACTGAGAAGTGGTCCGACAGGTGGTAGGAGAACAGGAGATGGGAGTGCCATGAAAAGATAGAGAACATGAATTATAAAGGAGAAGAGGGTAACAAAGGTTGCAGGAAGGTTAGAAAGGATGAAGATTGAGATAACTTTGGAAAGAGCAGTTTCTGATGAACAATGAGTTCAAAATCCAGAGACAAGGATTTAGAAGAGAATGAAATATGAAAAAGCTGCCTACTTATTATAGAGAGCTTTGGCAAAACATTTATCTGTTACAGGAGGAGGGTGATGGTTAGATCAAATGAGGGCTTTTCAGGAATGAGAATCACATCAAAATGTTTCTGGGAAACCAGAAAGCAGATAGGAAGAGATTAAAAGTTAGTGAAAGGGGCAGCTAGGTGTTGCAGTGGAAAAAGCACCGGCCCTGGATTCAGGAGTACCTGAGTTCAAATCTGACCTCAGACACTTGACACTTACTAGCTGTGTGACCCTGGGCAAGTCACTTAACCCCCATTGAAAGAACTGGCATGACAGAGGGAGAAATACATTAGAGAAGATGGAATAGATTAAGATTAAGGTTTTAAAAGCCATTCTTTTTTTTTTTTTTTAGTGAGGCAATTGAGGTTAAGTGATTTGGCCAGGGTCACACAGCTAGTAAGTGTTAAGTGTCTGAGGCCACATTTGAACTCAGGTACTCCTGACTCCAGGGCTGGTGCTCTATCCACTGCGCCACCTAGCTGCCCCTTTAAAAGCCATTCTTAATTCTAGAATCAAAAGGGAACCACTGGAAATTCTTGAGTAAGAGAATATCAAGGGGCAGCTAGGTGGTGCAGTGGATAGTGCACTGGCCCCAGAGTCAGGAAGACCTGAGTTCAAATCTGGCCTCAGACACTTGACACATACTAGCCATGTGACCCTGGCCAAATCACTTAACTTCAATTGCCTCACCCCCCCCCAAAAAAAATGGATGTTAAAATTGAAAGTATTATGATCAGATCTAAAACTGGAGGGTGAGAGACTCAAGAGCAATTGCCAGTTCTAAGAAGCATAACTAGTGAAACAATTATAAGGAAGAAAATGGAGAAGTATCAATCATGACTGTATAAGAAGATGAACTCTTCTTTAAAAAGTGTACAAAATACTGAAGGAAAGGGATTTTTAACCCATGAAGAAAGCAAAAAGTTACATGAACATAGATATAAGAACAATGTCAGAGTAAAAGTCAAAATGAATATTTTCAATACAATAAAAGAGCCTTTGTTTGGGAAAGGTAAGGTTATCATATATGAAATAGAAAGCATAACTGCACTGGTCAGTTCATGTTTTCTATGAAGGAAAGTGACCTTCAAACTGAAAGAAAAAAAAAGAAAAATGATTTACAGGAAAGCAAATAATCAGAAAAACTAAAGATAGAAAAGATGTTAAGAAAATGCTATAGTTTCTTTAAAGGAGTTCAAATCTCTAATGACAAGTATTATTGTTTACCAGTTGATCAAATGAACATAAAGATGTGATCCCATCTCTGTTGGTAATCTCTAAAAAAATCATAGAGAAAAGGAAAAGTAACTGAATATTAGAGCTGGCTAGACACCCTAATTTTCAAAATAAAAAAGGATGGTAGGAATGAATGTCAAAAACTATAGAATGATAAGCTTAGTTTCAAATCCTACCAAAATTTTAGGTTGTATTATTAAGTAGATTACTTGTGAGCAATGAAAAAACAAATCATGTAGTGATGTAAAGAATTAATTGTTATTTGAGGTTTTTATGCCTCAGCAAGCACTGGCCTGGGGCTTCGCAAACCCCACTGTGCTCCACCCACTGGTTGTAGCCATTGCCAGGGCTCTGGCACCTCATGTCATCACCACTCGTCAACGCCTACATGGGCCTGGCAAAATTATAATGATTGGAAGCCTAGTGAGGGCAATCATGTGACTGTCAGAGAGGCCATCCCATTGGCTGGGACTGTGTGGGGTGTTTCTAGGTTTGGGGGAGGAGAATTGGGCATTCTAGGTGGAAGCTGAAAAGCGACAGGCGTTCTGCTGTGTATTTTCAGCTGATTCCTGGGTGGCGGTATTTTTCAGGTATTATAATTTCCCTTTCCCCATTTTTATTTCCTTTCCCTTGATCCTACTGATCCTGTTTGTGTTTTTTTTAAAGTTCGTTCTTGTTAAAATAAATCTTGTTCTGTTTTGAGGGAGGCTGCCGGTTTCCTTCCTTGCCCCAATATTGCGGCGAGCCACTTAGCTAGCACTCCCCAATTAAAAATTGGTCCCCACAGTGATAATGGGGAACCATGATAAGTTTACACATCTATAACATCAGTGTATCTTGATTTCAGCAAGATATTTTTAATATCTCAGGGCAGCTAGGTGGCGTAGTGGATAAAGCACCAGCCCTGGATTCAGGAGTACCTGAGTTCAAATCCAGCCTCAGACACTTGACACTTAACTAGCTGTGTGACCCTGGGCAAGTCACTTGACCCTCATTGCCCTGCAAAAAAAAAAAAAAGATATTTTTAATATCTCACATGACATCCTTGTGAACAAGTTGGAGAAATGGTGAGTGAATGATTATAATTGTATTACTTCATAGCTACTTGAACAAGTATACCTAAACATTGATTAATGAGTTGACATAAACCTGGATAAAGGTCCATGGTGGTATTAAATATATTTAATTTCACAGAGGGTTTTGTCTATGTATCTGTCTTGTTTATTGCTACTGTTGTTGTTATTGTTTGTTGTTTTTTCAATCAATAACTTGAATGGTAGCAGAGACATGAAGTTCAAATTTGTGGATGACGCAAACTTGGGAGAAATAGTTGATATAATAGATGACAGGATCAAGAATAAAAAATATATTAACAAGATGGAATGATTAGACCAAACTAAAAATAAAATTAAAAATAGAATTTAATAGGGATAATGTAAAATACTGAGTTGAAGTTAAAAAATTAATTGCATATGCACAATGTAGCTTACCAAGGTGATTAAGCCCTTGTGAAAAAGATATTATGAATTTAGGGATCTTAGTTGACTGCCAGATATATTTCAAATGCTAGGGTGATACAGATTCCCACAAAATCAATGCAATTATAAGTACCATTGATCATTTACAGATTACAGAAGGTGACAGTCTTCTTGTGTTTTGTGCTGGTCTTATATCTGAAATGCAATATTCAGTTCTTGGTGCCATATTTTAAGAAGAGTATTGGCAGTAAACTATGTTATATATGTATAACAGTACCTATAGAAATACTGCTTGGCTCAGCAGTTCTCTCTCTCTCTCTTTCTCTCTCTCTCTCTCTCTCTCTCTCTCTCTCTCTCTCTCTCTCTCTCTCTCTCAGCTCTGTACTGTGCACATAGTCTGAATTCAAAGCTAGAGAGCCTGACTTCAAAAAAGGCAGGGGATTCTCCTTTGCCTCTGGCTCCTTATGTCCCTACCCTGGAAATCTAGGGACAATCACTTAATATTTAGGTTTGGCTAAGATTTAGGGTTTCCATAAAATGGAGGAGCAGGAGGGCACCCATCTTACAGTATTTTAGGCATAGGGTAAATATTAATTTCCTCTCTACCCAAGAAATCTTTATACCTCTCAATCTCAGAAAATTTCCTCCAGTGTAAGAAACATTCATTTTGGGATTATTATTCAGTCACCCAGAATCAGAGAAGAAAACAGAAGTTATTGGGGCAGCTAGGTGGTGCAGTGGATAGAGCACCACCCCTGGAGTCAGGAGGATCTGAGTTCAAATCCAGCCTCAGACACTTAACTTACTAACTGTGTGACCCTAGGCAAGTCACTCAACCCAAATTGCCTCACCAAAAAAAAAAAAAAAAGAAAAGAAAACAGAAGTTCTCTAGGGCTTTAAGGTTTGTCCCAGGATCATCTAGATCTCTATATGTGCTATTTGGAAACAGTTTGTAATTTCTGGAAGGATGGAAAGAATAGCCTCTTTCTCTCCCTCCCCGCCTCCTCCATGAGAGGATGAGGGTGAGCTACTTGTTAAAATTTTTATTTAAGTCTAAAGAAGAGAGGGGCAGGAGGCAGAGTCACTCACTCCCTCTTGAAGGTACCCTGAATGGGCTACTCTTCCTTGCTTAATGGTCAACACTATCTGCTGCAGCTTTAAAGTAGCCTCCTACCCCCTTCAGGCATCACAGAGTGACAGAAACCAAGGGAACACCCAAGATTTGTGGTTTTATCTCAATGTAAGTAGCTCTTTGAAGGTGAGTATATGTTCCTTTGGTAATATCCAGGGTTATAGGTCCTCTCTGGATTAGGCCATAGCCAGAGCAGATGAAGGGGTCTTTTGCTTACTATAAATTGAATAAAATGAATAATTGAAGAAACTATTGGTCATTTGTCTGGAAAAGAAAAACTTCAGAAAAGATCATGATAGTCATTTACTGGTATTTTAGAGCTTTCTTATTGATGAGGATTCTGACTTATTCAGTGAAGTTCTAAAGATAGAATTAGGAGGAATGAAGGTAAGAGACAGATTTTCACTCAATATAAGGAAACATTCCTTAATAATTAGAACTGTCCAGAAATGGTCTTGACCAACATCAATGGCAATGTCTAAGCAAAGGCTTTGACCGTCTGTCAAATGTTGTAGACATTTGTTGTAGAAATGTAGAAATAATCCTGATTTATGTATAAGGGGATTAGAACAGCAAGTAGCAGTGGGCAGTGAGTGAACCACGCTGTCTCCATCTTGTGACTCAATTCTGGAGCTAGCTCGGTTCCCTTCCTATTCAATTATGGGTCTAGGCCAATTTTTGTCTTGTGAGAAAACTTTATTCAATGTGGGAACTGTGAGAGGACTTTGTTGCATTGTTTCAACCTGTCCTTGCATGACTGGGAAGCTGGCCCACTTCTACCTGCTGCTTAGAGGCCCTTAACTAAAGACCTAGGTTATGCTGAGCAGAAACCCAGTCAGATCCAAAGATTCCTGCAAGGAGTTTTCTCACAATTGTACATCTCGAGCAACCCATAAGTCTTATCTGAAAACTGGCCCCATGTTGATCAATTAGTTAGTGTTTCCATGTTCCTTTGTTTGAATCTAGACCCTTGATCATTGGGAGGAGTGGGACACCTTTTTCTGATTTCAGGGAATTGTACTTGTTTGCTCTCCTCCTCCCAACTTGAAAAGTCCCTACTCTTTCCTCCAATTAGAAATCACATTACCTAATTTCGTATTCTGGCCAATAGTTATCTTTTTTTTTTTTTTAAAGTGAGGCAATTGGGGTTAAGTGACTTGCCCAGGGTCACACAGCTAGTAAGTGTTAAATGTCTGAGGCCAGATTTGAACTCAGGTCCTCCTGAATCCAGGGCCGGTGCTCTATCCACTGCACTACCCAGCTGCCCCAATAGTTATCTTTTAATCAATTGAACTTATTTATTATTTTCAATGTATAAAAATCTTTCCCTGTGTTTGAGGTCCAGCCCAAAGCTGAGGGGATCTGGTCCCAATTTGTTGGGCAATTGGCATGCATTGCTTAATAAATTAATATGCTAAGGAGCTCAAACCCTTGTTTCTTCAGTCATTTCATCTTTCACCTTCCACAGGTAGGAGGTTAAGGCTAGTTGTCTTCTAATTTCCTTTGTAACTCTGCCATTCTATTATACAGCTAAGAGATGGAAATTTTTGTCTAATCCTACATTCTAGTCATTATGTATGCCACACGTACAGTATCACTCTTCAAAGAATATAAATGTCATGAGTACTTTTCAAATTATAGCTGTACTTATAAGGATTTAATATTTTCCATGTTTATTAAGAATTCATATATGTCAATATATTGAAGAGCCTGAAGGACACCACAATAAATATTGATTATTATTGTGCTATAAATGTCTAGCAGCACTGCTTAATCGAGAATTTTGCTGACAGGATGTCAGACAATAAACCGTTTCTTGTTTGCCTTCTTTAATAATCTTTAGTCACTTTCATTAATTCTACAGTTATTTTCTGAACTTCTAAAAAGTGTATCATACCTTTAAGGTTTAGCCATCAGATGAAAGCTCCACAAATCATGATAAATAATTGTTTCAAGTTTTACTAATACTATGATCCTATTCATTTGTTCTTAAGGCTATTAATTTAAAAATCTTTTTTTTCATTAGATTTTTAATTGGATATGATTAAAATCCATTTACTTTACCCCCAGGAAACAAAAGAACCTAATAGCTTCCCTCCCTCTCCAGATATTTGGCCAGACAATCAAATTATATCAGCATTCATAGACTACAGAACCACAATTAACAGTAATTGTGGTAAAACAAACTCCCTAACACATATCCTCAATTATTTCATGTATAATTAATGCTCAACTAAATGTATTAAGTTAAATGTGAATGATTTTAAGACTTAGGACAACATTGCCTAGTCTTACACGACTATTCCACTTAGTTCAGTGAAAATTAAAATCAGTCAAAATGAATTCAGCGGAAAAGGCAGGTTGTTTGCAGTCACATAGATCAATCAAATACTCAGTTGCTCTACTACATTCTTCTCATTACAGTTCTCACACCTGGCACAAAATGGGCTTTTAATAAATGGCTGTTGATTGATTCCCCTTCCCCCCTCCATTTTCTCTTTTTCTTCCTCAATCTTACCCAGAGACCATATTAGGTGTTTTTTTTTTAATACCTACAATATGAACTTTAAAAAGCATCTGGGCAGCTAGGTGGCACAGTGGATAAAGCACCGGCCCTGGATTCAGGAGGACCTGAATTCAAATCCAGCCTCAGACACTTGACACTTACTAGTGTCGGGAAAATTTTTGAGTCCAACGGAAGATCGAAAATAACAAAGTTTCCAGGCAAATAGGTTTATTGAGAGAGGGTTAGTCCCCCAACAAAGCCAATAGGTTTATTAAGAGGGTTTTAGCCTCCCAATAAATCCGGTCATCCAGGCATTGGGCCTGAAAGACCCAGAATTACAAAATTCATGGGTTTATATACCCTTCCAAAATTTACACTTGTACAGCATTATATCATTAGCTGTGCTTCTAAAATTAAAACATATTCTTAGGAAATATGAGGAACTACCTAAATGACCATAAATGTCAGCATTATGATGACAATAGGGTGGGTCATTGTCAGGCCACTGGTCAGTAGCATGAACTCTTTATAGAAAAGTATGTCACTCATGATTATTAAAATATAGCATTGCTGACTACTAGATCTTGTGATATTACCTAATGCTTGACATTGGAAAATTAGGAAATACGAGAAAAGACTTAACCTTTTGACCTTATGTAATCTATATTAAATAGAATAAATCACAATTTTTGGTTAATATATTGATTATTATCTTAATTAAATCACTTATAACTATGTTAAATCTCTTATAACTAAGGGATGGGGAAAATCTCACTCATACTAGATTGTGTGACCCTGGGCAAGTCACTTAACCCTCATTGCCCCACAAAACAAACAAACAAAAACAAACAAAACATGTTACCCATGTTTGCACCACTATTTTATACCTAGAGGGCATTATTGGAAAATACAATGTGAAATGCAGAGGTTGCTGCAGATAAATTAGGCTGCCTATCCAGGAAGGAAGCTAAGAAGTCATCTGGTTCACCCTTTCTTATTTTGAAGACAGGAAGACCTAGGCTCAGGAGCAGTGGTCACTTAGCTCTTTGATGATGGCAACTTCAATTATTCTAGAATCTATGATGTCATCAATGTGGGTTTCCCTCTACTGAGGAAAATTACCATCCTTAGTAGATCAGACATGAGTGGATTTTTAAAGTAATGAGTTGTTGCAACCAAAAATGAATTCATTAATTAGTTGCTGATTTTCTGGTGAGGAGGCCAGGGTAGTACTCAGGCAATGAGCATGATGTCTTTTGCCAGGTTGGCCCTAAAAGCTTTCTCTACTTGATAGGATCTACAAGGATAGTTTTCAAAAATGCAGTGTCACCCCTATGATACCATGGCTTCTTGGGGGGAAAAGAAGCAATATGGAGTAATGAAGAGGGGGAGATTTGGATTTTAAAAATACTTCAGTTCAAACTCTCACTCTGCTACTCACTACCCATCTAATCTTGGGCAAATTTCCTTCTTTTTTTACTCCTAAGTCTCCTTATCCATATAATGAGGGGGTTGTATTAGATAACCTTCTAAGGTTCATCCCAGCTCTAAATCTATGATCTTCTTCTAGGACTGTAGTGAAGGACCAATGTAATGATAACATTAGGCTTCTAATGTGGCTTTAAAAATAGTTATGTGTGTTAAATCTTTAGTTTTTACTCAGGACTGTCATTCCAATTATACCCTAAATCACTCAAGAGAGGTTGGAAGAAAAATCCAATCAAGAAGCATTTGGCAAGTGCCTACTATGTGTCAGGCACTGTGTGTTCAATGTCAGGGATGCAAAGAACAAAGGAAAAACCCCTTCAAGGAGCTCACAGTCTAAAAGGGGAAAACAACATTCAAACTATTATGTACATACAAGTTATATCCAGGGCACATTGGGGAAAAGCAACAGAGAGAAGGCACTAGTACTAACAGGGGTTGGGAAAGCATTTCTCAGAGAAGGTGGGTCTTGAAGGAAGCTGGGGCAACCAGGAGGCAGAGATGAGTGAAAGTATCAGAGACCAACCAGGGAAAATGTCTAGACTTGGGAGATGAGTGTCATCTGTGAGGAACAAACACACTACAAGGCAGAGTATGTGTCGATTCTATTTTTTTCTTGTAATTTATTTATCAACCCTAAATAACAACAAAAAAAATTAAATAAACAATAATACACGAATCAGCTCTTTTATATAACATTTTAAAGTTTATAAAGTGTTTTGTTTATATTATCTTTATGAAAACTCTCAACCAATACAGAAAGAGATTTCAGATATTATTATTTCCATTTTTCAGATAAAGAAATTGAGACTTAGGGAGGTTAAGGTATCAGTTAATGCTGCTGGTGGGATTTGAATTCAACTTCTTCTGTCTCAAAGTCCTGCATTCTATTATAACAAGCTACCAAACACGAGAAATAAGCATATATATATATATATATATATATATATATATATATATATATATATATACACACATACATACACATATATATGTAAACTCCAAATTATGTGTTTTATAAAAATAATATTGAATTAAATTAGACAAACTAATTTTAAGTGCTGCTTACATCCATGTCACTACCTTATTTTTTTCTCCCCAAATTAAAAAAAAGTTGACATCATTATTTATTTATTATTTATATTATTTATCATTACTTTTATCAAAAGCATCAGCCCTCTCCTCATCATTGTTGACCCAATTATCAATGAATAGTTTGTTGTTTTGAGCCTACATTCTGCACCCTTCAATACTCATGGGATTTGTCTGTATTTCTTGGTATTCTTGTACTGTATTGCTTTAATCCATGATTTTCACAAACCATAGTTTATTCAGTCAAGTCCCTATCTTTGGGAATACTGTAGATTGTAAATTGTTTCTAGGTTTTTGAGCTTGCAAGTTACATAGTAGGTCTAGAAGCAAAGGGGATAGCAGTAATTCCTGGACTAGATTTCCAAGAGAAGGAGAAAAAGGGCTTATGGAAAGACAAGAATGAGAGGAGGCAAGAAGCTCAGAGATGCCTGGAAGAGCAAGACTTGGGTCAGAAAAGTTATTATGAATAATTTTGTAGAGATAACTTTCATTCTTTTAATAATCTTCTCAGGGTATAAAATCCTGGCAGAGGAATTGTTGCACCAAAATGTATGGCCAGTTTTATAACTTTTATAATATATTGCCATATTGCTTTAAAAATATTAAAATATTTTTATAGCTCCACCCTCAGTATAATTGTGTGCCTGTTTCTCCATAGTTCTGCCAAAACTGACTTTTATTATTTATAACAGACTTGGCTAATGTCTAAGTTAAGAGCATATTGAGATACAACATGGAGTAGTAGAGAAATGACCTTCGAATGAGAAAGATCTGGTTTCAGTTATGCATCTTGTGCACATGGTTGTGTGACCCAAGACAAGTCAGATAACCTCTCAGTGTCTCCAAGCAACTGCCTAAGATTACAAATTGACAAGCATGAACTGATGTGTATTAGCAGAAGGACTTTGATCACTGGGAGTTCGTATAGCCAAAATATGCAGTTCTGGTTTTTTAAAATTTTTTTAAAGAATTCTATCTTAGAGGTCTTTTCATTTGTATTTTTCCAGTTATCAGTTATTGAACCATTTTGAAGAGGTTACTCATAATTTATTCTTCCTCTGAGAACTATTTGTTGGAAAAGAAAGAACAACATGTTCATATTCATTGAAAGTTATTTCCACAGGAAGGATGGATTTATACTTATACATCATTTATACTCATGTCAATTCATTATAGACTTTGTAGGCCAGATTTTTATCAGCTATTTTAAACCCAAATATTTTTCCTACTCTGTTTCTTTTTATTTTAGATGTTCTGTTTTGGAAATGGTGCAAAGGCTTATTTTTATATAATCAAAAACACCTATTTTTCTCTGGTAATTTCCATTTGTTCAACAGATGAAAATGTTCCATTTCTGACCAATCCAAATACATATTATTTTTTCTACTGTTTTATTATTTTAAATATATTGAGGTTGTGATGCAATTGGAATTTCTGATAGCACATGATATAGACACTCCAACCTTTCAGCCCTTATATTTTTCATCTGTCAAATGAAGTGGCCGAACAGTTAGATAACTTCTAACATTTCTTCTGGCTATAAATCCATGATTTTAATAATCTAATTCTACTTGTTGTCATACTGGTATTCAATTTTCCTTTAATTGTTATAAAATCATGGTTCTTCCCCCCAATAGCCATTTATTATAATTATAGATTGTTTGTTATATTTAATTAATCCATTTAAAATTATAATGAATATTAGTTTTTATAAACTATCATTTATAAAATCATTTTAATTGCCAGCTTAAATTCCCCTTTCTCCTTTATTTTCTTCAAAATTCCCCGTTTTTTTTTCAGTTTTTGTTCCATTTAAATTTGATTCATCAACTTATGAACTAGGTCGTTGTCACTTTGATTAACATTACAGTAAAACTATAAACTTTTCAACTAACATTGCCATTTTTACTATTTTGGCTCAACCTAACCATTTATATAGGTTATCTCTCCTATTATTAGATTCTTCCTTTATTTTTATTAAAATTCTCTCATCTTTATAAAGTTTGTATGTATATGTATAATATACTCACACATATAAAGATACATATCTATATCTTTATATCTATTTCTTGGACCAATGTCCAAATATTTGATATATATTTATTATTAAAATATATTTTATTATTAATATTTTATATATATTTTATTTTTCTATAATTCATCATCACTTATATTAATGATATGTAGATAGAATAATATAGAAAAATGCCAAATTAGAAGTAGGGGGATATAATTTTCTTTATAAATCCATCTATTTTGATTGAATGTCTTAGGACAGATTTTTTTTCTAAATAAATAAGCATAGTACAGTGGAAAGAGCATGGATTTTAGTGTCAAAAGACCTAGCTTCAAATCCTGCCTTTTCTGTTTATTGCTTATGTAATTTTCGCCCAGCCACTGAAACTTCCTATGCCTCAGTTTCCTCATCTGTGAAATGAGAAACTTGGATTAGATAGGCTTTTCAATTCCCTTTCTGCTCTAGAAGTATGAGTTTAAAGAAATAACTGAAATTTATGCATGATCATTTTCAAATAGTGATATTTAAATTGTTTTTGGCCAATGCTTAGTTTGCTTGCCTTACTACTATAACATACCTTTTAAAAACCATGTAAGGAATAGCAGTTTTATTGTACAACCTTATTTTTCTCCTGTTCTTAGTAAGGAACACTTTAATCTTTTTTTAACATGCAATACTAGTACTTGACATCAAAGAAATATTTTTATGACGTTAAGCAAAATTTCTTCTATTTCTCTACTTTTAGTTGTTTCACAGAAGGAGATTTTGTATTTTGTTTTATTAACAGCTTTTCTAAACTTATTGATAATTTCTTCTTTTTATGGTATTTCTTACTGATATGATTTTTTCCTAATAGTAACTATTCCTCAATTCCAGCTACAGATTCTAATCTGATCATACCAAAACACTTCAATTTTCCAATAAATATATTTTCTTCTCAATGTGTACATTCCTTCTACTATTAACTATTGCAAGTCATTCATATTTTTTATATTTTGCGGGACAGTGTCGGTTAAGTGACTTGCCCAGGGTCACACAGCTAGTGTCCAGTGTCTGAGGCCAGATTTGAACTCAGGTCCTCCTGAATCCAGGGCCAGTGCTTTATCCACTGTGCCACCTAGCAGACCCCATCCATATTTTTTTGTCCTGAACATTTCTTATCTGAGACCTCCCATGCATCCTTACAACAATCTATTCTGTTGTTGTTGTTAAATCTGAATTTGGTTAGATGCCATGAAGCATTATAAGTGGTTTCTGCATTTACCTCAGAAATTGAGAACTTTATGGTCCCAGGCTAAATGGCACATCTTCCCACAAATAATTTAGGCATGAAATATTCACTGACTCAAGTAGTGAAAACATATTGCCTGACTTAGATCTCTTCTTTTTTCATAAAACCAAATCATGTTTCTTGACTCGAATCAGTGTCCCATTCCACAAGTGATGACTGCTTAGGACAGTGATTGAAATTTATAAAACTTTCCCATTTGAAAATTGTTTGCATATGCTTGAGAGTAAAATAAAAATGATTTTAACTATACCTTATTTTATTGAAAAGAAAAATTCTTAGAAAATTAACCTATTAAAGGAAATCTAATTTGCTTATTTTATAAAGTAAGAAATGTGTTCCAATGGAAAACCATTGATCCCTAAATTAAAAATGCAGGAAACACTCTAAAATCACATATTCAGAGAAATCTCCAATGAAATCTTGCTCCAATACCTTCCCATGGACTGAGGGTGATTTGAGTTTCCCAAAGCTATGATTGACTGCAAAGGTGAACTCCAGGTTTCATCAAAGTGGGAAGATTTTGTAAAGGAGACTGGAGGAGGAACTATATGTGCTTGATTCCTGAGGACACCAGCTGGTAAGTCTGGAAAGACTTATCACAACAAGGTCAGTTACAGGGAAATGAATTTTTCAGCTATAATAGCTCACAAAGACCATTAACTAAGGCATATATAGGTTATAATCTGCCCACATCTGTGAAATCACAGATCCTTGAGTTATAAGAACATTGAAGAGAAAATAATTTTTCCAATAACCCCCCAAACCACAAGGGCAATAACAAATATAGACAAACTAGAAAAGATGAATAATTTATATAACTTTCAAATGCTATGTGAGAAATTGTTTCTCCTCATATCTAAGTTTACATACCATGAAAATGGAGACTGCTGTTAAACTCTTTCACAACCACCACCAGAACAATAGCAGCAGCAGCAGAATTTATAAGGTTTGCAAAGTACTTTTCATGCATTATCTCATTTTAACTTCTCAGCAACCTAGGAGGTAGATGCTATTATTATCCTCATTTTTACCAATAAGGCAATTGAAGTTGACAGAGGTTTAAGTGACTTTCTCAGGGTCACATTGCTAGTAAGCATCTGAAGTCATATTTGAATTCAAATCTCCCTTATTCTAGAGCCAGCACCATTCATTGTACCACCTAGCTGTCTCCAGAAACATCCTTTTTAATACTTTAGAGCTGAGGTCCTTTCCCAGTTTTGTGTTGTGGACTGTTTGGGAAATCTGGTGAAGGCTATGGATCCCTTCTCAGAATAATAAAATATTTTAAGATTATGAAGGAAACCAATCATAATGAAATACAGTCATCCAAATACATATACATGTATATGTATACAATACACATGTATATATATGGATATGTATAAATGTCTGTATTATGTATGTGTCCACAAACAAACATATGTTTATATGTATACACATATATGAATGTCAGTATATGCATACGTATACACACATATTCATTCATTTATCTATTAAGCAGTAAGATCACAGACTCCCCTGGTTAAGAATCCCTGCCTCAGATGTCACCTGGTCCATTCTTTTAAAATCATGATAGAGTAGAAAGAACCACTCGATTTGTAGTCAGTGCTTCTGCATTCCAATCCTTCTCCCACTAGCTCCTCATGTGACCTAACATGAGTTGCTTCAGTTTTCTGGGTCTCTATTTCCTCAACCATAAAATAACAAGGGAGTTGGATAAAACAGCCTCCAAGGTTCTTCTAGCTTTAGTTCCCCCAGATCTTTGGATCGGCTTATTAAGTGCTTTGTTGTTCGATGTTGTACATATCACTTGTGCCATGAGCCTGTGATGTTCTGAAAACCTCAAACTTATGAAGTACTTTATGGTTTTTAAAGTTTTGTTCATCTAACTTCAAGTTTTAGTTGTGTGTTCATGTGGTTTTCTTCTATTTACAGTTGGTACCAAAGCACCAAATTATTCTTTCCAATGATGTGGATTTATAAGCTCCTGTTTGGCATTTATAGTCAGTCACGACCTGACTCCAGTCTTCCTTTACAACCTCCTTATGTATCACTCCTCCTCAAATACTTTACAATCCAGCCAGATTGGCCTTGTTCTTCCTCCCTCCATTCCCCAACTCTTTGTTTTGGAACAGGCACTTCCCATGCCTGAAATGCATTCTCTCCCCACTTCTTCCTCTTAAAATCCCTAGTTCCCTATAAATCTTAGCAGAAGCAGAATTTTCTGCTGCTTCTTGTTATTGTTGTTCAGTTGTTTCAGTCGTGACTGACTCTTTATGATCCCATTTGGGGTTTTCTTGGTCACGATACTGGCTGGTTTACCATTTCCTTCTCCAGCTCATTTTGTAGTCGAGGAAACTGAGGCAAACAGGGTTAAGTGACTTGCCCAGGGTCACACAGATAATAAGTGCCTGAGGCTGGAATTAAATTCAGGAAAATGAGTCTTCCTGACTCCAGTGCTCTGTGCTCTAACCACTGTGCCACCTAGCTGCCTGATAAGCACACCTACACCCATACCCATATATACATATACACACGTACACATATGATATATGTGCAATATAAATATTAAGTTAATGGTTATACATATGCCCACACCCACACACATTTATCTGTATATAGACACAGATGTGTATATATGAGCATATATCTGTGTGTAGATGTATGTGTAATCACTAACTTAATATTTATATTGCATGTATGTACTTGTTGACCCTCCTTTTATATATAGAAGTGTATGTTCTTTCGCCCTGAATGTAAGCCTACTGTGAGGGGGGATTTTTTCATTCTTTGTACTTGTGTCTCCAGGGGCAATCACAGTGTCTGGCATATATTAGACACTTAATAATTTGCTTATTGATTGTATTTGACTACACACATGTCATTCCAATCTGTATAATTTACCTGGATTGGGTCTGAAATCCAAGATATCAATATAGCCTTCTGAATTTTTCTGGTAGTTTATATGGACACAAATGATAACACTAGAAGCAATTTAGAAGAAATAAGAATAAATTTCTAAAGATGATGAAGTCTAAGCTAGGAAACTGAAAACCTTAAGACCATCATTTTAATTCATGATGCACATTGAAAGTAGGAGTTTTAGAAGAGAAATTAGTTTCTGGGAAGTGAAGAATACCTGAACAGTACATTGTTGAAGAAAGAAATTAGGATTTTTGGATTAGGGATTAAGATGTAGAAGTGCTCAACATGCTCTTGGCTATGTTAAGGGCTAAAATTCTAGCTAGTCTGTCTAAAATATCTAATGAGTGGTCGCCAATAAATTATAAGCTTTAGCAAGAGTTAGGTTTTTAAGCATTTATTAAGGAGAATAAGAATTTGGGAAAGAGAGAGAAAAAGGCCTAGATTCCTATCTATTAAAGGGAGAGCACATTTCTAGCTCTGCTCTCCACCCGAGTCCAGAGGAAAGAGCGCCGAGAGCGAGCGCCAGTCTCTTCCTTCCTCCTCCCACTAGCCCGCGTCACTTCCTGACTCCTGGTCTTGCCCTCAAAGACCTTCGCTTCATGGGCAGAACTCTTCTACAGTTAAGTCTCCAGCAGGTGGCGTCATTCCAATCGTTACAGTCCCCCCTGTTGTTCCTCAAGAAACAAAATGTTTCCTTGACGGAACAGTAAAAAGAATATAATAACTATTGCTAACTAATAATATGTGAACAACAATATAGAAAAGGAAGAGAGGAAAGTTTTGTCCAGAGGGGCGATTTTTTTTTTGTCCTCATGAACCGACGCTTTGACATTAGTCCTGCAAAGGGAGGGCCTCTGCAGAGAATACATGTTACAGATGGTGTATATTATAACAGAAAGAGAAAAAAAACAACAAATCAAAACTGTTCATTTAAAGTCTCTGAAAGTCTTTTCTCAGATGTCCTCTAGGTGTAGTCGTGGAATGGAAGTCTTTTCAGGGGTTGATGTGTGGATGCTGGTAATCAGCCAGGAAAATTTCCTACAAAATTGAGCTTAACACAGCTTTAAAATAGCTTTGTCAATAATCAAATCAAACAATGAAAGTTCTCAAAAACATGTCTAAGGGAATTCAGAATCTTAGTTGTTACACATGAAACATATAATAAAACAAAAATTGAACCATTCTTTAAAATTATAATATTACTATAGTCCCCCCTTATGGAGGGTAATTGAGAAGACAATTGCTGCAATATTAATTAATAAAAATAATTTTTATCTTTGTTTCATCACTTTTTGCATCATCTGCCTAATTATCCTCATGCCATTATGAGAAATTAGAAAATCTAATATAATTGGTAACAGGTGTCAAGGCCAAATTCAACACTGTTATTTATCATGACACCTGAGATAATTATGGGGGTTACCATAAAAGAACAGAGAAATGATGGGATATGAGCATTCCCACACTTGAGCAATATGTACTGTCCATGCAGTATGCCAGGCTTAAAATAGGTGGATGGAATATATGTCCATGCCACCGAACATATTGGAGGAAACTGAGTCAGACTTAATCAGATGCATGGGATTGAGATGTCCATGGCATCAGGCATATAGGAGGGAGCATAGAAGCCAGGTGTAGAAGTGAGATGGGTGGGATCAATACTTCCAGCCATCTGTACAATATTGTGGGGAAAAATAAAATAAAATATTAAACCAAGAGAATCCAACCTCAACATTAGTCAAAAGCCGTTCCCTCGGCCATACCTTGACTTCATGCATGTCTCCCCTCATGTGACAATTCAGTGTCTTCTCTTGCATGTATTCCTCTTGTGATTGGATGGCATCTTGGCTAACTGGCATCTGATAACTCAGAATAAAGGCAATTAATGTCTTAAATGATAAATTCCCATAATCCAAATCTCATATGGATTTAAAAATTGAGGATAATAAATGATTGCAAAAAATGTGAATACATCTTGACTCAGAACACAATATATAATTATGCAACAATTTCAAATAATACCTTTTTTTTTACTTAGTATACAATTTCTTTTTTGAAAAATCATAACATTTAAATATAAGTTAAATCACAACACAATCTCAAAGAAAACTTTTACAAATGTTCCCCTCTTTTTTTTTTTTTTTGGAATATGCTTATCAAAAATAATCCTTCCTTACACTTGCCATGGCAACCAATTCGCCAGGGAAATGCTTTAAAGAGTTCGATCAAATAATCAGTTGAGAAAAAATAACAAAAACAAACAACTCAGAATATGGGAGCACAATACTCCTAGAATTAACATTGTATAATAAAATCAAAACCATCTTGTAATGTTTCAAAATTAGAGAGATGAATAAATAGAAAAAAAAATACACATGGAACAATAAAAGACAATGAAATTCAAACTAGGGAAATCTAAATGAATGTGAACTTAATATTAATAAGAGTATTATAAAATATAAACTTGATCACATGACTATAAAAAGCTTTTACAAATATTCTCCTTGTTTTAGAAATTAAGTATAAGACACAATCTCAAAAGCATGAAAATCTCTATGAAAATAAACCCATACCATTAATTTCAAAATGTATATGTAATAGCATAGAAATCCTATGTAACCTCTGAACTGACATTAATACTCTGAGTGAATTCAGAACACTTTTGATTCCAATATCTAAAATCCCCAATACTCATATCAATACCTTGCTGCTTACTTCTACATTTCTGTAAAATATATATCCTTCCATGGCAAAAGAAGCAGAGTCTTGAACTATGTTGATGATTGTCATTCTTATTCAGCTTAAGTTTTTCTTCTTTTCACCATACAAATGCTTTATAAGATTACTAATTAAAGACAAAAGCAGGTTAGCAAAATTATGAACAAAACTAGCATATCTGGAATTTAAAGGGTTTTCTAAAGTTGTCTCAGAAGCATAGCCAGGCTGGGGAAGGGCTGAGCCTGAAGCTGCAAATGTAGTTAGAGAAAGTTGCGCATGAGCATTAGATCTCTGGACTTCCCAGGCCGGGGAAGCAATGGGCTTGGCCATAGGAGGAGTAGAGGGTGGAGTCTGGAGAGGGGGGGAGGGACCAGCGCAATTTGAATCAGACTTGATTTTGAACTCAGGCCTGGATTCCTCTTCCCCCACTTTGCCTCCAGGTGCTAGGGGATTAAAAGCTTCTAGAGGGTGGGTCTTTGCCTCCAGGCATGCAAAATTAGAGCAACAATTAGTGTTAGAACTGGGAAAAGCTGCAGGAATCTCTTCAGGTTTCTCTGAAAAAGCATGGTTGGGAGAGGGAGAGATATTTCCTTGTGCGAGTAAGTTGCTGGCTCTTTTAACAAAAATAAAAAGAAAAATAGAAAATCCACAAAAACAAAGCATTAACATGATCTTATCTCCCATTTGTCTGGTTAAACAGACTAAAATCAAAAATAGGATAATTAGGGAGTTTAAAAGGTCCATTCGAAAAAAATTGAAAGGAAAACACAGCCAGTACACCAGTACTTAGCAGTTAAAGGGAGAGGGAGGGGAAATTTCTTACCCAACCAGAAGATCAGAAGAAGACTGAGGTTTAGCTTTCCTCTTCGTGGTCAGCCATCTGTTAAGGGCTAAAATTCTAGCTAGTCTGTCTAAAATATCTAATGAGTGGTCGCCAATAAATTATAAGCTTTAGCAAGAGTTAGGTTTTTAAGCATTTATTAAGGAGAATAAGAATTTGGGAAAGAGAGAGAAAAAGGCCTAGATTCCTATCTATTAAAGGGAGAGCACATTTCTAGCTCTGCTCTCCACCCGAGTCCAGAGGAAAGAGCGCCGAGAGCGAGCGCCAGTCTCTTCCTTCCTCCTCCCACTAGCCCGCATCACTTCCTGACTCCTGGTCTTGCCCTCAAAGACCTTCGCTTCATGGGCAGAACTCTTCTACAGTTAAGTCTCCAGCACGTGGCGTCATTCCAATCGTTACAGCTAGGAATGGAATGCTTCTAATGAGAACCTGGATTTTCATCTGTCCCTAGAGTGTCATGGATGTAATTATCAAGGATTTAAATGAAAAATGAGGAGAAAATGAATATTTTTTCCTATGAAACTGCTAAAGCAGATATCAGAGAAAATAACAGGGTAGGATCCACATAAACTTAAACATTTAAGTGTATATATGCAATATAAATGTGCATAATCACTTCCATGGGAAAATAAAAACAAGGCCCATAAATCAACTGATTCACCATATATGTACACATATATATGTGTGTATGTATTCATATATATGTGTATGTGTGTGTGTGTGTGTGTGTATTCCAAAGAGGGTTTTATTCTGTTTCTTTGCCCTTCTGAGGTCTGAATGCCAGGTGACATGTATTGACTTGATGAGAATAATCTGTTGACTTCCATGGTGTTTACACTTCAATGTTCCAAGTTAGGATTGGCAAATTAGAGTTTAGAGATCAAATATGACCTGCTGCTTTTAAAAATACAATTAAAATGTATTTTAAAATGTAACACACACCCTCAAATATTCTTAGCTTCTGGGCCATAAAACAACAGGATACTGTAGTGGGATCTGGCCCTCTGACCAAAGTTTGCTGACTCTCTCTTCTAGCTATTGGTCAGTGGTCTGTGTTGCTTGGCCATTTGCTGAATGTGAAATTGGTTGAACAATCATATCCAAAGAGTAGAAATTCTAGGGAGGAGTCTCTAATGGCATGTCAAGGAGTATAGCAACCAGAATGAAGGAGATTCCTGTCTAGCTGTAATTGATGGTGATGACGATGACAACAATGACCACTACGACGATGGTGGTTGTGGTGGTGGTGGTGGTGGTGGTGATGATAAAGATAAAGCATTTACTATGCATGCCAGGCATTGTGCTAAGCACTTTACAATTATTATCTTGACTCTCACAACAACTCTGGGAGATAAGTACTATTATTATCATCATTCTACAGACCAGGAAATCGATACAAATAGAAGTTAAGTGACTTGCCCAGGATTACAGTTAGTAAGTGTCTGAAGCTGAATTTGAAAGCAGTTCTTCTTGACTCCAGGATCAATGCTCTACTTGCTGTACCATCTAGCTGCAATCGGCCCTGGTGTTACCATATCTGGTATATTCTATTCAGTCCTGGCTACCCCATTTTAGGAAAGACATTGACAAGCTGGAATATGTCTAGAGGAGGACAACTGTGACTATGAGAGAATTTAAAATGAGGCATAATGACAGGGAATCCTAACCCTTCAGATCATACACCTCATTGGCAGTCTTTGTGAAAACTATAGTCTCCTCAAAACAATATTTTTAAATACATAAAATACATAGGATTACCAAGGAAATCAAACATATTGAAATAAAGATGCATTTTTCCCATCCAAGTTTATAGACCTGTTATCTTTCCTCAGACTGTGTAGAGGTCAGTGGAACTGAGATTAAGACCCCCTGCTGCATGAGAATCGGTCAGAGGAATTTGATATGGTTAGTATGGAAAAGATAACATTCTGCTAGTACACAATGACTGTCTTCAAGTGATTGGAGGGTTGTTATGTGGAAGGAATTACACCTTTTTTCCCCCTCAACCTTGGAGAGCAGAGCCTGTAATGAGGCAAATTTTGACTTGTTTAAGGGAAAGCTTCTGAATAGTTTCACCTCTTGTTCAAGGAAATGGGCTGTCTCTAAAGGGGACTCCTATTCATCTTTGTGTTTAATGAGATGATCTTTGAGGTACCTTCCAATTCTGATAATCTGTGATTTTATGGGAAACTATCGATACAAGACTTTCCAGGTCCAATGGAAACAAAGGCAGCAATGCAAACTGCTGACAATTTTCTGTACCTCTCTTTCTAACTAAAGTGTTGCCAACACCCAGAAATGGGGAGGGGGGAGTGGGCTGCTTCAGGGAAAGTAAATTTTCTATACTTTGGATGACTTTGAAAAGCTTTCACTTCCTTATTTTAGTCCTCTCTTCCTTCTTCATAGTAGTCAGGGTTCAAGGTTGCCCAAGACAAAAGTAATTAACAAACTTTCACAAGGAGCATGTTTCCTGGAGAATTTCAAAATGGGAATTAATGTATATAAGAAATAAGCATTTAACCAAATCAGCCACAGAGAATCAATGTTGAAGAGAGTGCCCAGTCATAATTGAGAAAAGAGGGACTGGGGGGGGTGGAGAACCACATTTTGTAGTGGAGAGAGCACAGTGCTTGGATGAGGGAAGATTGAATTCAAATCCTGCCACACACTTATCTGTGTGACCCTCAGTAAGTCACTTAACCTTTGCCCACCTCAGTTTTTTCAGCTGTAAAATTTTCACAGGGTTGTTGTGAACATCAGATATATAAAAGACTTTTAAAAACCTTAAAGTACTATATAAATGCCCATTCTTCTTCTTCTTCTTCTTCTTTTTTTTTTGCAGGGCAATGAGGGAGGGTTAAGTGACTTGCCCAGGGTCACACAGCTAGTGTCAAATGTCTGAGGTCGGATTTGAACTCAGGTACTCCTGAATCCAGGGCCAGTACTTTACCACTGCTCCATCTAGCTGCCCCCCCCCATTATTCTTTATAGCCAATATTTATGCAAAAAGAGAAAGTGAGGTTTTTTCTTTGTTTTACAACTTGCTCAGATGAGTCAGAAAGTTTCAGAAAGTAAAAGGAAACTATTCACAAAAGATTTTTCTTGCTTCAAAAACAAACAAACAAACAAACAAACAAACAAAACCACTATCCTGATATTGTGTCGCTGAATACCTATAACATTTTTGGGAGGTGATCACATATAAGTCAGCTTCTCTTGTGTAGATAGCTTCAAGATAAGAGTTGTATATTGGCTAATTTACCTTTAAAAATGCTTTACTGCACCTACTGCCTATCCCAGTAAAAAGTCTCCCAGGAGCATTGTCAAGAATTAAAATGGGAAATGGAATTCAGGATGGAAACTTTCCAGACAGAAGTCAGAAAATAAGGTTACAGTTCAAGGAAAGAGGCCAAAGTCAGGAACTGGTTTAAAGCAAAGAGTGAAAAGAACAAATCTATTTAGGCCTTAAACACAGTCAGAGTCAGAACCAGGACTGATCAAATTAAACCAGAAACCAAAATGGAGTTCACAATTCAGAATTAGAATCAAATCAAGAATGGTAAGCCATATAGGTAGGAAAACCAGAAGAGTATAGGAGTGGACTATACATTTGTGTACATATATGTCCATATACATATATATGCATGGATATGTATATGTATATCTCTCTCTAAATGAGGGTAACTGACAGGCCTCAAACCCATTGTTGAGTTGACTTGTCTACCTCAAGCATGTGAAGACTTCTCTTAGTGGAATGTGCAGATGAGAACCCATCTTCCTGAGTTCAAATCCAGCTTCAGACACTTACTGTCTATGTAACTCTGGGCAAGTCACTTAACCCTGTTTGCCTCAATTTCCTCATCTGTAAAATGAACTGGAGAGGGAAATGGCAAACCACTCCAGTATATTTGCTAAGAAAATCCCAAATGGGGTCTCAAAGAATCGGATATGATTTAACAACAAATGGGCAAGGCACTTTGAGGATAAAATGACAAAAATGAAGTCATCCATATGTGAAACAATATATATGTCCAAATAAGCATATACAGGATACATTTAAAACAAATACAAAGTTTTAGGAGGCAGGGCCTATCATGTGGAAGAATCGGGAAGGGTTTAATGTGGAAGATAGTACCTGAGCTGTTTCAAGGAAGTCAGATGGTTAGATCCACAGATCTTAAATAAAACTACTTTAGCAGCAGTGTGTAGAATGGACTGGAGTGATAAGACCCTTGAGGTGGGGAGAACGATTAGGAGAATATTAGAAAATGGGTTGGATACAAGAGATATCACGAAGATAAAATCAGCACCACTTGGCAACTGATTGGAAAATGTAGGGTAAGGGAGTTGAGAATAATTCTGAGATTACAAACCTGAGACACTGGAAGAATGATAGTGTAATCAACAAAAATAGGGAAGTATGAAAGAGGGGAAAGTTTACTTGGGAGGGAAGGCACAACTAGTTTGAAATATCTAATAGGCAATTGGTGATACAAGACTAAATCTCAAGAGAGAGATTGGAGTTGGATATATGGATGAAAGCTTCATCTACAGTGATAATAATCAGAATTATAGGTGTTGCTAAGGTTATCAAGAGAAGGAACACAGAAGGAGAAAAAAAACAGTGCCCAGGAATTTGGGGAAAATACTGTTAAGGGCTAAAATTCTAGCTAAACTGTCTAAGATATCTAATGAATGGTCGCCAATAAATTATAAGCTTTAGCAAGAGTTAGACTTTTAAGCATTTATTAAGGAAAATAAGATTTTGGTAAAGAGAGAGAGAAAGGCCTAGATTTCTATCTATTAAAGGGAGAGCGCATTTCTAGCTCCACTCTCCACCAGAGTCCAAAGGAAAGAGAGCCAGACAGAGCGCTAGTCTCTTCCTTCTTCCTCCCACTACCCAACGTCACTTCCTGATGCCAAAGAAAAGACTCCTGGTCTTGCCCTCAAAGACCTTCGCTTCATGGGAGGAACTCTTCTACAGTAAGTCTCCAGCAGGTGGCATCATTCCAATTGTTACAATACCCAAGTTGGAGGCGTTACTGTGGATGATAAAACAGCAGAACCTGAAAAGGAACAGTCAGACAGCTATGAGGAAGCCTAGAAGAGATTAGTGTCATGGAAACACATAAAGGAAAGACTATAGAGAGGAGAGGATCATCAATAATTTCAACTACGGTATACACATTGAGAATTAATCTGATAACAATGCACATCGACTCCAAAGATGATGATCATAAAATCACAGAATTAGCCGTGAAGGTACCCCAGTGGTCATCCAGTCCAATCCCCTCATTTTATCATTGAAGAAACTAAGGCCCAGAGAAGCTGACTTGCCCAAGGTCACATAGGTAGTAGGAGACAGAGCAGAGTCCTCTGACTCCAAATCATGAGGGGTCATAGAAAAAAAGATTTATCATAAGAGTTCTGATCCACATGGTAGAGGATGCCAAATAATACTTTTATAACTTTGCTTTTAGGTTTAGTTTAGAAGAACCAAGTACTTTTTTCATGCCAGATGTTGAACTACAATTTTCTTTCTTACCATTTCCAAATATGTAAAACCATGCTTCAAAATATCTGGTAACATGCATCAAGAACTGATTATGTTACGGAAACACAAGATTTCTGTTAGATGCTAACTAAATGAACTCTTGAATGTAGTATTTAGAGTAAACACAGAAGACTAAATAACATTTCTGTGCCACTAGATATACAGGGTGGGCCAAAAGTCATGAAGGGTTTTCAATATCTAATAATTGCTTTATTTTTTGCTTTTAATTTACAATACTATAGCATCATATATAGTATATATATGTGTGAAAAGTTTTTTTTGTTTTTAATTTACAATACTATAGCATCATAGTATATATAGGAAATTAATTTATGTGTGAAAAGTCAAATCTTGTAAATGGCAAAAAAATTTTAAAAATATATTTTCTAAAATTTTTAAAACATTGTGACTTTTGGCCCACTCTGTACATGTATTTTGTACATGTACATGTACATGACTTTTGTCTCGATTTTTAAAAAGATGTTCATCTCTGTCTTCTAAGAAACAACTGTGCAGCTGAAAATCGTTAGTTTAATTCTATATCTTATGTGGTTTATAGCATGAATACCATGTACACTGGTTATGGCAAAATAGCAATTCACAGTCAATAAAATACAGTCAGAAAACTCCTGTAGAGGCGCTTGAAGAGGAAACAAATCCAGTGCTTTTTACATTATAAATGCAAAATGGCCTATTTATATTACCTCCATTTAATGTAACAAGGCTTTAAATGGGCCAGCATATGCAGAGTACATGCCAACAGATTGAATTTCCTATTCCTGTTGCATATGGATGTTGTGCAAATCAGAGAAAATAAAACATTGAGAAAGGAATTAGACCTTTTTGGAGACAAGGTATTTTAGATTTTCTAAGAGATCATTCATCCATTCATTCATCTATCTATCTATTATCTATCTATCTATCTAAGCATTCATTTATTTATTTATTCCTTCCTTCATTCGTTTGTTTGTTTTAGACATTCTTTATTTTTTAAAAAATTGAGTTCCAGATTCTCTTTTTCCCACTCACCCCTCCTCTACCCACTAAAAAGGCAACAATATGAGATTAATTATACATGTTAAATCATACAAAACATTTTCACATTAGCTATATTGCAAAACACAGCAAAAAGGAAGAGGGAGAGAGAAGGAGGGAGAAAGGGAGGAAGAAAGAGAGAGGAGAGACAGAGAGAGGAGAGACAGACAGACACACACGGAGCGAGAGCGAGAGCGACAGAGAGAGAGAGAGAGAGACAGAGAGACAGAGAGACAGAGAGAGACAGAGAGTATACTTCAATTTGCACTCAAAGTTCATGGGTTATCTCTCTGGAGGTGGATAACATTTTTTTTTCATCATGACTCCCTTGGAATTCTAATCCATTTGATGATCTGCTTCCATTTTATAGGTTAACTTATCCTATTCACATTCCCAGTTATGATTCCTGTGTATTTCCTTCCATCCTATTTTCTTCTGTTTAGCCTTCCATCTCTTTTTATCCTGTCTCTCCTCCAAGTTAGTTTTGCTTTTGACCACTGCCTGCTTCCATAATCTTCTCTCCCTTTTATTATCTCCCCACTCCTTATTCCTTTCCCCTCTCATTTCCATATTGGGAAGACTGATTTCTATACCCAATTGAATGTGTGTGTGTGTGTGTGTGTGTGTGTGTGTGTGTGTACCACCAGTGTATTGAGATAATTGAAGAGAATGACAAGTATGGGTTAACCAAAGTATCTGGGGATGTTTAGCTTGGAGAAAAGAATATTATATGAGTGCATGATAGCTGTCTTTCAGTATCTGAAAGGGTTTTCATTGGAAGAGGGCTTAGAATTGTTTCATTTTGCCCCACAAGGCAGCTGTAGAAGTAATGGGTAGTTTGGAAAAAGGTAGATTTCAGCACAATGTTACTGATTTATTTAACTATAATGGGCTTCCTTGGGTGATAACAGGCCTGCTCTCAGCAGAGGTCAGATATGCCCATTTGTCAGAGGTGTGTCTGAAGGCGGGCAAACGATAGGCAGCAAACATTTTTTAAAGCATTTACTATGTACCAGACAACAAGGAATTGTTTTTCAGACATGGATTAGACTAGTTGGCCTCTAAAGTTCCTTCATACTCTGAAATTTTATAATTTTGCTACATAATCTTCCTCACCTAGTAGAAATCCACTAACCTCTTGGTGCACCCCCCAGGTGATCCCTTAAGATTGTTGTTGTTGTTGTTGTTGTTGTTTGTCCTTCATTCTCAAAGAGGACCATGACATCAGGAGGTGATGCCATGACTTGCACTGAATTGGATTTAAGTGAGGCAGGGCTGTACAAAATCAACCTCACTCTCTTCTCTAGAGCCATCTGGGTCCAGTGGCAAGATATACATCAGGATGACTGGAGATGGCCCCAGATATTTAAGGCAATTGGGGTTAAGTTACTTGCCCAGGCTCACATGGCTAGTTAAGTGTCTGAGGTGATATTTGAATTCAGGTCCTCCCAACTTCAGGGCCAGTGTTCTATCCACTGTGCCACCCAGCTGCCCTCCTATACACCACCCTCCCCCAAAAAACACCCAACAACTTCCTTATGTAAGAATAATTAAAGACATTTTAGATGAGCAAATATAACCTTAATTCAATCTGTTTTTGTTTTTTTGTTTTTTTTAGTGAGGCAATTGGGGTTAAGTGACTTGCCCAGGGTCACACAGCTAGTAAGTGTTAAGTGTCTGAGGCCGGATTTGAACTCAGGTACTCCTGACTCCAGGGCTGGTGCTCTATCCACTGCGCCACCTAGCTGCCCAATTCAATCTGACTCTTTTCCCTTCCCCCCAAAAATAATGCATAGTACTTAAGATGTTGGAAAACAAACAAGTACATGTACTGCCTACTGCTAGATAACAAGAAAATCAAAAAAAAAAGAAAAGAAAAAAGAAAATCAATGAGAATAAACTTCAAGCCTCATGTGCTATCACCATCTCTTGAATTCAAACTATTTTTCATTACCAGTTCCTCCCCCCACCCAGTTTTAATAAGTTTTTTACATAGTCTGTGACTCATTCAAGCTGCCTTATTCCTACAAGGGGCTATCTATCATGCACAAATATAAATCTTTAACGTATTCCAAAACAGACAAAGATCATCCTGGAAGCAAGATCAGAACGTAAGCTCCTTGAGCAGAGACTGTTCGCTGTTGTCTTTGTATTCTCCATACCTGACTAAAGTACAGACAGAATCCCCTATTATGAGAATAAATCCCTTCCTGAATTGGCATTTACTACTTAATAAAATAAAGCTGAGTTGGCAGTGACCTTTAGTTCATTAGAGGAGTTCATCAAGAAGTATTAATACTTCTTTTATTAAGAACTAGGTTTTTTATTGTCAATAATGCTGAGACTCATAAAATATACATTAAAGTTTGAATTCTGGCTCCACCATATATTAGCTATATGACCATAGCTGGGTTATGTAGCTACTCTGAGCCCTAGTTGCCCTTACTGTGAAATGGGGTGATAATAATCATACAATTGACCTCATAAGGTTGTGGGGAGGAACGTATTTCATAGAACTGTGATGTGAATGAATATTATAGTGGAGAATACTGGACTTTGAATCAGGAAATCTTGGTTTGATTTCTAGCTCTAATGCTTACTAGTTATGTAATAATGATAATAATATTAATAATACTTAATATTTACATAATGTTATGTACCAGTAACTGTGCTAACCACAATGACTATATCATTTGATTCTTGTGATAACCCTGAGATGAGAAAACTGAGGCAAACAGTGGCCTCATGATTTACCTACATACAAGTGTCTAAGCCCAGATTTGAACTTACATGACCCCAGACCTAGCGCTTGAACCATTGTGCCACCTCAAAAGTTGCTTAATTTTTCTGAAACTTGGTTTCTTTATCTGTAAAATATGGTCAATAATATTTGCTTTCTCTCATGGGACCAGGTAAGATGTAAGGTGCATGATTACAATCATTACAATTCCCAGTTTTGAAGCTTTGCTTACTTTGTCCTCTCTATCTATATCTTGTTCATCCTTCAATGTTTATCTCGAGTCTCGTGACCTTCATAAAGCCTTCCTTGACTACTCTAGTTCCAAGTAAATTTCTTCTTTTCAGATCTCTTATATCATTTGCAGATACATTCTATAGGCCACGTAGCACTTCATTACATGGTCTTCTGAATTATATATTCTCTATGTGTTTCCTGTACATTAAGTTTGGTTCTCAAAGGAGTTGGTTCTCCTGGATATTTATAGGCCACCTCGCACTTCATTATATGGTCTTCTGGATTATATATTCTCTATGTGTTTCCTTTGTATTAAGTTGGGTTCCCCAAGTAGACTATAAAATACCGATGAGGACAATATAGTACAGTTTTCTTATGTAGCTTCTGGGGGCACACTCCCCCAACCCCAACTCACAGAGTAGCTCCCCCAGAGAAGGTTACCTGAGGTTCAAGGTAGTTTGGGGGAGGGGCATGTCCAATAAAACCATAGTTAATGAGCCCTCCCACCAATGTGTTTTCCTTTAGTAGTCACCCAGAGGACACAATTAGTTCAAAGCAACAGAATTTAATGGAATGTCCTAGTAAGAAAAGTAGCAATAAAATATTTCCCCCATTAACCTGGGGCACACATTTCTCCTAACTGCCTACACCATCCTTGGGAAGAAGAGACACATGGATGGGAGGAGGGGCAACGACTTGTGCCTTTGAAGCTCCCAGTCGACTGATGTGTTCTAGTGACCCCATTGGGTTGTCTCACTGGCCTGGCTATCTGCTTGCAGGAGGGACAACTCCACCAGGCATGATGCTTCTTTTGGCTAACATCCTCAGCTGAAGTCCTTCCTCTCCAGTAGAATGTGTACCCGTGATTTTATAATTCAAAGGCCAGAGACTCTTTATAGTAATTTTAGAAAAAAAACAACAACAAAACTAAAAACAACTATTCTTGCCTTAGTCATAAGATCAGCAATACAGGGCATTCCTATTCAGTATTTAAAAACCCAACCCAAATGTCAGGGTATGGGGCTGGGCTACAGAAGGACATCTTGATTTTTTTTTTTTGGTGAGGCAATTGGGGTTAAGTGACTTGCCCAGGGTCACATAGCTAGTAAGTGTTAAGTGTTTGAGACTGGATTTGAACTCAGGTCCTTCTGAATCCAGGGCTGGTACTCTATCCACTGCGCCACCTAGCTGCCCAGACATCTTGACTTTTTAATTTTGTTTCTTTATTTGGTTTTGTTTTATACAGTGATTTGTCTATTCAGTTTCAGGGCATTATCCAGAAACTTATTTATCTCCAGAGACAGACACTTTGCTCTAAACACAGGGACCAAGATTTTTAGGATACAGATCACCACCTCCTGTGCGTATTCCCATATACATCCATTCTTCTCACTAATTTTATTTGCATGAGAGTATATCCTCAGGCTTAATTTTTTTTCTCTTGACTCAACTTTTTCTCCCCTGGATTTGAATCTCAGTAGACAACATCACTCTACATTAGGGTGAGCATTCCATATATCTCCTGCTTTTAATTCCCAAGGGCTAGCTTACACCTGGTCATCATCCATAGGAGAGATCTTTAAAAGGTATTGACCTAAAGATAGTTCTGAATGTTCCTCATTGGTTGTTGTTGTACTCCAAGCCTCCAAATTATTTCATTCCTCCCTGTAGATGAATGAATATTGGAAAGGCATAGAGAAAAAAAACAAATAGGAGGGGGGGGGAGGAGATAGGGAGAAGAGAGAGAATGAGGGGGCGGGGAGATTAAAATGAACCAGTTGCTTGATTGCTGCAGAGGTCTTCTAAGCTCTGCTTTCTTCTTTCCTCTGTTTTTTCCCTCTCCAATCTACCCTTCATGCCCCTGCCAAAATAATCCTTCTTATGTATACATCTGGACATGTCAGTCCTCTGCTTAAAAAATATATCCTCAGTGGCTCACTATTTTTTACAAAGTGAAGTTAAAACTCTTTTGTCTTAGCATTCAAAATGCCCTACTTTGTACTCATTTTCACTCCCCTCAGTGCTCTCTGTACTCTAACCACACCATCCTGTTCTCTTTCTCCCATAGGCTCCTCCTGTTTATGCTTTGCCTCTTCCTTTGGAATTCCTGCTCAGCCTTTAAAAACCCAACTCAAATGTCAGCTCCTCCATGAAGCTTTTGCTAATTCCCCTAGTCAGTAATGAACCCCTTCTTATGAATCTGTATTTTATTTTGTTGTTTCTAATATACTTATGCAATATCCATTATCATTTATTTGTATTTCTGTGAGTTCCATGAAGGTAGGAATTTTGCCTTAGGCTAAAAGAAGCACTTTAAAAATGTCTGGAGAATAAACGACTAGCACGGCATGATCCTGATTAGTTTTCCTGTCAGGATTTCTAATGAGAAAAAATTAAATTTTATTAGGTTAAAATTAAGGAAGGGTATTAGGAGCCATCTTTACTAAAGGAAAAGATCATGCTCAGCTCGAAGAGACTATGAATCTATAACTAAATGGGGAGGGTGAAGTCAGCTCAGATTTCTAAATGCTCATCTTTTACAGAAAACACAAAAAACAATGGACGAATATAGTCTCTTGGGAAGACCTTCCTGATGCGGTGAACTTTTCCCATGCTGTTGCCTTCGAATTCCACATTTACAATGAAGATCATAAAAGTTTTAGCCACTTTGAGGCTTTGAAAAAATGTCCTTCCCTAACCCTGCCTTGCTACTTCCTTCAGAACCTCATACGTCCCAAAGAATTTAAAACAGAAGCTGTAATACTTTTTTTTTCTTTCTAAACACATTACTTATGTAAGGGAAGGAGGAGACTGGGGGTGGGGTCCATTAAATCAATCAATTAAATCATCCCGTACCATTTAGAATGACTTCCAAGATGTTAGGCTGTTGTAGGTATGCCTCCAATGCCAGCACTCTCTTGGTATAACATCAATGTTGGGATAGAATAAGGCATTCAAAAGTCCCTGTGCATTTGACAATGGAAGAAATTTACTTTGCCCAAACCCATCAAGAAGCAAAGATAGCAGGGCACCTATCTTTTCTGCATGAGTTCACATCCATCTGTAAATGCATCTGTTCTTTCAATCATCAGGGTATAGCAAAGCATGTGGTTTTAGGCATCCACCAAGTCTGAGAAGCTTGAACGGCAAGGCTGAGACCTCTTATGCTCCAACCTAGGAGGCTGCATCAGGGAAACTGGGGCCAATTAGGTTTCATGGGGGAAGGAAGCAGTGTCACAGTTGGGAAACTACAAGGCTTGTGTCCTTTGTTAGGGGACACTGTGCATCTAGGGCAGTGAATGGAATGCTAGACTTGGAGTCTTTGGGCTCATATCCTGCTCAAATACTCATGAGCTATGTGACTATTGAAACATGTAATCTCTTTCAACTTCGGGTTCCTTATTATAATATCGGGATGATAAGAGAGAGGCCACTAGGTGGCATACAGTGGAGTCCAGAAGACCTGAGTTCAGATACTGCCTGACACTAGCTATGTGACCCTGGGCAAGTCTCTTAATTTCTGTTTGCCTCTATTTCCCTATTTGTAAAGTGGGGATAATAATAATATCACTTAACTCCCAAGTTTAATGTGAGGACCAAATGAGATAAGACTACAAAGCACAGGAAGCACTGTGATTGAGCACCGGCACATAGAGAGCTCTATATAAATGTTAGCCCAACTCCTGGCCTTCTCATGGTGGAACTGTTTCTACTAACAGGAGAAGGGGTGAAGGTGAGTCACTGGCGCCTTAAAACCAGTCGCTTCGGGCAGGTGGGGCTCCTTAGCCTTGGCAGGCAACCTGCCCAGGAGCTGGGGCTCCAATATCGGACTGCATAGCCACACTGTGGCCTGTGGCTCTTCAAGGTGCTGATGCACGGTCGTCCTTGACTGGTAGAGGCCTACTACTACATTATTATTAGTAAAAATAACCTTATCTGCTTTACAGAGTTGTGAGAATCAGGTAATATTGCAAACCTTAAAGCATTCTACAAATACTAGGCATTATTAGATATTAATAACTAGATATGAACAAAGCCCAGATACCTCTCAATATAAGATATTTCAATTCCATTTGACAAAAGTCTGTTTACATAGGTTGATTTGGTCGTATCCTGTGGGATATTTTAGTTAGTTTCAACTTGAGGATGTGACAGAGATATCCTAGCCAAGGATCTACCCTCTCACCCAACAATACCACTAATTGGCCTATATCTGAAGATAATTTAGGAAAAAAAACCTATTATGTTCTAAAATGTTTATAACAGCTCTTTTTGTGGTGGTAAAGGACTGGAAATTTCAGGGATCCCCATCAATTAGGGAAGGGCTGAACAAATTGTGTTGTATGATTGTAATATTGTGCTATGAGAAATGATAAACTCAACAATTTTAGAAAAACATAGACTCACATGAAATAATGGAGAGAAATGAGCAGAACCAAGAAACGTCGTATACAGCAACAGCAATATTGTTTTAAGAAAGATTTTGAATGCATTATTATAAATACCCAAATTAAGTATAAGGACATTTGAATAAAGATGCTACTTGCATCCAGAGAAAGAACTGATAAATAGAAGTATGTATAGAATAATTTTACATATATATATGTATACTTATATATGTGTATATACATCTGTGTGTATTTACATATATACATATACATATATACATATGCACACATATGTGTGTGTGGTGGGGTTCCATACCTATTTGTGTTGAATACTAGCCATCTCTGGAGTGGGGAGAGGGAAAAGAAAAGAAATTTACTCGATAATTTTGTGGTATATTTGAAAGGAATACCAAGTTGTGCATAGTAGATGTACAGTTTCATGTACAATCACATTTTTTTATTATATTATGATATGGAAATGCTTGTTTTATTCCATAAATTAAAAAGAAAATTTAATAATAAAAAAAAGAAAAATGCTGGGGAGGAAGAAAAGAGCCTTGGTCTTGGTGTTGGTCTATATCTTGGACTCTCAGAGGAGGATCTTGTGAATTTCGAAAGACTGAAGAATTTGGGACTTCCCACTGGCATCCTAGATCTATTACCATTGTAGGAAAAATTTAGGCAATGCTTTCATTGGGAGTTGAAGATCAAGTAGACACAGTGAGGAAAGGCAACTTCAAGACTACAAATACCTTAGCAGGAAGCTGAAACACGCCTAAGGACAACTGCATGAGTACCTCCCCCCACCCCCCAAATGCAAGAAAAGAAATTCCAACCACCAGGAACTGTGAGTTATCCCTTTGCCACATTTCTAGATTAAGCCTACTTTACTCTGGACTCTTCAAGTATTAATAGAAGCATATTTCACAGACTTTTGAGCTGAAGCTTTTAACCAATCCTCTTTTTTTTTTTTTTTTTACAATACTACCTTAGTAAATACCCTTATATAAGAACTAATTACATCTTGTGGCCTCTCAATGAGTGGGAAGGGTTTGGAGGGAGTGAATGTGTGTATATGTGTATAATTATATATGTGTGTGTATACACACACAAACATATGAAATCCTATATATATATACACATGAAATCAATTATTCAGAATATATATGTATATCCATATATTTTCCAAATAATTTATTTTAACCAAAAATTATGGAGTGAAGCCCATTCATTGGTGGATGTTTGTGAGCTATATTACTAGAAAGATACCCCCAACGTTTCAGGGCTACTAGAATTCTAAGGGGAGAAGAGATAGTGTTGACCTAGAGCCCCAAGCTGGCCAGTGGAAATAGGAATTGGTAAATTAGATTCAGAGGAGGTCCCACATTCATACAAACAGGTAACAGTGTAGGTAAAGACATAGGAAACCCAATCCTTGAAAATTCTTTTTAAAACACAGAAGAGCTTTTAAATTAGTGTCCTAGGGTGTCAAATATTTCTGGAACAGCTAAAGCAGTATCTTGATTCTGGCAGTGAGTCAACTGAAACTTGGTTGAGCAGATCTGCCTTGAGACTCAGGCACCTGCAGAGCATTAAGTAAATAAAACTTACATATTACTTGCAAACAACAACTCTTTTAGATTAAAAATAAATAAATAAAAGAGGCGCTCTGACCAAGGCAAAACCTAACTATACAAAACCAATATTAGGGTTTGGATTTTCTTCCCGGTTCTTACAGCTGCTTTTCACTAGAAAACTAGTATATTAAGTTAGGGGGTTGCTCTTTTCCATTTTGGGGGGTTTGGTTTGGTTGTTGTTTTGTTATTCTTTTTCTTCGAGAACGTAATTTCAGTGCCACTCTGAATTCTGTTACTTTCTCCATTTCCCTTGTCCTCTTCCTCCTTCCTCCTTTTTTCTTCCCTTTTCCCTCCTTCTCATGGACTTCCTCCATATTATTATCATCATTATCATCATCACCGTCACTACCACTGGCATCATCATCGTCGTCATCATTTCTATTACCATTATGGTGCAACTTTTGACAAATACCCCTAAAAATGCCATGCCATTGACTTTTTTTTGTGGGGCTATGGGGGTTACGTGACTTGCCCAGGGTCACACAGCTAGTAAGTGTACTCTTACCTTGCTTATCTTTTTTTTTTTTTTTTTTGCAGGGCAATGAGGGTTAAGTGACCTGCCCAGGGTCACACAGCTAGTAAGTGTCAAGTGTCGGAGGCCAGATTTGAACTCAGGTACTCCTGAATCCAGGGCCGATGCTTTACCACTGCGCCATCTAGCTGCCCCCTAGTAAGTGTAGTCTTGAATCCAGGGCTGGTGCTTTATCCACTGCACCACCTAGCTGCCCCTGCCATTGACTTTTGCTCAAACTTCCTATGTCTTCCCACTGACATAAACCCTTATTGTGAGCATCAGTTATCTTCCCCTTTCCAGGTAAAGTGCAAGCTCCTTAAGGGATTGTTTCATTGGTTATTTTTGTACTTCCAGTATTTAGCGCAATTCCTAACAAATAGTGGGTCCTTTGTAAATGCTTGTTGATTTTTTGATCAACTATAAAATATCAGAAAAACAGTAGAGGACTGATATTAGAATGCATACCTTGACAAAGTTTTTCTTCCTAAAGAAGTTAGATTTCATTAATAAATATTTCCTCAAGGTGGCAGCAAGGTGGTACAGTAGATAGAACACCGGCCCTGGAGTCAGGAAGACCTGAGTTCGAATCTGGACTCAGACACTTGACACTTACTAGCTGTGTGACCCTGGGCAAGTCACTTAACCCTCATTGTCCTGCCCCCCCCCAAAAAAAATATTTCCTCAAGCAATGTGTCTTGTTCATGGTGAAATTTCCTTTGAGTCCTATTTTCCTCATTTGTTTAACAAAGGGGTTAGACTAGAGTATCCCAAAGGCCCTGTCTAACTCTGGAATCTTTGGTTATATTGGGTCATACAACTTGGGTTCTTGGTGGCCAAAATACCAAACTACCAAAACCTGCGGTCTTGAGTAGATGTACTAGAGCCCTGTGGCTCCAAGCTCCCTTCCTAGGCCTCCACTCCCTCCTATGTGTTGTATCCCCTTAGCAGAATTTAAACTACTGGAGAGTAGGGACTCTCTCAAGTGCTTGGCCCACGGGAGGTCCGTCAAATGCTAAACTGTGGTTGAAAATGGACCCCCCTCCCCCAACTCCCCCCCCCCGAGTTTTCTCTAAACTGACTAATAAGTTTTCTTTGCTTTTGTTTTTTTGCTTTTCAATGTCTTGGGAGAAGTACTTTTTGGCTCTGATACAATGAGCCTTTATTTAGCAAATGTTTAGGTGCTGGAGCAAAGGCTAAAGCTGGCACAGTCCTTGCCCTCTTGGAAATTCCCATCTGAACAAGGGAAGTAAAGATATATACAAACAAATGTGATACAAGATACAATGTGATGTGGATAAATTAGGAAAGGTCTTAAAGTACAATAAGAAATTTGTGGAAGAATGCCTCATTTTCACCTGTGAAGAAGGGGCCAAGGTAGTCCTAGTCCTCCAGGAAAGTCAAGTCAACAAGCATTTAGTAAGGCTGTATTGTGTTGCAGGTGCTAGGCTAAGCTCTGGAGATACAAAGAAAGAAAGATTGGGGAGTGGGGAGGAGGAGGGATTGAGACAGACAGACAGACAGAGGAGAGAGAGAAGGAGAGTAGAGAAAGCAAGAGAAAAAGAAAGAGAAATGAAAGAAAAAGAAAAAATACCATTTGATGTGGGTGCAACGGAAGTGCATTTCAGAAATAAGACACAGCCTATGAAAGTACATGAGTGTAGGAGAAGACAGGCTAAGACTGAGTAGCCTTCCGCCAGTCGCGGACGACCATGGATCAGTGCCTTGAAGAGCCACAGGCCACAGTGTGGCTGTGCAGTCCGATATGGGAGCCCCAGTTCCTGCCACAATGAGGACATTGGAAAACTGTGCTCTCTGTTGCCCGTCGGTTCCTGGGTCTCATTTGTTTTTCTTCCTCCAGAGCTTGGAGGGCCATCTCAGCTGTGCGCAAGCTGCTCCTGAGTACTGAACTCCATTGGGCATGGTCCTTGGCCATCTCCTCTGAGCTGCCGGTGTCTATTCCCAGAGCCCTCAAGTCTCGCTTGCACACATCTCTGTAGCGAAGCTGGGGGCGTCCAGCAGGTCTTTGGCCTGAGGCTAACTCACCATAGAGTAGGTCTTTAGGAATGCACCCGTCTTGCATGCAGTGCACATGACTGAGCCAGCACATCCGTCTTTGTTTCAGTAGCATGTAGATGCTCAGAAGTTGCGCCTGTTGGAGCACTTCTGTGTTGTTGATCCTATCTGACCAAGATATGCCAAGGATGCACTGAAGGCAGCGCATGTGGAAGCTGTTAAGCTTCTTCTCTTGTCTAGTGTATGTAGTCCAGGTTTTTGCATTCTCTATAAATGGCAAATTTGGTTCGTCTTGTTATCTTACTGTTTGTCCAGACACACTTGGCAAGCTTAGACATGCTTAAAGTAGCTTTCCCAATCCTCTGATTGATCTCAGAATCAAGTGACAAACTGTCACTGACAATAGAGCCAAGATATGAGAATTGGCTCTTACAACATCCAACTGGTAGCTACCGATGTGTATCAATGGAGACCACATAGCACTCTGACACATGACCTTTGTCTTTTTAAGATTTATGATTAGGCCAAAGTCTGTGCAAGCTCTGGTTTTGGATCTCAGACATGAAATGTTGAACAGGCCTCCATCCGATCGGGAATGCAGATAGATGCCATCAGTTGACGAACCAAAAGCATGATGTAACAGCATGGAGAAGAAAATCCCAAACAGCGTGGGAGCAAGCATGCATCCTTGCTTGATTCCACTGTTTATGCTGAATGCTTCAGAGGTGTTGCCTTCGAACTGTACAACACCCTGCATGTTTCACTGAAAGGAGCGAATCAGGCAACCAATTCTCAAGAGAATTTTGAAAAGACCTTCTCTGTTAACCGTATCTAATGCTTTGGTCAGGTCTATGAAGGCAATGAAGAGGGGTTTTCTTTGTTCTCCTCACTTTTCTTGCAGTTGGCGAAGCTGAGTAATAGCTGGTAATCCAGTTTAACTCAAATGTGGACTGCATTGTGAAGTACAGAATGAAACAAGGCAGCAAAAATAGGTTGGAGTCATTATGTCGATCAGTAGTTCTCAAACTTTTTGGCCTCAGGATCTCTTTATACTCTTCAAAATTATTAATCTACTCTTAAGAGTCTTAAAAATTATAGAGAACCTCACAAGGAACTTTTGTTTATGTGCACTATATCAGTGTTCACCATGCAAAATATTAAAATGCCTTAACATCATTATGAAAATCATTTTGACCCTATTGTCATTGTTAGGTTGTTTTCAGTTGTTTCTGACAGTCTGTAACCCTATTGTGGGGTTTTCTTGGCAGAGACACTGGAAGGGTTTGCCATTTCCTCCTCCAGCTCATTTTAAAGATAAGGAACAGGGTCAAATGACTTCTCCAGCGTCAGGAACCTATAAAGTGTCTGAGGTCAGATTTGAACTCATGAAGATGAGTCTTCCTGATTCCAAGCTCAATGCTCTATCCACTGCATCTAGATGAAAAAGGTTTCAGGGACCGCCTAGTCCACACTTTTAGAAGCTCTGGTCTTAATTAACAATCTATAGAGCATGTTATTTATTTTGTAAGCAGCAAAAAAGTTGTTTTTTTTTTAAGCAAGCAATCTATGATTAGACTCACACATTAAGAAAAAGAATGATGACTAGAGGCAGTGCCTCTTGAGAGAAAAAAACATGAATATTTAAAAGAACTATTTCTCAGTGAATATGCAAGATTACCATTCTGTTCTATAACCCAGAGGAAGCATTTTCCCCAAATACCAGAGTTCCTGAACAGCCTAAAAGGGTCAGGCACAGATTTGTAGAGTTTCTTAGAGATGTCCATATCAGGGCTTTTTGTTGCATAAATAAAACACTGACCAGCATGGGCCAAAAAAACCAGCATAGTTGAATGAGAGAATGTATTAAATTCATTTAAAGTTCTGTGAATTCTTCTATCTTTTTCTAATTGGAAAGATACTAGAACCACAGGACAATCGTTAGGGATCACCTCAAACTTAATATGTATAAAAGGTTTCTCATTATGAAAGAATAAATGTATGAGTGAACAAATTCATATAAAATCATTTATTAATAATACAACAAATAATAACAGCTAACATTTAGATATCATTTCCTTTGTGTCACGTACTGTGGTAAGTTCTTTAGAAGTATTATTTCAATTAGATCTGCACAACAACTCTGGGAGGTATGTGCTATTAACTTTCCCAGGGTTACATTACTAACAAGTGTCCTATATTTGAAGAGCACTTAGGGCAGCTAGGTGGCACAGAGTACTAGGCCATAAGTCAGAAAGCCTCATCTTTCTGAGTTCAAATCTGAACTCAGACACTTTCTAGCTATATGAACCTGGGCAAGTCACTTAACCCTATTTGCCTCAATGTTTTCATCTGTAAAATGAGCTGAAGAAGGGAATGGCAAACCACTCCAGTATCTTTGCCAAGAAAACCCCAAATGGGGTCAGTAAGAGGGACTAAAAAATGACTTAACAACAACATTAAGCACTTACTATATGCTAAGGTTTATGCTAAGTGTGGGGAATTCAATGTAAAAGTGAAGAGAATCCCTGCTCTCAAAAAGCATAGACATTAAGTAAGACAATACAAATAGAGGAATGTGGGCCAGGGAGGAATATTTTGGTTTGTCAAGTTGTTGGTTAGTTGCTTAGGGGAGCAGATTAGCACACTTTAATCAGCAGCAATGAAAAATGTAATTTAATTATTGTTCCAGATGTGGAAAGGTGGGGGAAGGAGAAGAGATGATAGTGGGGAGTGAAGACCTCAAAGCAGTAGGCAGCTGAGACAATTGTCAGTCAGCAGAACAGGGTCCCAGTGTGGGAGATACTTTCCTCTTGTAGCCTGAAATTGATTGACCTGTTTATTTTCCTCCAGTTTTCTCATTTGGAGATGGAAGTAGTCTGACAGAGGAATTCACATAGGAAATACTCGCCAATTTGGGAAACTCCCTATGAATACTTCCCATATAAAAAAAAAAAAACCTACCTTTTGTCAAAGATGGAACTGAAAGAAGGGAAAGGAGACATAACTTCCAGGAGAAGAAACTCTGACAAGCAGTTTCCATTATATGTGAGCAGTGAAGCATGTAGCCCCCAAAAGAATAATGCTATCAACTCAGAGCAGCCTGTTAAATTCCTTTTCCCCATTGTATGTTCTTTTAAGTTGACTAAACAAATTCAAAAACCTATCTGTGCATTGGAAAAATAAATCGGGAATAAACATTTTAGAAGAAAAGTTCAGCAGCCTATCCAATCACATTCTGAGCTCACACTTATTAAACCAAATACCCTGTGGCAAGGTAAATGGCTTTTGATCTCCAGGGCTGTCACATTTCCCCACTGCTGTTCATGTATTCAGTGAATTTCATATGGGATCCATCTGGTTAATCAGCTTAAACAGAACAGCTAGAATGAACATGGGTTTTTTTTGTTTGTTTTTGTTTTTTGTTTTTTGTTTTTTTCCCCACACTTGCCATGGGAGAATTATCTTGCTTCTAAACCAAGGGACATTTTTTTTAGCCAGAACCTATTTGTCTTTATGTGGAACAATTAACTGCCTTTTAGTGGGAATGAGAATAAGAGCATTTGTTGGTCAAGGAATCTCAAAGCTGGGGTTTCATAAGGAAATGAGAATTCCCCAGAGCACTTACTGAGGCCTCACTGAGGAAAGAAGCTACCTAATCCACGTCCTAGGAAACAAACCAGATGTGAAAATCTTGGGCTTAGTCTTACTTTTGCTATCATTTCCATTGACCAAATCCAAGGATTTAGAAATCCCTTCTTAAGGACGATAACTTTAGAAATGTTGTCCTTCACATTGCATATATTGTTAGAACTGGTTGATATGTTGGTTACACTTTCAGAACTAGGTTTTGCCCCTCCTTTCCTCCCCACCCCAACCCCCATTCCCATTCTTTCTGATTCTTTCAGGGAAAGACCTTCTGAGTAAGAATTCTTTTCAGGTACTCAGAAAATAATGAACAGCAAAAAATACTGAAAGAAGAGGACGATGGGCATATATGAAAAGAAAGGTGACATAAAGATAAAAGATATCAATAATTTTTTTTAAGTGAGGCAATTGGGGTTAAGTGACTTGCCCAGGGTCACACAGCTAGTAAGTATTAAGTGTCTGAGGCCGAATTTGAACTGAGGTCCTCCTGACTCCAGGGCCAGTGCTCTATCCACTGCGCCACCCAGCTGCCCCGATATCAATAATTTTTGTTAAAAGAGAAATGTCCATCTTTTCTTCTCTCTTCCTTCAGTTCTCCCTCTTCAGCAGTCTTTTTCACAATTCAGAATTCAGTCTTCCTGAGTACAAAAAAAAAAAATCTACTTTGTCAGAAGTGTGACAATTTATCAGGAGAAAAACAACTATATCCAGCTGCCTGGTCATAGAAGTGTTATCAATTTGCTTTGTTGGGAGAGTTTTCTATAAATGATAGGCAGGAAGGTTAAAAGATTTGCTATAGAATCTGGCCAAATAAATTCCACATGAGTCCATTGTCCCATAGAACACAATTTCTTACTAATCAAGGATCTGTTCCCTTTGCCTTTCTCCACAGCTAATCCCCTTTGACTTTTCATAGGACCATAGACCTAGAACTGGGATATCAGAGGCTACCTAGCCTAATCCCCTCATCTTACAAATGAGGAAACTGAGACCCAAGAAAGCTAAGTGATTTACCCAGGGGTATACAGATAGTAAGACTGAGTTATGCTTTGGACATGCTGAGTTCAAGATATCTATGGGACATCCAGTTCAAGACTTCTGATAAATAGTTGGAGATGTGAGACGAGAGGTCAGTAGAGAGGTTAGTATTGGATAAATGTTATGGGGGAAAATGTGGCACGGGGTTTGGGTTAGGGGTAGGGGTTCATAGGAATTCCTCTTTAAAGAATTACACCAAGGTGCAGCTAGATGGCACAGTGGATAGAGCGCCGGCCCTGGAGTTCAAATCCCACCTCAGATAGTTAACACTTACTGGCTGTGTGACTCTGGGCACTTAACCCCAATTGCCTCACAAAATTAAAAAAAAAAAAGAATTATACCCTCTTGTACACAAAAGCAGTTAGAATAAGATGGTAGTTTATTTAAGAGCAAGGGAAGGGAAGGGAAGGGAAGGGAAGGGAAGGGAAGGGAAGGGAAGGGAAGGGAAGGGAAGGGAAGGGAAGGGAAGGGAAAGGAAGGGAAACCAAGAGAAATCCTTGGACTTCTCTTGGGGAGAAAGGCACAAAGCACATGGCTCTGAGGTACCAATCTCCTCGAGCAGGAGACAGGCAGGTACTTTTATAAAGGACTGATGGGGGTGACCATCTGACTGTGGAAAGTTCCTTTAGTGAGGTAGGACCATCCCCCACTGGTGGTGACTGGAGACATTGGGTGAGGAGTGGAGGACCATCCCCCACTGGTGGTGACTAGAGGAATTGGGTGAGGGGTGTCTACAGATCTCTTAAGCCATCTCTCTCTTCAGGACACAAAGGCCGAAGCCACACCCAAACTTATCTCCACAGGGGTAAGGGAGATCAGAATGAAGGGTGGAGGTCCCGAAGCTAGCTCAGTCCAATCAATCTGGTTCCGCATATCTCTCTAGGTGTATCTGTTCTCTGGTTTAGTTTCTCAAGGACAAGGTTCCTTGATGTGCCCCAGAGAACTTCTGGGGTACTCTGGGCCCCATGACATAAGCAAGTTTGAGAATCATCAGCATAAGGATGATAATTGATATCATGGCAGGTGATAAACTCACCAAGTAAAATAATACAGAGGGAGAAGGGAAAGGATCCCAGAATAGAGCTTTGTGGAGTATCCATGTTTAGCAGGTGTGGCTCTGATGAAGATTAAGCAAAGGAGACTAAGAAAGAGTGGTCAGACAGATAGGAAGAGAACTGGGCTAGAGGAGTGACACAAAAATCAAGAGAGAAGATATCTCAAAGAAGATGGTGATCCACAGAGAGGTCACGAAGGAAGAATATTAGAAAAGGCCATTAAGATTAGGCAGTTGAGAAATTGATAACTTTGGAAATGGCAATGAGATAAGAAAACAAACAAGAGAGTGAAAAGAAAGGGAGTAGAGGCATGAATTATAGACTTCCATTTCAAGCATAGCCAGAAAAGAGAGAAGAGATGGGATTATAGCTAGTGGGAATAGATAGATCAAGTGAGGGTTGGGGTTGGGGGTTGGAGGATAAATGAGCATGTTTGTAGGCAATGGGGAAGAAGGAGAAACTGAAGATAAGTGAAAGGGTAAAGATGATAGTGCTGGCAAACTGCAAGAAAAGACAATGAAAAGGATCATTTGTGCATGTAAAGGGATTTGCCTTCACAAGGACAAGGGTCACCTCATTATATGATACAAGAGTGAAAATGGAGACAGTGGCAGAAAGCATCTGAGAGATGTAAGTTGAAGAGGAGGAGAGAAGAGGAAGCTCTCAGAAAACGGCCTCATTTTTTTTGCCAGTAAAATATGAGGCAAAGTTCTCAGCAGAGAACGTAGCAAGATGGAAGGAAATGAGAGTTTTGGAGAGGGATTAAAATGTTTAAGAAAGCCACTGTGCTGAGTTAATGATGGAGATGTAAAATTATCACCTTGCTTCCGTGAGGTCCAATTGAGATAACCTAACAAAAATTTCTAGTGGATCTAGTAAACAAGATTTTGTGATTTTTCTTCCAGCTTCAGTCAGCAACACAGGGGTAGGAAAAAAGGCAGTAAATGGTGGGAGCAATTCAGAGATAATACTTAGCAGGGAAAAATCAGTAATAGGATAAGGAAATAAAGAAAAGAAGGTGTAGAGTTGAACTGGTTCACTAAGGGGTCAAAATGGAAAAGGGAGTTTCCTCCCCTTAGCCACTGTAACCATTGGATATCCTGGGAAAGAACTAAGGGTAGAGAAATTGGAGGTCAGAGTGAGGCTGAAGAATGGAGTCTGGGGTTACAAGGCAGAGGGAGAGGTGGAATGACAGTGGATTGTGATCAGAGAAGGGGGGTTAAGAAATTATAAACATGAAAACAGAGCATTTATTAGCGATGGCAAGAACAAGAGAGTGTGGTACATCTCTGTGTCTAGCTAAGGTGAGGTGAATTAGTAGGTCATAGGAAATGAAGAAGTTGAGGGAGTATCTCTCTGTATGTTGAAATCCCCAAGTATTTGGATAAGAGTTGGGGAGGAAAACGTGTGAACCAGGCATTGAACTCATTGAGGAAGGAAGGGGATTGTGATGGAGGTTGATCAACAAGGGATACCAGAATTTTGATTAGGTGGTAGATATGGGTTTGGTGAATCTTAAAGGAGAAAAGGGTTACTGAGTGATGGAGAAAGAGGAAGAGACTACAAACGGCAAGAGGGAAGGACAGAAGTTCCCCCTCCTCAGCCATTGAGTTGGGAAAAATGAATGAAAGCAAATCCAGAGATGGAAAAGAGTAGCTAGAAGAGATGTATCATAAAGAAAGAATCAGGGGCAGCTAGGTGGTGCAGTGGATAAAGCACTGGCCCTGGATTCAGGAGGACCTGAGTTCAAATATGGCCTCAGACACTTGACACTTACTAGCTGTGTGACCCTGGGCAAGTCACTTAACCCTCATTGCCCTGCAAAACAAAACAAATTTAAAAATAAATTAAAAAGAAGGAATCAAGACTCAGTGAGAACCCTTATATAAGCATATAGGGGAGTTGTGTCAAAGCATTTGTTACGAGTTATATCCAAGATTCCAACTCAACCAATGAACTAAAAGCTAGAGGAATCCTGAAAACAGGGAAGAGTTACTGATGGGGATGAGCACTATCCCATCCTGGGAGGTCAGGCTCAGGAAGGATGATCATGGTGGTCTAGATTTCATGGCCACAAGCTATATAGTCTCCAGAACAGATGGGGACAAGATGCCAGTCTAGGACAACATATGGAAAAATCAAATTCCATTGAAGGGCAGAACCAGCTTTAACCAGTGGTTAGCAATTCTTATTTAATAAAACCCACCTACATTGAGAGAATGGGGAAGAGGCAAAGAAAACCTTTCAGGGACTGAAGACTTTGAGACCTCCAGGAAGATGAAAGAAACAACTGCAGCATCAGTGGAGGATGATATGAAGCATAAGGAGGAATCATTTGGAAGCTAGAAAAGGTTTTTCTCATCCAAGGAGCCAGGGTACTGAGGGAGGACTCATTGATGGAGCCTGCGACGAGTCCCATCTCCAAATATGCAGCCTTCTACTCCTGGAGTTAGGTTTAGGAAAAAGAGAATTAGAAGACTGACAAATACTGAAGAGATACAAACTAAATTAAAGGTACTGGGGGGAGGGTGCAGACACGTCAGGAAATCCAAGTTGAGAGGAGGGATGGTGGTGGCAAGAAACCACAAGATGTCTTTGTCATCTTTTATTTTGTAAAATAATATTTCATTTTTCCACAGTTACATGTAAAGATAATTTTTAACCTTCATTTGAAATAATTTTTTGAGTTCCAAATTTTCTCTCTTCTTTCACTTCTCAGACTCTTCCCTAGGAAAGTAAGCCGTTTGATATAGGTTATACATGTTCAATCATGCAAAACATATAACCTTATTAGTAAAGCAGACTGCACTTCAGAAAGTGCTGAGGGATTCACTAATCTTGTTTCTTTCTCCACAGTATCTTTTGGCTATATCATCTTCTCCCCTCTAGCATAGTCCCTACTCTAGTTTAAACCTTCATCTTGCCTGGCCTATTGCAATGGTTAATTGTCTTCCCTGCCTCAACTCTTTTCCCACTCCAATACATCCTCCACACAACTTCCAAAATGGTTTTCTGAAAGTATTAGAGATGACCATGTTATCCCCATATTAAGCAAATTTCTATGGTTCCCTAGTATAACCATTAAGATCAAATGTAAACTACTCTGTTTGACTTTTGCTCTTTTTTTTTTTTTTTTGGTGAGGCAATGGGATTAAGTGACTTGCCCAAGGTCACACAGCTAGTAAGTGTTAAGTGTCTGACGCCGGATCTGAACTCAGGTCCTCCTGATTCCAGGGCCGGTGCTCTATCCACTGCTCCATCTAGCCGCCCCTGACTTTTGCTCTTTTAAAAAAATTTTTTTTTAATTATTTTCAATCCACAAAACAAAACAAGCATTTCCATAACACAGTACAATAAAAATATGATTGCACATGAAACTAAAAATCGACTATGTATAACCTTCTATTCCTCCAAATATACAACAAAGAGATCATGTAAATTTTTCTTTTCTTTCCCTTCCCCGCTGTGGGGACCAGTTTTTAATTGGGGAGTGCTAGCTAAGCGGCTCGCCACAATATTGGGGCAAGGAAGGAGACCGGCAGCCTCCCTCAAAACAGAGTAGGATTTATTTTAACAAGAATGAACTTTAAAAAAAATAACAGGATCAGGGAAAGGAAATAAAATGGGGAAAGGGAAATTATACAACCTGAAAAACACCACCGCCCAGGAATAAGATGAGAATACACAGCAGCGCTCCTGTCGCCTTCCATCTTCCAGCTAGAATGGCGAATTCTCCTCCCCCTTCCCAGCAAACCCCAGGCAGTCCCCAGCCAATTGACTGGCTGCTCTGACAGTCACATGACTGCTCTCACTAGGCTTCCAATCATTATAATTTTGCCAGGTTTATGTAGGCAATGGCGAGAGGTGATGAAGTGAGGTGCCAGCACTATGGCAACGGCTATAACCAGTGGGTGGAGCACCGTGCCATTTGTGGAGCCCCAGACCAGTGTGCATGCCGAGGTTTTTTTTTTTTGTAAATTCTAGTCAAAAGATGGGGTCATAAAAAGCTCAAATAACAATTCTTTACACCCCTTTAAATCATCTTAAAGTTGGGTTAAAAAGTAGGAGTCAGAATCACAGAATTTGAGAGTGGTAAGTGACCTCAGCATGCATCTAATCCAACTAAGACAAAAATAAGTCTATAACTATACATATTAGATACCACTATAGCACACCCAACAAGTAGTCATTTGGTCTCTGGTGAGAGAGAGACAGAGACAGAGACACAGAGAGAGACAGAGAAAAGACAAGAGGAGAGGAGAGGAGAGAGAGAGAGAGAGAGAGAGAGAGAGAGAGAGAGAATCCATCAGAATCTACCAGCACCTTGCATTCACCCATTCTACTTTTTGGCAGCTCTAATGGTTCCATTTCTCCTGACATTGAGGCAAAATTCCAAGGTTCACTTCATTGCTCCCACTTCAGCTGTCTGGGGTCAAACAGAATAAGTCTCATCCTTCCCCCACAAGACAATATTCAGATACACGGCCTCAACTATCTACCAGTCCCTGAGTCTGCTTTTTCTCCAAGAAAAAAATGTTAAGTTCCTTCAACCGATCCTCACCTGTCACAAGGTGCTAAACACAAACGACATCACTGTTTCCATTGCCCCTGCTACAATATCAGTCCAAGCTTTAGTTTACATAGACTTGGCGAGCTGATGTTTTGTCTATAGCAGTAGTTTTCAGCCGTCCAGAGGTCCCTGAGACTTTTTAATAGGGTTCTATGGAGTCAAAACTATTTTCATAATAAAACCACATGTTTTAATCACTAATAGAGTAAATATATGGATAGATACAACCTATATAAACAAAAGCTCTTTAGGGTAAGGGGGTCTTCAATAATTTTTAAGAGAACAAAGGGGTCTTGAGTCCAAAAAGTTTTAGCACCAATAGTCTACAACTAAAGGGATGTTCAAGAATCCAACTATAATGGGAAAGTTAACGATGGGGGATAAGGCCCCATAGTCATCTGGAGCAGAGGCATCAGACATATAGATGAGGCCATAATACTCCCACATGGGCCTAAATCAGATTAACATATGAGTGGGAAATATTTAACAAAATAAGTAAAAACACAACAAAAAGTAGATAACATGGGGCAGCTAGATGGCGCAGTGGATAGAGCACTGGCCCTGGAGTCAGGAGTACCTGAGTTCAAATCCGGCCTCAGACACTTAACACTTACTAGCTGTGTGACCCTGGGCAAGTCACTTAACCCCAATTGCCTCACTAAAAACAAAACAAACAACAAAAAACAAACAAACAAAAAAAAAGTAGATAACATTATGTTTAAAAACTAAGCCTGTATGCTACCTACACGTATCCTTCTGTGTGCTTTAACACCCCATTTCCATTTGAGTTTGGCATCAGTGGTCTCCAGACATTTGCATACATCCCAAAGAGAGAACAGGAAAATGTAAGAACTGAGACAAGGAGAACAGCTGTTCACTGACTTCCTCAGCTGCTCGTATGCCCCAGCCTGCACCCAATGTCAGCTGCCAAGGGAAGTCAGCAGTCTCCTACTTCTCCTGGTCTCAGGTGCTGGACGGTTTTTTGTATCATTAATGAGTAAAATAACAGGATATAAAATTTTAATTTTTATAATAATTAATTTTAATATAGTTTAACTGTACCCCATCCTTCTAAAATTTATTTTCTGTATGTGTTCTGAACTATAAATAATATATTGGTACTCATGAATAATTGATAAATACATATACAAATATTGGAAGCATGTGCTCAAAATTTTTTTTCCTAATCAAAAAAAGTTGGAACATAGATTTGGGGGCCTTTGCCATAATGGGTATCTGTGACTTATGAAGCATACTTTTAAAAGGCTTTATTGTTCAGTCATTTCTTCATTGGGGGTTTTCTTAGCAAAGATACTGGAGTGGTTTGCCATTTCCTTCTCCTGCTCATTTTACAGATGAAGAAACTGAGGCAAGCAGGGTTAAGTGACATACCCAGGGTCGCACAGCTGGTGTCTGAGGTCAAATTTGAATTCAGGAACATGAGTCTTCCTTACTCCAGGCCCAGCACTCTATCCACTGAACCACCTAGCTCTTCAAGGCCATCTCTGCTTCATAATTTAGCATACTCATGTAAACTACTGCTTTCTTCTTATTTTTTTTTTTTTAGTGAGGCAATTGGGGCTAAGTGACTTGCCACACAGCTAGTAAGTGTTAAGTATCTGCGGCCAGATTTGAACTCAGGTACTCCTGACTCCAGGTCCCGGTGATCTATCCACTGCACCACCTAGCTGCCCCAAACTACTGCTTTCTTATACTTGTATTCCCATCTGGTCCAGATAAGACCTCCATCCCAAGGCTCATGATGCTTATTGCAATGCCTATCTCCTTAAATGTGAGGGGCTATAATTCTGTAACCTGACTAAATGATAACTTCAAACTCTGGCTTGCTTGTTTATGATATAACTGTAAGATCATGTTGTCCTTTGGGAAATTCCATTAGAGAATACTCTTGTAATGCTTTTCTTGACTTTTTAATGCTGAAGGCTGACTCGTTCAGGACTGTGGCATTTGCTTATTCATTCTTCCAGAATGAAATGCTGCACATTCATATAAGCCATTGTAATGCCTGAGTTTAGGCAGAGGAATCTTGAGCTGGGTCAAGTCCAGCTTAAAAGCAGTGGGCTTCAGACTGACCTCTAACACTAAGCTTGAACTCTGATTGACAGATACCTAAATGATTGCCCATGTCTGTGGTAGAAGCTCACTTCTTCTTGTTAAGTTGAATCACCAGCAAGTATTTATTAAATGCCTCCTATGAGATAGGCTCAAATGGGGCTATGGTTAGAGTGTCAAGCCTGGAGTCAGGAAGACTCATCTTTGTGAGTTCAGATCTGGTCACACTTACTAACTGGGTGACCCTGGGCATGTCACTTCATCCTGTTTGCCTCAGTTCCTTATCTGGAAATGAGCTGGAGAAGGCAATGGGAAACCATTTTAGTATCTCTACCAAGAAAACGCCAAATGGTGACATGCCTGAATAATGACTTAACATAAGTAAGGCACTTTGCTAAGTTCTGGAGATATAGAGGAAGGAAAAATGAGTTTATGGTCTAATAGGAGAGAGAACATGCAAAGAACTATGTACAAATGAGATATAAAAATTGGAGATAATCTTAGAGGGAAGGATGGGAGAAGGTTACTTGTAGAAGGTAAGATCTTAGCTGGGACTTCAAGAAAACCAGAAAACAGAGCTCAGGAGGGACAGAATTGCAAACATAGAGTATAGCCAGTGAACATGCCTAGAGTTTTGGGCTCGGGTCCTCCTGGGTCCAGAGCAGGTGTTTTGTCCACTGTGTCACCTAGCTGTCCTATGATAACATCTTTAGGGAAAAATTGAGGGTGGGAAGAGGATTGCACTGGGGGAGGGGGAAGGGCAGAGGTAGAATGGGGAGAAATCTCACATGAAAGAAGCAGGAAAAGGCTTATGGAGTGGGGGGAGAGAAGGGGGAGGAGTGGGGCAGTGAATGAGCCCTGCCCTCATCCAAGTTGGCTCAAAGACCTTACTCCCATCAGAGTTGGATTAAGGAGGGGATACCATACACACTTAATTGGGTGGAGCAATCTATCTAACCCTCCAGGAAAGTAGGAGGGGAAGGGGATAAGTAGGGAAAGGGGGAAGAAGGGAGGGCAGAGTGGGGGAGGGGGCAGTCAGAAACAAAACACTTTTGAGGAGGGACAGGGTAAAAGAAGATGGAAAATAGAGTAAATATCATGGGGAGGGAATAGGATGGAGGGAGTTAATAGTAACTGTGAAAAAAATTTGAAGCAGAGGCAAGAGTGATGTAAATGATAATGATGATGATGGATGGATTTATGATGATTGGAGGAAGATGAGGAGGATTGATGGATAATGTTTGATTGATGAGAATGACAAAAGGTATGGTGCTTACTTTGCTGGGCTATTGTGAAGAAAATTCTTTGTCAGGTATAAGGTACTATATAAATGTTGTCTAACACTGTTGTTGCAATAATTAGCCTTATGGGTTTATTGTAAGGAAATCTGTCATTATTACTATATAAATGTAGTTCACTATCAAAAATGAGCAGGATGCTATCAGAAGGACCTGGAAGGACCTGCATGAGCTGATGCAAAGTGAAATGTACTGTATACAAAATAATAGCAATAATGTGAGATGATCTGCTGTAAATGACTTGATTATTTTCAGCAATGCAATGATCCAAGACAACTCTGAAGGTCTTATGAAAAATGCAATCCATCTACAGAGAGAGAACTGATGGTACCTGAATACAGATTGAAGCATATTTTTGTTAGTTCCTTTATCAGAAGTTTTGTTTCCTTCTGTTTTTTTTTACAACCTGAAATGTTTTAGATGACAGCTCACGTATAGCTTATAATGAATTGCTTGAGTTCTTGAAGAATTGGGGAGAGAAGGAAGAAGAGAATTTGGATTACAAAGTTTTTAAAAAATGATGTCGAAATTTGTATTTTACATGTAATTTGGGAAAATAAAATTTTAAATATATACAAGAAAAAAATAAACACACTAATTAATTAATTAAAAAAAAAAAACGAAACAAAAAAAGAAAATGCCTAAAGCTGGGAGATGGGGTGTCTTAAGCAAGAGACAGCAAGGAGGTCAGTGTCAATGGATCACAAAATAGAAGAAAGTTTGGTGAGAAAAGACTAGTGATGAAGGAGAGGAGCCTGGTTTTAAGACAAATAGAGGTATTTATATTTTATCTTGAGGTAATTTGGAGCCACTGACATGTACTGAGTAGATTGATTACATGGTTAGACATGTGCCTTAGGAAGATTACTTTGTAGCTGAGTGGAAGATGGATTGAACTAGGAAAAGACTTGAGGCAGGGAGACAGACACGGTAAGCTATTGCAAGAATATATGTGGGAGGTGATGAGAGTGAAGACAGTGGCCAAAGAGAGGGAGGGGCATATGAAAAAGATGTTATGAAGTTAGAAGCACAGGACTTGACAACTGATTAGTTATGGGAGTTCAGAAAGTGAAGAGTCAAGGATGGCATATAAGTTGCAAGCCTTGGTGAATGGGAGAATGGTGGTGCCTTGACCAGTAATAAGAAAGATCAAAAGGTGGGGGAGATGATAATGTAGAAAGCTTCAGTGTACTACAGTAAATTCAGGAATCTGGGGACCAGTAATCTTTATAGGTGAAGAGAGCCTTTGCCATTAAAAAGAAACCATATTGGGGCAGCTAGGTGGCACAGTTGATAAAGCACCGGCCCTGGATTCAGGAGTACCTGAGTTCAAATCCGACCTGAGACACTTAACACTTACTAGCTGTGTGACCCTGGGCAAGTCACTTAACCCCTATTGCCCTGCAAAAAAAAAAAAAAGGTTAAAAAAAAAAAAGAAACCATATGGTGAGTAGTGACCCCTTAGCTTCAACAGTTAACACTTCTCTAGACCAGTCAGACTAGCACTGGACCATTGTTTGTACCATCTAATTAGTGTGTCATATGCCTAAATACCATGTAATCAAAAGTGGAACCTCCTAAGGTTTTTATAAACTCAAAAGTAGATTGGGGGAGATAGGCAGCAGAGAGGGAGAAAGGGACTAGAATAGAGTGGAATGAGGAAAGGATGAAGTGACAAGAATTGATTCAATTAGTAGAGGAGTAATCATAACCTTCCTGCTGTTTATATTAATATTATTGTTAATATCTGACATTTATATAATACTTTATTTTTAGCAATACTATTAGTAATGCTATTAGAAGTATCGTAACTAGTACTAACAAAATATTATATTAGTATTATTTATTATTAGTAGCATTACTAATAATAACAGTGATCAATATCAGTTACATATAGAAATGATAGAAACCATGTAACATGTAGGTGTTAAAAATTTATCACCTTCCAAGTATCTGGCCAGACAAAAGCTGGTGGCTAGAATTGTGCACTATAACCTTGTTATCTTTCATGGACAGACAGACGGCAAATCTCTGCATTACAAACACAGACCTGAAGATGCCCTAGAGAAGTCAACGAATAAACTTTATTGGAATTGGATCCTTGTTACAAAGGGAGCTGTTGTCCACAATTTCCTGGACATACCATTGATTAATAAAAACCAAAGAATGTTCTTAATTAATGCTAATATGGGGAGCATGTATAGCCACCAAAATAAGGTTAGGGATTAGTCTCATGGTTTCATTGGTTAAGAAAACTTTCTACCTTAGAAGATCTTCACATTCTCTGCCATAAGTTACAGCCTCAGAGAGTTGAGTAGAGAACCTTAGCCAAGGCCATACCCTCTTTATGTATTTATGTATGTGGGATTAAAGGCAGGTTTTCCTAGGTTTGAGGCTGACTATTCACTCTCCCACAATGCAAAATTTCAAAATAGAGAGACTTAGCAGAGATCAAAATATTGCATGTGCCTTGAGGAAGCAAGGTGACCCAGTAGAAAAAGCAATGAACTTGGCATCAGGAAGACCTCAGTTTCAATCTGGATTCAGAGACAGATGTGCAACACTAGGGAATTCATTTAACATGTGCCTGCCTTATTTTCCTTACCTGTAAGATGATGATGACGACGACAGCAATGAGGATGATGATGCCATCTCCTAAATTTGTTGTGAAGATTAAATGAGATAATATTTGTAAAGTTCTTTGCAAACCTTAAAGCATTATACAAATGCTAGCTATTGTTATTTATTATTCTATTCTATTATGTTGCATTATATCATGCCATGCCATATAATTATATTATATCATATCCCATCATACCATACCGCACCACATCACATCATATCATATCATATATCATGTCATGTCACATCATATCAATCATCTCATCTCATGATATCATAATCACAAAATGAGGTCCATAATCTCCCTGTTTCTCTTTCTGCTACTGATACTGTATCAAGGATGTTTTCAGTGAGACTACAGAGAATACATTTAAAACCCAATCCTTTTATTCAACTTGTTTTTAAAAAGCAGTTATTTTTTCCGACTATGCAATAGTCCTTAGAACATTCAATATAAAGGATAGTGACTTATTCCAGGAGCATTTCTAATTGAACTCCTTCAAAAAAGATGAGTGTAATGAGATAAAACTCTGACATTCATGTAACACCAGGAAACCCACAAAGCATTTTACATTCATTATCTCATTGGAGCCTTACAATAGTCCTTTGAAGGTCACATTAGAGCGAGTATTATCACTTTACAAATGAAGAAATACCCTTAGAAAAGATAAATGATATCTAATAAGTGTCAGAGCAAGGATTTGAACCTAGATCTTGCTGACTTCAAGCCCAAATGTAAAAACGCCTCTCCTTTATGTTCAAGTAGTAGAAATATTATTAATTCCAATTTTAAGATATTCAAAGTTTATAGGAGCTAAATGGATTGCCAACAATCACCCCTCTCTAAAGGCAGTCTCTGGATTCGACTTCAGCTTATACAGTTAACTTGGATTTCTAGAAACTGTTTCCCCATTTTAATATTCATGAAAGATAGCTTGAGTGTCTATCAACTTAACCCCAATTCTACCTATCCAATTGTGACCCATCCTTCAAGGTCTAATTCAACTATCTGCATGAATTTTTTTTTGATCTTTATATCCTTCTATTCCTTATACCTCTTAAAGCACATTTCCCATCTTATTTGATATTCTACCTTGCATTAGAGTTATTTTTATATATAATTTACCTCCCTTCTATACAGAGACATCACGTTGTTGACAAAAGTCTATATAGCCAAAGCTGTGGTTTTTTTCAGCACCAATGTATAGCAGTGAGACTTGAACTATAAGAAAGCTGAGCACTGAAGAATTAATGCTTTTGAATTACGGTGTTGGAAAAGACCTTTGAGAGTCCCTTGGACAGCAGGAAGATAAAATCAGTCAATATTTAAATGAATTCAGGATATTCACTGGAAGGTAAAATGCTAAAGATAAAGTTTAAATACTTTGGCTACATAATGAGAAGATGGGACTCATTGGCAAAGACAGATGTTGGGAAAGATTGGATGCAAAAGAAAAAGGGAATGGCAGAGAGCTAGATAGTATTATGGAAATGATGAACATGAGCTTGAAATAATTTATTTTTTTTTTTGGTGAGGCAATTGGGGTTAAGTGACTTGCCCGGGGTCACACAGCTAGTAGGTGTCAAGGGTCTGAGGCCAGATTTGAATGAACATGAGCTTGAAAGACTTCACTAGGTAGTGGAGGATAGAAGGGCCTGGCATTCTATGGTCCATGGGGTCATGAAGAGTCAGGCATGACTGACCGAACAACAACACCAACAGACTACAAGCCCCATAGGAGTAGAAACTCTATATTTTTTGTTTTATCTTGAATCATGCCTTTCTAACATAGGTGAACTCAAGAAATACTTATTGAATGAATGAATGAATGAATGAATGAATGAGCAGTAATTAATATCAGATTATCATTGCCCATAAATACTGGGCCTGAATACATGATTTAGACATAAGAGGTGATACCATAAGTAAATTAGGAGAGAAAGGAATAGTGTACCTATCAGATCTTTGGAAAGGAGAACAGTTTTTGACCAAACATGAGATAGAGTATATTATAAAATGCAAAGTGGATGATTTTGATTATATTAAATTAAAAAATTTTTGTACAAACAGAAGCAATGCATCCAAAATTGGAAGGGAGGCAGAAAGCTGGGAAACAATTTTTGAGGCCAGTGCTTCTGATAAAGGCCTCATCTCTAAAATATATAGGGAATTAAATCAAATTTATAAGAATCCAAGTCATTCCCCAATTGAGAAATGGTCAAAGGATATGAACAGGCAGTTTTCTGATGAAGAAACCAAAGCTATCTATTCCCATATGAAAAAATGCTCTAAATCTCTAATGATTAGAGAGATGCAAATTAAAACAACTCTGAGGTACCACCTGACACCTATCAGATTGGCTAAAATGACAAAAAAGGAAGATAATAAATGTTGGAGAGGCTGTGGGAAAATTGGAACACTAATACATTGTTGGTGGAGCTGTGAGCTGATCCAACCATTCTGGAGAGCAATTTAGAATTATGCCCAAAGGGCGATAAAGCTGTGCATACCCTTTGACCCAGCAATCCCACTTTTAGGTCTTTTGCCCAAAGAAATCATGGAAGGGGGAAAGGGACCCACATGTACAAAAATATTTATAGCTGCTCTTTACGTGGTAGCAAGGAATTGGAAGTTGAGGGGGTGCCCATCAATTGGGGAATGGCTGGACAAGTTGTGGTATATGAATACAATGGAGTACTATTGTGCTGTAAGAAATGATGAGCAGGAAGAGTTCAGAGAAACCTGGAGGGTCTTACGTGAGCTGATGATGAGTGAGATGAGCAGAACCAGAAGAACATTGTACACAGTATCATCAACATTGAGTGTTGACCTACTGTGATGGACTATATTCTTCTCACCAATGCAATGGTACAGAAGAGTTCCAGGGAACTCATGATAGAAGAGGATCTCCAAATCCAAGAAAAAAAAAGAAAGAAAGAACTGTGGAGTATAGATGCTGATTGAACCATATTATTTCTTTTGTTTTGGGTGCTGTTTTTTTTTTTCTCTATTTTGAGGTTTTGCATCACTGCTCTGATTCTTTCTCTTGTAACAGGATTAATGCAGAAATAGGATTAATGTTATTATGTGTATATATATATGTGTGTGTGTATATATATATATCTATATGTATACGTATAGAGATATATAGATATAACCTATACCAGATTACCTGCTGTCTAGGGGAGGAGGGAGGGAGGGGAGGGAGGGAGAAAAATCTGAAATTGTAAAGCATGTATAAACAAAAGTTGAGAACTATCTTTACATGTAATGGAAAAAATAAAATATCTCATTAAAAAAAAATACTGGGCCTGAAGGACAATTCATTTTCATTCTTCAAATGATGACCAAATGGATGAGAATTTATGAATGCATTAGCTAGAAGGCAGTTTTCACTTAGAAAATTTCATCATCACATTAAGAATGTGAAATTAGTGTGAGGGATTGGCTAGGGCACAGAAATAACCTGGATACAATAATGGCATTTGATCAAACAGGATTCAACATACACTGCCTACTTCAGAACTGTGGTCACTGAAATACTTAATAGCTACATTATGGTTGGAATGATGGTGGTGGTGGTGGTAGTGGAGGAGGAGAAGGAGGAGAAAGGGGAGGAGGTGGAGTTCGAGGTGGAGGTGGTGGTAACATATGCAGGCATGTAAACAGCTCATTCTTACAGTTTAAGTGGAGAAGACTGCTTTGCTGTGGGATTGTCTTATTCATGAAACATAAGCTTCAAAAGGAACAAAATTATCGTACAATCGTGGCTAACATAGTTACATTATTATTTTTTTTTTTGGCAGAAATTCACCAGAAAATCTGTTTGCTATTCCAAAATGATATGGATATCTTCCCAGAACTGATTTCAGAGAAGAGAATTGAAAAATATTCTCAGACGGGGGACTGGTCATTTTCTCTAGTTCATCACAAACAGATTTTGAGGATGGGGTTATAAAAGTCTGAAGGGGGAACAATCTTTCTCTGAGAAATCTCGGTTTTAAATGACCTCATCTAAAAGAAATCCAAGTGCCATATGTTTATCTGGCCTGAATTCCATTCAATAAGGGTTTTCACATGGACATACTTTGGAGCAAAACAAAATTAGGAGTGAAGTGGGTGCTAGAAATAAACTGCCTGCAGCTTGTGTTAATTTTTTAATCAGATCTGCCAAGTGACATTTATCGGGCCCCAACACTGTAGTATCTTTGAAATGAAGAGAGAGTTGCGTGATTTGAATGTGTAAATGCAGAAATGACAATGTCTTTGTTCCTCAATTTTGGGGGAAAAACATTGCAGCATCCCCCCACCCCTTTCCTTCCCCAGAATGATATTCATTCTTACCCTTATGTGAATAGCAGACGGGTACATTCCAAATCCTTCAACAACAAGGCACTGCTCAAATGTTGGTAGCCCAGGGACAAGGCAAGGTATTGAATCTATATGTGGATAGAAGAGAATTTTCCCTTTGGCCTTCAGGAATGTGGCACAACCTAACTTTTCAACTACCCCTGGCTTTTGATGAATGATTAATATCCTCTCTTAGCTAAATACTCACCTTTACATATTCTGTGTTCTAGGCAAAATAAAGACTCTCTGTTCCCCAATCTTGTCCTACCATCTACCAAGATGCCTTTGCCCATAAGGGGAAGGCAATACTTAGGGAAATAATAGTCAATAAACATTTATTAATCACCTTCTATGTTCCAGGCATTGTGCTAAGTGATGGATATAAAAGGAAAGGCAAAAAAACAGTTCCTCCTCTCAAATATCTCAGAGTCTAATGGGGGGAGATAATACATAAAGAACTAAGTCCAAATAGAGGGAAAGCACTAGAATTAAGGGGTATTGGGAAATACTTTCTGTTGAAGGTGGAATTTCATCTAGGACATCAGGGAAGCAAGGAAAGCCAGGAGCTATAGATGAGAGAATTCCAGGCATGGGGAACAGTCAGATAAAATTAATAGAATCAAGAGATGGACTGTCTTCTGTGAGGAGCCCATTGTCACTGGATCTACATAATGTGACAGAACAAATGTGAACAATGAAAGGGACCAAGGTGGGCCAAAATATGGAAATTGCTCACATTTGCAAGGTCCAAAAGACAGTATCTCCCCTGCTAGATAGTCACCATGTGGCACAATGAAAAACTCCCTGAAAATATAGATAAATCTAAATTTGGCCACTACAAATACGTATTTCAAGTCTTCTACCTATGTGACCTTGTCGAGTAATTTCTCTTTTCTGATTCTCTAGTTCCTCACTTTAAATAAGGGGGTTAAATCAAATGATCTCTTTTCAATTCTAGATTCCATTACTCTTCTTACCCCAATCTATGACTTTTGAAATCCTTCATTTCATTTAGGGATCAGTTGAGATTCTGCCCTAAAACTTTCCTTGATCCTTCCAAATCTTCCCAAACTCAAATTTCTCCTGATATTTTGTTGGTTCATGATGCATGTACTTGTAGTTTAATTTGAATTATAGTTATGTGCATTCATGCCTCATTTTCTTTGTTGTCATTATTAACTCTTCATGAGCCCATTTGGGGCAAGGCTCCTTGACAAATATATTGGAGAGGTTTTGTCATTTTCTTCTCCAGCTGATTTTACAGATGAGGAACTGAGGCAAACAGGGTTAAGTGACTTACCCAGGGTCATAAATCTAGCAAATGTCTGAAGTTGGATTTGAACTTGGGAAGATGAGTTTTCCTGTTTCTAAGCCTAGTTCTCTATCCACTGTGCCACCTAGCTGCCCCTACCTGCCTCATTTTCTCTACTGGATTATAAATTCAATGGGAAGAGACTATGTTTTAGTTCATCCATCTATCATAGAATTTTGGAATTGGAAGAAACCTTTATCTTTTATCCAGGTTATCTCTGCTGTGACATACCTGATAAGTGGTCATTCATTTTTTCTTTGGAGACCCTTAAGGGGTGGGGTGTCACCTTGACACAATAAATTCTACTTTTGAACACCTCTATTGGTTTGTTGCATGGGCAACAGCTTGTTTTCCATGTTGATCCGCCCAGGCTAGTGCCCTGGAGAGGACATTCCAGCTACTCCTCATGGGGTAGATAAAACACAGGACACAGCAGTTACCGGTTATAAGTCACTCAGGAGCTGCAGCTCCCATATCAGACTGCACAGCCACACTGTGGCCTGTGGCTCTTCAAGGCGCTGATCCATGGTTGTCCACGACTGGTGGAGGCCTACTACTGGTTTGTAACTTTATCCTGAAATAAAATAAATTAACCTCTTTGCAACTTCAACTCATTATTCCTGGATCTGGCCTCTAAAGTCACACAACAAATCAAATCTCTATTTCATATGATAGCATTTCAGATACTTAAACTGTACTAGACCTCCTGAATCTTCTTTTCTCTATTCTCAATGCATCCAGTCTCTTCAATCATTCCTTATGTGGTCAATCCAAGGCCCTTTACCATTCTTCCTCAGAACATTTTCCACCTCTGTATCCATTCATCTTAAACCACTGTGTCCATAACTGAATTAAATATTGCACATGAGACCTGATGAGGACAGAGTATTCTGGGACTATTATCCTTTTATTTGTAGAAGCTATGCCATTCCTAATGCAGGAGAAGAAAGGAAAGAAAGAAGGAAGGACATGAACATCTATTAAACCTCCACTATATATCAGGGATTGTGCAAAGTACATTACAAAGAAAAGGAAGAAAAGAAGAAAGAAGAAAAGGAATGAAAGAGAGAGAGAGAGAGAGAGAGAGAGAGAGAAAGAAAGAAAGGAAGGAAGGAAGGAAGGAAGGAAGGAAGGAAGGAAGGAAGGAAGGAAGGAAGGAAGGAAGGAAGGAAGGAAGGAAGGAAGGAAGAAAGAAAGAAAAAGAAAATTGGGGTAGTCTGACACATTTGTGATTCTCACAACTCTGAGATGGAGATGCTATTATTAGTCTGATTTTTACAGTGAGGCAGATAGTGGTAAAAATGACTTGTCTGGCTAACATAGTCAGCAAGCATCTTCAGTCATATTTGAATTCAGATCTTCATGAGTCCAGGCCCAGCACTCTATTCACTGAGTAACCTAGCTTCCTAGGTAAAGATTGTTTTAGCTTATTTGGAAGTCACAGCACATTGCTGATTCATTTAGGGTTTGTCATCTATCAATATCCCCAGTTCCTTCTCAGGAAAGTCATCTATCCATGGTTCTACCTCTATAGTCAAAGGGCTGATTTTTTAAAATATTCAAGTTCAAGATTTTGTATTTATCCCTGATGAATTTCAAGATCCATTTGGATCCTGACACTTTTGTCCAATGTGTGAGTTATCAACCCCAACTTGGTGTTATCTGCAAGTTTGATGAGCATACTATCCATTTCTTTATTGAAGTCATGATAAAAAGTGGTAAACAGCACAGGGCCAAGTACTCGTTTTGGGGATATTCCACTGGACACTTCCTGCTACACTGATACTAAACCTTTACCACTGGCTTTTTGAATATCGCCATTCATTTGTATTAGCTTCTATTTCACACCTCTCCATCTTAACCTCAAGAATTACATGAGATATTTTGTTAAAAGCTTTGCTAAAGGGGGCAGCTAGGTGGCACAGTGGATAAAGCACTAGCTCTAGATTCAGGAGGACCTGAGTTCAAATTCTGCCTCAGACACTTGACACTTACTATCTGTGTGACCCTGGGCAAGTCACTTAAACCTCACTGCCCTGGGGAAAAAAAAAAAGCTTTGCTAAAGCAAAAGAGAACTTTAAAAGTGGAGGGGAAAATGGGGGATGTGGCAGGAGAGGGGACCTGCCAACCTTACTCTCCTTGGAATTGTCTCAAAGAGGGAATAACTTACATACTCAGTTTGGTATAGAAATCTAACTTACCCTACAGAAAAATAAGAAGAGGAAAGGGATAAGAAAAAGGGGGCTGATAGAAGGGAGGGAGGATTGGGTGAGGTAAAAGAAGCAAACCATTATTGAGAATGGACAGGGTGAAAGGAGAGAGTCAGTAGGACAAACAGGAAGAAATAGAATGGAGGGAAATACATAGTAATCATAATTGTGAAAAAAAAATTATAGCATGTTTCTCTGAAAAAGACCTCATTTCTCAAGCATATAGATAACTGAGTCAAATTTGTAAATACAAGAGACATTTCTCAATTGAAAAATGGATAAAGGGTATGAACAGGCAATTTTCAGACAAAGCAATTAAAACTATCTAATCATATGAAAAAAATAGAAATACAAATTAAAAAAAAAACTCTGAGGTACCACCCCTATACCTATCATATTGGCTAATATGACAGAAAAGAAAATGACAAAAGTTGGAGAAAATATGGGAAAATGGAGACACTAAAGCACTGTTGTTGAAGTTTTATATTGATTCAATGATTCTGTAGAGCAATTTGAAATTATGCCCAGAAGTTTATAAAACAATACATACCCTTTAACCAAGCAATACCAGGTTACTGTATCCCAAAGAGATACTAGGTCTGTATCCCAAAGAGATAAAAACAAAAAAGGAAAGGACCTATATGCATAAAAGTATCTATAGCAGCTCTTTTATGTTGGCAAAGAATTGGAAGTTGAAGGGATGTCCATCAATTGGGAATGGCTGAACAAATTGTTGTATACAATTGCGATATAAGAAATGATCAACAGGATTCTCTCAGAAAAACCTGGAAAGCCTTATATGAACTGATGTGAAGGGAAATAAGTAGAACCAGGAGAAGATTGTACACAGTAACAGCAATACTGTAAGACGATCAACTCTGAAGGAATTAGCTATTCTCAGTGATACAATGATCTAAGACAACTCTAAAGGACTTATGATGAAAAATTCAATCCATCTTCAGGGAAAGAATTAACGGAGTATGTATGAAGATTGAAGCATACTTTTTCTTTACTTTGTTTTTTCTTGTTTTTGTGTTGTGGTCTGTGTTTCCTTTCACAACCAGGTTAACATGCAAATTAGTTTTGTGTAACTGCACATGTATAACCTAGATCAAATTGCTTGCACTCTCAGTGAGGGGGAAGGGGAGAGAGAGAATTTGGAACTCAATTTTTTTTAAAACCCTAATATTAAAATATGTTTTTATGTGTAACTGAGGGAAAATAAAATGCTATTTTTAAAAGTTTGATAAAATTAAGGTAAACTATATCTATAGTCATTTCTTCATTTACTAATTTGACATTCCTGGAAAGAAAGAAGGAAGGATGGAAGGAAGGAAAAAAAGAAAGAAGGAAGGAAAGAAGAAAAGGAAGGAAAGAAGGAAGAAAAGAAGAAAGAATAAAAGGAAGGGAGAGAGAGAGAGAGAGGGAGAGAGAGAGAGAGAGAGAAGAAAATGGGGTAGTCTGACACACTTTTTTAATGAATCCATGCTAGGTCTTTGTAATTGCTGCTTCCCTTTCTAGATATTATACAACCATCCATTTAATAATCCTTTCAAGGATTTTACTAAGAATTGAAAGCAAGCTCATTGTCCTATAGTTTGCAGATATTTCTTGTCCTTTTTGTAAAAAAATAAGGACATTTGCTCTTCTCCAGTCTTGTGGTACCTCTCTTGTCTTTAAATCTTTGAAATATCATTGACAGTGGCTCAGCAAACACATCTGTCAGCTCTTCAGAATTTGAGCATGTAGTTCTTATAGGCCAAGTGAATTCTAAGTGAATGGATTCTAGGTGACTAGAATTCAAGGAAGGCAGTGAAGTGCCCTCTTAAGAACTCTTCACTTAGCTTGTGTATCAACTTCCGATTAGTCATTTCTCTTTTGTCATTTCTATTGTTAAGAGATTCTCCTTTGCAGAGAAAACAGAAAAAAAGATATTCCCCAGTATAGTAAAGTGTTGAGCAGATGATAAGCACTTAAATATTTGTGAAATTAAATCAAGCTAGTATGAAATCAAATGATAATGGAGCAATACAAATTCATCAGCATCATCACTCCTAGAAACACAGCTGAGAAGGAATGCATTAGAGACAGAGCAGAGATCTTGAGTCCTTTAGAAAGTGCTTCAGAAGATTTTGTAATAGCTCATATTTATAAAGCATTATAAGATCTCCAAAGCACTTTACTTCTATTATCTGTTTTGAACCTCACAACAAATGTATAAAGTAGGTACTTCTCTTATTTCCATTTTACAGATGAGGAAACTAAGGATCAGAGATGTTAATTGATTTTTTCCAGGGTCACAAAGGTGGGATTTGGACACAGATTTTCCTGATTTAAAACTCAACAAGCCACCCACTATGCTAGGCTGTCTTTGCCTTTAATAAGTAGCTGTTGATTGGGTATTGACCCACTGTGTTGCTGTAGAAAACTACCTAACCTGAATTAATAAACACTTTTACTCTCAAATCTATTTTAAGAGTTTCCTCAGGTACCCCAATTGAAAATTTGGAGAATGTTGGAATTGATTTAAAATTCATTTCCACGGCCTATCAGGATTACTACCGCTCTAAAGGATAGAAATCAAGCACGATATGTAATTGGAAAGGAGACGGATAAATAATGACTGAAAATTATTGACTCATAGATCATCTAATCTTACAAGGTTAAATCTAGACATGATCTTAGAGATGATTTAATGCACCCCCACACATTTCACAGATGAGCAAATAGATCCAAAGAAAAGAAATGACTTGTATACAGTGAATCAGTGTCAGAACTGGGATTGGAATTTAAGTTTCTGGGTTCCTGACTCAGTTCTCTCTATTGTACCACATGGTCACTAGGCTGAACAAGTACCATTGCAACTCCTTTCTCATGGACCATAAAAGAATTCATGAGAGTTTCTCAGTATTAAAGAAAAATGGAGGTCAGTCATGTCTTCCCTCTTTTGAGTCTCTGAACTTTCTTTGCCATGCCACAGCACCTTCCTCACGCAGGAAGTCCCCTCTGACCCTGGACTTCTCTCACTGGAAGTATACTCTGTTCTTGGGGTTTGTTGGCTAGTTCCTCTCAGAACCTCCATTTGAAGAAGAAAACCAGGTCTGACAATGTCTTCATTCCTATCTGGGCTCCATTCTTGATTCTATCATCTCCCCACCTCCACCTGTATTGCAGGTAGGTACCCTTTTTTTCCCTCTTCCTCCTCTCCTTTCAGCTGTCTTTTATATCTAGCCTGCCCTCAACCAGTATGTAAATTCCCCAAGGGAAGAGAATGTCTTTCTATCTCCTTATAGTTGTATTTTTAGCATGTATCACAGTACCTGGAACATAATAAGCCCATTAATAAATGCTTATTGACTTGAAAGTTTACGTAGCATTTTATCAATGATAGGCAGTGTGGCATAGTAGATAGAGAGCTGCCCTCAAAGAGGTTCAAGTCCTGCCTATGTCATATATACTCTGTGACCCTAAGCAAGTCACTTTAACTTTCAGTGCCTTACGCAACTCTAAGACAACTATGGATGGCAGAGAAGGCCCTAGCCTGAATGAGCAGAGGGAGTTTCCTCTTCTAGCTCTTCTTTATATTAATGAAATGAAAGGTCCACTCCCTATCCTACCCATCCTATCTAATCAACACTGTGAGAATTCTCACCAACTATATCTTGTCTTCTCTGATGCCAGGATATCTAAAATTTCCTGGGGTTGGGTGGGGTTCTTTTTCTGGGCTCAATTCCCATCTCAAGCTTAGTTAAAAATCATCTTCACATGCTTCCTTAGCAAGTAGCAAACACAAAGAAACTAGTTATTGCTTATTATTCTCAAAGGAATTGTTTCTAATTGCACAATTTAGAATGAACTACTAATGAAACTAGGAATCGTGTGCAAAGGCCCAGAGCCAGAATGGAAAACACATAGGCAGAGTCCCCTAATGTAGCAGCACAAATGGAAAGGGTGAAGCAGAGCAGGGTGGTTTGAACCAATAAAATGGAGGGTGTGGATGATACAAAACAGGCGTCTCTGCAATCAGACTGATAGTAAATGGAATTTAGTCCACTAGAGGGAAGGAAAAACACTTCAACAACTCATTTAACCTTCTTCTTTCCCGGTTTTTGCAGTTATAAAGTGGGAAAGGAACAATCACTTCATGTACTATAAGACCATTAAATCTGACCAAACTCCGGTGAATCTCAAGGCTGTGCTTATAACTCCACAATACAAAGAATTTGCTTTCATGTGTCATAAGACACAGGCCCTGTGCTCTCTCCGTTGTGCTACCTAGCTGCCCATTCTGCCTCATCTGTAAAATGTGGTTAATATTCATAGTCCTTAGGTCCACGAATTTTGAGATAATCAAATGAGATAATGCATACAAATCCTTTCCAACCTTAAATCCTATATAAATGTCAGTAGTTTTTATTACTATCCCATGGGTTCCATGTATATGAGTTTGTCTGAGTGTGGACACTAAGGAAGAAAGGAGAGAACCCACTGAGATGAATTAGGCAACCCTTGAGAAAGGAGGTTCATTATAGAAAACAATGACAGCCCTTTATGGGCTTTTTAAAACAAACTTTCAATGAATTTGGGATGTTCAGAGTTGTCAATATCCCATCCAACAATACATTTCACAAGCCATTTACTCTTCCTCATTCTAAATGATTCTTATCTGTGCCATCCAATAAATGTTCCATCAAGGATGGATCTGACACATGGGATACTTCTATTTAGGCATTGCAGCATTCTAGGGGCAATGTGGCATAATGCATGGAGTGTTGGGGCCAAAGTCAAGAAGGTCTGTCCCTAAATGCTGCCTCAGACCCAGCTGTGAAACTATGGGCCAATCCACTTGACTGCTCCTAGACTGTTTCCTCTATGTTGTTGTTGTTGTTGTTGTTGTTCAATTGTGCCCAATTCTTTGTGACACCTTTTGGAGTTTTCTTGGCAAAGATGCTGGAGTGGTTTGCCATTTCTTTCTCTAGCTCCTTTTACAGATGAGGGAACTGAGGCAAAGAGGGTTAAGTGATTTGCCCAGGGTCACACAGCTAGGAAATGTTTATGGCCAGATTTTAACTCAGGACTTTCTGACTCCAGACCCTGAGCTCTATCCACCTAGCTGTCCATTCTGCCTCATCTGTAAAATGGGGTTAATATTCATAGCCCTTACATCTCAGATAAGCTCACATCTGTATTATTGGGATATCCTTCTCATTGGTCTCCCTGCCTCCAGTCTCTCCCCTTTCCAGTCCCTCCTCCACTCAGTTGTCAAAGTGATCTTCTTAAAGAGCTGGCCTGACCAGGTCCCCTCTCGATGACTTTCCCCAAGTTAATAAGATCCAGTGAGTGACACTTTATTTCCTACTGGATCCAATATAAAATCTGGTTAGCTTTTACAGCCCTTCATAGCTTATTCCCCTCCCACATTTTCAGTCTTCTTAAGCCTTAGTCACTTGACCATATTCTATGCTTCAATAACAATGGCGTCCTTGTTATTTCTCACATAAGACATTCCATTCCCAGCTCTGTGCATTTCCATTGACTGTCCTCCATGCCTGAAATTCTCTCACTCTTCATATCTACCTCCTGGCTTCCCCAGTTTCCCTCCAATCTCACCTTCTGCAAGGTGGGATTCTCCCTTAATGCTAGTATCTTTTCTATGATTCTACTTCCAATTTATTCCACATACATCTTTATTGTAAATAGCAAATAACTGTTCTTATGTTATCTATCCCAATGAGAAGAGGAGAGGGAATAAGCATTTTTTAAATGTCTACAATGTCTCAGGCATTGTGCTAAGCTCTTTTTGCAAATGTTATCTCATTTAATCCTCACACCACCCTCAGAGGAAACTGAGGTAAACAGGGGTTAACTGACTTGCTCAGGACTGGATAGCTCATAAAAATCTGAGGCCATATTTGAATTTCTAGGTCTCTGTAAGCACATGGGACTTTTGTATCTTTTGTCTTTATTCTTTCCCAGTACTGGATGAATGAGAGGGGAATGTCCAGGCAACCACTTGAGTCTGGGAGAGACATAATTCCCATCTAGAATTTTGATGCAGTAGTAGTGGCCATTGTAGTGGTAGTAGGTAGGGACAGAAGAAAGTTCCTTCAGATGACTGTGAAGAAAGTCACTGGAGGACAGATTGTGACAGAGATGTGCTAACTATGGACTGATCCTTGAAGTCCACTAGAGAGCTAAGCCTAAGGGGAAACTTCATGTAAATGCTATAAAGAGAGAAAATGACTTCTGGGGCCATGAGTTGAGAGGTATGCTTTTATGACAGGACTTCTTTACACACAGGTATCATTACCAGTGTACTTTGTAAGTTTGAGCCCACTCTCCTCAGGGTACTTTTGTGTGAGTCCACTTTCCTCAGGGTACTTTTATGTGCCCCTAATAAAATGGGAAGACATGTGTTTGCAACTACTAGTCTTGGTCTACCATTTTAGTAAATATCTTTTCCAAAAAGCTAATTGAGATGAACAGGTTGCTTGATAATGGAGATCCATCACTAGGGCTGAGTGACAGTGTTAAAGACTTCAGCCTCTCAGGATTACCCTTCACCCCAGAACCCCGAGAGGAGCAATAGTCAGCCAACCTCTGGGAAGAACCTGACCTACTAGAGAAAGTGAGGGGCTGCATGTATAGATCTCAGTGCATCTAGTTGCATTTAATTGGTGTCTTCCTCTGTATACTTATTCCATCATGGCTGATTGCAGTCATTCTCCCAGTGTTTGATGATCTGATGAAGTGAACTTTCTTGTTTTACTTTGATAATGAATGATATTAATAACATTCATTTAAAATATATTGACTTTTCCTCCTATTTAACATGACAAGATTCTAGTCCTTTCATTTTATTGTCAATTAAAAGAATGGGTAGTAGACAGAAGTGGGAGTGGGAATCTAGCAAATAACTTGTATTGTACTCAACAGGTACTCAATGATTATGTTGATTTGAATTTTATTTTTTCTATGGTGATGTCAGATAAAGAGTAAAAAGACAGGCACTGGCTATGACCACCCAGACTATTATGTTTTGTGAGTTTTTTCAATAAAGTTAGTGAAAAATAAATTCACGTAAGAGAATTTTTCTCTTTTTATAGTTTTTATTTTTTCCTGATTTCCTGAAGCTAAGTGGTGCAATGGTTGGAGTGCTGGAACTGGAGTTGGAATTACCTGAGTTCAAATCCAACAATTTATATATTTATTGTGTGACCTTGAGTAAGTCACTTAACCTTTCTGCCTCAATTTTCTCAATTATAAAATAGGGATAATAATAATAATAATAATAATAATAATATCTACCTTCTAGGGTTCTTGTGAGGATCAAATGAAATATGTGTAACATACTTATCATAGTGCTTGGCACATAGGAGGCACTCTCTAAATGCTAGCTATAATTATTTATCTTTGTGATAGAAATTTAAAGAAAATTAAAAGGAATTAAAAATAAAATATAAAAACCTTAAGGACAGAGACCATTTTCACTTCATCTTTATATCTAGCCCCTATCATAATAGAGGCTTAATAAATGCTTATCAAATTATTTGTTACATTGTAGTAAAAAAAAATAGCATTACTTTTAGCCAGAAGCTACATGAAACTTGCAAAGCCAACCATAGTTATAATGTGATATGTAAAACAAAGACCAAAATGGAAGTGAGGGTGGGGAGGAAGCTAGACTAAATTCCTGAGTTTAATAATACTTTTTAATTGATTTTAGTAGCTTTTTTAAAGCTTTTTTATTACTAATTTTACTTTGATGAAATTCTTAGTCACTTTTAAAATTTGACCACCAGGTTGTGCTGCTAGCCAATACCTTGATGCTATTGAACAGGAAGGACTGGAATCTAGGAGGATCCATGTTCCCTCTGGCAGTTGTATGTACCTACCTTACTAATCCTGAGGAGGGGGAGATGGGGATAGGTCTCAATAGGACAGTCCTCAGAGGTTCAGTGATATTCTATCCTCCAGTTCAACATCTCTTTGCAAGGTAGGGCATCTCCATATATAAATGGGGTGTGTATTGTCATCAGTTTACCCAACAAGAAATCATTTCTCAAGCCCACACCTCTGGCAAACACTGCCTCTTCCTTGAACGTCTTATGTTTCACTTGACTTTGACAGAATGGAGTCAAATTTCCACTGAAAGAGATAAACATTCTTAACTGTATATAATTTCCTTCATTCCAGGTAGAGTATTAAGAAGCAAATAAATTATATCCAACAATGAGAAAACAATGTATAATAAAACATCTATCCATTTGCTACTTGCTTTAGACCCAATGATTCTAGGAAATTCACAATTCAGTCCTTTAAGTGGGCAAAGGAGTGTAGACCAGGACAATAGAGTTTGATACCCAATGTTTGATTCACACATTAGGACCAGGAACTCTGGTCCCATGATCTCTTATCTCCCTTTTTTTTTTCTTTTTGGTGGGGCAATGAGGGTTAAGTGACTTACCCAGGGTCACACAGCTAGTAAGTGTCTAGTGTCTGAGGCTAGATTTGAACTCAGGTCCTCCTGAATCCAGGGCCAGTGCTTTATTCACTGGGCTACCTAGCTGTCCCTCATCTCCTTCTTAATGATGGCAATTTGGATTCAAGAAAAGACAGATGTTCCCATAGCCAAGACTTGCTTCAGTCTGGCCATGCTGTGGCAGTCAGGGATTTTTATATGCTTTTTTTCTTCAGCTAGTACTTAAATTTGAGAAAAAGGATTAATGGACCTGCCTGATATCACCATGCATGCTGCCCTGTCTCTCCTTTTTTCTCTCTCCCACAATTGGGTTATATCACCTTCTCTTTTGCTCCCCAAACAGCAACCAAACTTGGCCAGTCACTTTTCTTCTCCCACCCAAATGGTTGGGGAATAATTTTTCTTTTTTTTTCTTTTTTTTTTTTTAATTTTTAGTGAGGCAATTGGGGTTAAGTGACTTGCCCAGGGTCACACAGCTAGTAAGTGTTAAGTGTCTGAGGACAGATTTGAACTCAGGTACTCCTGACTCCAGGACCAGTGCTTTATCCACTGCGCCACCTAGCTGCCCTGGGGAATAATTTTTCAAAACATTAATTATTGTTTGGAGACCATCACATAAGGCCTCCTGTGATTATTTTTAAGCAGGTGTATTTAAGTTTATTCATTGTTTATTTTAAAAAAATCTTATATGGTTGCCACAGCAGCTTCCTGGGTCCTCTGGACAGACACCCAAGTGTGAGTCTTCACAAGATGGTCGGTGAATTCCTGATAGGGAGACTTAGTAAACAGTCTCCTTCCACAGGTCTGGGGTTAGGTAGTTATATGTTTTGGAGATGGCATCAAAGGTAGCTTTAGCAAAATTTCCCATAGTGACAGTACAGCCCCTTGCAGAAGTGTAGCAGTCATCAATTCCAGTCATCATCAGGAGCTTCTTAGGCACAGTAGCTGAGACAATTCCAGTACCTGAAGGGGTGGGGATCAGGTACACCAACACTGATCCACAGCGCCCAGTGACCTTGCAGGGCACTATGTGAGGCTTGCCAGTCTTATTCCTCCAGTAGCCATATCTCACAGGAATGATGGACAGCTTGGCCAGAATGATAGCACCACGAATAGCTGTGTCTACTTTCTTTGGAGCACTTGACACCCAAGCCAACATAGCCATTGCAGTCACCAATGGCCACAGAAGCTGTGAACCTGGTACGCTGTCCACCTCTAGTTTGTTTCTGAACAGGCATGATCTTCAGAACCTCATCCTTCAATGAAAACCCCAGGAAAAAATCTATGATCTTAGATTCCTTAATAGGAATGGAGAAAAGATAGATCTCCTCCAAAGACTTGATCTTCATGTCTTTGACTAGGTAGCCCAGCTTGGTGACAGGAACCCATTCCTTATCCTCAGCCTTTCCTCCTTGGGCCCCATGGCCTCAGCCCTGGCCTTGAACATGGCCCCAACTTCGATCTCAGCTCCCACTGCTGAAGCCACCACAGAAGCCCCCTCAGCCTCCTACTCTGGGGCCCCCAGGGCCTCCAGCTCCTCCTGCAGCACCGGTGTCATTCGACATTTGGTGTTTGTAAGAAGTAGAACCTCCTGTGATTCTTCATCACAAGTCCTGGAAGATTCTATCAATTTGGAAAGTTTCAAGTCCAATCTAAGTTATAGACTGTGTTTGCTATCTAAGGACCAATATAGTGACTCTTAAAGAGTAGGATGGCCACTGAATGATTTGATCATGGCAACTCAGAAACTATGGAAAAAATAAAATGTCCCTCAATCCTGTATGGTCTCATACTATTTCTTTAGTTAAGATGAAAATTATATATAGGAAAGGACAGAGAGGATTCCAAGAATCAAAGGATTTTAGGTCATCTATTGAAGTTAATTTAACTACAAGAGACACAAAAATCTCCACCAAAACCAAAACCAAAACCAAAACCCTCCTGAGTTCCTCTTGGAAGATCTATTCTGAAAAAGTACCCAGGCCAACCATGTATATGCCTTCATTCATTTTCCAACTCTACTCCTGACCCTCTCTACCCCTCTGTTCCCTAGGGGCATACATATCTTGCAAGATGCCTCCGTCCATGTGGACTTCTTATGAAGTTTCTCCTCCCATTGATAAGTTTCTCCCGCAACTTCCATTTTGAGGAAGTACCTGGGACATCTATGCTTATTCCCTCTTCTCTCTCAGCTTTGCTCATTACTCTCTGGGCTTCTCCTCCATATACCAGTCCAGCTACCCATCCCCACTCTCCTACACATTACTTTTTAGCTCCCTTTTCTGAATTGTCTTCTCCAGTAGAATGTAAACTCTTTGAGGGCAGGGTATGTCTACCTTTCTTTTTTCACTTAGTAGTATTTTATTTTTTCCCAATTACATGTAAAGATAGTTTTCAACATTCATTTTTGTAAGATTGTGAGTTCCATTTTTTCTCTCTTCCTCCCTTCCCTCCACCCTCCCCAAGATAGCAAGCAATCTTATATAGGTTATATAGTACAATCATGTTAAACATATTTCCACATTAGTCATGTTCTGAAAGAAAAATCAGAACAAAGGAGAAAAACACAAGAAAGAAAAACAACAACAAAAAGTGAAAATTGTATGCCTCCATCCTCATTCTTTTTTTTTTTTTTTTTTTAGTGAGGCAACTGGGGTTAAGTGATTTGCCCAGGGTCACAAAGCTAGTAAGTGTTAACTGTCTGAGGCCAGATTAGAACTCAGGTACTCCTGACTCCAGGGCTGGTGCTCTATCCACTGCACTACCTAGTGGCCCCTCCATCCTCATTCTTTTCCCTGGATGTGGATAGCATTTTCCAGCATGAGTCATTTGGAATTGGGACTACCTTTCTTTGTGCTTGTATTTATATTCTCCATACTTAGAAATGCCTGGCGTAAAGACAGTACTTAATAAAATTTTTTTGACTGACAATAATTTTCATTTCTTTAGACACTTGGTCATCTTGCCTTATAGTGATTGAGATGAAAATAAGTGATGAGACCAGCATGAAGATAATTGCAAATTATACAGAAACATCTGTAGCAGTGAATGAACTGTTAGAGAAATTTAAATAATAACTCTGTAAGATATTCTAAAACATCTATTAATATTTTGTGACTTTAAGAGCAAAGGGAAGAAAAACAAAAAAAGAGTTGGGAAATATGGATTGAGATAAAGAAAGAATCCAAAGACTCTTATACCTTTACCTTGTAACTGTACAAAGAAAGAATATTTTCTTTAAGAAGTGTTACAGGCACTGGTAATGTGAGGACTCACCAACATTACAAAACTTAAATTAATGTGAGAGTCATACTGTAATCATCTGTGTTTCATACCATCAAGTTATTAGATGAAAGGTGAAAATCAACAGTAGTTTAGGGGGCAAATATAATATTCAGGGCACAATTATAGAAGCTCTAGCCTGACTTATACAAATGAGATATTGATACTCCATAAATGGAAAATGGACAAAAGACAAAATTTCAATAGAGATCACCATAATCCAATTCATAAGGTTGAGAGATGTAAAGAAATTATCACAGTAAGGATGCCAAAATAACCTCAAAACTTCATTGGTTAGAATAACTTTAATTTTACCGCATGGAGAAAGAAACATTGCAACTCAAGACAATGCCAGTTGAGAATGTAGACTCATTTGGAAACTTTATGGAAGAGGAAGATGGAAGTTTATGATCAGTGATGCCTCATTAAATAGTCAAGAGAATCAGAAGGGAAACAAGTCTCGAGAAAGCATGGAATGAGACTCAATTAAGCCAAATCATCCTGATGGCATTTATAGAAGAAACTAGAAGGAGGAAAACCAAAAAAGAAAAAAAAATGGAACATAACTCCCAGCATTTCCCTTGTACATTATTTTCTTCAACAATTAAAAAATATCAAATGTGTACTTTTATACTGGCATCTCTGAGTTGCTATATAGGAAGTGGTGATAGTACTGATAAAAATAAAAAAGGGAAGTATGTCTGGGTCAGAAAAAGTAAACACAGAGGAAAACAGTGCTGTAGGTAAAAAGATTTTGAAAGCATTGAAGGATGGACTTTCAGGATATTTGAAAGAAGGGAACATGCTCAATAATTGTAGAAAATCACAGAAGCTATTATCATCCCCAAAAAGCAATTGAGTAGACACCTATAAGTGCCAACCCATCTATCTGCCCATTTTTCCCTCTGTATAAAATCTTTAGAGAATGATGTACAAGTTCATCTTACATCAAGTATTTATTGATAAATGTACACAAGGACTGTGAGTTAGCAGTCTTTCAGAAATGATCTCCTATAAGAATACATTTTCGTATTCAGCAACTGACTGAAGGGCAGAGAGAATAGAAGCTTCTATTTTATTTGTTGTTTGTTAATTATGTTAAAAATTTTTCCTTGGTGGAATAAAGTACAGGCTTAAGAGCCTTCCACCAACTAAAAGTCTTTCATTTATATATTATATTCATTGACAGTTCCTTAGTAGACACAACATATAAAATAATTTTCTTCAGCAATTCTCTAACAATATCACTCAACTGATTTTAGAAAAACCTGGGAAGATTTGTATCTACTTATACAAAATGAAGGGAGCAGAACCAGGAGAACACAGTAACATAAATAATTTACAGATAATCAACCATGAACGAGTTAGTAGCTCTAACCAACACAATGATCCACCACAACTCCAAATGGCTCATGATATAACATATAAACCTCCTCAAAATAGAGAATTGAAGGACTCAGAGTACAGACTAAAACACGTTTCCTTTATTTTTCTGGCTTCCCTCCCCCACCCCCCGTAGATTATGACTAATGCAGAAATATTTTACATGACTTAATATGTATAATAGACATTATATTTCTAGTCTTCTCAATAGATGACAGAGGGAATGAAGGGATGGAGATTATTTGGAACTGAAATTAAAAATAAATTAAATATATATATATATATTTAGAACATATGTATCTATATATCTATATTTATGCCAATATGTATGTATGTATATATGTATGTTTGCCAGACACTGTGCTAAAAGGCAGGCATCCAAAAAAAAAAAGGAAAATCAGCCCCTGATCTTAGCTCAGAATTCACTGAAGAAAAGAATAAGCAGGGGGCAGCTAGGTGGCATAGTGGATAGAGCACCAGCCCTGGAGTCAGGAGTACCTGAGTTCAAATCCGGCCTCAGACACTTAACACTTACTAGCTGTGTGACCTTGGGCAAGTCACTTAACCCCAATTGCCTCACTAAAAAAAAAAAAAAAGAATAAGCAAATACTATATATCAACCAGACATATACAAGACAAATTTGAGATAATCTCAGAGGGGAAGTGCTAAAATTAAGGGAGATGAGTAAAAGCTTTTTGTAGAAGGTTAGACTTTAAATTGACACCAGAAGGAAGCCAGGAGGGAGAAATAAGGAGAGAGAGAATTTGGGGCATGTGCTACAGCCAACGAAAATGCATGGAGTTGGGAGATGTATTTTATGTAAGGAATACCAAGAGGCTAGTGTCACTGGATTGCTGAGTATGTGGGGATGGGGGGGAGGTGTAAGGTATAAGAAAATGGGAGAGGTAAGAAGAGGATATGTTATGTAAGGATTTGAATGGCCAACAGGGAATTTTTTATGTGATTCCATAAAAAATAGGAAGTCACTTTTAGCTTATTGAATAGAAATTTGACATGGTCAGACTGGCTCTATTTAGAAAGATTATTTTGATAGCTCAGTAGAAGAAATACTGAAGAAAGGAGAGACTGGAGGCAGAGAGAAGTCTACTGCTATGATCCTTGGCCAGGCATCAAAGATGCCAAAGTCATCTACTGCATAGTGGGCTATCACTACTCATCTTGACTTCTGTCTTGCCATTAGACTTCCATGACTCCGGAAGAGAGATTGAGGCTGAGGACTTTGTGCAACTCTGCCTCACTGAAATCCAGTTCACATTCAAGTCAAGACATCATCTTTGATGTCATTGGTCCTCTTTGAAAATGAAAAGTGAACATCAACAATAAGGTAATAAGTACCTGAATGCTTACTGAAGATGTTCACCATTGTCATGAAGTATATTCTGTCCAGAATCCAAATGGAAGAGCTATTGATTCCCTTGATGGTAGAATAATCCCAAAGTCATCCCTGAGACACAAACACATCTTCTCTCACTTTTTTTTGAGTGTGTTCTTTGGCTGAAAATCATGGAACCTACAATTTCTGAATCAACGTATGAGTGACCCAAAGAGAACTTGGGAGAACAAGGAGGCTGCAGCATATTTTCCAATAATAACACATATGCAAGACATAGAACAAAAAGTATGCTCTAGAAAATTCACAAGCAGAAAGGGAGATAGACCAAGAATTGTCTCTAGGAAATCTTATGCCTGGGAACAAAAAAAACCCTCACTCTGTTGTATGGAAACCTGGGGAGGAGGGAAGTGGTGATGTAGAAGGGATCCACTTTCAGGAAAAATTGCATTAGGGAAAAGAAAGCATTCCACTATCATTCAATTTAAAACCCCATGGTTTTCTCATATGGGAAAGAAAGTAGACCCTGTGGTAGGTATAGATCATAGTTATAGGAACATGGCAGGTTGAGAAGATGTCCAAAAGCCAAAATTAGGATTTTTTTTTTAGTTTGATTCTGTAGTTTTCCATAGAATAAGAGGATAACACAGTAAGACCTGTGCTTTACATATGTCACTTGGATAGTTAAGTTGAGGATGGATTGGAGAAGGGAGAGACTTGAGGCAAGGGGACCAACCAAAGTGTTATTACTTTAGTCCTGGAGTGAGATGATCCTAATCAACTTGATAAATCATTATTGAACCATGGTGATAGAAGTATCAAAGGAAGAGGGAGCATATGTCAGAGATATTGAAGAGGTAAAAGAGACAGGATTTGGCAAGATTGGATATGGTGAGAGATAATTAGTAGTGAAGAATGGCATGTTTGTGGAAAGCAGAGGAGGCAATAGGTAGAGAGAAACTGAAGATAATAGAGAGAATGGAGTGTATGTTTGGGGAGATTGCAGAAGAGGTGCTGTTGACCTTCATGGAGTTCCCACACTGGGAGTCCCCTCCCTCCAATAAAATCAGAGGTACCCTCCCTATCCCTATCCTTTACTTCCACTATTTTTTCTATAGATATGTGTTTTGTTTTTTGCATTGGTGCTCTTGATGTGGTTCAGGGGAAACACAGACAGGAGATGCCTTGAAACAGACAGAAAAATAAAAATAGAAAAGAAAACTTAAGACCCCAGAAGTATATTTGTATTTTTCTTTCTGTCTTTGTTCTGACAAGAAAACAGAGTTCATCTCTTTGAATCACACTCAAGAACTAGAAAAGAAATTATGCCCCATTCCTTAATTTATAGCCCTAAGGAAAATGTTCCCAGCAAGAGTAGGTAAATATTGAGAAATTTTAGACACAGTCATTGCATCTTAGAATATAGGAGGATAGGTTAAGAGGGAGAAGGGACTTTAAAGGTCATCAAGTTCAACCCACTTTTTACAAATGAGGAGAGTAAGACCCCAAAGCATTAAGTCAATTGCCGGTGCCACACAAGTAAGTGGCAAATTAGTTTCATTTGAAACACAAATTTTGATTCCAAATATTGGGTATTTCCTGTGTCCACTCCAGGTCATCACAGCAGATATCTAGGAAGGAGGAGTAGGCAGAAGGGAGGAGATTGATTTTACTGTCTGGACCTTACTTTCCCTCTCCTTCATGTTCATTTCATCAGTATGAGCTCCATTTTTCCTGACTTTGTTCTTGTCCCCCACCCTTCCAATTTGTGCAGGATGTGGGAAAAAAGAACAAAATGAGAGACAAAAATAGGCAAAGCTGATGCCCCGACCCAATCATTTAAAATAGTGAATCTTTCAATGTCTGTAACTTCTTATGAGAAAACCATTGGGGCTATTAGAAGGTCATTAGCATGGGTTTTGAACTCTACAGAGCTTAGCTTAAATGAAAATTGGCTTCAGCAGTTCTAAAGACTTTGATTTTCATGGTATATTATATAATCCTCATGTCAGAGCTTTTTGTATGACATGAAAGACTTGGATACATTTGGGAAAATCTCTCACATCTCTGGCTCCTTTCCCATACCTAGGATGTTTTAAGAAATTTACCAGGTGACACTGCTCAGAGTTTTGTTATCATCTTCCCATGAAAATATTTTTCCTAAGTCTCAGTAAAGGAAAGGTTTATATAATGATCAATGAAAATAGAGAGTGCTACCATTGGGAAAGCTTTCTGAAGGGTTATATTCATGGGGCCAGACAGGTCCTCAAGGTCACCAAATGTGACTGTCAACAGCAAAGGAGGTGGTGGAGTAGAGTGGTGGGGGTGCTGTGGGTGGTCTATGGTACAGCATGTCACCTGAGGCTAGGCAGCCACGGACCAGGCTGGGTGTCTTCCATCTGTGCAAGGAAACTAAAACCTCCTACTGCCGCCTCATAACTGGTCTTCTCACAGGAGAAGACTTCAGACCCTGGCCCTGAGCTTTCCATCTCTTGCTTGGTGCAGCAAGTCCCTTGAGAAAAGGTTGCTAAGGGCCAGGCTAGGCATACTTCAAAGAAACCACTTCCATTGGTATCAGCACAAGGCACCTTCCACTTCCTGATCCCAGCCTGATCTTCCAACTGGGATGTTGAGAACATCCAGTGCAAAGAAAAGCAACCCTCACTTAAACTTCAGCCTTCTCCACCCCACCCCCCCTTTTCCTGCTATACTTCTCCTTTAAAGGTAGAAAAGTGGTACTCCTTACATCATGGTGAACATTCTCACACTTGGTCATCCCCTTTATATACCAGTAACTCGGAACATCATCCAAACCCCATTAAACATCCGTTGCCACCCAATTCCTCATTCCCACCTAACTCACCTGCCATGAGCTACATTTTCACCCCACCTTATCCACACACAATGATGATTATATGCTCAAACTTGCTATATCTATAAATGTATTACCTCCTTGTTCAAGAACTCTGAAACCTTCCTTACAACCATAATCTATTGGTCTTTCATCTCTTCCTCTGCCCTATTACATAGTTATTTCTCATCCTCATCATGACCTTGAATTCTTTGACCCTTCAATTCTCTTCCAGGCTGCCTGCCCTGTACTTGTCACTCTCTCCTTTTCTTGGCTCCTTGGTGAACCAATTCAACTCTATACCTTCCTCTTCTCTTGAATCATTAGCTCTGTTATTGTCACCAATTATACATAGCAAAGCTTCAGTCTTGGATCTCTCCCACTATTCATCACTTTCACTTCTACACACATGCTGCTAAATGAAGGTAGAGAAAAACATGTAACCATTTTGCCTCAATCCACTACAAATTTATGTTACACAACCTTAACTGGGCCCTCAGTGGTCCTAAGCAATCCTACTATACCCCCCTAATCAACTTACTACCCTCCTCTCTACAGCAACTCTTCCAAAACTTTTCATCCCTCCTCAAACCTCCCATGGTTTCCTCTCTTCTCACTTTCTCAGCTGAGAACCCTGACTCACATTTTACAGAAGAAATTTGGGCCATTCACCATGCACTTCCTCTTCTCCCCTCTTCTACTTCTTCTTATTTTTTTTTTGTGAGGCAATTGGGGTTAAGTGACTTGCCCAGGGTCACACAGCTAGTAAGTGTTAAGTGTCTGAGGCCAGATTTGAACTCAGGTACTCCTGACTCCAGGGCCAGTGCTCTATCCACTGCACCACCTAGCTGCCCCTCTTCTACTTCTTCTATTGCTCAGGTTCCTTCTGCCATTCTCTCCCCCTTCACTCCTTCTTCACACGATGAAGTGACTGTACTCCTTACCAAGGCTACCCCTCTACTTATTCAGGTGATCCCATTCCATCCCATCTCCTCTAACACATTTCCTCTTCTGTCATTGACACTCACTTATTTTCAACTTTTTCCTCTCTACTGGTTCTTTTCTTAGTGCATACAAACATACTCATGTCTCCTCTATCCTGAAAAAAACAACAACACCCTCATTCGACCCACCATCTTGGCTAAATCTCCTCTGTCCTTTGTAGCTGAACTCTCCAAAAAAGACTATCTCCAATATGTGCCTCACTTTCTCTCTTCTTTCTTTCTTCTTAACTTCTTACAATCTGGCTTCTGACCTTCTCATTCCACTAAAACTGCCCTCTCCAAAGATATTAAAGATTCAAGGGCATCTTCATTCTCTTTGACCTCTCTGTAGCTTTTAACACTGTTACTAATTTTCACCTCCTTCACCTTCTCTCCAGGTTTTCAGGATGTCCCTCCAAATGCACACATCCCATACCCTTTGCCCAGCTCTCCTGCCTCTCTGACTGTTCCTTCTCTGTCTCCTTTTCCAGATCCTCCTCTAAACCACTTCCACAACTAATAGATATCCCTCAGCATTTTGTCCTGAGTCCTCTTCTCTTCTCCCTCTATACTGCTTCACTTGGGGAATCTCATTAGCTCTCGAGTTTAATTACCATTTCTATGTAGATGATTCACAAACCTATGTTTCCTGCCAATCTCTCTTCTAACCTCCCATCATGCACCTCTGACTACCTTATTAAACTGGATGTCCAATAGACACTTTATTTTTTATAATAAACATTTTTATTTATAATTTTGAGTTTCAATTTTTATACCTCTTTTCCTCCCTTCCCTTCCCCACTCCTGAGGCAGCAAACAACCAGATATGGGTTATACATGTACAGTTATGCAAAGCATCACCACATTAGCCAATAGACACTTTAAACTCAATATGTTCCAAAAAGAACTTAATATCTTTTCCTCTAAACCTTTCCTATTATGAGAATGGGGCCCCTCAGGCTTTCCGCCACAGTGCTGAAGGAGAGCTCCTTCCTCCCTTCTATCCCTAGGACTGTTGAGGAGTGATGAAAGGGCAGGCAATGAATGGACCCTGGAAGAACTGAAAGATAAGTTAGAAATGACTTCTCCACCATTTCTGACACTGGAGTTGGAGTGGGTGGAAGAGAAGGAAGTGAGGAGAAATCAAGTCCTATTGCCAATTCCCAACCCCTTGTCATCTCCCTTATCTAGCCCAGGCAAACACTCCCATTAATTGCTTGGCATTGTTATACCTTACTGGTATGGACTGACCTGGGTACTCATCCCATGCGGGATATAAAATATCATTAAGTTATGTTCTAACCTCAAAGTCTCCTGGGATTTGCATCTCCCACACTCACAACCCAAACATATTTGCCCCATTCTCCACAATTTCCAATTAGAGTTCCAATTTTTATTCCTCTCATTTTTAAGTTGGTCTCCATCACCAAGACTTGTTTGGGAGAGGCTTGGTTTCTTTAATGTTAGATATCTTTTTCCTCAACTCTTCTGCATCATTTCTCACCAACATCAATTTTTTTATGGACACTGAAATCCTAATTTCTCTTAAAAAGGCTTTCAAATTTCCCAGGACTGATTTTTTTTTTACTTCCTCCCCATCAGTTAAGGAGAGAACACTGAAAATTCCCCACATAATCAGAGATAGGAGAGAATTAAAATATCTAGCATTTATAATGCACTTTAAGGTTTGCAAAGTGCTTTTTTACATATTAGCTCATCCTTTGCTAAAGTTAGTTTCTGCTGAGATGGGAAAAAGAAAATATTATACTAATAACAATGCTAACTACATATACACATATATGTATGTATGGTTTTTTAAGTTACCCTGAGATTTCACATTGCTAAAGCTGGATGAGACCTTAGTGGCTGTGTAATCTAACCTGTTATTTTAGAGATTGCTGGGAGATGGGAAAAAGTCAAACATTTCATGATCCTTGGATCATTCCTCCTTTTTCTTTCTTTCTTTTTCTTTTCTTTTTTTCAGGGCAATTAGGGTTAAATGACTTGTCCAGGGTCACACAGCTAGTAAGTATCAAGTGTCTGAGGATGGATTTGAACTCAGGTTCTTCTGAATCCAGAGTCGGTGCTTTATCCACTGCACCACGTAGATGCCCCAAGGATCATTCCTTCTTAATTTTTTATTTTTAGTGAGGCAATTTAATGACTTGCCCAGGGTCACACAGCTAGTAAGTGTTAAGTATCTGAGGCCGGATTTGAACTCAGGTACTCCTGACTCCAGGGCCGGTGCTCTATCCAATGAGCCATCTAGCTGCCCCATTCCTTCTTAATATCCCATTGATTAAGGAATAAGCAGGGTATCATTGCTTGCATGTTAAAGATATGGGTGCTGGGAGGATGTGTAAGTATGGGTTTCTTACAGTTTGGATTCTAAATGAAGCCCCAGTTCTCTTTCTAATAAGCATTAACAGTTCTCTAATATAAAAACAAATACATGATATTTGTGATAACCCTCAGGGAGTCATCTGTGAAATTGGACTTGAACTCTTAAGGTCATTTCTAGCCATATTATTTTCCTTTGCAGGAAAAAAAATATTATATCTTTGTTTGGATTCAACCCAAAGAAGCATTTTTGTCCGTAGCTGCTATGTTTTATTACCGAAAAGTCTATTCCTTTATTAAGTGGAGAGGATATTGTTTTTTTAACTGTAGGGAAACTGAACAAGTAATCCTACCCTTTCCATTCTTTTAAAATGGAAAACAACCAACTTAACTCCAAATGCTGACCTACCTATATAAATCAATGTTTTATCTACAGAAAAGGGAAGTTGGCATGTGAAAGGAAGAAAGCACTACATGTGAATGATGTAGAGAAAAGGGAAAGCCAAATTGGAAAAGGATGCTGAGAATATACAACAAGGGGTGACAGATTTGTTTTTTAAGAAGATGACCCAAGAATTAGTGAATGGGGCCCAAAGGCAGGAGAAGAGGGAGGAACATGTAATACAGACCTAGAAGGAGGCAATACACATGCAACTATTGGGTGGAACAAAGATCTAGGTCCAAGTACAGAAAAATGAATAGAACTGAAGCCAAGATACATAGGGTGGGGCAGAGATCTATAGCCATCATATAGGGGAAAATAACATATTATTTATTTCATAGTTCTTTAGGTTTTAGAGCTAGAAGGATACCTAAGAATTCATCAGTTCCAAACTCTTCATTACATAGGGAAGAGAACCTGAGGACCTTGGGAGGGTAAGTATTTTTCTCAGTGTCACATAGGTCACAAACAATGGATCTGGGAATGCCAGTACTCATTTGGAAGAAGGACCAAATATTTTCCAATGAAAATGTCACCTGCCCTTTTTTGATGTTATTTGACCCCCAAAATTCAACTATCATAAGAATAATTTATAAAAATATTTTAATGGATCAACACTAAATCCCTTTTATGTTATAGCATGATTCAGTGGAAAGCTTTAGACTAAAAAAATGGGGCTCAGATCTCTGTTTTGTGATTTTCCATCTACATGAATTTGAATAAATTAATTTTAACATCACTTGGCCTTTATTTCCTCATCTGTGAAATGAGAGTGTTTCAATGAGATAGCTTCTAAGGCTTAGGTCTATGTTCCTATGATGATTATTTTATTGTAGATAATAGGATATGAATAGACTTGTTTTAAGTAAGGGTGAGGTTTGAAAGAACATTTCTCTATTCCCACAAAAGTCCATGTTATAAACATACATGCCCAGGGATAGAGGCTTCATTTAATAAGACAATTCACATCATCAAACATTAAGAACCTAATGGATTCCCAGCAGTATGCCAAATGCTGGAGATATAAAGATAAAAATCAAATCATTTTTGCCCTTAAGTAATTTACCTTCTACTGGGAGAAACAACATGTGCACATGTAACTAAATATAAAATACATATACAGGAAGTAGAAAGTACTTCAAGTGGCTGGTGGCAAAAGTCTTTAACAACTGAGGAGACTCAGGAAAAGCCACATGTTGGGGGCAAAGCTTGAGCTGAGCTTAGAATAAAGCTAGGAGCTCCAAGAGTTAGCAAGAAGGGAAAGCATTGCAGGCAGGAGATGCTGCCTGTTCAATGATGCAAAGAAAGGAGGTGAAACGTCAGATACAGGAAACAGAAAGTAGGCCCCTTCCATTTGAACATAGGATTCATGATGGGAAATAGATAAGAAATAAGTCTGGAAATAGAGGCCACAACCAGATTTTGAAGGATTTTCAATAGCAAGTTCTTTGGTTTGGGTGATTTAAAATTTTTTTTTAATCCTAGAGTCAACAAAAAGACACTTGAGCTTCTTGCGAGGAAGTGCGACATGGTCTGACCTATGTATGTGTTATCCCCATCCATCTGGCAGCTATGTGTATGAAAGATTAGAGAGGAGAGAGATTAGAGGCAATGAAAATTATAAAATCATTTAAAGTTATAAGCAATAATAAATGAGATACTCTGAGTTTGGCATTTTTCTCGGAGTAGTTTCCTAATCTGAACATTTACTGAGATTGGGCCATCAAAAAAAAAACCCTAGGTGAAATAATAGATCAACAATAAAAAGTGTATACGTACATATGTGTGAATATATACAGTTGTAGTGGATAGAGTGGCAGGCCTGGAGTTGGGAATACTAACTTCCTGAGTTCAAATTCAACCTCAGACACTTAGCTGTGTGATCTTGGGTAAGTCACTTAACCCTGTTTGTCTCAGTTTCCTCATCTGTAAAATGAGCTGGAGAAGGAAATGGCAAACCACTCCTGTATCTCTGTCAAGAAAACCCCCAAAAGGGGTCGCAAAGATCCAGACATGACTGAACAACAACATACAGATATGTATATGAGTAGAACCCTTCCTGTGTCAATGGCTTGTCATGGCTGAGGAGCTTGCATAGCTCAATGAAACTATGAACTATGATGTGCAGGGTTACCCAAGACAGGTCATAGTGGAGAGCTCTGATGAAATGTGATAGATCCAGTAAAGAAGGAAATAGGAAACTACCCTGGTATCCTTGCCAAAAAACTCCATAGAGAGTAATATGGTCTCATGGGGTCACAAAGAGTTAGACATGACTGAACAAATGAACAACAACAATAATATGCATATAGATATATACTCAAAAGTGCTGGCAGTATAACTTTACCACAGATTGGCAAGTTTACAACTGTCTAAAATCTGTTTTAAATTAGGGTTCTATTGAATATGAAAAGTTAAACGTGAACGTAGTTTAAAGACTGAATGTCTTACAACAACTTAACTGGTGCACATGTGAAGCTTCCCATTCTCTGAACTGAATATGTATTTTTATATTACTTCATAGGCTAGTAAATATATTTGCCATAAATTGTATTCCTGATGACTTTCTCAAGCATTTCAAGATGAGCACTTCATAAACACTTAGAAGTTTTTATATAATAGGCTGTCACTAAAGATAATGCAGAGAGCTCTTCAATTCATGTGCATGTTAGAGTGGGAAAAATTTCTTGACAACTCAAGTATCTTATGCCTATTTAGGATAAATCAATCAACAAGGCTTAAGTGACTTCTAGCTGCCAGACAATATGCTCTGAAGATACAAAGGCAAAAAGAAAAAATCCCCTAGCTTCAGGGTATTTGCATTCTACTGGGGGAAGCAACATATATGTGTATATATACACACACAAAATAAATACAAGGTAAATTGGGGACAGTGGCCACTAGCAGCCAGGGGATGAAGATATGCCTCATGTAGTAGGTAGCATTGCAGGCAAATTTTGTAAGAAGCTAGTGATTCCAGAAAGTAGAATGGAGAAAGGTGTGTCTAAGTAACATGGAACACACAGAAACAACAAGGCTTAGTTTGGCCTTAAAGGGGAAGATGTGAAATAAGCTTCAAATGGTGAGGTGGAAGCAGATTTCAAGGGGCTTTAAATGTGAAATAAAAGAGTTTGCATTTTAACCTAGAAGCAGTAGGGAACCACGCTAATGTTCAGAGCTTGGGAGTTTCTGATTAGTAGCTGCTTGGAGGATAGATTGGAGAAGAGAGACTGGAAAAAGGGAGACCAAGGAAAAATGTGTATTTCTGCTCAATCCTATTGATACAACTAAAATATAGAAAATTGTGTAACTCTACTGAATATGCTCCTGATTTGAGAACTCACTCATCCTGGAGAGAATTCTTTTATATAGTCTATATATAAATTCAAAAGTAAAAACATTGCTCATTAGGACAAGTAGTAGGATCAAAAAGACCTGGCTTGAATGTACTGCCCCTGACTCCTCCTGGGTGTGTGACCCTGGACCAGTCAGTTAACCTTCATGTCTCAGACTTTTGGGTCAGCACAATGCAGTGAAATCCTGGGAGATGCCAGTTCATGCCCATGTTGTCATGGCTGAGTCACTTCACCTTTCTGGGTCTCAATTTCCTTTTCTGTAAAAAAATTAGAGAGTTTGACTGGACAGCCTCTAGGGCCCTTCTAGCTGTAAATCTATAGTCTCATAATCTTATAAAACAACAGTTTCTTGATCAATATAGGGAAAGAGTCACTATTAATGGGTTAATTATCAGCCAAAATATTTCTTTATAGAACAAAACTATTTAAGAACATCATAATTTTCATTACAGAACAGAATATATATATGCACAAATTCCAACTTCTTCTGTAGATGCCCTGAAATTTTTACATAATTTATATGTTGAGTTCCTAGGGGGCAGCTAGGAAGCACAGTGAATTGCGCCAGACTTGGAGTCAAGACCTCAAATAAGGCCTTAGATACTTACAGGCTATGAGACCCTGGGCAAGTCACTTAACCCTGTTTATCTCAGTTTCCTGATCTGTAAAATGAGTCAAAGAAGGAAATGGCAAAACCACTCTAATATCTTTGCCATGAAAACCTCATATGGGGTCACAAAGAGTCAGATATGAATGATCAACAATATTAAGTTCCTCTTATCTGTGCTGTATATCTCAAATTTATAACCATTTTCTAGAAGCGCTAGACAGATGTTTCCTATTTGGGAAACTAGCTCTGGTAAATCAGCTGGACTCAGATACAAGCTGCTGCCGAGTGTCTACCATTTTCTTTGGGGATATAACCCTCTCTTATAATAATCCTAATAACAAGGATCCTAACAGAAGTGATTAATACACTTAGTAGAAAAGAGAGAGTCTGAGGACAAGGGTTCAATTCTGTATCTCACCAAGTGTAATCTGTGGGACCTTGGGCAAGTGAGTTAATTTATCTTCGTTTTGGTTTTGCCATCCATAAAATGGGAGTGCTAACTCTGATGCTACAGATACTATAGGCCCAAGTTCTATCTGTACTACCACAAAGGCGATAGGTGCTGAAGAAAGCACTTAATATGCTGTAAAACATTGTATGACAGGAGCTATTTTTATTATTATATTAGAGAATGCCCCTGTACTAATTCATAATGCTGGGGAGACAACAAAAGAAACCTATCCCTGAAAAAAGGCTCTGTTGATCACTTTAAAATTCCTTAATGACCAACTGACTGATGCTTTACTTGCTGAACAGTTTTTTGCAGATTCTCATGCGCATTAGAGACAGGAAGACCTAGATTTGTCTTATTATTCGAATAGTTTAATAAAAAAAAATCACTTTTTTCTCCCCACCACAACAGAAAAAGAAATACAAACAATGTCCCCTGATAAATATGCATAGTCAAGCAAAACATAATCCCATAGGGGTCATATCTAAAAATATATGACTCAATATGCACCTGAGTCCATCACCTTTCATGGGGGGGAGGATGTTTCATCATCAGTCCTCTGGAATCATAGTTGGTCATTGAATCAATCGAAGTTATTAAATCATTCAAAGTTGTTTCTTTTCGGGATATTCTTAATGTATAAAATGTTCTTCTTGTTCTGCTTACTGCACTCTGTTCATACAAGTCTCCCCAAATTTCTCTGAAAATGTCCCTTTCACCATGGTATTCCATTACATGAATATACTAATTTATTCAGTCATTCCCCAATTCACGGCATTCTTTCAATTTCCTCTCTTCTGACACCACTAAAAGAACTGTTATAAATATTTTACATGTATAAGTCCTTTTTCTCTTTCTTTGATCTATTTGGGGTATAAACCTACCAGTGGTACTACTGGGTTAAAGGGTCTGCACAGTTTAGTGGCTTTTGGAGTATGATTACCAGCTGTTCTCCAGAATGCCAAGACTATTTCACGGTGCTACCAATAGTGTATCTAAGTACCTATTTTCCTGCAGCCCCTCCAACATCTGTCATTTTCTGTTTTTGTCAAATTTGCTGATCTGATGGACAAGAGATAGAGTGATGGAGAGGTTTTAATTTCCATTATTCTAATTATTAATAATTTGGGGCTATTTATTAATAAATTGTTAATAGCCTGGATTTCTTCCTCTAAAAACTACCTGCTGGTATCCTTTGGTCATTTTTTGATTTGTATAATAGCTCTTATTTTCATAAATTTAAGTCCATTATTTATATATCTTGGAAATGAAGCCTTCATGAGAGAAACTGACTGCAAAGATTTTGCCTTAGTTACCTACTTTCTTTCTAATTTTAAGCTCCATTGGTTTTGTTTGTGTAAAAAAGTTTTATTATTACATAATCAAAATTGCCCATTTTATCTTTTGTTATTCTCTCTATTGTTTAATCATAAACTCTTCTGAATCCCTCTAATTTGATTGTGTCAGACTAAGGTATATACTCCTTTGGAGTTTATTTTGGTATTTGGTTTGAGATGTTGATCTATGTCTATTTTCTGCCAGACAGCTATCAGGTTTTACAGATAATTTTTTGTTAAGTAGTGAATTCTTATCCCAGTAGCTTTGGGTTTATCAAACACAAGGATACTGTGCTCATTTGCTTCTAGACATTCTAATCTATTCCCCTAATCTATTTCTTAACAAGTTCTAAATCAGCTAATGATTACCACATTGTAGTATAATCTCAGATATGGTATTACTAGCCCCTCCCTTTTTATCAATATTTTCCTTAGGTTCTTGATCTTTTTTACTTTTCCAAATCTACTTTGTTATTATAATTATTATTAATTTTTTGCGGGGCAATTAGGGTTAGGCGACTTGCCCAGGGTCACACAGCTAGTAAATGTCAAGTGTCTGAAGCCAGATTTGAACTCAAGTCCTCCTGAATCCAGGGCTGGTGCTTTATCCACTGCACCACCTAGTTACCCCCTTTGTTATCATTTCTATTGCTCTAGCAATCGTTTGGTAGTTAAATGGCACTGAATAGGTAACTTCATTTAACTACCATTGTCATTTTATTATGTTGGTTTAGCCTATTTATGAGTAATTACTATTCCTGCAATTATTTAGATCTCAATTCAAATAAAGAGTGTTCTATAGTTATATTCATAAAGTTCCTGTGGGTACTGGCAGGTAGACTCCAAAGACTTTTATGCATTCTGTGAAGACCTAGGCTTAAATCCTGACTCAAACACTCATAGACCCTTATGACCCTGAGCAAGCCATTTAAGTTCTCTCAGTCTAAGTTTGCTCATCTGCAAAATAAATATGAGAAACATCATGGAAAATGGATTGTCAGCCTCAAAGTCATTAAGATCTGTATTCAAGGTCAGCCTTTAGTCCATACTGGCTGCATGACCACTTAATCTTTCAATGCCCCAAACAGCCCTGCATTGGCAGAAGGCATTCCCTCCCCAGGAGTTCCCTCTACCAATGAAATCATGTGTCTGTGTTTTTAAAAGTGGGAGCAATAATGCCTGTAGCACTCCCATCACAGAAATGTTGTGAGCACGCAGTACAGTCCTGCGTGCAAAACACTCTATAAATGTCAACTCTTCTTCATATTTGTTTCTCCAATTTCCTATTTCTTGCCTTTTATAGTATTCCACTCCACATCTAGGAAATTTTAAAAGGGGATTTTCTAATATTCACCGGAATTTCTATAGGTGAATTGGTTCAGAGAAAGCTAAGCTCTGAGCTGTAGAGATTGATGAAAACCAGAGTACTGGCTGAAGTGCCTTTAGAATTTAACTTCCATTTCTTTGTAAATGGCCTTTGTCCCAGGGAGGAGATGCCTATCCCTGATTGCCACAATGGGCATTGGAAGATTGTGCTCTTCATCATCATCATTCATCATCATCATTTCAAAAAACAAACAAACCCAGTACCATATTGGGAGCTGTCAGATTTTGTAAGACAGCCAAGGCCCTCTGGGAGCTTGTAATCTAAAACAGAAAGAGGATGACTCTAAACTGATAAAAGAAGAGGCAGACATCTATGCAGATGTTGACCAGATACCCAACACATCTTAAATATTTACATTATTCTCCAGTGTGGCTGTTGGGGCCTTTTGTTTCCCTTAGTGTAGAAAAGGTAAAGGGCGGCTGTTTATAGGTTGTCTCATTGCTTCTGAATAATTTCAAGTCTTTCCTCAAGCAACTCTCAACCTCATAGTCCTTGTGTGATACTTAAGATATGAGTAACACAACTTGTTCTTTCTGAAAGTCTCAAGACCAAAGGACAGAATATGATATAATAAAAAAGAAATTGGTCTGATTTCAATTCTGGGGAGACTAAAATATGAACTTGGAAAAATAAAAGTAAGGAGTAAAGTAAGAGTCCCACACAGCCTTTTTTCTCTTGTGAGAAACTCAAGGGCACAGGAGAATCATTGACATTTTCATGGAATCCATGGATATGGGCTTTGGGAAAGATAAAGAGCTGCAGATGTTGGTCCTGGAAACAGCCTTGGCTAGTTGGTAGTTCAAGTGTTAAAACTGCATCTTACAGAGGAGAAAGCTGAGAGATAGTGAAATTAGGCCACTTCATGTTGTAGATTTAGAGTTGGAAGGAACCTACCTCATAAGCCATGTAATAATACAAGTCCCTCATTCTACAGATGAGGAAACCAAGATTTGCCCACAGAGCCAGACCTCAGACTCCAAGTCTAGTTCACTTTGCCTTATGAAATTCTCCCTCTTGGGACACAGTAAATGACAGGAGGAAGACCCAAATTCTGCTTACTCCAAGGTTAATGTTCTTTTTACCTATCCTATACTGAATGTGTTTTGCATAATGCCTTACCCATTGCCTTTTCTCCTTTTCTCCACCACTATGACCAACATCCTAGTTCAATCCCTCATTACCACTTTCCTGGTCTATTGCAAAAGCCTCTTAGTTGGATTCCCAACTTCCACTCCTTTCCCTTTCTCATTCATCCTCCACAGGGCAGCAACAATGATATTCCTAAAGTACAGGTCTAACCCTGTCACTCTTCAGCTCAAGGACATTCAATGATCCCCTAGTTTATCTGGGATATAATACAAATTCTTCAGTTTAGTATTCAAAGCCCTTGGAGTCAGGAAAACCTGAGTTTAAATCCTGCCTTAATTACTACCTGTGCCTCCCTGAACTAGTCACTAAACCTTGCTTAGCTTCAGTTTCCTCATTTATAAAATGGTGATAGAACAGCTACTATCTCTCAGGGTTGTTGTGATGATCAAAAGATTTATGCAAAACATGTTGTAAACCTTAAAGCGTGATATAAATGCTAATTATTACTACTATTACTACTACTACTGCTACCACCACTACTACTACCATTACTACCACACCACCACCACCACCACTACCATAAGGAAGCTTATGTAACACCCTGAAATCTAAGCATCTCTGACATTTCTGTTCACTGTGCATGGTTTCTAAAAGTATGGGCTCAAATCAGGATGTAAACTACAAAATATGGTGCCTTTTCTCCCTTTATAAAATAAAGTGGAGTAACAGAACAGTGGTCTCCAAAAGTTATTCATCCTGTACCCTCATCTGTAACAAATGTTGGACCACAGGGCCACTAATGGATGTATAATTGCTTGCTTGTGTCTTATATAGATAGTTCCATCACATTTGTAAAGTTCACTAAGATGAGAAGCACAACAAGATTAAACTTGTAAAACCACGACTTAAGTCTGAATTCTGCCCCATACCTTTCAACAACTGAATTTAAACTGTTGACTGGTGAGACTGGTTTGACTGGTGTGGTTCCAGTTCCCCAGGATGAATGGGTAGTAAGGTTAATAAACCCAGAGATTGAGCTTTACCCCACAGCCCCTAGACTCTTATTTTTTCTTTTATTTTTAATTTACAGAATAAAACAACCATTTCCATAACATAGTACAATAAAAAGATGTTGTACATGAAACTGCAAATCTACTATCCATATCTTACTATTTCTTTCAAATATATAACAAAATCATCAAGTAAATTTCTTTTTTTTCTTCACCCCCCCACTTTAGAGATGGAAAGCATTAGACACAAATAGGTATGTGTGTATGTTATTCTATACATACTTCTACTTATTAGTTATTTCCCTAGACTCTTGAAGTTTAGGTTCCCTGTGTCCCAGCTTTTCATTCCTCACTCTTTTTTAGACAATTTGGGAAATACTCTCTCTTTCCTGTTCTATAGATAACAAGACAGTCTCTCACTGATGTCATGTTGGCTTTATGTCTATAACTCTATATGTATGAGCCCTGTGGGGCTCTGGTCCTTCAACTAGAGTGAGAAAACTATTGTATGATTCCGAATCCAGAAACCACACTACTCAGCTGGAGGCCAAGGGCAATGGGGGCTACAAATTTAAACTGTTCCCTGTTGGCATCTGTCCTACCCTTCCCATTGTGGGTAGTAATAAAGTTTTAACTACTCTCTCTCCCTGTGTATCACAAAAGCTCTGCCTCTGAACTCTCCCAGCTCACTAAGATTTTTGACCATTCCATTATAGCTCCCCACCCCCCTCAATATGACCCTTTAATTCCCACCAGGAACAGAAAACAGCACAATTTTCAACCACTCTAAATTTCCTCCCAGATACAAAGACTACTGGACTCAACTTCCTAAGCAGGCAAAGTTCATTAGAGTAGCAGAGGAAGAAAAAAGGCGTGAAGTAAGAAGAGGCCTTAGTGATCAAGTGGAGGATGGGATCAGGCAAAACAAGAACCTCAAGGGCAGAGAAGGATCATCAATCCTTTACTGGCTGACATTGTTGGAATGCTCCGGTTCATAACTGGAATTTTCACTGGCTTTCACTGGCTTTGCCTTCTCCCCACAAATGATACTTGACTCCTTTCCACTTTGCTGAACATCAGTCTTACATCTGGCCCATGGTCTAATTGCACCTCCATCAAAAGTACTCCCCACATGGACTCCCACAGAGCTCATATCCAGATGAGTCCAGTCCTACCAAGTCCTGGCCAGGCCACCTCTGCAGACCCAACTCTCTAACCTTTGTGAGCATCTAAAAAAGGAGGCAATGATCACAAAAAATGTCTCATCAAGAATAAGGCATGACAGACTAGCAATATTTCCTCTTTTTACTAAGTTGCCAAACTGGAAAATCAAGGGCATGCCACATTTATAGTTAGTTACATGGATTTTAGTAAGGATCTTAAGGAATTTTCTCATTGTATCATGGTGAAAAAGATGGAGAGATGTGACCTAGACATCTGAATTAGATCAATTCAGAAAAGGTTCAAAGGCTGCATTTAAAGAACTGGCATTAATGGTTAACTAGGAAGGAAAGCCCCAGTGATTTACATCATTTACATAACTTACAAAGTCATGGATGGCATCTTTTGTAGTTGACACAAAGCTTTGGGGGCATAGCTAATGCACTGGATGGCACTAGGACATGTCTCAGGTCCCTTCCAAATTTAAAACCATAACCTTATAATCCTTAAAATCAAGTTTCAAAAACACCTTGTTAGACTACAATGTTGGGCCAAATTAAATAAAATGAAATGTAATAGGGATAAACATAAATCTTTGGGCAAATATGTCTAGATATGTTAATCTGAAAAAGATCCAGGTCAGGTGTTCTTAATCTGATATGCATAAACTTTTTTAAATTGATAAGTATTTCAATATAATTAGTTTCATTTATAATCTTACATATTTAATTTTGTACAGTTAAAAATGTTATTCTGTGAAGGGGACTATTGTATTCACCAGGCTGCAAAAGGAACCCACAACACACCCAAAGTTAAGAATGCCTGACCTGGGAGTTTTAGTGGACTTAAAATTTAATGTGACCTAATAGTGAAATACGGCAAGTAAGATAATAAATACTACCTTATCTTCATTTTTAAAAAGCATAATTTTATAACTAGGGAGATAACCTTGATAACCTTATCAATCTATTCTGGTAGAGTCAGACTACAAATGGTATGTTGCATTCAGGTCTGGAAGGCACACTTCAGGAAAACAGAGGTCATCTAGATATGAGCATCCAGGAGTGTGTGTGTGTGTGTGTGTGTGTGTGTGTGTGTGTGTGTGTGTGTGTGTGTGTGTGTGAGCTGTCATTTAAGACTCAGTTGAAGAAACTTTGAATGTTTAGCTTGAAAAAGATAAGTCAAGCAGCTTATAATAGCTGTCTTCAGGAATTTTAAGGGTTGTCATATGCAAGAGGGATTAAACTCAGCTTCCTTAGTCCCATTTACAAAGAGGAATTTAAGTTTCATGAAAGGAAATACTTCCTTAACAATTACAGGTGTGTAATAAAAGAATGTGCTGCCTCATGATTTTGTGGGTTCTCCTTTACCGAACATCTTTAATCGTAGGCCAGATATCCACTCACTGGGTATGTTGTAGCCAGATTCTTGTCCATAAATGGGTTTTAAAAAAGATGGCTTCTGTGGTCATTTGCAATAGTGAAATACTGTGATTGATAGGACTTGGGAGATAAAGGGAAAAGCATACTTTTATGGGGTGGTATCAATGGCTTTGCCTCCTAGAAAATCAAAAGGTAAGGTGGTGATTAAAGTTAGACCATTTCGGGGAGGAGAGAAGTGAAGTCCTCTTTCTTTTAACCACTGATAGCAATTATGTGCAAAACCTACTAAGGAATCCTAGAGCCCATGCTGAGGCATTTTTATTTGAAGACACCAGTAAATCAGTTCAGCAGCCCATTAGCCAATGACTCTTAGAGGTTCTACCCTCACCTTTGTCCTCATGATTCCCATGACAATGCTATGTGGTTTACAGTAGACATAGATACTTAGAAAGTATATGAAATAATAAAACAATAAAACAGAGCCATTTTACTATGCCAGAGGCATTTACCATATAGAAGGGAGGGACATTGGAGGTGAGAGATATATCATATCATCCATTAAGGAAGCAATATCTCCATTGATTTATTTGTTCAAGAAATATATATTAAGCACTTGCTTTGTGCTAAGCACTGTGGAGTATAAGAAGATGCATAAGACATGGCCTCTGCCCTCAAGAAGCTTGTAATCTAAGTAATTTGCCAGAATCAAATGAGGGAAAGTTTTCATTGAAATGAGTTTTCGTTTGTTTCTGAAAAGTTATGGGGCATTTTGCATTTATTACCTACTACTTATGGCCATGTGGTACAAAAGCAGATAAAGAGAAGCCAAAAACAAAGAGCAAAGATACCAGTCTGACATGGTATTGTGAAAAGAACACTGGAATTGGAGACACAGAACCTGAGTTCAAATCCTGATGACCTTGGGAAAGTTGTATAGTCACTCTGAATCTCATTTTTATTCTTAGTAAAATTTGGTGATTAGAACCAGATAATGTTCTCTCCTAGATCTAACCCTATTATTCTAACTTATATAGAAAATACTGACAATGGATGGGAAATTCTTCAGTGTGCAATGAATGTAAAGTGATGTAATAATTTAGCAGTCTTTGTATATAATTTGGCTAACTTAAAAAACAAAATTTATACTTACTTAAATTTACCTGTATGCAAGCATTAAATAGGTCTGCTGCTACCAGTGAACTATGTCTGAAAACCTTTCCATCTAAAGAATCATTTTCTCTATAATCTCCCTTTTTTTCTTTGGGCTCTTTAGATGAAAACAGCAACATGAATTTTGGGTCATGCTTCTTAAAGGTTGAAATGATTCTTATTCCTAAAGGAACCGCCAGACATAAACAAGTGGCCATAAAACTGTGTGCCCTGAAATCTGCTTTCAGTGGATACTGACTCCATCTTCCCCCTCCTTAATAGAACGAGTTAGTTCCAGCTGTGAATCATGTGTCGGGGTCAGAATTTGAACTGAATTCAGAATTCTAAATTCCTGAATATGAATAAGAAAATCATTCAGCTTCATAGCCATTATATATATTTAAGTACTTAAAATAGTGATGGCCTGACTTCCTGATGTTCAGTTTCCATGGAAACATTCCTATGGTTCATCGTTCCTACTGGTAAAATGAATCTCAGCTCTTGCTGCGATAATTCATTGTCTCCTCCACATTTAATTTCTTTGCTCCCTGGTAACAGCAAAATGTATTTCATTTCGAATCATTGAGAAACTACTTTTGAAGTAGTACTGTCCACTTCACATATGGGTATATCTGCACAGTATAGGTGATGCATTTTGCCTTCATTATTTGCATGGAGATATATAGCTAGATACATAGATAGATAGTGAATGAGTGAGTCAGTGAGTGAGTGAGGAGGGCAGGAGGTAAAGGTGGAAAAGAGGGGGTGAAAAAGAGAAAATAGAGAAAAGGGGAGAAAAGGAATGAGAAAGCAAAGAGAAGAAATGAGAGGATTAAGAGGCAAGGAAGGAGCAGAAAGGAGAAAAAGTTAAAGAGAAATGAGGAGAGAAGACCAAAAGGGAAAAAGAAAGGGGAAAAGGCAAGAAAAAAGGAAATGCTGAAAGTTGGAGAGAGAAAGATAGGGAGGAAAAAGAGAAAATAGAAAAAGAGAGAGAAAGATATCGATACACATAAAAGCCCATATTTTCCCCCACTGGATTATTACTATGTTTAAAAATCAACAAAGTCTAGAGTAAAATTAAGTAATTAGTCCTTATAAAATGATTTTCTATTACTTCAGCCTATGGATGTCATTGTCAATAGCGCCTTACCAATGGCACAATTGCCAACAACTTTGTGTAAGAATGACTAGTGAAAATGATAAGATTAGTCCCAAAGATAATATTAAGTTCTTCCAAACCCATCATTAAAATGTCTTACTTTTTTAAAAAAATGGATGACTAATTTTTTTTAATATTTCAATGAATCTGTTTTCTCTTGGCTTTGTTAAAGCAAGACTTATCTTCCCAGAAACCAGATTTCCATGCCACTTTCTAGCTAACTCCATACTGCCCTCTTTCACTTCGAACTATGATTTATATGTTGTACAATATAATCCTCTGCAAAGCAGGTCTGTCTTTTGTGCTTGAATTTGAATGCCCAGTGGTTTGCACAGTTTCTGGTATATAGTAAATCTATAATAAATGTTGTTGCTGCTGCCTCCTCTTCTCTCTCTCTCTCTCTCTCTCTCTCTCTCTCTCTCTCTCTCTCTCTCTCCTCTTGTCCCTCTCTCTCCCTTCTCCCTCTCCTTTTGTCCTTCTTTCCTTCTTTATTTTCTGTCTCTCTGTATTTTTATTTGTCTCTGTCAGTCCATCTCACAAACACATACATCACATTCCTTAGTCTATGCAGAATGTATTCTCGTCCTGCTCTATTCTTGCCTATGTCTTAATAAAAATTCTCTACAGAGGATCTCTCTAAAGCAATATGGGCTTTTTTCTCTCTCCTTTAATATTTCATGGGTACCATGGCTGTCTATCATGATATAACTCATTCTTACTGAATGACCTACAAGCCTCCTTTTCTCATTATCCATCTCTTTAACTGCATCTTTTACACCACTTATGTCCTACTTACATGCACTATCCATCTTTCAATTGCCCCTTGGGTCACCTTCAACTCTGATTCTAGGTTTTTGGTGTTATATGATTTTCAGCTGTATCGCATCACTAGAAGGATTTTTTAAAAATCTAAGTGATTGTGGCAAGAAACAGAAAGAGGTCATTAAACCTGTTGCACAATTTCCCAAAAGTAATTTAAGTTGATTTCCTCCTACTATTCAACTCTGGATCTAGGATCTAGGTCCATCTTTACCATATGTCCAAGATATGTGTGCTGACAGATTAACTTGATGAGCCAACCATCCAACTGAGCTTCTCAATCTGAGCAATATGTATTTTTCCATTGGTTTGCTTGTTTGTTTCTCTATGGATTGCTCATACATTCTTTCTTTTTTTTGCGGCACAATGAGGGTTAAGTGACTTTCCCAGGGTCACACAGTTAGTAAGTGTCAAGTGTCTGAGGCCAGATTTGAACTCAGGTCTTTCTGAATCCAGGGCTGGTGCTCTATCCACTGCGCCACCTAGCTGCCCTCCATAAATTCTCTTTTGAGAGGATGTCATGAAGGCCAGTGAAGAGGCTATATGGTTGGGGCTTTCAAGATTATATCACTTCTCTCAGAGTTCTGCCTCCTGCTTCTCTAAGCACTTCATCTTGCATATAAGGAACAGAACAGGGTGGTTCCATTGACACTGATGATTAAAATAGATCACTATAGAAATATTGAGGCAGATGTTCCATCTTTCATCCCTATGTTGTCTTCCTGCCAGTTGTATATTAGAATAGTTTTTGGAATGATATGGATGAGTTGTGTTTCATGCCAAGCTTTCTGCACACCTTTTCCTGTCCATTGTTTGTTACTGTTTTACAAGACAATACCACTCCAAATAGTCTGCCACCCCACTCCAGAGTGTTTTGTTGGGTGGTTTTTACAAATGAATTTTCACTGTAGTTGATTATTACCGTTGACTTCCACTTCTTTGTTACCAAAGATCAAGAGGTTGCTATCTAAGGCCATTTCTGGGCTCTTTTGGCCTTCTTGTGTTGACTCTTCTATTACCCAAACTTGAGTCAGAACTGAGGATTATTTGGGGGTAACATCATTGGCATTTTCCATTTCCTATTTTTCAGAATTAACAACTCATTTAAATAAATCAAGTTAAAGCCATTGCAATTAGACAGTCTTCTCATCTTCATTCACTATTCTAATTTGATTTTGATTTTGACCTTTCTTCTAACTAATCAATGTCGTAACTGCCTCAAGACAGCTGACTCTGATATTGCTTCCACCACAGCAGCCACTCTTTCTATTAAGAGAGAGTCAATTTTATCTCTTTGAGGATAAAATTAGTGCTCACCATACCCTTTTTCTTATGACCCCTTCCTTCTGATCCATATTATATAGATTCAAGTCTTTCAAGTAGTCCACAAGTCTCCAAACTTTTGAATCTGAACCATATTTTCCAACAGATTTTTAAACTTCCTTCCTTCCTTTTATCAATGTCATAATGAAGTCGCTGAAATTACAAAGTATGTATTGAGTTTTCAGAATCTTCTGGATATATGTACACATACATTTTTGTATATTTCTGTATATGTGCACACATATGTCTATATATGTGTCCATACATATCCATATATGCAGACATGTATGTGCATCTACTGTATGCTTATTATGTGTACATTGTGTTTATGTGCAAATATAACACCTCTGTTGATTTGCCTCAATTTCTAACCATTCCTTTTTGGTCTCCTCAATAAATGGGTAGATTTCTGCTATAATCTCTTAGTCTCCCCACCTACTTTCACTCCCACTTCAGTCTATTGTACATATAGTTGCAAAAGTAATTTTCCTTAAGTGCCAATCTGACCATGCAACTTCTCTATTTAACCAACTACAGTGGTTTTCTATTACCTCTAGAACAATATCTGAACTCTGTGTTTAGTTTTTAAAGCCCCAAACAGCTTGGCCCCCACCCACCTTTCCAGCCTCATAGGACTTCACAGCATTGCCCCCATTCTGTGATCCAATCACACTAGCTTTCTCTCTGTTCCTCACTCATGGAACTCCACCTTCCACCTCTGTGCTTTTTTGCTGACTGTCCCCTATGCCTGAAATGCATACTATCCTTGCCTGTAGCTCAGAGTCCCTCTTTTCCTTTGAGATTCAGTTTGGGCAGCATTTTCTGCATGAAGCCTTTCCTGATATCCCCAATCCCTTATCCAGTCACCTCCCCAACTACCTTGTATTTAGCAGTATGTGGAAGGAGGCAAGTGGAATCTTGTTTTCTTCCACACTAGAATACATTGCTAGTTGGGACTATTTCATTCTTTGTACTTATATACCCAGCACCTAGCATAGTGCCTGGCACATGGTAGGCATGTAATAAATACTTGTTGGTTGACATGTATTTATGAGTTGTTTACATATGCACACAAATGCATACACACATTCCTGAGTAAATATGTATGTGTGAATTCATGTATATTCCTCTCTCCTACATAATGTGTTAAGATCATTTAAAAAATGTTTTCTAGCAAACAATTTACATACCCTCCTCCCTTTAAAGTGGCAACTTTATAAAATAAAGTACTTCAAAAACAACTTTGGTCAAGAATGAAATGAGATCACCAGTCAAGAAAACATCATTGTGGAGTTTCCGAAACCAATATCTTCACTACTTATCTTAAAACAAGCAAACAAAAATATTTGAAAGCTGCATTTCTTAGTGTTTACTTGTGGTGGGGTTTTCCCCACCTTCATAAAATGCTGCCTTAATCAATCAATCAGTAAACATTTATTAAGCACCTACTAATTACCAGGCACTGTGCTAAGCACTAAGCTGAATTGTCATGTAGCTTGATACTGAAATTCAACATTAGATGTTGTTTAGGTTTTGGATAGAAACTTTAAAGTCTTGAACTCCCTAATTATCATTTCTCCATCAGTGAAATGACGGAGGTCCAAGATTTGTAATAGCCTTGCTTATCCACCTCATCATGAAAGGCACTTGAGGGGGCAGCTAGGTGGTACAGTGGATAAAGCACTGATCCCAGATTCAGGAGGATCCGAGTTCAAATGTGGCCTCAGACACTTGACACTTACAAGCTGTGTGACCCTGGGCAAGTCATTTAACCCTCATTGTCCCACAAAAACAAAACAAAACAAACAAACAAAAACAAAAAAAAAATTTAAAAGGCACTTGGGTGATCTGGTAGGATAACCATTTCCTAATGCAACTTCATTTACACTTATAGAGCTTCCTTCCCCCCCCCCACACACACAATGCCAATACATCTTCCTTTGGCCCTAGTTTCCTGAGCTGCTTCCAGAATAAAGCTACCTCCCTCTGTGAAATCTGCTTGGCTTCTCCAACCCAGCTGCTGACCCAGGAGCCATGTGGGCTCTGTTCCCCTTAGACTTGGTAGATGCCCAAGACCAGGGGAGTCATTATACAATGATGATTTACTAGCCAGACATGTTTGCAGATGGAGATGAGGAGAAAAACATGCAAGAGAAACTCAGAGCCATTGCATATTTGTTGCATATCCTTATTGTTTAAATTTCTTCCTTTGTCAGGTGTTCAGTGGCTCATGAGTGCCTCATTACAGCCCAACATCAAACCTGCACTAAGAAGGTACTAATTTTAGAATTGCACTTACTACAGTTGATTAATTGGTGTAATGTGTCTAGAGAAGTACTGCACCTTTTATCCATATTCAGAAACAATCCAATGACACTAGATTTTCTCTTTCGGATTGTCTCATTTGGAGAAAGAGCCACAAATATAATGAAACCACATTTGACAACAGTCAGGGCCAACAACCAACACACTAGCTTTAGAGGTAGAAGGAATTCTGTTTTAACCCATGAGACCATCATGTGTGTTGTAGATATCAGAACCTGATACAGTGGCTGACCCAAGACAGGTGGTTCCCAATGGCAAATAAACTGACCCCATGGACTCAATTCCTTTGCCAAAAAGCTCTGACATCAGTTGATCAAAAGACATCTTGGTACTCCATGGACTACTGACTGCCCCTTCATCCATTTCTTTAATGTAAGCAAAAAATATTGCACATATAAAGTTACAGTATTCAATAACCAGACAAAATCATTATTGGGATAACAGTCCAAACTAAGGGCATTAGAACAAATTGGATCTTTTTATGTGTTTGTTCACCCAATAGTCATTTTCAGGCTCAAAACAGCATACAGAAATTAGTTGAGCTCCACTACCCAGAACAAATTTATTGTCCAAGGGAAGCTACTTCAAAAAGGTAGCTATGCAATTAAGCCACAGGATTGCAAGTATAGGTTTCCTGATACCATGCTTCTTACTACATGCATAGGGCATTACAGTCTTACCACAATTAAAATATGTTCACTTGGGTACCTGTGATGTGCCCATTACCTGCCTTTAGTTCATGGGCTTCTCCCTACCGGTTGCCATTCACCTTGTAGATATGCTCTTCATGATGATTAGGACTAAGGGCAATCTGTTCAAAGGATAGAAAGTGATTGACTATGTTAAAAAAAAGTCAATGAAGAGACATTATTCTTAGAGTCTTCAAAAGAGGGAAAAAGTTGGTAAGGGGAGGGCCCCAGAGCAGAGGATTCACATCAGTCAATGAATAACCACATTGGACAGCAAGAAGATGGAGACCAAGAGGAAATAGCTAATAGGGATAGATAGATAGATAGATAGATAGATAGATAGATAGATAGATAGATAGATAGATAGACAGACAGATAAACAGATAGATGGATGGATGGATGGATAGATGGATAGATAGATGATAAATGGTAGATAGACAGAAGGAAAGAAACATACAAACATATATACATATGTCCCAAAAGTCTTTACTAAGACTTTGAAGCTTTAATAGATTTTATAACAAAAATGAACTAAAACTTTTGGAATACCTTGTATCCATATGGACACATGTACTTATATACACATTCAGTTTATTAGTTCAAAGTAGATAAAACCATCTTTCTCTTTTGACTTAGTGTACTGTAAATATGGGTGATCATACTAGAAAGGAAATATTATACAACAATATTAACAAATCATGAGATAATCTTTCCTCTAGCCTCAAAATCAATGAAGTTTTCATTCAAAGTCAGTCAAAGGATTTGGGGAAGATTCAGTTAACAAACCAAAAAAAATTGTTGATTTTTTCCCCCAAAGATTTTGTAAATGAATCCTTAGGAAAGGCAACGTAAAGACAGTGGCTTTGTGAGTTCAAAAGGCTAGTGTAGGCTGAAAGCATGATTCATAATACTTTTTGAACATGTTGATGCTTGAGAACATTGTAGTGACAGAGAAAGGCTTATGAGCTTTTTCTGAGAGTAGGACAAAAAGAAAGAGCTTTAAGTTACAATGGGATAGATTTATATCAGACATTTGGAGGAAGAAATGTCCTGACTACAAGGACTGTTAAATACTATAGTGTTGTTCCAGAAGATGTTGTAAGTTATTGGAAGAGAACTATTTTCCTGGCAAACTTCATTCAAGGTAAAATTGTTAAGTTTTGCTCACCTCGGGGCGGGGCGGGGGGGGGAGGGTCAGAGAGGGGCTCCTGTCGCAAGTTTCAGGGGATTTTTTGCCCTGCTATTTTAATAGCTAGTTCTGGTAGCCTGCAAATTTTCTTTGGTGCTTCCAAGGTATTGCAACATAGGGAGAGATGTGGTCATTAATCTTTTCATCCTTACTCAGGTAGACCGCCTGCTTCCTTGAGACTGAAAGCACTCCTCCCCACCTTGGAACTGTGTACCAAGAACTGGCCAATGGAAATGTCAAATGGTACTTGGTCTTGCACTCAGTGTTATCACAGGGCACCCCATTATCTCTTTCTGACCAGATGTTCAACCTCCTTACCATGCCTGAATGATTAGGTTTCCTTCTATGTTGTCCTAGAATGGAAAAATGTCTCACCTTGACCTTTGTTTGTTTGATATATTATTTTAAAGTTGTTTGGAGAGGAATGTTGTGAGGTCTCAACTAGAATGATCACTTTACTCTGCCATCTTACCTCCTTGGGGAATACTTATGAAGGAAAATTCATAACTCCTATAGTACAAGACCCTGAATGTGTTCTGGTGATATTGTTTACCCATTCATTACTTGCCATAACCTCTGTCCTGTGAATGGGTTCCTTGTATTTGAGGGATCTACTCCTTTCTGGAGGCAGTTAGGTGGTACAGATAGAGTATCAGGCCTAGAATTAAGAACACTCATCTTAGTGAGTTCAAAGTTGGCCTCAGGTTCTTACTAGCTATGTGATATTGGTCGTCACTTCACCCTATTTGTCTTAGTTTCCTCATCTATAAAACAAGCTAAAGAAGGAAATGGCAAAGCCCTCCAGTATCTTTGCCAAGAAAAAACCAAATGGGATGACAAAAAGTCAGACATGACAGAAATGACTGAACAACTCCTTTCTGAGTTTACCATCTGCATTGTCCTACTGGTCTTGATACTAGTATACTCTGACCAATTGTATTTCTGGACATTGTTCCTTGCTACTGTCTTCTAGACTTGCTTCCACTATCTTCTGCAACTATTATCTCTTCAGGGTCAGCAAAGCCATCAGCACCGATATGGTAGAGTATAGTGACTAGAACCTCTCCCTAAAAAGAACAGGGTACCGAGTGCCTTCCACTAGCATCAGCACTAACTGCCAAACAAATACTCCCTAAATGCTAGTAATTCCAAGAACTCTGGGATTAACAGTTCCCCACCTCTCCCCACCCCCAGACCATTTGCCCTGTACTGAAGGGACCTCCCATCCTCCAGCCATCAGCTACCAATCAATCAACTCTTACCAATGGTGGAGAAAATATGTAAAGATATGCAAATCTTAAAGTGTCATATAAATGATAGCTATTGTTATTAGCTATTATAATGTAGAAATTTATTTTGCATGAACATACATATTAATAGGGGTTTTGTTTCTCTTGACTTAATGGGTGAGATGGGAAGGAGGGAAAGAATTCAAAACTGAAAATAAAATACAATTCAATTTAAAAAATTAACTCTCAATTGAAGCCGAAAGATACCCGAAGGAAGAGACAAGAAATAGCATGTGCCAAATAAGTCAATGTCTCTATCTCAATCACCACCTCTCCTCACATCCCCATGTAGATATTTCAGGATTCTGAGTCCAAGAGCCCTGGAAATAGCCACATAGCCTACCCTTTCATGCCAACAGCCCCATTTCCAGCCTGCCTCCCCCAACCCTCAGCCAATAACTTAGGAAACCACCCTTCTGGAAAAGTTACCCAGTAAATGCCTCTGCAGGTACTGTAGGCCCTGCCTCCCCATCATTCACAGCTACTGAGGTGGGAGGTGGGTAGGGCACAAGAACAGGTAGAGTTCTGTCCACCAAAGACCTTGGAACTATCAATTAGCTCAATGTCAGAAACAAATATGGTTTTAGCGATGGAAATGCCATTAAAGAAATTGTATTACAATCTACTTTGCCACTACATGCTAAGGACCACCAGTGAATACTCCTCCATGCATCATGCTCCCCTATTATAATATAATATCCTTGAGGACAAGCATGGTCTTCCTTTTTCTATTTGTATCCCTAGAATTAGCACAATGCTGTATGCTAGTAAACACTTCCTAAATGCTTTTACATTTGTTCGTTCATTTGCTCATTCTTTCATTTGTTCATTCATTCATTCATTTGTTCATCATACTAACGCAATCCAGGCAGAGATTCTGGCTTTATTTTTTTTAATAATAAACATTTTTATTTAAACTTTTGAGTTCCAAATTCTATACCTCTTTTCTTCCCTTCCCTCTCCCCTCCCTGAGGTGGTAAGCAATTAGATAAAGGTTATACATGAGCAATTATGTAAAACATTGCCATATTAGTCATTTTGTATAAGAAAGCTTGAATAAAAGACAAAAGTGAAAAACCACATGCTTCAGTCTGTGTTCAATCAATATCAGTTCTTTCTTTGGGACTGTCTTGGATCATTCGATTGCTCAGAATAGTTAAGCCATTCACAGTTCTTCATCAAGCTATATTGCTATCTTTGTGCACAACATTCTCCTGGTTTTGCTCGCTTCACTATATATCAGTTCATATGAGTCTTTCCAGGCCTTTCTGAAATCATCCTGCTTGTTATTTCTTATAGCACAATAATATTCCATCACAATCATATGTCATGGATTGTTTAGCCATTCCCCAATTGATGGGCATTCCTTTGATTTCCAATTCTTAGCCACCATAAAAAGAGCTCTGGCTTTCTTTTTTAATCTCTCTGTCTGGCCCAGAAATTGAAACCTTCTGTTGCAGATTACTACTCAATTTTGTTAGCTGCTCAAATACAGTTACTTCTCTCTCTGACTTAGCTGCTAATAAACTTTATTCAGGACAAAACTTAGCCTCAGGAGGCAAGTTCTAATGTTGTCTTCATCTTAGCTACATGAAGTAAATGGGATGTTCAAGGAGGATTAGCACCTCTCATGTGAGGGATTGCTGAGATCTTCCTCATCCACCTGCACTCAACTTTCACCATTGGCTCCAGGAAGCTACTGTAGCCTGTGCAGTAACCACACCCTGGTAAAACTATCTTGGCAGACAGGCTAAACCAGGTTAAGGGTAACTGATAGGCCAAAAACACATCGGTGAGTTAAGGTGTGTCTACCCCAAGCATGTGAAGACTTTCCCCTTCAAAATGGGCAAATGAGAACAATTAGAATAGCTAATAATGATAGCTATCATTTATATGACACTTAAAGGTTTCATAATAGGCCAATGAGAACAATGTGTTCCAATAGCCATGAAGAAAGCAGGTGCTGTAGGGTGCTTAGAGCTTGGTTAGACATCTAAGGGGCCAAGATCACACACTTCATCCTAAGCCATTGCCAGTCATCTTGACTTTTGTCCTGCAACTGAATTCTGATGACTCAGGAAGAGAGAGTGAGGCTGATGACTTTGTGCAAATCTGTCTCATTTAAATCCAATTCACATTCAAGTCAAGACATCACCATGGTGTTAAAAATAAAGGACAAACAGCAATGTATAACTGTCAGAAGTTTTTGGGCAATGGGGAGAAAATGAAACTCATTCTCCTTGTGGAGGGAGAAAAAGCAATCAGATAAATCACCACTATTGTAGTAGATAATATTGTCTTAATATGTTATCTCTTCCCATAATACCTTCACTGGTTGCTTATTTATTTTGTTTTGTTTACTATCACTGGTATTTTAGAAACAATATATAAACACTTTAAAAATAAGGGGAAAAGTTGTAAAAGATAATTTTCTATAACTGGACCTATAGTTCATGACCTCATTTTATTCTTCAAAGAAAGGGAGGGGGGGTAAACAATTTCAGGACATGAGACCATGACCTAATTGGGATCCTGCTTTAACTACTGAATGCCTGACAAATCTTGAAGGCCCAAAAGACAAAATAATGGGGAAAAGGGATGCTCATTCTAATCTGACTACATTAGCCTGATGCAGAATCACTCAATAAAGTCAGAATCACTCTTCAGGGTCAGCAAAGCCATCAGCACCTATATGGTAGAGTATAGTGACTAGAACCTCTCCCTAAAAAGAACAGGGTACCGAGTGCCCTGACCAACTTCATCACCCCCAATCATTATCTTCTATTGCGTTCCCAGAAAAAGACATAGGAATATAATGGTTTTCAAATCTTCCTTCTCACAATTCCTTCTGATCTCCCCTCACCAGAGATATGATACAAGTAGTACAAATAATGGACCTCCCTATCACTCCCTTTCTTTATCATCTTAGGCAAGTTGCTTCATCTCTGTGAGCCTCACTTTCACCATTTGTAAAAGGAATGTGTAGTGGGATTTTCCCTTTCTTGCCATTTTCAAATCAACCTCTATTTGACCAGTAAGTCACATCTAAAGCTGGGAACTTTATTCTTCAACGCTAATCAAAGAATCAATCAACTAAGTACTTTTTAAGTGCCCCCCTACTACACAGGAAGTGTGCTGTTTATTGTTCATGCAATGAAATGATCTCTGCTCACAAGCAACTTTTATTTTACTGAGAGAAATGAGAATATATATAATTATTCATAGAATATTTATAAAGATAATAAAATACAAATATACACAGTTAAATATGGTCACTAAACGGTGGTGCAGTGGATAGAGCATAGGACCAAAAGATCTAAAGAGTCAGAAAGATCTGAATTCAAATCCACCCTAAGACACTTACTATCTGTGTGACCCTGGACAAATCACTTAACCCCCTTTTGCCTCAGTTCCTCATCTGTAAAATGGAGACACTGGATAAGGAAATGGCAAATCACTCCATTATCTTTGCCAAGAAAACTCTGGAACAAATACATGGGGTCATGAAAAGTAAGGCAGATCTGAAGAACAAAGTTAAATCCAAGGTAATTAGGCAAAGAGGAGAAACATAATCCTGGATACCTCCAGGCCAACATCAGACTAACAAATTAGAAAGTTACTGAAGGATCTCTTAAAACAAAAACTAACTACCTCAAGTCCAGTGACTGACCAGTAGTAAGAGAAACATGGCTACCTGTTTTCTGTAATCTATAAGTACCTCTATGCAATGGCTTCTACTCAGGAGCCTGTTGCCCCCATAGAGAAACACTTTTCTATGTGTCAATCACTCTTAACTACAGTGGCTTTTAACAGTGTATGTGGGGGGTGGCAGCTAGGTGGCACAGTGGATAAAGCACCAGCCCTGGATTCAGGAGTACCTGAGTTCAAATCTGGCCTCAGACACTTGACACTAGCTATATGACCCTGGGCAAGTCACTTAACCCACATTGCCCATCAAAACAACCCCCCCCCCTCAAAAAGCAGTGTATGTGGGGGAAAATTTATACATGCATACATAAATATATATATATATATATGTATGTATGTGTGTACATGTGTAATATAATGTGATAGGATAGGATATAAATAAAACTTATGGGTTTTCTATTTATGATAAAGTGAGTTTTCTTGCCATAACCAGGCGTTGAACTTGGGTCCTTCAGGGTCCTTTATAGCTTTACGATCTTATCTTCATCTTATGCTCCAGTCCCAACCCCATTTGGAAAAGTAGCACCCATGCACAAAAATTTCAAATGTCAATGTCCTCCCCTTTCTCTCCCTTTCCCCACAAATGGCTTATGCAATAAGCCTGGTCACCCATGCTATAAGCATTTGCTCTCCCTGAGGTAGTCCTTTCTAGGATAGCTGAGTCTCTTCATCTCATTTCTGCCCTCGCCTTGCCCACATTCCTTTCTTGCCCATTTTCTCTTGACAAGTGCTCTAAGTTTAGACAGGCCTTTTCTCTTATCCTTGGTTTTGATGGTTGGTGCTTTCAAGGCACCATTTGCTAGTAAATCCATTCTGCAAACAGCTCCCTTTCTACTGGGGCTTGAAACATCCACTCAAAGTGTTTGAACAAGTTACTTGAGTGACAAACAACTTTGCCTTGTTGCTTGGATTCCCAAACAACTGCTCTCTTCTGGAAGCTAAATGTTATGAACATTCACAACTGATACAGCTAAAGACTTCTAAGTTGCATTTGGGAAGCTGGGTCCTTTATGGAGCACTGTTAAAACACAATGAACCAGCAAAATCCATCCAGATGTTCACGGTGGGTGATCTTGTTCTTCTCTAACATCAAAATCCACTAGAAAGAAACGGGTTTTCCTACTCTAATGTATATTTTAACCTTAAGCCTTCATTTAAATATTAAATTCCACCCCCAATGAATGAATGAATTAAAAGAATTTATTAAGCTCTCACTAGGTGCCAAGCACTTTGCTAACACTGGGGAAGCAAAAATAAAATAGAGACAATCTTTTTTTTTTTTTTTTTGGGGGGGCAATGGGGGTTAAGTGACTTGCCCAGCGTCACACAGCTAGCAAGTGTCAAGTGTCTGAGGTCAAATTTGAACTCAGGTATTCCTGAATCCAGGGCCAATGCTTTATCCACATTGCCACCTAGCTTCCCCCAGAGACAATCTTAAGGAGTTCATATTCTAATAGGAGAGACATGTCCTCCACTAAGCTGCCAAAATAGTCTTCCTAAAGTGTAGGTCTGACTATGTTCCCTCAGTGGCCCCCTATTACCTCCAAGATCAAATATAATATCCTCTGCTTGGCTTTTAAAGTCCTTCATAATCTGACCCCTTCCTACCTTTACAGTTTTTATCATACTCCATGAAGCAATGAAATTAGCCTCCTTACTATTTCACACAAGGCACTGCATTTTCACTGGCTGCCCCATGGTGTTCCTCCGTATTTCTTCTTCCTGCCTTCCCTGACTTTCTTCAAGTCATAGCTAAAATCCTACATTTTATAAGAAGCTTTTCTAGGACCCCCTTCTAGGACCCTTTCCAGGACCTTCCTTCTGAGATTACCTCTAATTTTTCTTGAATATATCTTGTTTATACAAACAACCTACATTTTCTTTCTTTTTTTCTTTCCTAACTTCCTTCCTTCCTTCCTTCCTTCCTTCCTTCCTTCCTTCCTTCCTTCCTTCCTTCCTTCCTTCCTTCCTTCCTTCCTTCCATCCTTCCTTCCTTCCTTCCTTTCTTCCTTCCTTTCTTCCTTCCTTCCTTCCCCTCTCCCTCTCTCTTTCTCTCTCTCTCTCTCTCACTCTCTCACTCTCTCAATCTCTCTCTCTCTCAGTCTCTCTCTCTCACTCTCTCTCTCTCACTCTCTCACTCTCTGTCTCTGTCTCTGTCTCTCTCTTCACACACACACACACACACACACACACACACACACACACACTCTTTCTTTCTTTTTTACATGTTGTCTCTCCCATTAGATTGTTAGCTCCTTGAGGGCAGGGACTGTTTAACCTTGCTTTATATCCTAGTGTTTGCCAATCATAATGCTTATTGACTTGAAGATTCGACATGTAGTCAGTCAGTAAACAATTATTAGGTACTTACTACTTTGTGCCAGGCACTGTGCTAGGTTCTGAGAATACAAAGAAAGGCAAAAGAAAGCCCCTGCTCTCTAAGAGTTCACAGTGTAATGAGGAAGATGAGATGTGAACAAGTATGTCCAAATAAGCAAAGTACTAGATAGGTTGAAAATAATCAACAGAGGCAAGATGCTAGAACTGATAAGGATCAGGAAAGGCTTCCTGTGGAAGTTGAGATTTTAGCTGAGACAAGAAGTATGCCAGGGAAACCAGGAGGCATAGATGAGTAAGGTGAGTATTCCAAGGATGTAGGACAACCGATGAAGATACTTAGAATAGGAAGATAGAATACCTTGTTCAAGGAAGGAATCCAGTATCACAAGGTCAGAGTGGTGGTAGGAGGTGTAAGGTATAAGAAAAAAGGAAAAGTCAGGAGGGAAAGGTTATGAAATGTTTTGAGTGTCAAACAAAACACTTAATCTTGGATCTTATTGCTACATGACAAGGTTAGACCTGTGCTTTAGGAAGAACTCTTTGATGGTTGAATTGAGAATAGACTGGAGTGGGGAAAGTCCTGTAGCAGCTGGATCAACCAGTAGGCCATGGCTATAGTCAAGACATAAAGTAATGAGGGCCTGAACTAGGATAGTACAAGGAAATGGTAGCCTGGGATGAGATGTATAGTTTAAAAGTCACAAAGGAGATGAGTGGGACAAAAAAGTTGTAGGCCATTAACGCATCCTTTCCAGAGGCAGTGGTTATCATGATTTGATGACAGTTCTTAGGACAAGTGGTAGAAGGGGAAGAGGGGGTGATTATGGAGGGGAAGACAGAGTATCAAAAAAGTTATAAAGGTGGAAAATGACCAGAATGAAGATAAGGATGCAAGGGTCCAAGAATTAGAGAACCGAGTGGTTTAGTTTCTTCTAGGCATGGTCTCTGGTGGTTTAGAGGAAGTAGAGCAATAACAAAGGCTATGATGGTGGAAGAGGAGAATATAAAGTTAGAAAAAAACACATGCTCATAGATATTTAGATGAAAGAAAGAAAGAAAAGTGATAGATAGATAATAGATGCATAGATACATATATAGATGATAGATAGATAATAGCTAGATAAATGATTGATAGATAGGTAATAGACAGATACATAGACAAACAGATGTTAGATAAATAGATCATAGATAGATAATAGACAGACAGATACATAGATACATAAACAGATGTTAGATGATATATAGTTAATTAGATGATAGATAATAGATAGATGGTAAATATATAATAGGTAATAGACGGACAGACAGATAGATACAGATATATAATAAATGCAACTATTTGAGTATGAATGTGGAGCATCCCCTCCAGGCTATTCCCCTAATTTGTACTTGTATACACAGGAGGGATTCCCAGAGGGGAAGCTGCTACTTTCATTTCTAAGTAAGACTCTCTGGGTATGCACTTCTAACACAGGAACTCAACAGCCACCAAAACTGGACTTCCCAATTGCAGTAATGCTAGTAGACACAATTAGCTCTTGGTGAAATCATTCATTAAGACAATATAATGAGAACAATTGTTACAACCAACCACTCCTTCCATAAATCTGGAGAGCATTCCTGCACAAATACACATATTATCTGTAGAAAGAATTGGCCCAAACCTACTGTACAATGCTAATGCAGCACATGTTATACACATTTATCAAAGGCAACTAATGACCCTTAGAAATAGTATTCTTGCCGTGTGAAAGTTTTCCTTTGGGTGTAGGAAATCTATTGGGTAGTACACTCAGCTGGAATCCCAGGGTATGGAGTATAAAACCAACTCCCTTCTCATCAGTTCCCATGCCAAGGGTCATGGACAGTAGTACTGCTAGTGGGGGAGAATGTGAAGAGGGAGACACATCCCACAGCTTTACAGGTTACTCTGTGGTATACCAGGGTTTCCTCCACAATTGCCTTCAACTGTTGGACTCTGAAGTCCAAGATTTTGCTATTTAAAGTCCTAAGAGGCCAAGATGATTTGTTTGCTCCTCCAATCATATCCCCTTCTTAAATCAGAGAGGTAGTTACCTCACAAAGGTCCAGGGCTTCAATGCAGGCTTAGAAGCACCACTGCTGTCAGTATAACACCTCACGAACACTTTGTGTTAGGACTTCTGTGATTATATCAACTAAGGTGGGGGTAATCCCCCCTTTCTTATGTAAGGCAGCTAGAAAGTATAGCAGATAGAGTGCTAGACTCAAAGTCAGAAAGAACTGAGCTCGAATCTAGCCTCAGAGAGTTCCTAGCTATGTGACCTTGGACAAGTTATTGAATCTCTATCAGCCTCCATTTCATCATCTGTGACTTGAGGGTAATAGCCTGCCTTCTAGGGTTGTTATGAGGATTAAGTGAGCTAATATTTGTAAAGTGATTCAAAAACCTTAAGTTCTCATTATCATACACATGTAAACATATGTATGTGTAAATATACTCAGCTATATACATAAAAATATACACAATTCAACGAGTGATGTTCAGGGTGTCCTATAAATCTCAGTGCAATTTTAAGAATATTTTTGAGACACCCTCTATATCTATCTATCCATTTATCTTAGGTGTAAATACATAAAAAAATAAGATTGTGGTGTACTGGATAGAGAGGAAGCTTTGGAATTAGGAAAGATGAACTAAATGGCCCATTAGATAAAGCTCTGCACCTAGAATCAGAAAGACCTCTGTTCAAATCCTGTTTCAAATATTTAGTATCTGTGTGACCCTGAGCAAATTATTTAACTAATATCTGCCTCAGTTTTCTTATCTGTAATATGGGGATAATAATAGCACAACCTGCTAGAGATGCTGAGAAGATTAAATGAGATTATGCCTGTAAAGTGTTTTTGTCATTCATCCTTTTTTTTTTTTGTGGGACGATGAGGGTTAAGTGACCTGCCCAGGGTCACATAGCTGGTAAATGTCAAGTCTGGATTTGAACCCAGGTCCTCCTGAATCCAGGGCCGGTGCTTTATCCACTTCGCCACCTAGCTGACCTTTGTTTTTGAAGAGGACCAATGATATCATGGTGTTAGGTCATGACTTGTGTGTGAATTGGATTTAAGGGAGGCAGTGCACAGAGTCATCAGCATCATTCTCTCTCCCAAAGTCATCAAAGTCCAGTGGCAGGACAAAAGTCAGGATGACTGGTGATGGCCCAGGATGCAGGAGATGACCTTGATTTCGACCAAGCTCTAAGGGCTCCATAACACCCCCTTCCACTTCTGTTATGGCTGTTGGAACAAACTGTTCTCATCTACCCATTCCAATGGAAGAAGTTTTCACACGCTTGGGGTAGATGCCACCCTCCAACTCTCTGATGGGCTTCAGAGCCCGTTGGTTATCCCTAACCTGGATTAGCCCATCGGCCAAGATGGCTTACCATGGTGTTGAGGTCTGTACGTGCCACAGGGAAGGGTTGGATGCAAGGTGGACACCGAAGGTGGATGAGCAGCTTTGAAAGTGTCTCAGCAAGCCCTCACACCAGAGGTCTTCCCTGAATATCTCATACACCCCTAAGCTATATAAATGTTAGCTATTATTATGTATATTTGTGGATAGTCCCTATATACATAGATGTGTATGTTTATATATACACATGCATACTATCAGCATGAGTGTATATATATATATATACACACATACATGCACATACTTAAATATATGGATATGTATATATGCGTGTATATCTACATTTCTCTCTCTCTTCATTTATTCCAGAATAGCTACTACCCTATAGAACCTATTTAAGGCAAACATTTAAATATTTAGCAGGTGTAATTTTTTTAAAGCCAGAAAGTACAATGTGGTGGATAGGGACGAAGCTCTAGAGTCAGGATAACCTGGGTTCAAGTCATATCTGCCCATGTGACACTAGACAAGTCACTTAACTTCTCAGTGTCCCAATCAGGTCTCTAAAACCAAGTGATGAAAGATTTGTTGATAAGTATCAGCAGAGCAAACTTCACTCACTAGGAAGCTAGCTCCCTTCTAGATGATTTCACAGGCCTAGATAACAACCAAAAATTAAAATTAGAAATGGTCAGGGGTAGCTAGGTGGTGCAGTGGATAAAGCACTGGCCTTGCATTCAGGAGGCCCTGGGTTCAAATCCAGCCTTAGATACTTGACACTTAACCAGCTGTGTGACCGTGGGCAAGTCACTTAACCCTCATTGCCCTGAAAAAAAAAAGGAAAAAAAAAAAAAGAAATTATCCTTTCCAGATCTGTTGTCAAAATGATTTGAGACCTCGCATCCATTTGTTAACTGGTGGCTTTTTGTGTGTTCCCCACGTGTCAGAGAAGACAATAGAAGATGGCCTTGGTGTGTCACCCTTCTTCTGGATCAAGCCCTAGGCAAGAAACTTAAACCATGTCTCCGCTGGACCACCCAGTGGTTTGGCATCAGTTTTTCTACTTGTGAGCAGATTGGCCTCATTATATCAGAGTGTTATTAAAAGAACAGAAAAACTAAAAAAAGACAGTGATACTCAGTCCATAAGGTCCCAAGAGAATTCTTCCTCAGTGTCACTTAAAAACTCAGGGGGAATTCATTATCTTTTGTCTCTGAATTGTGCTGACACCACGACAGCTGCTCTCCTGTGTCTTCTCTCTGGAGTCATTCAAAGCTCTCCCTGGGACCTGGGGATGGGATCAGGGGATGGGGAAGTTCCATCCTTCTCTTGTCAGTGATTACAGCCTTTGCACAGAGTAGCTGTAGCTCTGCAAATCATGTGCTGTATCAGGGCTTTCCTCTATGTGAGGTTTATCCCACAGAGGCGGAGGTGTGTGTGGGGGGGTAATTCATCTGGCTCAGCTGACAAAGAGACCTCCAGGAATCAGTTCTTTGTGTATCCTCAGTAGTAACATAGCCACTCGCCTTTGGTCTTCAATTTCAACAAGGACTTTGTTCAAGATCAAGATGATCTAAACCTTACCCCAACCCTGGAATCCAAAGATCATAGATCAAAATCTGGAAGGGACCTCAAAGGTCATGGAGACCAACCTCTTCATTTTATATGAGGAAAGTGAGGCGCTGGCAAAGTGAGACAACTCGGTGGCATTGTGGACTTGGAGTTAGGAAGACCCAGGGTTCAAATATATCTTCAGATACTATGTAATCCTCAGCAAGCCAATTAAGCTCCATTTGCCTCAATTTCCTCATCTGTAAAAGGGATAATAATAGCCCCTACCTGCCACTGTTGTTGTGGGGAGAAATTTAAATAACATTTGGAAACTTCTTGGCAAATCTTAAAGCATTAGACAATTCCTACTCCAATAGATTGTTTTTCTTTCCTTGGGGATTCCATTTTTCCCCCTTACTTTGGAGGATGAGACACTTCTTTTGACTAACTCACAATGATGTAATTATTGTCTATCTGGAAGCAGCCCTGTATATGATCTCTGACCATCTGGAGCCACTTAAGACCAGAGGCATTGTCAAAAATGGAGATGATGGCCACAGAGGGAAAGAGAGATTTAACACAATCCCCAAGCCCAGGAATTGTTTCTTTGCCCCTCTTTCCAGATGTGGTCTCTCTCTAACCTCATCTGTAAAATGAGGGAGTTGGGCTAGATGAACTCTAAAGCAGCTCCTAGTTCTAACATTCTGCAAGACGATCGATGCTTTAATAATACCCATACCCCCTATAGCATTTTTAGTTTTATAAATAGCTTTCTTTTTCCCCCATTTCTTTTAGGTTGAATCCTATGATTTTATTGGTGCAAAGAACTCCCATTGTGGGAACTGCCATTTTGGATACAGATTAGTACTTAATTGCAATTTATAGACTTAGATAATTGAGGGAGTGGGTAGATGGTCTGAAATATTAATCAACTTGTCCAGGGTCACACAGCCATTAAACGTCAGAAGCAGAAATTAAACCTAGGTCTTCTGGACTAAGAACCTGGCCATCCATCCACTAGACAACATTGCTTCTCATTCCAATTTTACAGATAAATTAACTGAGCCTTAGTGGGGTTAAATAAATTGCCTGGATTCACACCCAGTTTTCTATGTCTCCCAGTTCCACCTGAATTCTCCCTTACCCTGTTAAAGAACCAAATTACTATATTCATTCAATGGCTGCCTAACCTTGTTGACATCAGACATGATATAACAGTATCTACCCAGACACTAATTTCAAAGCAAACAATGTTTCTTGAGATGGTATCCAGAAAGGAGTTTTATTTTTGCCCCTCAGAGAATACTTGAATTCATCTTTATTTTCTGGCCACAACCCAAATAGTCAATAACCTAGTAAAGGAAATGAAAAGAAGCAAGATATGCTTGTAATGGCTCAGCAACATTAGAGAAAGAAAATAAAACCCCTGCTCCTTGACCTAAGATCATTTCACAATAGTTCTTGTGACTTGGGCTGCCTGTTGATTAAAATTTCAGCCCAGGAAGAGCAAGCCTTGCTCTCTCTTCAGGCCTAACTGGTGTGGTTAGGAATCCCACCAAACTCCTCTGGTAGCATCAAAGTGTTATTGTTGATAGCCTCAAAGTCCCTGTCTTGTGCAAGAACACTATTAATACCAATGGAACTAACACCGAAAGGTCTTCCAGGAGCATTCATGCATCCTGAAGGAGGAAATGAAGAGATGTAACATTCTCATATGAATTACTGCTTACTTCTAACAGAGCAAACACAAGTCCACCCGAGGAATACATTTGGATTCAATTACACAGCTGTCCCTCCATCACAATGTTCTCTGGGGAATGGCCTCATAAGTAATTGATTATAATGAAATTTTCTTTGCCTACAAATAGTATTAAAGAGTGATTGATAAAAGTGACACATTCCTGGGGCATGGGGCATGGGATATAGGGCCCAGTAACAGAATGCCACTTTCAGGTACCAAGTTTGTTATCACAGCATCAGATCCTTTGGTCAGGAAGGTGTCAGAATTTTAATTATTTCCCACTTCTCTAACCACCCCCTCTTTACTGCTTCTATATATACCATTGGATAACTTAGGGAGATACTTCAAAACACTCATCTTTAATTGAAAATGACAGCTTTGATGTAGCTTTAAAAAACGTTTTTACAGGCCTGGTTATAGAGAATACTCTGAGGAGGAAAAATTGACAGAAATCACCAGGCAAACATGAAAATTAAGATGCACTGAATTGAATAAGTAGGTAAAACTATTTCACATGAAAGTCAAAAGGAGTGGGAAAATATGTATTTAATTAATTGAAAGAACATAAATAGGTCAATAATTCTATTCTTGGGACTCTACTCTGAACGTGTTGTTTTAAAGGAGAGCAATGTGTTTAAAGATTTTTGTAGCAGCATTATATGTAAATTTTAAAATTGAAACAACAAAAATAACAAGCATTTGTTAAGTGCCTGTTGTGTCAGGCCCTGTGCTAAGTGCTGAGGAATGGTTAAATAATAGTGACATATTTATACAGTGAAATACCATGATGCAATTAAAGACCAACATATTTCAGGAATACTGGCAAATCTATGAAGACATTTATGAAGGAATGGAAAGTGAAGGGTGAGGGAAGGAAGAATTTGAGGACACGCTAACCATGCCCAGTTTTTAAAAAGTGAATAAAGAATGAATGGTTAAAGAATCTTGAAAGGATTTAAAGTAACTGGCTTTTTTGTTCTTTGTCCTTCATTATTAAAGATTACTTTGATCCATGACTTGCACTGAATTGTATTTAAGTGAAGGAGATCACAAGGTCACCAACCTCACTCTCTCCTCCAGAGCCATCTGGGTCCAGTGGCAAGATAACTGGATATGACCCCAGATATTTAAGGAAATTGGGGTTCATTGACTTTGTTTAGGGTCACACAGCTAGTAAGTGTCTGAGATGAGATTTGAACTTAGGTCCTCCCAACTTCAGGCCCAGTGCTCTATCCATTGTGCCACCTAGTTACCCCAAAGTAACTGGCTAAAATATGTGTACATATACTCATACTTGGAAGCATGTGTACATGCATGTATATCAACAAGCATAGATTCCTATGGGTATATTTAGATACATGTATGGATATTTGTACATACAATGAAGGGCTGATCAATGTGGGCCAAGCACTAAGGAACATATGTATTGGGTCAGTCTCATTCTGGAACTGCTGATATTTCCATCTCTGATGCCCAACATGGTATGGGGAAAGTCCCTATCCCCTCCTCTCAGGATGCTCTCTGTCTCCTAACTCTCCCCATAATTTTCTACTTTCCCAAAAACAAAAATCTAGTTCTAATACAGTGTTAGCTTCCTTACTTCCTGGTCTGGCAAGAAAACCATCTCCCAGAGTCTAGCCACTTGTGCCCCTTTCCTAGACAGATAGAAGGACTGTGACCATCTCAGTCCTTCATACATACATGTACATCTCTTTCCTCTAGGTATTTTCTCTGGCTGCTTCCCCCACCCCCACCCCCACTGAACATCAGCTGTTGATGAAAGTTTATACAAAGTTCAAAAATTGACAAGAGTAACACTGACAGTTAAGTTCCAGTTCTTCATTTTAAGAAGAAATTATGAATATTTTAAAAGTATAAATATTTAATATTTCAAGTGTTATTTTAAAAGGTTTTTAGCATTTATATTTCTGAAGTTATTAAAATTTAAATTTTAGTAACATTTTGGGACAGAATCTTTGGAAATAAGGATATATATGTATGCACAATTCACATATACCTACCCACCAACACACACATTAATGCTCATCACCATGAAAGATTAAATAAGGGTTAGCAGAAAAAAGGAGAAAGAAGAAAAGGAAGAAGAGGAGGGAAACAAGGAGAAAGTAGGGAGGAAGGAAGGAAGGAAGGAAGGAAGGAAGGAAGGAAGGAAGGAAGGAAGGAAGGAAGGAAGGAAGGAAGGAAGGAAGGAAGGAAGGAAGGAAAAGAAAAAAGATATTATTATTATTAGATACTCATATGTTTTATATATTTAATATCTAGTATTCAATATTGTTGTTATTTAGTTGTTTCAGTCATGCCTGACTATTTGTAACCTCATTTGGGATTTTCTTGGCAAAGATGCTAGAGTGTTTTGCCATTTCCTTCCCAAACTAATTTTACAGATGAGAAAATTGAGGCAAACAGGATTAAATGACTTGCCCAAGGTCAGAGTGTTTGAAGCTAGATTTGAACTTAAGAAGATGAGTTTTCCTGACTACAGGTCTAGAACTTTATCCACTGTACCATTTAGTTGCCCATCAATATTCAATACCCATTTGCTAAGTACCTACTAGGTACTGTAAGAGGTTAAAATTAGCTTCGGGCGCCCCAAATGGGCCATCTGTCCCCCAGTTCCCCAGCACGACTGCTCTACCCAAAACAGCCTGGAGTGCCATGCCCACGCCCTGCTCAGCCAGGGGATATGCATGGGTTTCCAGAGCTCAGGGAGCACCTGGCACGGCCTTAGGCACAGCCCTGGGGGTGCCTGTGAATTAGCTTGGGAGTGTGGGAGTAGCTTAGCCGAGTTTCATCTGAGAGAGAAGGTTAATAAAAAGGGACACTAGGGAGACATAGGGGACCAACAGTGAAAAGGCAGGTCGGTTGGTAGGAGACGCAAGAAGGGGACGCTACAGAGACAAAGGGGTGGTTAACAGTGAAGGGGAGGATTAAGAAAGGTAGATTGGGGGAGCACAGGAGGGACAGAGAGTTCATGGCGGCAGGTGAGAGATGCACAAGGAGATAGGAAGCAGTTGAGTTCGTGTACTGAGGTTTCAAGTCATATATCTTTCTTTTCTAAGTTTATTTCTACATTTATTCCATATCAGTAAACCCTGTGTGTTGTTAATTGAAAAGAGGCTTTCTCTTATCAGTCTGGGAGAAGCAGTTGGGGTATTTTTTAACCAGCCCTTACAGACTGGTTTAAGCAGTTAACAGCTAATAATCCCACAGACAGCTAGCCAGCTAGCTAGCTAAAATTTTACAGAGATTGGCCACCCAGCCAGGGGTTTTCAGACAACCAAAAGTTTCTAGCTATAGTTCTCAGATATAATTTCTCAGATTGGTGACTGTGGCAGGACTTATGAGCCAGTTATAAGTTTTCAGCTTATAGAATTTCTCAGTTTTCAGCTATAGGCTATAGTTTTCAGTTAATTTTTCTTAGTACAATGTATTATACTAGTTGCTAGAGACAAAAGAGTACCCTCCCTACACTTATGGACATTCTACTGGATGAGTACATTCTCCAAAACATTCCCTGAAGAGAGGGGAGGACATTATTTTGTCCTGTATGCAAACAAATATAGTATGAGGTAGGGAGATGTGGGGGCAAAGAAGAGATCCAGGCAAAGGGTTCTGGGACTATTTCAGGAACATTTACTGTTGGAGGGGATCAGGGAAGATATATGGAGTAGGAGGCACTCGAGTTAGACCTTGAAGCAAAGTTAGAATTCTGAGGGGCAGAGATGGGAGAGACATACATACATCCTAGTCAAATGTAGAAAGTAGAAGGGAGCAAGTCAAGTTCATGAAACAACTAATAGTGTAATTTCTTGGGAATGTAGAACATATGAAAGGAAGTAATGTTAAATAAGGCTAGAAAGATAATTTAAAACCAGATTATGAAGGTCCCTAAATGTTAGGTTGGAGAATTTATATAGTATCCTGAAGGCAATAGAAAGTCAGGGAAGGTTTTGAGTAGAGGAAGTGATGCAGCCACATGTGTACTATAGGAAGATTGTTTGTCATCTCCATGAAAAATGGACTAGAAAGAAATAAAAGAGTAGAGTCGAGGAGACTGATTAGATAGCAGCTAGGTGGTATGGTGGATAGAGTGCCTGTCCTGAAGTCAAGACTTATCTTCCTGAATTCAAATATGGCCTTAGACATTTACTAGGTCTATGTTCCTGGGCAAGTCACTAAACCCAGTTTGCCTCAGTCTCCTCATCTGTAAAATTAGCTGGCAAAGGAAATGGCACACCACTCCAATATCCTTATCAAGAAAACCTCAAATGCGGTCACAGAGTGTTGGACTTAACAACAACAGCAAACAACAACAATGGACAATGGATCAAGTGAATGGTGACGAAAACCTGTACAAAGATGGTAGGAATGAGAGGCATCATGGTAAAGTGGAAGTATGCTGGATTTGGAGTCCAAGATCTGGGTTCAAATCTCTGCTGTGCCACTTAGTAGTTGTGTAAGGTTGAACAAGTCACTTAACCCACTATGGACTTTAATATCCTCATTTGTAAAATGAGGAGATTTGAGTAGATGAATTTTCCAGATCTAGATCTCTGATCACATGAATTTCATTCTTAATTACAGTGGCCAAAGCATGAGGGATATCACAGCAATATAGAATTCTACATTAGCAGAGGGATGAGTTAATTGATATGTGAATAACTTTTAGCAATCAGAAATAATGAAAAATGCAAATAATCTAAATGTATCTAAATTTGACCTTGGGATATGTTATGATTTATTTTTTTCAGATTTAATTTCCCAAATGCATCTTGCTTAAGCTTATCCTAAATAATTTTCATTTCTTTATGATACAGCAGTACAGACATTTAGTGAATAATAATCTAGAATGACAAATTACCATTGATAATTGAAAATATGTACATAATTATTTAGATGCTGTCATCCTCCTTGTTCACCTCTTCATAAGCTCATAATAACCTTCAACTGTTGTTCTATATGACGACCTTTCTAATATTTAATTATTCTTGTAACAATAACAATATTCACGTGTAATAATAATATCCAAGGTAATCCTAATATCCACTTTTCATTGAATTTCTATTCTGGATGTGCTGGGTATACATCGTACCAATATGTTCTCCATTTACAAGAATGACAGAACCTATATAAAGGCAATACTGGCCCCAGCCCCCATCATATCTCTGTTCTTTGTAATTCTAGGACATTTATTACATTACTTCTCTTGATATTTAATTTGATACCACCTCACACTGTTGCTTAGCTACTTTCCATTTTATGTTCTCACCTAGAATGCATGACCTTGAATGACAGGCATCATATTTTATGCCTCTTTTAAATTACAGGACTCTCAGTGTCTAGTGTAGCGCTAGGAATGTGGTGACTACTCAAGGCGATCCTTGCTGAATGAATAAATGAATGAGCAAACAATTTGTCAGTCATAGACTCATGAAGGCTGTGCGTCCTCTACAATATCATGAACTAATATAAGTAAGATAGATGAGGCGACACATCAAGCTGTCTTTTTCAATTAAAGGGGAGCATCTGGAGGTATCTTTTTTATTTATATAAACTAAAATCTTTAGGATAGTAAATTTCTCTCCATTGATTGACATGGTATAGCTGAAAGAAAGCTAAATAAAGTACCATAAATTTCACATGTCAAAGTCTTTTACACTCAATAGCTTAGGGTATGTCAGAATTGTTTTCTGTCTACACTGCTACTTTCACAGAGTCAAAAATCCAGACATAGCAAGGGAAGCTAGTGAGCAGAGTAGATAGGGTACTGGGCCCAGAGTAGGATGACTCATTTTCCTGAGTTCAAATCTGACCTCAGATACTTACTAGCTCTGTGACCTTGGCCAAGTCACTTAACCCTGTTTGCCTCACTTTCTTTATATGTAAATTAGTTGGAAAAGGAACTGGCAAATCAGTCCCATATCTTTGCCAAGAAAATCTCAAATGGGGTCACAAAGAGTCAGAAATGACCATAGTGACTGAACAGCAACAACAACCATAAATAGGAAACAGAGTGCTAGCAAAAAGCATTCTGGGTATAGAGTCCTGCAACCTAGAAGGTCCCACTTACTATCTGTGTGACCTTCGGTACATCATTAATATCTTTGACTTTGGCTTCCTCATGTCTAAGATGATGGAGTTGGACTAATTGACTTTTTTATTTTTTTATTTTTTTGGTGAGGCAAAAGTGACTTGCCCAGGGTCACACAGCTAGTAAGTGTCAAATGTCTGAGGCTGGATTTGAACTCAGGTACTCCTGACTCCAGGGTCGGTGCTCTATCCACTGCGCCACCTAGATGCCCCAGACTAATTGACTTTTGAGGACTTTTCTGACTTTGGATTCATCCTCCCATGAAGTCTGTGACCAGATAACCTCTGGGTTCCCTTCCATGAAACTATATCTATGAAACTATAAAGAGCATGTGTCCGATTCAAGTATGTCTTCAGATGTTAAGCCCCATAGTGAATAATTTTATATTAATATGCCCAGAAACCCCACTATAACATATAACAAAGGGTTTGTAGTTTCAGGTGCAGTTTTGTCCATTTTAAAGGTACTTTGAACTCATATTTTTTTTCAAAGAAATTTATTCAGAATAGAAAAGAGGAGCTTCTGTGGTGCTTTCTGAATTATCTGGCTGCTAATGGACAAAGACAAAATGTCTTCACTTGTTTAGGTGGAAAATTAGCATCAATTGATGTGAATAAGTGGCACCAATACAGAAAACAGAAAAGCAGGCTTTTTAAGTGCTATTCCAGAGTTCCTAGTAAACAAATTGCTAACATAAATGCTAAATAACAACAATTTAAGTAACACTAAAATAGTCTGGATTTCCTGCTTCACTTTACTATAAATGTATTGAAATCTTGTTCTTTGATTTTACATGATGTCATTTGGGGACTTTATGTTTTGGTCAATTGTAAGAAGTAAGTCAGGGAATGCTGAAAGCAGAGGGATGATGGGAAAAGTAACCAAAGGCCAAATAAGCAGCTTACAGAGCTTTTGAAGCTTAGATAAACTAATGAATGTATACTATAAATTTAAGAGGCCCCTAGACATTATTAACTTGTGTGAATAACATTTATTTGGTTGAGTTGTGTGAGGAATTTTTTAAAAATTGACACTACATGGGCATGTTTCTTTGACTGGTCTCCCTCCTCCCTTGCTCCACTTTCTAACCTCCTCTCAATTCCCACTTATGTGTACCATATTATTAGAGGTACACCATTTTTGATGGTGATTACCAAGCTGTAAAGTATGAGCCCAGGAATAGACTGCATGCTGAATATCCAAGGATCAGTGTAGCTAAAATTCAGAGAGACTTATCACCAGTTTGACTTCAAGGAGATAAAATTTTGGACACTACAACTCCTGAAGATGTTTTACTGGGTAATAAATGATTTACCATCTGCACTGGTAGATGGTATAACCATACCACCAAAATTATATATCCTTAAAATATTGAAGTATTCCACATTATTAGTCTAGAAACTAAGTTTTAATGTTTCAAGTGAGGTTTTGCTTTTGGAAGTACAGATGTGTGACATGTTTGGGGGTCAAGATTTTTACCCCCTAAATATTACTTATTGTACATTGTGAGCAGGATTAAATTGCCTTTCCCCATTTGGTTAGGCAAATTTCTGGGATACCACACTAGAAATTCAAGATTTGGGACATAGGTAGTATCTAAGGGATTTTAAGGGATGAGCTTCATGAATATAGAGAAGTATCACAAGATTTACACAAACTAATGCAAAGTGAAATAAGCAAAACTAGGAAAACAATATGCAGTGGACACATTAATATAAATAGAAAAAACAATAACCACAAAATAATCTAAAGTGAATGTTCTGAATTTTTAAAAAACAAACTTACCCACAAAGAAAAGATATATAGATATATATAGATATATATATATATGTGTGTGTGTGTGTGTATAGATGTATATGTACATATGTATATATGGACATGAGAAACATAATGAGATATATGAAGAGATAATAAAAAATGGCAGCTAGGTGGCACACTAGTTAGAGCACTGGGACTGGAATCAGAAAGATTTTAGTTTAAATCCAGCCTCGGACATTTAATAGTTGAGTTATCATGGACAAATCACTTAATATCTGTTCTCCGTAGTTTACTCAACTGAATGGGAATAACAATAGCATCTACTTCCCAAGATGGTTGTGAGAATCAAATGACATAATATTTGTAAAGCACTTAGCACAGTGCCTGGCACATAGTAAATACTATATAAGTGCTAGTTACTACTACTACTGCTGCTACTACTACTACTATTCATTATCATTATTCACTACTCCTTTGTAGAGGTCTATATCCAATAGTCTAGAAAATTGTACATAATGTCAGAATTTTTTTGATATGTTGATCAAACTGGGTATCACTTAATCCCCAAATCTCAATAGGCCAGTTCTGTCTTTTCTCACTTTTGTATTGAATCTCTCAAAGTATCAAAGTTCATGTTGACTTGGTTTGGAGGACATTGTTAGGATCTTTATACAATCATCTGCAACAGATGTTGACACAGAAATTTCAATTATCTTCATGGTGGTCTTCTTTTTTTTTTTTTTTTTTTTTTTTTTTTTTTTTTTTTTTTTGGTTTTTTTGGTTTTTTTGGTGGGGCAATGGGGGTTAAGTGACTTGCCCAGGGTCACACAGCTAGCAAGTGTCAAGTGTCTAAGGCCAGATTTGAACTCAGGTCCTCCTGAATCCAAGGCCGGTGCTTTATCCACTGTGCCATCTAGCTGCCCCCCATGGTGGTCTTCTTGTTTATGCTCATCATGAGTACTACAAGGTAAAATGTCCAAGTGTGAGATGAAATGCTGTTTCTTCTGACCTTTGGGTGCAAGATGAAACCAATTCTACCAATTCCTGTTTGCTTCTCCAAGGAGAATGTATGAGTCATTCCTTACATGCAGCTGCAACTTCCTTTTGCCTTGGACTTTATAGTGAAAGTGTCTATATTGATGTGCTTCAATTCTTATAATAATATAACAGTTATACATTGTTAGAATAATCTCAGGGAGGTGAACATGCCAAAGACTTAAAATATTATAAATGATATTAATAACCAAAGAGACAACTTAGAGAGCAATCATCATTACCTCTTCCCATATGCCTATTTTCTCACTTTTATAAAGGTGAAGTAGTACACTATAATGGAGAGAGAACTGGCCTCACAGCCATTAAGAACCAAGTTCACGAGCAGCTAGGTGGCGCAGTGGATAGAGCATTAGCCTTGGAGTCGGGAGTACCTGAGTTCAAATCCAGCCTCAGACACTTAACACTTAATAGCTGTGCGACCCTGGGCAAGTCACTTAACCCCAATTGCCTCACTAAAAAAATAAAAAATTAAAAGAAATTAAAAAAAAAAAGAACCAAGTTCAAGTTCCATGCTTTAAACAACTAGTGATGTAAACCTGGACAACTCAGTCTCTCAATACTCAAGACAATAATATTCTCTAAGGCCATAATTTGCAGATTTGCATTAATAGGAATTCTCTCATCAAAAACTGCCTAAACTATATAATCACAGGTTCTGGTACAAAAATAAGAGAGTAAATAAAAATGAATGAGTATGAAAATGACCTACACGTGTTTAGAGTATCCTTGATTAAAAGAGCAGAAAAATAGACAATTTTATTTTATTTTTCTTCATTTAAAATGTTGATTTTTATATTTTTAAACCAGTCATTTCCTCTTAAACTCTGCCCCTGCCTAACCATTCAACCCTCCCTCTTAACAAAGAAAAAATTTGGACAAAATCAACAGACCTGAACAATTGTGTCTGAGAGTATATAATACATTCCACATTCATAGTTTCACATCACCACCTCTCAACTGAGAGAAAGGAGTCATGTTTCATCATCATTTCTTTGGTATTGAGTTTATCATTACAATTAATCAAAGGTCTGCTTCCTTTTGGTGTTGTTTTCATTTGTACTACTGAAATCATTGTATATATTATTCTCCTAAATTTCCCTATTTTGTTCGACTTCAAATGTCTTCAAATGTCCATGTTTCTCTGAATTTCTCAAAATCCATTTCTTCCTGATAACATATTTTATTATATTAATATATGGCACAACTTGCTTAATCATTCCTCAAAAGATGGGTACTTTGTTTCCAATTTTTTCTATCACAGAAAAAGAGTTCCCATTAATATTTTGGCATATATGGAAACCTTTGGATTATGAACTCCTCAGTGTATATATTCAGTAGTGTAACTGATAGATCAAACAAAGGGCATAAATTGTTTAGAGCTTTTCCCCACCATATCAGTTTTTTCCCCAGACTGGTTGAATCAATTTCAGAACTCCACCAGGATATTAGCTTATTTGTCTTCCCACATACCCTCCTACATTTACTATTTCCATCTTTAATCATCTGTGTCAACTTGAAATATGTGAGCTAAGACTTCAGTCATTTTAATTTGGATTTCTCTTATCACTAGCGATTAAAAGCACAAGGTCATTAATTTTATAAGGTCATTAATACTTTATGATTCCTTTGAGAACTGTTCACATCTTTTTACCAGATGATTATTGGGAAATGGCTCTTGGTCTTTTAGATTTTCATTAATTACTTCTATGTATTGAATATTAAACTTTTGTTACAGATACTTGATTCAAACAATTGTTATTGTTTTGTTTTTGTTATTTCAATAAACTCCAATGGCTTCCTGTGACTTCTGGGATCAAATATAAAATCCTCTGTTTTGCTTTTTTTTCATACCTTGCCGCTTTCTATATTCCCAGTCTTCGTGTGTGTGTGTGTGTGTGTATGTGTGTGTGTGTGTGTGTGTGTGTGTGTGTGTGTGTGTGTGTGTGTGTGGCAACTGGGGTTAAGTGACTTACCCAGGGTCACAGAGCTAGTAAGTGTTAAGTATCTGAGGATGGACTTGAACTCAGGTCCTCCTGACTCCAGGGCCAGTGCTCTATCCACTACGCCACCTAGCTGCCCCCCATTCCCAGTCTTCTTAAACTTTATACCCTTCTACATACTCTGTGGTGCAATGGTATCAGCTTCATTACTATTACTTGAGTGACACTATAATCTCCTGACTGTGCATATTCACTGGTTGTCCCTTGTGCTCTCCTTTTCTGTGTCCAGATATCTGCTTCTTGTGCAAGCAACCTTTCTTGAACTCCATCAATGCTAATACCTTCTTGTTTGTACATAGTTGTTTGCTCACTGTCTCCTCCACTGCTTGAGGGAAACCTGGTTTTGTCCCCAGTGCTTAGCAGACTTCCTGATACATAACAGGTGCTTTCTAAATGCTTGTTAACTTGACAATGTGCCATTTTTCTTCTTATTCTAACTGCATAGATTTCATTATATACTTTTGGAGTTTTGTACCATAAAACTTTCTTTTATACCATTTGTAATCCCCTCTCTGTTGCTTGCTTATGAATTTTCTCCCTGGTCACGATTGTAAAAAGTACTTTCTTCCAGTCATTATGTATGTATATATTCAGTGCGCATGCTATAAAGAGATATGAGTGTATTGTGACTGACTGTTTTAAGGTTGTGTATCCCTTTGGAGTATATTGTAGTTTATGGTGCAAGATGTTGGTCTAAACCTTTTTTTCTGTTATACTGCTTTCCAGTTTTACCAGCAGATCTTATTGAATACTTACCCACGCTATATAGCATTTTGGGTTTATTGAACACTAGATTGAAATATTGTATTGCTTCTGACTCTTATTTGCCTAGTCTATTTTGCTGACAAAATTTTCCTATAGGATATTGTTTTGATGATTTCTATTCTTAATATAGTTTAATATTCAGTAATCCTCTTTTCCCTTTACTTCAGTTTTTTTTCACAATATTTACTCTGAAATTCTAGACATTTTGGTCATCCAAATAAATTTAATTGCACCTATTTCTATAGCACCAAATATGTGAGGTGATTTTGGAAGTATAATTATTTTTTTTAAACGTTGGCATGATTCCCTCTCCCTCTTCAATTATTTGTTTTCTTTCATTTCTGCATAAAATGTTTTCTATTTTATTTCATATGTGTATTATATATAGAAATTTTATGTAGAAATAAACTCAGTTACTTTATGATTTTATAATTATTTTGAGTAGAAATTATCTTTTCATAATTTACTTTTACTAGGTTTTAAAGTATTCTATAAAAATACTAATTTTTATAAATGTTATTTTATAACCTGCTGCTGAACTATAGCTATTTATTATTGCAGTTAGCTTTACTAATTCTCTATGTTTTTCTAAGTTTATCATTTCATCTAGCAATAGTAATAATTTTGCTTTCCCTTTGGTAACATTTATATCCATAATTTCTCTATTACTTATCAAGAATTATGTCAAATGATAGTAGGAAATGGAGATTTCCTTCACACATAATTTTCTTCCCCCGCCTCCCCTCCAAAAAACCCCCAAATATCTTCATAGTTGTCTGAAAGTATAAAGAATAAGTAATCCCTTTGTGTTGAAAAGAATGAAAAAATCTGATATAGTTCCAGGATAATTAATAATCAATTTATTAATTAAGCTAACCAGGAATCAATAAACTGACGGTCAGTGGTTTCTCTTGGTAAACAAAGACACCAAGCAAAACCTTGAAATGCCTTAAATTCCCTGACAAGTGAAAATCAGTCTTGATTGATGATTAGGGAGGAGATGGGCTAAAAGTCTTCAACTCCTCTGCCAAGAAGAGGCTCGATCATGAGACTCAGCAGTTTCAAGGCATCCAGGCAAGGGGAAGCCATTTCCATCTGGACTTCCCTGGCTGGTTTTCTCCTTCATGAGCTGGGTCACCCTAAACTCTAATGGAGGAGATTCAGAACTGGGATTCCTTTCCCTAGATAAAGGCTCATCCAGACTGTATTCTAAAAAGAAATTAGGTCTCCTAGTTGGGCGGGGTCCCACCCAAAATTGAGGAGCATGTTCTTTGAGGGCTCAGATCAATCTCATCAATCAGCCATGCCCTCCAGAGGCCCACTAACCTTAACAGGCCTTTACAGAAAATGAAGGGAAAAGGGTGGATCACAATTAATGATAACATGAACATAATAGTAATAATAGTATAATATTAATTTCTCTGTATTTATTATTTGTTGCTTATTTTGAAAAACGTATTTAGTAAAACAAAACTGGCCATAATGCAAGGATTCTTAACTCATGTTCAGTGAACTGGCTGTTACTGTAGTTACTTGGTGGTTGGTTTTGTTTTTTGTTTTTTCTGATAAATGTAGTAAATTTTTGATAAATGCAGTTAGTTTCCCTTTTAATTTTATGTGTTTTATCTTATGGATTTAAAAGTATTATTTTGAGAAGGGGGTCCATCAGTTGGGAGTCCAGATTTCCAAAGGAATCGACGACATATAAAAGGTTAAAAATCCCTCCCTTAGAGGGTCTTCTTAAGGCATATATTAAGTTCATAAAAGATCCATTAAGAAATGCAGTCACAATGATAATTCTGATGAACAACCCTCTGATTATATGTCAATCGATGCATATAAATAAAAATGCATTGGTTCACCAATTGTGTACTCACCACTTTAATGAAAGATAATATTCACAGAGCCTGAATGGAAAAAATGATTTTCTATAGTAAGGTCTTCTACCTGCTTCCTTTTGTCCGTGACATTGTGCTGATTGCAATAAGCCCTAGAACTCTTCAGTGAGATCTATAATAGCGCAAAAGAGTTTAACCAAACTATCCACGCAGGAAAAACTAAATGAGAAAAAAGTACATATTGTCTAGTGTGCAGGCAGATGGCCAATTAAATGAGTTAGTACATTAAGACAAATATCTAGGACATGCCGATGGACAATGAGCAAAGCCCAGCTATGAGTAGAATGGAACTAGACACATATAAGGTGTCTTTTTAAATTAAGAAATATTAAGAAATGAGTGTTGCAATATTTAACCCAAAATCCTTGGTGTCACATCAGTGAGAGATCTAATCAGTCTTTCTTGCACGGAGGACAGTGAAGTAGATGGAGGGATTTTTAATTCCCTAAAACTAAAGGCCTTAGTCTTACTTATGGTGATGGAACTCATAGTGCAAATGTCTTTTTTCAATAAAAAGATGTCTTTTTATCCACCTCTTACTAGATTGAAAGAGTGATTAGCAGTAGCAATTAGAAGAAATATGTGCACACACATGTGTATATGTATTTCATGACATCTAAATCTGTAATTTAGTTAGTGTAGGTACTCTGTCTTCCAAAACACATTGCAACCTCTTTACACCACAGGAAATGATCCTAGGGAGTTCTTGTGGACATAAACATTCATTTCTCAGAGACCAATCTTCTAAATAGAAGCCTTTCCAAAATTTAAGACAGATATGTGTGTATGTGTGTGTATATGTCTGTGTATATTTGTGTGTATACATATATATGTAACTTTTCTAGATTAATAGAGCCTGTCAAGCTCACAGATCATGTCCTACCCTTCAAGAGTCACCATCATTTATCATGACACACTAACTTTACCACCACCACCCATTGTCAAACAAATGACACAGATAGATAGGTAAGCCCAAGACCCCCAAGAATAGCAACCACTCTCAGACCACTAGTTCTGGAAGCCACCATTCAGTACCCAAAGTCATATATATATGTATGTATGTGTGTATACACACATATATGCACATATATGTATATATGTATATATACTTACAGATACACATGTATGCATGTTTATTCTAGATATGTATACATGCTACATTAATATTCTTTCCAGTTGTGGGCTAGCAATTGGCCATCTAAAAAAAATGTTCACAGGACAATTTTAAGTTTAATCTACATTATTGAGATTTCTCCATCACTTTTTAAAAGTCTATTCACTCAATAAAACAATAAGTCAATCGCTTGATTGTCATGTTTGTTGATTTTTGAGGTATAAATTCTCATACTAAAATTATAAATATTGGCTCTCTTGAGCCATTATGAGCTGGTTCCAGAATATCTCTGAGGATATCATAACACCTTTCCTCTTCATGTAAATGCACCTTGCCATCATGTATTCTTTCCAGGTTTATAACTTATTTACATTGATTACTTTAGGATTTGTTTTCTCCTGGCAAGAAACAAAAAAGTACCATGAGAACCCTTTTATTACTATATTCCATGGCCAACTCTATCCTAAAATCAGCAAAGTTGGTGATATAAAAATAATGCCATGAATAAACTTTAAAATGATATTGACAATCTGTCCACAAAATTTATTATTACATCCAGAAGAGAAGCATAGTGAACTTCATCCACAGGCAACAAATCTAGTTCAGTTCCATTAAAGCTAGTGATGGAGATGGATAGATGGTAGCCAGATGAAGAGATAGACATATGATTGTCTTCTAACCAAATGGAATTCTTTATTCTTTCTTTTCTATGAATAGCACTTCAAAGTTATAGTTTTTGGATTTCATAGTCATGTAGGAAGGTGTCAGAGACCCCAGCAAACATTTATTCTAACTAAGCCCCTCATTTTGCACACAAAGAAACTGAGGCATGAAGATATGGAGCAATTTCCCCAAAGCATTGTAGTGGAAAGCCTAGATTAAAGTCTGGTCTTCTAATTCTGAAGCCAAAGTGCTTTCCTCTATACCTTATTTCTTCTTCTTCTCCTTTTCCATTCCTCCAGTTTCTTTTCCTTCTCCTCCTCTTTTTCCTCCTCTTCCTTCTCCTCCTCCTTTATTCTTTCTCCTCTTCCTCCTCCTCTTCCTCCTCCTCCTCCTCCTCCTCTCTTTTTTTTTAACCACATGGAAAAAAAAAACAGTTCTTCTCTATCATTCTCTTCTTATATGCTTTTAAGATGATATCAGTAATGTCATTAGAATATAAAGATAACATGTGATATAGTTTCTATATTTTACCAAAACAATAACATTTTCACAGCTAAATTATCAACTAGAAACAATAACAGTGTGTTGGAAAGAGTATGGAATTTAAAGACATAAGATCTGAATTTCTTTTCAGGGTAATGAGGGTTAAGTGACTTGCCCAAGGTCACATAGCTAGTAAGTGTCAAGTGTCTGAAGCTAGATTTGAACTCAGGTCCTTATGAATCCAGGGACGGTGCTCTATCCACTGTGACACCTAGCTGCCCCCACAAGACCTGAATTTGAATCCCAGTTGTTCTCTTTGCTATGTGAGTGGTTTTGGTCAAGTCCCTTAATCTCCTTAAGCTTTGGTTTCCTCTCCTGTAAAATGAGGGATTTGGACTGTATAACCTCTAACATCCCTTCTAGCTTGAAATAGTCGTATAAACTAATTAGTCTGATTAAAGGTGGACAAATTCTACTTCAGAAAGGTAAGAAAATAACGAAACCAGCTCAGCCCCACAGCAGCTTCTCCACTGTACTCAAACCTATTCATTCACTCCCTCTTTCATTTAAGCTTTGGATTTGGATTACAAAAGGCTGGCAAATACCGGCCCAGCCTGAGAATGCTACATCTGCCTTCATTTTGAAACCTAATGTTCTCTTCACAACAGGATTTCCTTGAAATGTTTTATTAATATGCCTTCACCCAAATTACTCCTATGTTCCTGTTTTTAAGCATGGGTGATGCCTTTCAATGAAAAGTTATTTTTAAATAAGTCCTTTGCCAGTTGATTCAAAGAAGAATGACATTTGCTCGAAAATTTAGTTTCTATACAATAGTATAGATTTTAAGGCCTTATTATTACATTTTGGGGAGAAAGTAATTTTCTTTTAAGAACAAGACCAATTTCTTTACTAGTTGATTTTGCAAGGTACCGAACTGATCAATCTTGAATAGCTAGAAAATCAATAATGACAAATATAAACTTTTATATTTGGGCAAGCATTTATTAAGTACTTACTATGTGCCAGGCAATATTCTAATCACTGAGTAAAGAAAGAAAGGCAAGAAACAGTCCTTACTCTGATTATGCTCGTGGTCTAATGGGAGAGACAACATACAAATAAATGAGGGAGGGAATAAGCATTAATATACCACCTGTCATGTGCTAGCCACAAATATTATCTCCTTTGATCCCACAACAAACTTATAAGTTAGGTGCTATCATTATCTTGCGTCATTTCAAATTAGATGGGGCTGCCTGTCTCTGTTCTAGGTTTTAGGGAACTTAGATGGGGTTTCTAATATATTTCTACTTATAAATTAGAGGCTATAGCACCAGTCTGGCATTAAGCAATTATTAAAACATATTAAATGTTAATAAAAAAGAGAGCACATTTCTGAGAATTAGAGTTCACAGGTCCTACATACCTAGATAGAAAAGAGAGAGAGTGAGGGGCCCACATGGCTGCCTCCTCCAGTGTCCCAGTCAAGCATAAAATCACAGGATGGGGAGAGGTGCATCGAGAAAAGCAGGGGAGAGAAGAATGACCCCCTTGCCCCAAGAGCTTTTATCCTCTCTGAGGTAGAGGTGGGTCTAGGTGAATTAACTTCTTTTAGGTAGTCAGGAAAGTCAATCTACATTTCCTTTGCAATTCTACTGACTCTGCCCTGGCCTTAAAAGAGGTCAGGCAAGGCTTCCTCGAGTTGGGGCCCTCTGGGTCCCCCAGAACCCCATTATTTCCTCACAATCTCTATTATACAGTCAAGAAAACTGAGGCAAATAGAGGTGAGGTGACTTAGGGTCAATCAACTAGTAAGTAAGTGTCTGTGGTCAGATTTAAACTCGGGTTTTCCTGATTCCAGCTTTAGTTCTCTATCCACTGCACCACCTGCTGCTTCTTTCTGTAAACATGTACAAAGAAGATATAAACAGAATAACTTGAAGATAATCAATAAAGGGAAAGCACTAACATCAAGAGGAATAGGAAGGGGCAGCTAGGTGGCGTGGTGTATAGAGTACCGGCCCTGGCGTCAGGAGGACCTGAGTTCAAATCTGACCTCAGACACTTAACACTTACTTGCTGTGTGACCCTGGGCAAGTCACTTAACCCCAATTGCCTCATTAAAAAAAAAAAGGAATAGGAAAGGCTTCTTGTGGAAAGAGATATTTTAGTTGATACTTGACTGAAGTCAGGGAGGCCAGGAGATGGAGATGAAAAGGGTGAGAATTCTAGGCATGGGGATAATCAGCAAAACATGCCTGAAGTTCAAAGATGAATTGTCTTGTGCTAGCAACAGGAGGGCAGTGTTACTGAATCACAGAATACTTAGAAGAGGCATGGCTACATAGCAGTTCTTCTGAGGAGGATAAAAGGAGGATAAAAGGGTTTTTCAAGCTTAATAGAAGTCAACAGTGTAACACGGTAGTGCCCCAAAAAGCTGATAGGCCTGCATTTAAAAAAAAGAAATACTGCTCAGTACTAAACAGTTGATCATTTCACTGTACTCTGCCCTGGTTGAACCAAATGTTTTACTACTGGATTCATTTGTACATACCATAGTTTAGAAAGGATATTGATAACCTTGAGAGCATCGAGAAGGATTGACAGAGGTCTTGAGATCATGCCATAGGAGCATTGGCTAAAGGAACAGAGGGTTGTTTAGCCTACAGAAGGGAAGATGAGAAGAGTTGGAGGATGGGGAGAATAACTATTGCCAAATATTTAAAGGCATGTCATAGTTAAGTTTCACATTAGTTATTCTGCATGGCTCTCAGAAAACAGAACTGGGAGTAATGGTTTTAAATTGAAGAGACATGGGGCAGTTACATGGCGCAGTGGGTAGAGCACTGGCCCTGGAGTCAGGAAGACCCGAGTTCAAATCCAGCCTCAGACACTTGACACTTACTAGCTGTGTGACCCTGTGCGAGTCACTTAACCCCAATTGCCTCACCAAAAAAAAAAAAATGAAGGTAGAAATTGAAGAGACATCATAGAAGGGGAAAAAAAAATCTTAATTATGTGCTAGGTACCTTTTCATATCCCTGATAAAGCCTAAAATCCAAGATACATAGGAAATACATATATATGCCTAAATTTCCATTTATATACATATGCATATATATGTGTATATAAAAATAGATAGATATAGAAGTTCTCAAAAGAAGAAAAGCAACTTATCAATAACCTTATGAAAGGATGTTCCAAATGATTAACTATAAGAGAAATTCACATTAAAACAACTCTTTCTTTCTTTTTTACTTTGTGGGGCAATGAGGGTTAAGTGACTTACCTTTTACTTCTTTACATAGCAGATAGAAGGCTCTGTGACCAGTACATGACCCTCATCAATAGTAAGAACCAGGTGCTGTCAATGAAGCATTCATTACCACCTGCCAAGAATACCACCTTAAAAAGAAGCTAAAGGATAATCACCAAGAACTTGCTAGTTCTTGTAAAACTATCTAGCCTCTCTTAGTTTTATCCTTTTGTGCACGGTATTTTCTTCCTCTGTTGGGATAGGGTTTAGAAATGGATAATGCAATAAGCTCATGGCTCACTGTATATCCATTCTATCCTAAGATCCTACTAGCCTTAGGCCTAATCCCTTTTGTTTCCTAATTACACAAACTTCATGCATAGTTAAAATCCATACACAATCAAAAACATAGTAAAAGGAAAATATCAATGAGAGCCAGAATCGGCTTTCATAGATCAGAGAATTAGAAGACACCTTTGAAGTCATCTAGCCCAACCTTCTTCATTTTACAGTTAAGAAAACTGAGGCCCACACAAATGAAAGCATTTACCCAAGGTCATATAGCTGGTAAATAGCAGAGCAAGGATATAACCTCAAGCCAAATTCCAGTACTCTTTCTACTAGGCTGCTATAAGTTTTAGTCTCCATACCCAACCCACCACATTCTGTACAATTCCCCAAGCATGGATAGAAAAGGAATAAGAATAGCTTAGGGCTTCAAAGACCTGTTCGCTTCCTCACCACAAAAAACAATGTTTTGAGAAAAATGCCTGTTCTAGGAATCTCCTTACCTCCCAATAGGAACACTCTTATCAGTATATTTTGTGTGGAAATGAGTGGGGTCCCAGCACCTAATTTATTTCTACTCCTACTAACTGCTGACATCATGGTTTGGTGCACCTGGATGTGGTTCATATCCCAAAGGGCACCTCATCTCCCTATTAAAGGAAGGCACCTGAAAAGAAAGATGGATGGGCTCTATTTTGATTACCATTTGTGCTTCTCTTCCTTTTCTGAAGTCTCGTGGTCCTTCCTCCCTGCCAACTGCTGGCCATAAGCCAGACAAGAGAAAGTGAAATCAGCATTCCAGGTTCCTTTGCAGGCCTGTTACAACCTCCTACTCCAAACACAAAGAAAAGAGTAGATTAAAGCAGAGAGTCAGGATGGCATTGAAGTAGGGGTCAGTAAAATTTGAGTACTCCATTTCTTCCTTACTAGTTGTATGACCTAGAGCAAGGATTCCATAATCATTTCTGAGTGTGTCTTAAAACTCTTTGGTAGCTTATTAAAGCCTATAGACTCCTCAGAATGTAAATGTATACATAGGATTGCAAAAGGGAACAATTATATTGAAATGTTGAAATATTGAAACCCCAATTTTTTTTTATGTTTATTGAACCAAAGTTAAGTATCTCTGACCTTGAGGAAGTAACTTAAATCTTATGAACCTTGGTTTCTGGATACATAAATTGGAGTTAATAACATCTGTACTTCCTACCTCATCCAGTTGTTATGAGGAACAAATGAGATAACGTATAGGATTATCTTTTAAAAAGTATAAAGTATCACATAATACAAGTTATTGTTAGACTAGGAGGGGCCCTTGTCTCTTTTTACTGACTTTCTAAAATAGTAATAATACTTTGTACATGACTTGCCTGTCTAGATTTTCTGCTCTTCATTGGTTATGTCAGTTTCCTCATATTGGTTAAGACCTTTGAATTGGCTTTCTCATTACAGAGCCCACGTAAAGATAGGAGATGATTTATTTTAACCATTTATTCGAAGTGTGTCTAAGTCTTCACGTTATATTTAGCCTTGAGAGGAGTTTCAACAGTGTGATATGATTTTTTTAAAAAGCACAGGATTGAAAATCACAAGGCCCTAGTCTCAGCCCAACTCCACTACTAACTAGCTGTAGGACTTGGAAGGGACAAGAGAAATCATTTCCCCTCTATGGGGACCAGAATAATGTGATACCTATAGACAAGGAGTTCTTAACCTATTTTGTGTCTTGGTTCTCCTTGTCAGTCTGGAGAAGCCTAAGAACCCCTTCTCAGAATAATATTTGTATATCTATAAAATAAAATTAATAATATTGTCAAGGAAACCAATTATATTTAAATAAAGATGTAATATTTTCCGCATACAATTTCATGGACCAGAGGTTAAGAACCTCTTCCATAGACTCTATCTATCCTGTAAGGGAGGACTGACTAACCTTATGCTCCTCACTGAACTCAGGTGCTCCCAATTACCTTCCCCTAAATTTAGGGCCTAGGTGAGGAGAGATTGGTCCCTTTCTCAAAGGGAAGCAAATAGAAACTCAGAACCTGAGATGACAAGGCTTTCTCAATATCAAGCAGATGCACATCCCCAATTTAAGATACTCTATGGTTTTACATTCCCTGAACCCGTAGTTTATGAGTCTGGACTAAAGTATTTATTTTTAATGGTCAGCTAGAAAACAGAAGGAGTTCAAAGCAAAGTCATTTAATGAAATTATATATTAAGGAAAAAATATAACATTTCCTCTATAAACCCAGAGCACATTTTTACAAATACACAGAGCATCAATGGGAAGAGTAGAAAGACATCAGGAACATATTTAGAACGTTACACACATAAGGAACATGTGCAGTCATTAGATGAAGAAGCAAGGCATACCCTCAGTGTTGTACTGTCATTGCTTTTTTCTACCCAGGCCATTTCTTTTTTTTTCTGTTAAAAGCTTATTCCCATTCCCATTCCAAAAGTCCTCATGTTCTTCTCTGAAATCTTGCAGTCCTCTCTGCTTGTACCCGATTTTATCCATGAGCCAGGCAAATGACATTTTCATCTGTGCCTCAGCAGCCCTGGCAAGGCTGTTACATCTATAAATTTGATGGGAAGCATAGACATTATGTTGGTTTTGCAGTCTTTTCCTCTCAGGTTACTATGTTGGACATACAGAGTCTACCAGACACTGCTTGGCTATACTCTCTCCCATTTCCAGCTTCTGACTCAGCTGAAATCTTCGGCTATTCTTTCCTTAGGGAATTGTGAATGCCATAATACTCTTTCCTCTTAAAACCTATAGATGGGGTCTTTTTATTTTGTGTTTTTGGAAAATGCAGAAAAACTCTTGCCTATTATCAGCCTTTCAAGTTCCTTCAAGTAAGACATTGTCAGCTCCAGTTGTCAAGCTCGTGGGAACAAAGAGCAAGGCCCTTCTAGACAGCTCAAGTCCTTAGACTCAGTCTTTCATGACTTGAGGCACTCATTCGGAGACCTTACCAGAGCTTATTGTGAGTAACTTAGTGACTTCACATTTTCTGTCTCTGAATACTAAATTGTAAACCTGGTAGTGGTTATTTGCCCCCAAATTACCCAACAGCTCTATGAAATTGGGGTTCTCCAGTTTTTCAAATGCCATGTCTCTTCGATTCTGATATATATAGATGAGGGAGGGAAAAAAACAGAGAGAAACAATGCCAAATGTAGGGAATCTCTACTATCTGACCTCATTCCTGGCCCCTTAATATACAAATGTGGTCAATCAGAGTCTAAAAGGAATTTGACCTCCACGTATTGCCGACTCCTTTTCCATGTTCTGAATCCCCATTGGTCAAATCACGTTGTCTTCCTGTGTTCTTGCTCTTGCTACCAGAACCATTTTTTTTCTGGATTTTCCAATTGAAAACTCATCAAACAAGTTTTAAAGTATCTTGGTATGGTACCCAATTAAACTATATCAGCCCCCAAAAGCATTTATAAATACAAGTGAAGGAGAACATATATGAAAAATGGAAAAGATATGCCCATGTTTCTATAACACACTATTTTCTCCATGAATAAAAGTGGAACAACCCCATTTGAAATCTAGTACAATAGTTTTTCTGCATGAGGAAATAGAAATGGTATTATATTGACAAAATCAGAAATCTAGACAAAAAGGATGAATATTGTCAATTCCATTTTTTCCTGATGTTTGGTTCTCACTGAATCCAATACCTTCTAACTCTCCTCCTGAAGAAAATATTTATAATATAAAAACTAGAGATTTCTATAGTCTACAAGTATTTGTATTCTTCAATATCTTAATCATGAACCAGATTTCCAACATATTTTTCACCATCATCCCTTTTGCCTTATTTCACCTGAAATCACCCAGCATGCATTGCTTTGATTTGAAAGAATTTGTCAAATTCTTCATTGTTTGTATTTCCCATCTTCTGCAAAACGCATTGAATAAATTACAATTCTCTTCATGGTTGCCCATTTGCTTAGATTTATCACGATTATCAGAAGATGAAATGACTCAACATTTCATGATAAAATATTTCTTCTTTCTATGGGGTACATAAGAAATACAACCCTATTGTCTTTAGAAGCAACATAGTGGGGCAGCTAGGTGGTGCAGTGGATAGAGAACCGGCCCTGGAGTCAGGAGTACCTGAGTTCAAATCCGGCCTCAGACACTTAACACTTACTAGCTGTGTGACCCTAGGCAAGTCACTTAACCCCAATTGCCTCACTAAAAAAAAAAAAAAAAGAAGCAGCATAGAATAGTGGGTGAGGAAATAGCTATAGAGTCAAGAAGACCTGGGTTCTAACTGACTAGCTGTGTGACCTTGGGCAAATCACTTAACTTTTATATGCCTCAGTTTCTTCAACTGTAAAAATGGGGATAATAATAACACCTAATTGTTGTGAGACTCAAATGAGATAATAATTGTAAAGCATTTAGTTTAAAAACTATCACATGTAAGTGTTATATAAATGTTATCTATCATTATTATTATTTAATTTGTGATACTTGGCAAGATCTTAAATTCTCTGTTCCTTAGTTTTCTCATCTATAAAATGAGAGGGCTGGTCTCACTAGGCTCTAAAATCCTTTCCAGCTTGAAATCAATGATCTAGAATCTGTATTAGGTGAATGTATTAGCCTTTCTCTCATCTAGCTATATTTTCTCTTTTAATTTATGATAAGGGTTTAGGTTTCCCAGTCCTCCCTCCAATACTTCAGGCAATTTCATTTTGAAACAGAAAGTAAGAGGCAAGCTCAGCTGCCCATAATTTATATAAATTACACTAGACAAAAGCCAATCTTCCGGTTTTTCATCAGTCTTCCCTCTGAATTGGCATCTGACTCTGTGGGGAACACCACAATCTAGGTCCAAGTCATGCACATACCACAATGTCCCTGGAAGGAAAGGAGTAGAGCCATATCTAGAAATTGTTTTGCCTGCAGCAGAAACCAGTCCTGAGTTGAAGGGTGGCATAATGGGAAAGGTTTATAGAGGACAATCTAACCACTGTGTACTTAAGCCAGGAGTAAGGAAACCTATCCTTAGCCCATGAGGCTTGACTAAGTAGGTAGTACAGAGAGAGACAGGTGCCAGGTGATGGGACCTTCTGGTGATGGCTTTGTCAAATAGAGGTGTCCAGCAGAGGACCACGATGGTGAAACATGGGTGTGATTGTCACAGTAGAAAGGAAGCCCACCACCCTCCCCCATTCCAGAACAAAGCAAGATTGTGGAATGTCAGCACTTTGACACAAAGCCCTGTTTTCCCTATTCTGGTTATCGATCTGGGAAGGAAATGCATGGCAAGCCCTGGAACATTAATCACTTCTAGCTTCTATATCGACTCTCACTATGCCCTGTCAGGTCACTCCAAAATATGCCATTTGCCAACTCTGGACTCAATTTCTTCACCCTGAGTTTGTGCCAAAGGCACATCCGAACTGCAATTCAAGCTTCTCCTTGAGAAACTAACAACCAGGAGACCTTCCCCCCCAAAAGAACATATAGCATTACTCTGACTTCTTCCTCATTTATTTAAAGAACCATCTTTAACGGAAATGCAATCACTCAGTTTCCTTTGGCATCACTAGCATAATGTCTTGATGTTCTTGGAAGCAGCCAGTCTTCTAGTGACAAATCTCTTTGTATTTGACTGGGTTACTCCTCAACCAGTGTAATCACAGGTATCATTTTTATGTCACTGGAACCATTGTTTTTCTGCTTGGGAACTTGTCAGAACTTACATTCTACTTAACATGGCCCTTAGTGATCCAGGGTGATCTCTACATAATGATGAGGCACCGGTGTAAGAGTTTGGGGGAAGAAAAGGAAACGTTCTAAAGGATCTAGATCAGACAATACCCGATCATATTGGAAATTTTTCCTAAACAACATGATAGCATAATACAGCCTAGGTCATTGTTCTGATTAAATCAAAATATCACTTATCAAATTGAAAAAAATAGAATATAAAGCTTAAACCCTTTAAAATGCAAAGCTTTGGTCATTGAACAAAGACGACTAATAGCATTCAGATAACTTCTAGTGATTAAGTGGGTAATGATAAACCACATCCATTGGCCTTTAAAAAGCAAGCTAGCCCATTTTATGAGCATCTGGTTCCTGAGAAAGGAGATTCATCTTTTGAGTGAGTTCTAAGCTCCTCACATTTCTCCCTGGTGCCATATGCAAAATTCAATAAGAGGTGTCTTGCAGTAGAAACATATGAACAAAAACACATGCTCATAGGCAGTCAGTAGGAGAACACAAGAAAGTTGTTTCCTGAATCTTGTCCTTCTGTGTAGAAGAAGAGGGATTCTGAATCCTCTACATATCATTAATTTGGCATCTAGCATTCCAATAGATGAAGGAGATTTGGCAGCAGTCCTACTATTGAGAGTTTCTTCCTGGGCGACTTCAAGATCAAGGCTTACTGAATTTGAGAATTCCAAGCACTACATACAGCTTCTACAGAGAAAAGATTTCCTACTGCATCTTGCTCCTTGGAGAACAGAGAAGACAGTCCACATGGTTCCTGAACAGCTTCCTGGAATAATACCTGACAGCATCTAATGGGGCAGCCTCCAGCAGAATAGCATCATTAAGATACTAAAGACCAAGGTCAGTGGCAAAGACAGTATCAGTTCCGTAGCATCAGAGATATAAGATACCTCTCCTTGCAAATACTACCTGGATAAGATCCCCACAGAGTTGTTTTGACTGCACACATTCCTTATCTACATGCCCCTTCCCACATGTATTCTGGCTTTGCATGTTCCCTATATTATTCTGGTTTTTTATCCATAAGCATTTTGCATGTTCCTACTTTCTGCTGCCCCAAGTTTCCGGGTGTGACTTTTTTTTAAAATTAGCAAAGTCACTAAGTGACTTTGCTTTGAACTAACTGTAATCTCTGGTTGACTACTGAAAGGTGAAGGCATCATTGAAGACATGTAAACTACAATACTTTTAGTAGCACGGAACTACAGAGAAACATGAATGTGGGGTACTTGTCCCTTGAGGAAATATGACTTGTATGTCAAGGGTTTCCCCTAGAAGTCTACCTTGGAAAGGGAGAAAAAGTAAAGCAAATAAGACATAAATGTATTTATGGATCCTCGCTACTTAGGTGGTGAGTTCCTTCAATGGAACTACCACGTCTTCTCTAAATTTCTATTGTTTTTCCTGATGTCCAGCCCTCCATATACTCTAAGTTCTGGACAGATAAGAATCATGGAAATAATGATCTCATATAAATGGCATCATTTTACATGAGGGTGGCTCACCAAATATGGCACTGTTTTGTTTGTTTCCTGGAGACCTTGAGTGTACTAGTCAGTTGGGTGGGTAACTGAGGGAGGATTGAGGGCCTTTCAAGCACTGCACTAATTAATGTTATTCTATGTCATCCATCAGATGTAAATCTTAGAAAAAAGGGAGGGAACCAGCCAATTAGATCATCCACTGACCCTCTGGGAGCCAATGCAAATAAGAATGTGTCTAATTTGTTTTGTTTGGATGAAATCCACAGGGTTTTGTATGTTCCTCTCAGCACTGCCTAAAAAACCTTGCATATCATTTTGGTAGGTGGTTACATAAAGCCCTTCATTAAGGCTGCTGATTATTCCTTGGGACATCGCTGAGAGACAGGTCAGTAATTTTTGTCACTAGTTCAGAGGCAAGAAAATTAGGATTTCATGACTTGGCCAAGGTTCTACCAGAAGACACTAATTAGAAGGAGAGGGCCTGGCTCCCAAGGAAATCCAGGATATATTAACAAACGGTGCTTCCTCCATAAACAGCTCTGATAACTTCATCTTGAAGTGGGGTGATTAGTATGCAGTGGGCTTCCTTGTGCCCTAGTCAACAAAGCCTTTTCTACTTCCTTTTTCTTGCATTTACCCACAAAGAACATTAAAGATTCCAATAAGATTTCAGGAGCTCTATAGCTTTAGGAAGTTTACTCTACATCCTTGCCCACAAAAAATAAATTTAAAAAAAAAACTACTAAGAAGAGTAAAAGAAATAAAGGGACCTATCACCTTAGGGGTATGTGGCTTATGTGTGTATGAATGTATTATATTTGTATATCTATAGATCTATAGGTCTCCTCATATCTTTATAAAATTCCAGTTTGACTATGATGTGCTTGCTTACTTGTGGTGAGGGGTGATAGTTCCAGATGCATGTGCATGACCAGGTCCTGTCCCAAGGCTACCTTTAGTGGTGGTCCTTAGTGATGGAGTTCTGGACACCACTTCCTTTTGTTATGTTCCACTCTGCCATAACTTTCCTATGAGGTATTCAGGCTGGACATAATGCATCCATACATGTATATAATATATGCACGTTGTGATTTTATACACACACAGACTTTGGCCAACAAGTATGTGTACAAAAATACATATATTATAATGAAATCTGCTTAGAAAAAAAGGGACATAAGCTAAAAGTACTGATCAGCAGGAGAAATTGAATTAGGAACATCCTGTAACATCTTTAACATTATCTGTGCGAGTTTGGTGAAGTTCCAACCTCCCTAAGTTTTGCTGAGTTGGACAGGATCGCCTTTGAAGGCTCTTTTAGCTTCAGGCATATTATCCTATTAAAATTGTCAAATAACAGATATAGATGGGATCCCGTTATTTTCACATGACCTCACTTACATACTTTTGCTCTAATCAAATAAAACCACAGGTTACTTGTCCTGGATGATGATTGGTTTGTTCCCAAGAATTAAACCTAAGGCAATTTAAATGAGGCAGAGTTGCACAAAGTCATCAGCCTCACTCTCTCTTCCGGAGTCATGGAAGTGGCAAGACAAAAGTCAGGATAGCTGGCAATGGCCCAGGATGCAATGGATGACTTTGGTCTCTTAGATGCCTGACCAAACTCTAAGTGCTCCACAGCATCTTCTTCAGCTGCCTCCATAGAACAAATTGTTCTCCTCTGCCCATTCCACTGGGAAATAACACATGCTTGAGGTAGATATCTCTCTACCTCACTGACAGGATTGAAGTCCATCAGTTAACTTCAACCTGGTTTAACCCTTTTGCCAAGACCCTTTTAACTAGCATGTGCTACTGCACATGCTTCTTCGAGTCACAGGTGAGAGTTGGGTGAAAGGTGGACATTGTAACGATTGGAATGACGCCACCTGCTGGACACTTACTGTAGAAGAGTTCCGCCCATGAAGCGAAGGTCTTTGAGGGCAAGACCAGGAGTCTTTTCTTGGGCATCAGGAAGTGACGTTGGCTAGTGGGAAGAAGAAGGAAGAGACTGGTGCTCTTTCTCGCTCTCTTTCCTGAGGACTCTGGTGGAGAAGGGAGCTGGAAATGTGCTCTCCCTTTAATAGATAGGAATCTAGGCCTTTCCTTCTCTCTTTACCAAATTCTTATTCTCCTTAATAAATGCCTAAAAGTCTAACTCTTGCTAAAGCTTATAATTTATTGGCGACCACTCATTAGATATTTTAGACAGACTAGCTAGAATTTTAGCCCTTAACAACACCAAAGGAAGATGAGCAGCCCTGAACAGATCTCGGAAAGCCCTCACGCTAGAGGTGCACCCCGGCACACAGAGGAGCCATTGAGGGAAAGAAGGCAGGCAGCCCAGTGGCCACAGGTACCTGAAAGCTTCCTTGAGCAAGCCTGACCTGAAGAAGACATCACAAGAAGGCAGTAGCAGGACAAGGTGGGAGTAGAACAATAGGAACAACTCCACTGCCACTAAGGAGGGCCTTTGGACAGATCCTGGCGATACCTTTAGCTCGAGAACAATCACTCTCTACCTCAATAGGTAAAACAACCATAATCAGAATGTAACGGACTTGTTTACAGTCACTGTCCAACTGCAAGGATGAAATATCGACCTTTTGGTTTTGATCTGGTCTCAGTCTGGGGTTTTGTTGCTGTTTGGTACTCCCAGGTAATAAATGATCACTTCTGTAACTTGTGGTTTTAGGTAATTCCACAGAGCACTGACTTGCCTGGGATCACAAAGCTAGTAAGTCTCAGAGGCAGGGCCTGAACCTGTATCTCCCTGAGGCAGCCTTTTACCACTGTACAGCTCCTCAAAACAGTCACCATGACATAGAAAAAAACTCTCTCTCCCTTGTGTTCTCTCCTGAAGCAGCCAAACACTCTGTTGAGAAGCACTGTCACTTTAAAGGAAAACTAATTTCTCTGTGAGAAAATTGGAATCCATTACTATCATTGCCTTCTATTTCAACCATGTCTGTGGTATTTGCCATAGCATTCCCTGTTGAAATATCACAAATCAGATCTTTCTTAAGGGACTTTCACATAATAAACAGAAAATAGCAGCAAGGGAGAATTCTCTTCCCAGTGATTCATTGCTTTTAAAGCAAGAAGACAGTCCCAGTTCTAATCTCTTTCATTCCCTTGTTGCTCTAGGACACAAAAAGACAAAAAAGTGTCCTTTTGGGTGTCATATAAAAGCAAAATTAGGAACTCACAAAGAAATTTAGCAGATACTGCTATCATGCTGGCTGTGTGTTGATATTTCCCCAGCCAAGTAGAAAAGCCACAGGTTTCTGGAATGAGAGGAAAAGGGACAGACAGTGATTTTGCCTTTGCTTTCCTGCCCTCCCTCTTCTGCTAATATAAGGCCTTTAAATCATTTTTATTGACTTCCCTTATTTATTGAATCCACAGGTGTACAGCCAATGCCTGGCAGTGAATGTGGAGTAGTGATTTCTTATTATACTGATTCCCGTTAATAAGTGTTACAGAACCATCTGGTCAAAGCAGCCCTTTCATTTCTCAGGTTTGAAATAACATACTCCCTACCCTGAATGTAAAATATGCCTGCCCCCTTTCATGCCTAAACTATAGAGCAAGTCCTTTTCGTAAAAATGGATCTACAGACATACCTCTTCTCTAGTCCCCTTAGTCTTTTTAGAATGTATTTCCTATGAGAGCCTTCTGCAAAGAAAGACTAGCTTACCAGTCCACTCCATAGTCAAGCCAATGCATCTAGTTTTTGAAAAAAAATGAAACAAGCCAAAAACCATAACCAAAAAAGATTTGTAGATATTTCTGTCATATATATGCATATACATATACACACATATATATATATACATACATATATATATAATGTTGGGGGGAATGTGGGAAAACTGGGATATTAATCCACTGTTGGTGGAGTTGTGAACAGATCCAACCATTCTGGAAAGCTATTTGGAACTATGCCCAAAGGGCTATAGAACTGTGCACACCCTTTGATCCAGCAACACCACTGCTAGGTTTATGTCCAAAAGACATCCCCAAAAAGAGAAAAAGACTATACAAAAATACTTGTAGCAGCTCTTTTTGTGGTGGCTAAGAACTGGAAATCAAAGGAATGCCCATCAATTGAGGAATGGCTAAACAAGCTATGGAATATGATTGTGATATAATATTATTGTTCTATAAGAAATGGCTAGCAGGATTATTTCAGAAAGGCCTGGAAAGACTTGTATGAACTAACATATAGTGAAGTGAGCAGAACCAGGAGAATGTTGTGCACAGTGACAGAAATATTGTTTGATGAAGAACTGTAAATGACTTAACTATTCTCAGCAATACAATGATCCAAGATAATGCCAAAGGACTAATGATGAAGCAGACTATCAACCTACAAAGAAAGAACTAATATTAATTTATCACAGACTGAAGCATGCTATTTTCATTTTTTTCTTTTATTCAAGTTTTATTATACAAAATGGCTAATGGTAATATTTTACATAATTGTGCATATATAACTTATATCTGTTTTCTGCCTCAGGGAGGGAAGGAAGGAGGGATAAAATTTGCAACTCAAAACTTTAAATAAAAATGATTATTATTTAAATATATATTTATTATACTTCCTGTATATTCCTACAATTATTGTTATTATTGATAATAATAGCCAACATTTATATAATACTTCAAGATTAATAGAGTCTTATATATGCATTATCTCATTTGATGCTTACCACAACCCTACTGATGGGTGCTATTATTATCACTATTTCACACATGAGAAAACTGAGGCTGAGAAAGTTTAAGTGACTTATACAAGGTCACACAACTGGCAAGGCAGGATCAAAACTCAGGTCTTACTTATTTCAGGTCCAGAGCTCTATCAATCCGATCTAGCTGTATAAATCAGTAGCGAGGAATCCACAATTTTCTATACAAAGATTTACTCTAATAATATAAAAAGGCCCAAACTATTGATAGGTAGGAACTTTTACTTTACCTTACCTAAATAAAAAGAATACCAGAGAATGGAAGCCCAAAGAATTAAGTCAAAGTCTCAGTTCTGCTATATATTAACAGTATGACCTTAGGTCCTTTATCCTCTCTGAAACTCAATGTCTTCATCTCTAAAATGGGAAGAGTGACTAAGTAATTCACAAAATGTGTGTGAGTACAGAATTTTCCCTTATTCCTCTTCTATACAAATTGTAAAGTGATATATAAATATGAGTTGTTGTTTTTATTATTTTTAATTTTTTATTGTTGTTGTTATTATTATTACCATAAGTTGACTTTTTCAAAGGACAACAAAAAATATGACCCCCTTTCCAGAACTACTGAGAAGCGATTAGTGTAGTATGAGGCTCCTTCTATTCCACTGTCTCTCAAACTGTGTCCCCAATGACTTTGTTCATTTATATCTCCTCCATTCAAGCTTTGTATTGTTGGGCTTCAACTTTCACATTTGTAAGATTCAGACTATGTAGGGTTCCGTCTATGCATCACTTCTATAGCCTTCAGATTCTCAATTCCATTACTCTGTTCTTTTCAATATTTAACCACTGTAGCCAGAAAATAAGACTGTAGAATATCTTTAATTTTATAAACAGCTGATAATCCAAATCTTCCTGAACAAGCTGTATTTTAGGGAAGAGATATTGGACTACACATTCCAAATTATGAACCTCCACTCCCATGTCAAAACTGCAAATTCGCATACCAATCCAGTCTGTCTGTGCGTGTATCTGTGTGTTTGTTTACTTACCCCTATTCACCTTTCCTAATTTAGTTTTAAGTAATGTCCAGTGTAAGATAGTCAAAGGCACTCACGACATTCCCCCAGCATTCATGGAAGTGTATTCATTTATGCTTTATTATTTTTATGTGTGTTCTTTTTGGGACTTTGTTAAAGGTCACTGATTTTAAACCTGCACTTTCCCACATAAAACTAACTGGCCATATAAGGTTTCCGTTTTTGTGTTTTGTTTAGTAGAGCTCTTGAAGATTACAAGCAAGTCCCTAGACAGATTTGAATCGACTTAATTTGTACAATAAATGGAACAATGTCAATTACTTCCAGGCATGAAAGGGTAGAGAGGCCATCTTGGGGACACTCTGATTCTTTGGAAGGAACACCATTTTTTTTTTTTTTTTGCAGGGCAATGTGGGCTAAGTGACTTGCCCAGGGTCACATAGCTAGTGTCAAGTATCTGAGGCCAGATTTGAACTCAGGTCCTCTTGAATCCAGGGCCTGTGCTTTATCCACTGTGCCACCTAGCTGCCCCCTAGGAACACCATTTCAAACCGCAGTTGCACAATTTAGCAAGCTACAGGACAAAAAAAAAAAAAAAGAAGAGAAAAAAGAAAAAGAAAGAAAGAAATGGTCTATTTGTAGAGACAATCAAACTGGTGGAATCTTGGCACATGATTTTCATCAATGACTACTTTAAATACCTACTACCAAACTTGAGAAAATTTATAGAAATTCTAGGACAGAGTTCTCAAGGGAGATTTCATGAGACCTTTGTTACAATAACCTTGTAAGGTAAGCAGATGATGGAGTGGTGGTGGCACTGGTGGGAATATTGTTATTATTGATCACATTTTCCAAATGAGGAAATTAAGGTTTAGACAGATTATGTACCTTGCTAAATGGTTTCCACACTGAGATTTCTCCTCCCACTATTACAGAACAACCCTTCTAGATGGAGTATGGCAAAGTTGCCTAGGATAATAAGTGAAATGACATCCATATTCACCTAACTCATGTGTGTTAGAATCAGGATTTAAACTCAGGTCTTTCAGATTCCTAGGCCGGTCCTCCATCTACCACACCATGCTCCCTCTCACTCATAGACCACCAGAGCTGTAAATCTAATAGTAAAGCAATTATTAATTACTAGATCTCTCAAGGGAAAAAACAACTGTGCAGTTAAAGCATTCTCAATGCCCCCTAAACAAATGGATACAATCCCTTATGGATGTTAAGGAGATTATAATCTAAACTTCACTCAATTCCCATTCATAGCCATGCCATATAAAGGAGACATATAAAGAGTAAACATAGTTGTTTTCAAATCAATGGCCCATTGGTTTAAAAATATTTAAAAGCAAACTTCCTTATTCCTTATAAAGAAGTATTCTTCCAAATGAAGATCTGCTAATGGTCCTTAATGCAGACTGGAGATCTGAGAAGTCTCTCTGCTTGGCCATGGGATTGGGACTGCCTTGACAATTCTGTTCCAAAAGCTCCTCTTTTATCTCTTTTCATGACCCACAAATAATCCCCATATTTCCATCCATGAATTCTTCCTATGGCCTTGCTCTTTTACCCTCCAGATTCCCAACAGTTTTCTGAATGGGTGATTCCACCACTCTGTGGCCTGTCAGACGGCATTGTGAGCAATGAAGTCCATACTCGAGCATCATGGGAAATAGGGTCTTCAGTTATTTTCTCCTTTATAATTTCCTGTAAAAGACTATAAAGGAATCACATGTGTGCAGTATATTAAAGTATTTTATGAACGTAAATATAGGCAAATAGGTTTTTACATAATCCAAGCTTGCTTGGTTGTTTATGTCTTTAAACTAAATACCATTTAGAGACACAGAATAGTATTTAAAGGCAGCATTGCATAGTTGGATAGAACACTGGATTCAAAATCAGGAAGACCTGGATTCAAATTCTTCTCAAGACATTTAATTAGTTCTGTCATTCTGAGATAAAGACAAAAATAAAATAGTTCCTGACTTCAAAAAGTTTAGAGTCAATCAGGAGAGACAAGTATAAGTATATACCGAATATATACAAACACAAAGGGATTTTGTAAGGACATGGATGAGGATCATTCAATAGTATTTTATTTCATTTTTTTCCAATCACATCTAAAGATAGTTTTCAACATTCCTTTTTGTAAGATTCTGAATTCCACATTTTTCTCCCTCCTTCCCCCTTCTGAAGCCAGCAAACAACTTGATATAAGTGATACATTACAATTATGTTAAACATATGATGATCTTTCAAAGATCACTTAGAAAGAACAAGCTGACAGAAAGAAGAACCAAGAGGCAATAATGACAAGGATATCCAGGGATCAGTACAAAGGAGTTGGTTAACATTGTCAGACAAGGCAGAAAGATCGAGGATGGTTATTCATCCTTCTGAGTGAATCGTATATGAAGAACATCAGAAAAAAAGACATTAAGATATTCTGATCAACCTCTCCTTACAGCCCACACTGCCATAGAAATAGATAAGTTAAAACCTGTGTTGTTTTTTCTAGAGTGCCAAGCAAAAAGTGTTCATTTTTCCTGGTAATGATTCTAGGATTCAACTAAACAAGCTTCTCAAATACTTCATAACACCCTTCACTTTTCCCTTGGGTTGACTAATATTCTTTCTCATATAAATTTTTAGCTTTGGCTCAGGCCATTGTCCATCCTCTCTGTGGGCTTAAAAATCCAAATGAATCACACCTAATCTTTTCTTTCTTTCTTTAAAAAAATACCACAGCTGCAAGCTGTTACTGACTGTGGCAGGAGCAAGGGAGTATGTTTCTGGCAACATTAAACCTCTCCACTAGTCAGTATGATATCCAGAAGTCTGTAAAGTTCTCTGACAGTTGTAGGGCCAAAGAGAGCTGTGTTCTCATTCAAAGCTAGAAGCTGGCCCTCAGAGGGGACTTCCAGAGAAGTGCTTATGAGGCCCTAGAAACATCAGAGAATATGTCAGCTTAAGGAGGCTAATTTGACTTGTGGAATATTCCACTAGCAGAATTGTTAAATGCCTGGTGAGTGAGCTCTGAATATCTGAGGATCACAGCGTAGGTCCATTTCTATGGCAATGGTCCTTTGGTTTATTTTTCTAGTGGTTATGATGGGATGTCTTTTTAAATTTCATTTTTCTTAATTACATGTGATTTTTTTAACATTTTTTTTTTAGTTTGAGTTCCAAATTCTTTTCCTTCCTCTATTTCTTTTCCTCCTTGAGGAGGCAAGAAATTTGATATAGATTATACATGGGGAAGACATGCAAAACATATTTCCATATTAACCATGTTGGAAAAAAAAGAAAAACAGAGAAAGTTGAAAAAGAAAAGGTATGTTTTCATCTTCATTCAGACTCCCTTAGTTCTAGCTCTGGAGGTTAGGTAGCCTTTTTCAGTATGATGGGGTATCTTGAGTCTATGCCTTTTCACCCAGTTCCCTTATAATCAAGGTAGGTAGATGAGTGGAGTCATGGAGCATGGAACAGGTTTTTTGTTTGTTTCTAATTGACTAGTACAGCATCAATGAATGTAGAAATCTAACCCATGCTCTTCATAAACATTCCTGTTTTGATTTTTTGGTTTTTTCTGTCAGTATTGACTAGTACATACACCAAAAAGTAATGGTTTTTTACTGGTAATTTGTTTAAAATCATCCATTTATTACTATGTTTTGGTTTTATTTTTTTTACCTTGAAGAGAAACATGAAGCAAGATTAAAATTATGTTTAAATGTATATGCACCTTATATTGACCTCATTGTAAAATGTCTCTCTTAACAGCCCCCACATATACATATAAAAAGAATTACTTTTTTTTTTGGTGAGGCAATTGGGGTTAAGTGACTAGCCCAGGGTCACACAGCTAGTAAGTGTTAAGTGTTTGAGGCCAGATTTGAACTCAGGTTCTCCTGAATCCAGGGCCAGTGCTCTATCCACTGTGCCATCTAGCTGCCCCTAGAGAATTACTTTTTTTTTTTTTTTTTTTTGCGGGGCAATGGGGGTTAAGTGACTTACCCAGGATCACACAGCTAGTAAGTGTAAAGTGTCTGAGGCCGGATTTGAACTCAGGTACTCCTGACTCCAGGGCCGGTGCTTTATCCACTGTGCCACCTAGCCGCCCCCGAGAATTACTTATTTTTAATGAGCACAAGTCTACCCAAAGTCTTAAAAGTAGCAACCTATTGGTACAGGATATTATCCATCCATCCATCTATCTATCTATCTATCTATCTATCTATCTATCTATCTATCTATCTATCTATCTATCTATCTCTATCTGTCTGTCTGTCTGTCTATCTATCTGTATATGCACTTGTAGCATATATGAGTGTGTGTGTGTATGTGTGTGTGAGGTTGGTACAGTGAATAGAGAGAGCACTGGCCACAGAGTCAAGAGGTCCTGAAATCAAATCTCAGCTGATACTTACTAGTTGTGTGACCCTGGGCAAGTCACTTAACTCCAATTTCCTTAAACATCCGGGGCCATCTCCAATCATCCTGATGTATATCTTGCCACTGGACCCAGATGGCTCTGGAGGAGAGAGTGAGGTTGGTGACCTTGCACAGCCCTCTCTCACATAAATGAAGTTCACTGCAAGTCCATGGTCCTCTTTGAGAATGGAGGCCAAACAACAACAACAAAAATAGATTAGATAGATGATAGATAGATAGATAGATAGATAGATAGATAGATAGATAGATAGATAGATAGATAGATAGATAGATAGATAGATTACTGTTACTTTTAATGCAAATATCATTCCCATACCTCTCAAACTCTGGGGTCCATTAGAATCCTTACAGATACTTTCCCTCCCTCTATGCAGTCCTAGTTAGAGAAATAGATAAGGGCATATGTCTATTTATGTGAAAGGCCCATTACCAAATGACTCATAATTTATATTTGTTTATGCCAAGGCTTCAGTCATGGAAATAGTGATAGGGATATTTTGTACATCTGTCACTATAATATGGCAAGACCATGATATTACAAACACTTATTATCTTTGTCAGCAAACAACCTCTTATAATGGACATTTATAATCACTGGAGTGATATTTTACCCTTTCCTTTCTCTTTCTCATTTGAGTAACTAGGGAAATTAAAATGTTTCTGCCCATGATACTTAATAAGTGGGATGAACTTGATAACTAGGAGAGACTGGAAAAAAGAGAAAAAGAACTGGCAGTGTGAGGATAGTGGTGACAATTGGGAAAGGGGGCAAGTTTGGAGCACTTTGCCCTCATCTTGCACTGGTGATGTAGAATCCCAAAAACAAATATAAAAATTTGCTTTTATTTGCCTGGAGAAACTTGTATATTAGGTGAGTATGTTTTGAACACATGAGGAACAGCATGAAACTTGAAAGAGAAGAAGGGGAAAGGAAAGAAGGAAGGAAGGAAGGAAGGAAGGAAGGAAGGAAGGAAGGAAGGAAGGAAGGAAGGAAGGAAGGAAGGAAGGAAGGAAGGAAGGAAGGAAGGAAGGAAGGAAGGAAGGAAGGAAAGGAGGGAGGGAGGGAAGGAAGGAAGGAAGGAGGGAGGGAGAAGGAGGGAAAGAAAGGAAGGAGGAAAGAAGAATGATCTTTCATATTCTCATCTTTGAGTCACAGGAAGGAATATGCTAAGATAACTTTCATGGATAGGGGGGCCTTTACCAGAGCAATACTTAAATTGGGGCATAAATATCCTTGGGAATTTTTAAACATTTGTTAAAAATATTTCTAATATTATTAATTATGTACTTGTAGAGAACTCATAGGATCATAGATATAGAGCTAGAAGGGATCTTAAAAGCTATCTAATGCAACCCCCTAGTTTTATAGATGAGTTTATATATGATTCAGAGAGTTTAGAAGACTTGACCTAAGAATATGCCTTCCCTCTCCAATTCCTACACCACTTCTTTGCAGAGTAAACATGGGATTTACTGTCAGACTTGTTTGGGTAGTTTTGCAAATTGTCAGGGTGAGAAATATGTCTACATCTAATTAGTTTTCTTTGGTGGGTGACGCGACCCAAGACAGAAAAACTTCTCAAGATGTACCCAGTCTATCGACCAAGAGGTATTGGCTGAATACCCAACAAGTTCCAGGTACTGTAATAGACACTGGGAATACAAAGACAAAAGTAAAATGGTTTCTGCTCTCAAGGATCTTATATCCTATTGGGGGAGATAGGATGTACATATTCAGGCAAATGCAAAGCACAATCTAGGTAATCTTGGGGAGCTAAATGAACAGAAGCAGTAGCCCCTGTGTGTACCCAGGAAAAGACTCATGCAGAAGGCCATACTTGAACTGAGTCTTGAAGGAAACAAAGGCCTTTGTGTTGAGAGCTTCTATACACAAGGATTATTTATACTTCCCCCTTCACCTATTTCCTTCTTGCTGTTGTATGTACCTTTCATCACACACACCTACTACATTCACCTCTAACCAGATTATCATGTTCACGCCCTAGATACTACAGAGGCAGATGGGTCTTGGGAATATTGGGAATTGCAAAATCGAAGAACTGCACCTTGGTAATAAAGCCAGTATTCCTAGGGGGTCAAAGCAGCTCCACATTTTCTTGCAAGTTTTCATTCACCCTAACTAATTTTCTACTGACCATTGATAAACATGTGCTGATCTTTTTAATCAGTGACAACTGTGTACATATTTACAAACAGGTTCAAAAAAGAGAAGGATTCAATGTAATAAATCCATCATCTGCTTTGAAAACAACCAGTAAGTCACAAAATACCTGAATTACCACTCACTTCCTTTCTTCAAAGTTGTTCCTATATGTAAACAACCTACAGAACTAGTTACCAGGTCATACCCAAGGAATCTTATTCCTTCATTTCCTTAAATTGATAAATGACAATTATAACCCATCCTCACTCCCCACCCAAAATAGATAGAAACAGTGATGAGATCGATGTTTAGATAGCATTAGTGTCTACTAATCTTTGGCTACAATACAAATATGCATATAGAAAGTCATAGCTGAAGTGTGACCATTCCACAGAGCCCTCCCTTTTACCATGGTAACTAGACCAAGAAAATGGTGAGACCTAAGACATAGATTACTTTGGCCACCTATCTAGTGGATTAGTCTGGTATTTTTCTCACATAAGTCATCATAGGGATCTTTTTTTTTCCCCTTGCAATGATTGAGTATAGGGCTAAATGGTCTGACTTTTAGATTGGCTTTTTTCTTCTTTTCCACGTCTCTACTTTTAATCTTCTCTTCCATCTTAAAATTCTATTCTAAGATAAATATCGAGAAATGCTCCTTTAAAGCAACAAAGGAGCTAGTGTTTGATGTTGTCTTGAGTAAAAGTACACGTAGGAATAACCTTACTTTATGGGCATTTGTCTGGGACCTTTTAAAAGCAACCTTATCCATCATAAGGAAATCATACAAGCTGAACAGCATCGCTGCAAAGTTTCACTCCATTCATGTTACTTCTGATGTTTTAATGTATTGTTTTCACTCATGTCACAGCTGGAGAAGGGTTTCAGAGGGTGGCAGACAGCTAATCGTTGTTACAACTTGCCATATAAAATGGCAGAATATGGTTTCAAATGGGTTGTGATTCAACATGATACTTAGCATCATTGACAGTCATGTGACAGTTAAGAAGGTGCGTATTAAAAAAAAACAAGACAAAAAATGAATATACCTCTCCATAGGTTTGCACCCTTCTAAGTCTAAAAAAAATGGCATTGGCTTCATAAATGTAGCCTGTAAGATCTTAGAGATATTGGTTTAAAGAAAGAGGAAAGTAGACAAGGCACTCCTTTGCAGAGGATCTGTGCTTGCATTGGGAGGCATAGAGAGGTACCAATGAAGTTTTTAAAGGAAAATAACAATTAAATATTAAGGAAATGAGAGAAGAGAGGGGGAAAAGAGAAGAGGAGAGGAAAAGGGAGGGAGAGGAGGGGAGAGGAGAGGAGAGGAGAGGAGAGGAGAGGAGAGGAGAGGAGAGGAGAGGAGAGGAGAGGAGAGGAGAGGAGAGGAGAGGAGAGGAGAGGAGAGGAGAGGAGAGGAGAGGAGAGGAGAGGAGAGGAGAGGAGAGGAGAGGAGAGGAGAGGAGATAGCTTGGATGAAACGTGATAAAAGGAGAAGTTTCTTTTAATAAGAAAAATCTCTTTACAGTAAATACCTTTCAAAATATTTCAGTGAGAAAGTTCTGCCACTTACATTTCATCATTCCAATACATTCTGGATTTCCTATAAAATTATCATAAATGTCACCCTTTCTCTACAACATCTTAAGTACCCTTTTCTTCAGCACAGAGCAGCTCCTTCCTGTACTTCAAACTCACATGGGTTCAACAGGTGAGTGAATTTCAATTTTCTTCAGGCTTCCAGCAACACTATCATGCAGAACCAAAGCCTGAATTTGCTTACCACATACCCGTTCCTGAATGTAAAAAAGCCTCATTAAACAAGGTAGACACATTTTCTTAGTGGAGTGTTAAAATACATGTGATGTAATGGATATTTCCACAAATGGCAACATTAAACTTAAATGTGTATCAACATATGAAGCATAACTAAATTTATGAGCATTCCACTACAGAGGAAAGAATACAGTCTTCTAAAATTGACTCATGCAAAAGAAATTCATAATTGTAAAATATTTTAGTATCTGTTAAACTCAGTGGCACATAGATAATAGTCTCCTCTAGAACAGTGGAGGTAACGCTGAACTTCTAATTAAAAAAAAAACAAAACTAAATCGCAATGATGTTACTTACTATCTGTGTGAGTTTAGGAAAACTACAAGTTCCCTGGGCCTCAGTTTCCTTGTGTGTAAATAAGGGAATTGAACTAAAAAATTAAATTTTGTCATTGGGGATCCCAGAACTAAAAAATTAAAAGAATTAGAAATTCTAAAGAATTTTTTTAAAAAGTGTTACCTGTTTAATTAATAATTTGTCATGTGACCTTCAATAGATCAATTAATGAAATTTTGGCTCATTTTCATTATTATTATTAAATAGCACTTTGAGGAGCCCATTTTGTCATTGGGGATCCCAGAACTAAAAAATTAAAAGAATTAGAAATTCTAAAGAATTTCTAAGCTATATATCCATGATTCTTTGAATCATTCAATCTTTATATTTCTTAGAATCTGTGAAAGAAAAGATTTCTCTGAGCTTGATCAGACTTTTTGACAGGGAGAATTCAATACAGCCATTGAAACATCTGCAAGAAATATACTTTTCTGCTTGCTATCCAAATGAGAATAAGATAACCATCAAGAAAATATGCCCCTTTTTTCTAAATTCACCACTTTTTCAAACTCACTAAAAATTAATGCATTTCTAGGACAGCTTGTATATTTTTAAAATTTCTAATGGCTTACAGTTGAACTCCTAAGAAAAATTGCATCAATTTCAATAAAGCTAAAAATGATGTAAAATTCACCCATATTTCCCATTGGGGTTGATTTAATAGAATATAGAAGAAATGTTTTCCAATATGAAATATTTTTAAAATACAAAAACAATATTAGCAAATGCTCTCCAGTTTGGACAGGAGATCTCGTTCCAAGACATCTGCATTTGTTTCATTGTCATCAAAAGACAGCTTTATTGCATGAGTTGACTATGCATCTTAAAATTAAATACTTCCCAAATGAGTACAAAAAAATACACTGGCCAAAACATTGATCAAAATACAAATAACCATTTTACTCTTAACCATTCAAACCTCAACAGCAATTTGTGCAAAGTTAATTTCTTCTGAACAAAAGGCAATAAGGAAACTTAATTGCAATGTGTTTAGTTTGCTGTCTCTTACGATTTTCCTAAATTAACATTTTCTGGAGTTCAATTTAGAAATAAAAAGAAAACCACACTATATAATTTTTTAAAAAGTGTTACCTGTTTAATTAATAATTTGTCATGTGACCTTCAATAGATCAATTAATGAAATTTTGGCTCATTTTCATTATTATTATTAAATAGCACTTTGAGGAGCCCATTTTGTCACTGGGGATCCCAGAAAAGCTAGCTCCCCTGGGATTCAGTGAGATAACACCCACGTACATTCACAACTCACAGGGAACTATTAATGTATTTATTTTTACTAGTTATCCAGAGGATACATTACTTTAAAACAAAAGAAATTTAATCAAGGAGCATAGCAAATAAAGTAAAAAGAAAAGATTATGTTCATGAACACATGGCTATAAATTCCCCCACAGGTTATTACACCAGCAGTTGGAATGGCATATACTCAAATAATATTTGTGACCAGAGAACATGAATCAAGGGCACACACCAAGAACCAATGTGGTCTGGATATACATACGAGTAGTATTCACGTAGATGTAGTGTGTGGCTATGACATGTGCATGGATGGCACAATTAAAATCTCTAGTATTGTATGCCAGCTGATGTCTTCTAGTAATGGAATTCCAATGCTTTCTGCTTTTCCTTCCTAGATGTCCCTTTTCTAGTCTCCACTGAGCACTAGATATTGCTCCATTGACCATGGCTGGCACTTCCACTGGGTTAATCTTTTCTTTTCTTTTCTTTTCTTTTTTTCTTTTCTTTTCTTTTCTTTTCTTTTCTTTTCTTTTCTTTTCTTTTCTTTTCTTTTCTTTTCTTTTCTTTTCTTTTTTTCTTTTCTTTTCTTTTCTTTCTTTTCTTTTCTTTTCTTTCTTTCTTTCTTTCTTTCTTTCTTTCTTTCTTTATTTCTTTCTTTCTTTCTTTCTTTCTTTATTTCTTTTTTTGCAGAGCAATTGGGGTTAAGTGACTTGCCCAGGGTTACACAGCTAGTAAGTGTCAGGTGCCTGAGGTCGAATGTGAACTCAGGTCCTCCTGAATCCAGGGCTGGTGCTCTATTCACTGCACCACCTAGCTGCCCCAAGGTTAATATTTTCTGCTGGGCTCTTCTTGTGGTCATTAAACATCTATTTACTACAATTTTTTGGACTTCATCTATTCAGGACCATTTAAGGACTATCTTGGTTCCCTCTACTAAGGTTTATTAATAGGAATGTATGGATCACCTAGATTTGATGGAGCTGCTTTATTATCCAAATGGATTTTATGAGACCCTGGATTAATAGGAGCAAAATGCCTTTTGCTCAAAGACTTGAAACTGAAACCAGACAGTCCCTATTTACTTTCCCCAAGAGAATAAACAAACTTAAATGTCCCTTTGAAATTCTTATTCACTATCTTCTTTCCCAAGAAAGTAAATCAATCATGTTGTTCTCCTGATCAGCTATCTAGACCTCCTGGTCTTTGATAATACCTTTCCAGTTTCCACACAATCTAACCACAGCATCTGCTTTAAGTAGAGATGTTTAACTGATTTACATTTGTAGTATTTTGCTTTGAGTTGACTTGTATCATGCTATTGAAGTTATTCTGTAACCTGTGAGCAACAAAACTTTAAAAGCCCTTAGAAAGAGGAAGTCTTTGGGGCTAGCTGGTGGTGCAGTGGATAGAGTACTGGACCTGGAGTCAGGAGGACCTGAGTTCAAATTTGGCCTCAGACACTTAACATTAACTAGCTATGTGACCCTAGGCAAGTCACTTAACCCCAATTGCCTCACAAAAAAAAAAAAAAAGGAAGTCTTTGAGCTCCCTTCTAGCATAATCGTGTTATATTTCTTCTTGGGACAAAATAAATTGGTATTATGTTTTTTCTGTCTGTCTCTGAACTGGTTTTGTTCTGTAGGAGACATGCCTTTGATCTGTTTTTATTTTTTTGTAGGAGATATTATAAAATTAATTTCTCTGATCTGTTCATTATATTTTTGTAGGAGATAGGCAGAATAAAACATATTTAATTATCAACAAGTTAAATGACTTGAAAGCTCTCTCTGAAAAGGACTGGCTGAAAGCTTTTTTTGTTCATAAATACATGTATGAGCTACAATGCCAAGCTATGAACTGAACAAAAGCCAGTAGACTCCCATGTTAAAATTGGGCCTATTCCTTTGATAATCTGTGTCTGATGCTGATTTGAAGTTTATTGTCCCAACCAACTCTAAGACTAAGGTTGGAAGTTCTTTGTAACTCCTATTTATTCCCTTTTGGTGAGATGATGCCTTCTGTCAATCCATTTTAGATTATTCTGCTAAAGAAACCCTAAAGGAAATTGGTGGGATGTGGCTGGGAATTTCTTTGCTTCTAAAATTCTCTCTGGATTGGCATGCAAATGAAAGGTAATGGAAAGCTAAAGCCTTTGCCCTCTACCTTCTCAGCTCACATTCCTGCCTTTCTTAGATATATTCACCAATGACTATCTCCTCTATTTGCACTTTGAATACCATCCCAAAATGTTGTATTTGTTCTCTATTTTGGCCAACACAAAACTTTACTGTCCTCCCATACATGAAATAGGTATTATGTTTGCTACCTCTACCATAGGAAACTTTTATGTCTCAGTGGGTTAGGGGAAATGTGTTTCTTCTTTTTTTAGCAAATAGATTTTTATTGATTTCATGCATTAACTAGATTCCCCTTGTATTCATCTGAATTCTAGAGAAACGTCTATAGTAAAGAAAATTTTTTAAAAGAAAAAGATAAAAATTCAGCAAAATCAATGAATATAAACAAAAACTTGACATTACATGCAATGTTTCACACCCATGGACCTTCTACCTCTGCATATAAATGGAGGGGGATTATCTTCTCAAAACTCTTCATTGGGCACAAACTAGTTCATTATAATTTTGGAGCATTCATCTTTATTTGGTGGTGATTATTTTTTTCAATCTATATTGTTGTGGTCACTATGAATATTATTCTCCTGACTCTGCTTACTTCATTTTGCATCAGTTTGTGTAAGTCTTTCTATGCTTTCCTGTATTTATTATGTTTATCATTTCTTTTTTTAAAATTTTTAAATTTTTTTTAAATTAAATTTAATTTTTTGTGGTTCAATGAGGGTTAAGGGACTTGCCCAAGGTCACACAGCTAGTAAGTGTCAAGTGTCTGAGGCTGGATTTGAACTCAGGACCTCCTGAATCCAGGGCTGGTGCTTTATCCACTGCGCCACCTAGCTGCCCCCATGTTCATCATTTCTTATAGCACAGTAGCATTCCACTGTAAAGACTATTCCCTTCACCCTCCATATAATATTTTAAACTGAGGCATAATCTCTCTTAATGGAATAGATCTCACTTTCCCCAAAGCAGAAGCCTGGAGGACATAATGGCCAGTTCTCCAGAGAATGCAACTTTCATTTGGAGAAATAAAAGATCTAGAGCATCAAGGGAAATCACAAAAGTGCTGAGAATGAAAAGGAAATAGCACTTCCAGAACTCAAACTGTATTATAAAGCAGCAATCCTCAAGGTATTGGTAAACACAGAAAAGATTAAGTAAACAGACTAGACAAGAATTAGAAAAAAATAGAATTCAATAATCAAATGGTTCATAAACCCCAAAACATAAATTAATTAGGAACTTTGTAATTGATTAAAACTAACAGTTTATCTCATATTTCACAACAAATTAAAAATGGATATTCTAGATCTTTTATTCCTCCAAATGAATTATGTTATTATTTTACCTATCACTCTCTATAAGGTTTTCAAGGAGTAGTTTGTTTGATATGGCATTAAATCTTAAAATGAACTTTGATAGTAATGTCATTTTTATTACATTAGCATGAGCACTTAATATGTCAGCAGTTACATTGTTACTTATTTCTTTAAGGAATAATTTGCAATTGAAGCTATAATATTATTTAATGTGCTTGTCTTGATTAGCTGACAAATAGTTGGAACTCTTCTGTAATTATTTTGAATGGAATTGTCCCTTAGTTTTTCTTGCATCTTCTTGTTGTTATATAGAAGTATTATTGATTTTATTGGTTTATTTTGTATCCTGTAAGTTTGTTGAAGTTATAGTCTTATTTTGTTTGTTCATTTATTCAGTCTGCATTCATTAAGCAAGTATGATATGATAAGCGTGGGAAAACCCTGCCCTCAAGGAACTTATATTCTAACAGAGGAAGTTGAAAGGGAGGAGGAAGGCATCCATGTAGGGACATGATGAGAGGTCTATATTGAACCTATAGTTTTTTTTTTTCTTTTTTCCACTCTTTATACCTTTAATTTCTTTCTCTAATCAATTGCTACCATTTCTATAACTATAATAAATAATAGCAGGGAGAGAGGGCAAGGAGTAGCTTTATGCCTATATCTATAGGGAAAGATTCCATTTTACCTTCATATGATGCTTGTTTAGGTTTTTATGTAAAAACTTTATGATAATGAAAAGAAGATATGCCTATGCCTATACTTCGTAAGATTTTTAGCATAAATAAGAGTTATACTTTGTCAAATATTTTTCTTAGCCATTGAAATATTCATGTGGCTATGGATGTTTTATTTTTATGTTCAATTATTTAGTTGTTTTCCTAATGTTTAACTTTCTTGTAAGCATAGTATACATCTAACTTGGTCATAATTATTTCTTATACAATATACTACAGCCTGTTGGACAGGATTTTATTTACCATTTTTCAATTGTTACCCCTGAATGAAATTGGTTTGAAGGAGAAAAAAAAAACAAAATTGGTTGAAAGGTCCCCCCTTTGCAGAGGTCCCCTCACTCAGTAAGTATGACTATATTGATCTCATAAAAAGAGCATAATAGTATACTTTCTCAATATTTGAGAATAATTGACATAATATTGACATTAATTGTGCTTTTAAAGTAAATTAGTTGGACAAGACAAGTCTGCTCAAAGGAAGGAGAGAAGGAAAAAGGAAAGAAAGGAAAAGAAGGAAGGAAAGAAAGAAGGAAGAAAGGATAGTAGTTATTAAATAAATACCATGTGCCATGAAATTTTCTAAGCACTTTATAAATTTTATCTCATGTGATCCCCACAACAACCTGGGAGATAGATATTATTATTATCCCTGTTTTATAATTTTTTGAAATTGAACCAGTCAGACATTAAGTGCTTTACCCAGTGTCACAAAGTAAGTTATCTATGGCCAAATTTGATCTTATCTTCCTGACTCTAGGGCCACTGCATCATCCACTATACCACCTAAGATACAACTAAATTATATTAGCCCCAAGTCTAACAAGAAACCTGGAATTTTACCAATTGATTTTACTATTTTTCAGGCAGTAGCCACAGAAGACATGAGATGTAATTGAGTTGTTGAACCTATGAGTACTTAACTGAGGATAGCCAGCCCTTTTCATCTCTAGCGCTGGGCCCTGTGATAATTAAACATACAAGACACATAGTCTCTGGGTGATTTAATCATTTTATTAATATGCCAACAAATTATTAATAAAAGGATGATTATTTGGCTAGCTATCTCAGACCAAAGACCCCTAATGGAAGGGGGGTCACAGATTATATGCCCTTCGAGGAGGACATGTTCCTGAGGGATGCCCAACCACCTCTGATTGGTCAATTTAATTTGGAGTTAGGCTATATTAAAATGAAGAGCTGATAGCAGACCCCGCCCCCAACTTAGAGCTAATTGTTAATCTTCACCCAGACCAGATGTTTTTATTTCCCTAAAGAGAATATAGAAGGGTCATTATTATCTTATCAAGATTCCTAAAAGTTTATAGTCCTGACTAGGACCAAGGAGAGTTGACTTTATTTTACCACGAAGGACTTTGGAATGGAGGGAAGTCAGGATTAAATTTCCAAAATTTTAATTACAAAAATAATTTCTTACAGCCCAGAATATGACTACAATAATTATCTTGATTCTAAAGAAATATGTGATGGAAAAAAGTGCTACTCTTCTTTTAGTATCCAATTGCTGTCCAGATTTAAAGGTTTCCTATACAAATAAGTTCCTTGATTAAGATTATATTCATCTCATGAAGTTCCGTGAAAGATGCCTTAGGTTCCAAAGATGTTATTTTATTCTTGTGTTCAAATGAATCATTATAGTAATTAGAAGCTCTATTGGACCATAATGTATTATTACATGGAGAAACCTACTAATATTAGGTAATGACTAGAAGTGACTCCTGAATTGACACCAAGACATGAGAAATGTCAAATCTCCTAAAATTTTCAATTTTATGGCACATTTCCATTTACAAATATTATAATTGGTTTTGTTTTGATTATTCTCAGTTTATACATTTATCAGCTTTCTTGTGAACTAAATATTTATCTTTATATTCATAATTTTACTATATCAATTCAACAGTTTTATTTTAATCATTTTGCAAAAACATACAAACAAACCCTTGTCAACTAGTCAAGATTTATGGCTCTATTATTATGACTTTTCTTCAAATATTTTATAATGGATTATTATATTAATAAGAATCATCAGTTTCATAAACAGTTGGCTAAATAATTATTTAATTCACATAAAAATGTTATAGTTGATATTTAATTTTAGTAGCATTAATAAGCATGTTGTTATACGATCCAAAGTAGTTGTATTGGTGTAGTTTCCACTTAGATGTTTAATCATTTCACTAGCAACATAAATTGCCTACATTACTTTGCCAAAATCTGTTGCATTATATACTTAGGTTGAATTTTTATGAGAATCACCATAAAAATCCAGTCTGAACAATTGGCTTAGAACTATATAATAAATAGTTGACTTGAAAGATTTTTTCTCCTCCCTAGGTTACATTAAAATTTTTATTATGACCTTTATTATTTTTGTACCCTTTCACCCCATACCTACTCACATCATTGCATAGCAGCTTAGGAAGTCAACTATTTGTTGATTTATATACTATAGCTGCCACATCTGCTTTGACTCATTTTAATGTGTTAATGCATGTCATAGAGGCAATATGGCACAGTTGATAGAGGGCTGGTCTTAAGTCAAAATAACTAGATTCAAGTCCCATCTCTGATATACATGGGCTGTGTGAGTTAAAGCAAGTCATTTTACCTCTACGTGCCTACAGACAACTCTCAAAAACTACAAGTGCAATATTTGTATGGATATAGAGGGAGTTTCTTTATTGTAGTTCCCAATGCCAACAAAATAACAGATTCCAAAAATAGATGCACACATCTGATTGTGTGTTAGAACTAATATCTAAACTTGAAATAAGTTTTAAAAATATTTTTGAAGACATGAACTGAAAATTTTCATTTATTTTTGTTAGATTCCTATGTGGTTAATTCTTCACAGCTAAAGGAAATATAGATGTCTATGTATTTTTGTCTTTCTACATTCTATTTAATATTATTTTTCTTGCATGAATCCATCCTTCATAGCGATTGCACCCTTCATCTTTATCTTGGCTTACAAGGCTTCGTCAGTCTTTATACTCTGAATCTCTTAGAAGTTTTCAATACCTTTATTTATAAATCTGTATTTTAGAGCATTTTTATATGGCTATAGGTAGCTTTGATTATTTCACCTGAAAACTTCATGTTTTTTGATCATCTATCAATTGGGGAATGGCTCTTATTTTGATAAATTTAACTCATATTTTCTATGCATTTGAGAACTGAGGCCTATCAGACAAACTTGCTTCAATTTTTTTTTCACAATTACTATTAATAACTGTATTTTTCCCTCCATCCTATTCCCTCCCCATGACATTTACTCTATTTTCAATCTTCTTTCACCCTATCTCTTCTCAAAAGTGTTTTCCTTCTGACTGTCCCCTCCCCCAATCTTTCCTCCCTTCTTTCACCCCCCTCCCCAATCCCTTTTCCCTCCTCCTTTCCTACAGGGTAAGATAGATTACTATATCCAATTGAGTGTTTATGTTATCCCCTCTTTGAGCCAATTCTGATGATAATAAGGCTCACTTACTCCCCTGTACCTCAGCCATCTTCCCCTCTACTCCATATGCTTTTTCTTGCTTCTTTTATGTGAGATACTTTACCACATTCCACCTCTTCCTTTCCCTTTCTCTCATGGCATTTCTCTTACCCCTTAATTTTATTTTTTAAAAGATATCCTCCCTTCATATTCAACTCACACCTGTGCCCTTTGTCTAAATATACTCCAACCAGCTGCCCTAATAATGAGAAAGTTCTTATGAGTTACAAGTATCATCTTCCCATGTAGGAATGTAAACAGTTTAAGCTTTTAATATCACTTATGATTTCTTTTCCCCATTTACCTTTTTATGCTTCTCTGGGGTCTTGTATTTGAAAGTCAAATTTTCTATTTATCTTAGTTTTTTTTCATCACGAATGCCTGAAAGTCCTTTCTTTCATTGAATTCCCATTTTTTCCCCTGAAGGATTATAATATATTTTTATTAAGATTTTGTTTTGTAACCTATATTTTTTATTTCTTTTCTTTTCTTTTTCTTTTTTTTTTGCAGGGCAATAATGGGTTAAGTGACTTACCCAGGGTCACATAGCTAGTTAAATTTCAAGTGTCTAAAGTCAGATTTGAATTCAGGTCCTCCCGAATCCAGGGCCAGTGCTTTATCCACTACACTACCTAGATGCCCTTCCCTGAAGAATTATACTCAGTTTTTCTGGGTAGGTGATTCTTGGTTGTAATCCCAGTTCCTCTGCCCTCCATAATATCATATTCCAAACCCTATGATCCTTTAATATAGAAGCTGCTAGATCTTGTGTTATCCTGACTGTGACTCCACACCACTTGAATTATTTCCTTGTGGCTGCTTGCAATATTTTCTCCTTGACCTGGGAGCTCTGGAATTGGGCTATAATATTCCTGGAAGGTATCATTTTTGGATCTCTTTTAGGAAGTGATCAGTGGATTCTTTCAATTTTATTTTACCTTCTGCTTCTGGAATATCAGAGAAATTTCCCCTGACAATTTCTTAGAAGATGATGTCTGGGCTCTTTTTTTTATTATGGCTTTCAGGTAGTCCAATAATTTTCAAATTATCTCTCCTGGATCTATTTTCCTGGTCAGTTGCTTTTCCAAGGAGATATTTCACATTGCCTTCTATTTTTTAATTCTTTTGGTTTTTCTTTATTGTGTCTTGATATCTCATAAAGTCATTAGCTTCCATTTGCTCAATTCTAATTTTTAAGGAATTATTTTCTTCAGAGAGATTTTGTGCCTCCTTTTCCATTTGGCCAATTCAGCTTTTCAAGCTGTCAATTTTTTTGTTTCATCATTTTCCTCCATCACTCTCATTTCTATTTCCATTTTTTCCTCTACCTCTCTTACTTTATTTTCAAAGTCCTTTTCAAGTACTTCTATGACCTGAGACCAATTCATATTTTTCTTGGAAGCTTTGGATGTAGGAGCTTTGACTTTGTTATCTTCTTCTGAGAGTGTATTTTAATCTTCCTTGTCACCATAGAAACTTTCTAGAGTCAGCATTTTTTTCTGTTTGCTCATTTTCTCAGCCTTTTTTTTTTCTTGACATTTTACTCCTTCTTACGGTGGGCCACTGCTTCCAGGGTGGAAGTCACAGTGTCCCAAGCTTCAGGGGGTTTGAGCAGCTGTTCTCCAAAATACTTCCAGGAATTTGTAAGTCCCTAGTTCCTCTAAGATGGTACAATTTAAGGAGAGGCACATTCATCCCTCCCCTGTCCTGTGCTTTGGTCTGGAAGCAACCATAGGTCCACTTCTCTGACCTCTAACCCCAAACCAAATCCTGCTCCACTGTGGCTGCAACCTCAGGTGTGCCCACACTCCTTCCCTGTCTGGGGAGTCACCCAAGACTGCAACCCATATCCAAGAATGGGCAAAACAACAGAGTCCTGCCTCAGTGCCAGCAGAGACTCCTGTAATCTCCCCCTGACCAATTGCTCAACCCCTTACCATCCATGGGCTGAGTTTCAGAAGCATCCACTGCCACATCTGATTTAGAGGCTCCCAAGGCCTGGTTCTCTGAGGCTGGGTCTGGGTCTGCTCAGTACACTCTACTCTCACCCTGGTACAACAGACCTTTCCTGCTGACCCTTTAAGTCATCTTTGGCTGGAAAACGATTTCACCCAGTCCTTTTGTGGGTTCTGCTGCTCTAGGAATTGTCCTATGACATTATTTGAAGGTATTTGGAAGAATCTTGGGGAGAGCTCAGGGAATTCACTGGCTTTCCTCCACCATCTTGGCTGAATCTGTATTTTAAAGGTGACATAGAACTTCAAATTATCCTTTGAGGATAAATGACGAATAATTGGTCTCAATTAGTGTCTTAAAATCATGGTTACTGTGGTTTAGTTTTAATTATTCTTTGCTTCATTCCCAAGAAGAATCAAAACTGACAAAGTGAATATGCCCACAATATGTCCTACTGTATATATAGTTTTTATTTCACAGTTATCTTCTCTTTAGAAAAATATCAGCTGATTTGAGAAAAGAATGCCCAAAGTTACCTTCTTCTGTCTTGATATGTCATCATTCCCTAGAAAATGAGTACATTTCATGACATTCACTGTCAAAAATCCAACCAATAACCACATATCACATTGACCCAAGTTTTTACAAAATAATGGCTCTATTGTTATGCTGTTGCATCAATTGTATTAACTTGGCTTTGGGAGTTAAAACTCTTTTTCAATGTTTTCCTACATTTAGAAAATTCATAGAATTAAAATATATTGATTAAGAATCACTTATGTAAGCACAATTTTAAAAATCAATTAAATGTTAATAGAAGTGGTAAGAGAGAGTTAGGAGCTATCTTTTCACAAGAAAATGTTTTATATTCTAGCATTTTTCCCCATTAAATGAGAGAAGTTGAAGCCAATCACTATCTCTATGAAGTTAAGAGCTATTTTATTATCTTTAGAATTAATATATCCAAAAGATGAAAAAATGTGATAACTTTCCCTAGTAGGAGTCTAAGGATTAAAGGAGTTATGTAATATAAAATTATTATTTTATAAAAGCTACATTTTGTTAGAAATAAATGAACTGCTATAACAGGATTCATAAAGTCATAGAATGCTAGAAATTAAATGAATATCATATGTTATAGAATTTTAGATTTGGAAGAGACCTAAGAGTCAATTTAGCATTGTGGTAAAAAACGGAAGTTTTAACTGAAATTTAAGAGTTAAACACATACTACTGAAATGGTTTTTGAAGGACCGCCCTTTTGGGGAGGAGACCATGAGGAAGAGCCCTGCGCCTGCTGCTGCCGGAGAGCATGGCCAAGCATGCGATACTTGCGAGATGCCAGTTTAAAACCGAGTATTTATTCAAGAATATTGAATAAACAGAATACACACTCTGGCTTCTGAGTTGAGTGTTGATGGCGCGTTCTGGTGATCGGCTCTGGTTCTCAGTGGCAGCACGCGTTTGACTCTGGTTCTCAGCCTGAGAGGCAGTTTTGGGATTCGGTGAGTTTTATAAAAGAATATAGACTAAGCTTAGATCTAAGACTATTCATTTGTTTTTCTACTTTCCTATTTCCCTATTTGGTATCACCTGTTTGTTGTCTAAACAATAAAGACTAATCCCTCTCTAATTAAAGCTCAGAGGCTTCTTTTCTTACTGGTCTCGGAGATATATAAGGGAAAAGTTAAAGGGGGGAGTTTAATGCTCTTATAGTCAATTTTAAATCTCACAGCATGATATACATGTACTGCAACAATCACCTCTGATTTCAGTACTCTGATCAACACACTGTCCGATAATGACTGTTCAATTAAGACCAATGGTGAAACAAAAAGGTGTTAGGCTACCAGTACAAAAGGAGACATACATTTTCAGATGTAGCAGGTGTGATCAGGAAAATCTTGATTGATTGTGCTGTCCTAGTGCACCTCCTTCATTTTGGAAGAAGATTCAAGGTAAAAGAAGAGTGAATCCTCAAGATGAATAAACCTGTAGTGGTTCCACTTCAGTTTTATTGACTGAACCAATCAATAAATATGAGTTCCTTTTTTGTTTTGGTTTTTTTTTTTCAATTTAATTGAGGGATTCTTCATTTTGATCAGGAACTAACAATAGCCTATACTCTATAATTTCATAATTTTGATGAATTTCTGGATACTTCCTCCTCTCCAGGTTTGTGTGACATTACTCTCTCTGTTCTTCTCTTACCATTCTGATCATTCTGTCTTTTCATACAGTGGTTATTCCCCTTGTTTTGTTTTACATAAATATGTCATAAGCATGCTATCTAAAGCATGACTTCATCCAAGTCCTTGATAAAATTAATAAATTTCAGGGCCACAGCAATTTCACTATTCATAGTCCTCCACATGCATTGGATTGTAAATTTGGAATTCAAAGGGATATTTGAAGTCATCTTGTACAAAACATTCACTTTACAGATGAAGAAATAAAGTTCAGAAAGATTAACTGACTTGCCTAACATCACACAGATATACTTAGAATAGTTGAATTTCGATCTCAGATCTATGAACAAAGAAGGCATGAGTGATTTTGTTGTTGCTTTACTAAAATCTAGGTAAACTGTATTTACAGCATTCCGTTGTTCTACTGATTTCATAGTCTCAGTAAAAAAAAAAAACTGAGGGGTTTTTTTGTGACTTTATTTTAAAGAAACTAAAGTGTTCCTCTGTGATTATTGCTTCCTTTTCTGAGTTCAGTAACCACCTCTTTAATAATATCTCCTTTAATTTTATCAGGATTCAACATCAAACTTGCTCACCTATAGTTTGCTGATTTTGTTCTCTTCCTACTTTCTACATTTTTTTTTTGCGAATTGGTTTTATATTTCTCCAATACTGCAGTTAATTTCTCTTCTATTTTGCACAATCTTTAAAAGATGATCAACTGTAGTTGAATTGTAATAACTACCATTTTTTGGTAACAAAATAGAGTTCATCTCAACCTCCTGAAATGATCAAAGATAGTTAGGTGCTGACTTATGATTCCCTTAATTATCTTGGGTTTGAAGACACTATAAGCTATTTTTGCTTTATCTTTTCCAGTCTAAGAACAATATATAAATAGTTCTGTCTTTTGACCATTGTCCAATATCATCCAACAATTGAGTAATAATCTTGTTCCTTCCTGGGTTCTCTACTGTCCCTCAATATAATTTATAAAAAAGAAACTACAACAAAAAATCCACTTTGTTGTTTTCTTGTTATTGTCCTTTGTCTTTCTTAGCATAATGTAACCTCCTTGAACAGCTGACACCCTTTTTTTTTCTCCAAAATTTTCAGCACTTCATATATACTGAGTTCTTAATAAATGGTTGCTGATTGAATTTTTTGGGTTTAGTCTTACAGACTGTATCCCACCTACCTATTCATCTCCCATCTCTGGCACAAGCCTTTTAAAGTCTAAGTTATTCAGGTTATAGAAAGTGCTGAGAAAATCTTAAAGTGCTACATAAATGTCAGTTATTATTATGCCATGAATTCCCTTTATATGCATATCATTCTCTCTGGGCAATTTTTCTTCCTCATAGTAATTGTTTCTATTCATGTCATTAGGATTTCATTCCTGAGAGCTGCCCATATCTCTTGTGTTGATTTTTTCTGTTGCTTTTAAGTTAAACAGACTGGGTCTAGATTGCATATCAGGTATGCTCAGCTTTCCTTGCTTTTAGCATGAATTCTAATGCGTAGCAAACACATGAAGAGAAGTCAGTCTTTCTAGCTCTAAAAGTTCTAATCTGAATTAATCACTTTAATCACAATGTTGTATGGCCACTGTTTCACTCTTTCACAAGCATAATGACAACTTTATCCTTATTAGTCAGAATCGGGTGCAGAAAAGCAGTTCTCATCATTGTTACCTCCACTTTTTGAAGGGTAAAATTAACATTAAGGATAAAATTGCCCTTTCAGAATATTTGATATAACCTTAGATATGAATGAATGAATGAATGAATGGATGGATGGATGGATGGATATATGGAAGGATAGGTGGAAGGATAGATGGATGAATGAAAGAAAGAAAGAGTGAATGGGGGCAGCTAGGTGGCTCAGTGGATAAAGCACTGGCCCTGGATTCAGGAGGGCCTGAGTTCAAATCCAGCCTCAGACACTTGACATTTACTAGCTGTGTGACCCTGGGCAAGTCACTTAACCCCCTTGCCCCGCAAAAAAAAAAAAAAGAAAAAGAAAAAATGAATGAATAAATAGATGAATAAATGAAAGAATGAATGATTGAATGAATAGATGGATGGATGAAAGAATATGTGAGAATCAGGGTGCAAACCCCCTTCTGAGAAAGATATTATGAGAACCAGGGCAATACCCCCCCTGAGGAGAAAGCATTGTGACTAGCATCTAGAAGTTACGTCTATTCATAGAACCGCCTGTAAGTCATGTCAATCAATCCTACTAGCCAATTTGCTTGGAGCTGTGTGTGGGGACTGCCCCCTCTTGCAGTCCCATAGGGAGCTTCCACTTGAGGAGAACAGGGGATCCTTCTTTCAGTTGGAGGTCCTTCTTTTTGAACTTCATATGTTCTTCCTCTCTCTTTTGCTAACTTCTAAATACTTTAATAAATGCTTAATGCCCAAAGACTGCTGCTATAAGCTTCTAAATTAAGGCAACCACACATTAGATTTTAGTCACACATTTAGATTTTAAACATCACAGATAGATGGATAGATGAATAAATGAAATAATGAATGAATGAATGAAAAACATACATTGATTGTTGACAATGTGCCAGGGACTGTACTAAACACTAAGGATACAAATACAAAAGGGAGCTAGTCACTGCCTTCATGGAGCTTTTATTCTATTGGAGAGAGACGATACACATAAAATACACATAGATGGAGTGTGTGGGGAGCCATAGAGATGGTGAATCAATTTATAGCACATTCAATCAATATGCTGGAGCAACAGTGTGACTGGTTAGATGGGATACAAAGTAGCATCTAACAGAAAGTATAATATTAATAAAATATAACATTTTGATACTTCTTAAAAGTTTGCACATCTCTTTAAATCAATCATGTGAAATTAATAATATGATTATTATTTCCATTTTACAGATAAAGAAACTATAGCTCATAGAAGTTGTGACGTTAAGAGGTCAGGAAATAGCTATGGAATAATGGAATTATTTTCCCAGTCACTTAAATATTTAAATTGGTGCATACATTCCCCAAGGTAAAGATCTTTCTTCTAACCTTTCCTTATCAAGCAGATTTCTTTTTGGAGACTGACAAATTAGATTCTAGATGTCACTATCTTCTGTCATTCCTAGACTATTATAAACTAACACGGTGAGCAGTTTTCAATATTCTTGAATAAATCTCTGCTATTTATGCTGAAGAATTCAGTTCCAGGGAACAATATAAATGCATCTGCCATAGACTGAATTTTGAAATATAGCTGCAGGTGAGAGCAAGTCTATCAGACATCTATAACCCAGAGTATTCTGGGTATATATGTCACTTAAAAGCAACCAAATGGTTTTAGTGGACACTTAGCCTCCACCTTCTAAATCCTTATGTTATATAATATTGTATGCTTTGAGATTTTCATTACATAAAGGGCCAAGCCATGTTCTGGGAACTTTCAAAAATGTTTTGGCTGATAAATTCTCATTCAGCACAAACAGTTCATTCACATGTTAGATGAGACTGAAGAAAAGCACAAAAGTTTCAAGACTAGGTCCACCACAAATTTATATAACATGATCTCAACTGGGCTCTCACTGTGGCAAGGCAATCCTTTTACACTTCCCTGGTTGATTCACTTGGATAGCTAGGTGGCATAGTGAATAGAATGCCAAGACTCGAGTCAGGAAGTCTCATCTCCCTGATTTAAAATCTGGCCTCAGATATTTACTACCTGTGTAACCCTGGGCAAGTCAATTAACTCTGTTTGTTTCCATTTTATCATCTATAAAATGAGTCAGAGAAAGAAATGGCAAACCAATCCAGTACTTTTGCCAAGAAACCCCCAAATGGGGTCATGAAGAGTCAAACATGACTGAAATGATTGAACAACAAATTTTGATTCATTGTCCTACTCATCACAGTATCGCATTGATTTCTCTGATTCATCTCAAATCTCCCATGATTCCCATCCCCCCACCCTGTCAGCTGAGCAACTTGCCTCATGTTTCAATGAAAAAATATTAGAATATTCTGCAAGAGCTCCCTCTTATCCCTCATCCTCATCTCATATCACTCTGCTATTTTCTGCCACTATCACTTTCCCAAGCAAATCCCTCCATATGCCAAATGAATCCTTTCTATCCTATATTCTTCAGCAGACTGCCAACTTAAATCTTCTCCCTGTCTACCATCTGATTCCCTACTGCCTAGAAAGTTACCCATAGTTTGCCCATTCTCAAAACATCCTCACTTGATCCTTTCATTATTACTGCTAGAAGTCATCTTATATATCTTCTCTCTTTGCTAACTAAATTCCTTTAGAAGGCCATCTATGATTCATGTGTTCACTTCTTTTCCTCTCACTCTCTTCATAACTCTCTATAGTCTACCTTTGACACTGCTGATCACTCTATTCTTGATATCCTCTTCTCTCTAGGTTTTTTGTTTTCTTTTTCTTTGAGGGGGATGGACACAACTCTCTCCCAGTTCTCCTCCTAATTGTCTGATCATTCATCAGTATTTTTTGCTGTATTTTGATTCCAGTCATACACTAACCATAGATGCCCCTCCAAGGCTCTGTCCTGGAACTTCTTTACTTATAGCTCTATATTATTCTGTTTAATAATCTTATCAGTTCCCATACATTGAAATATCATCTCGATACTTTTTATCCAACCCTAACCTTTCTCCTGACCTGTTTTACTTCTCCTACTATCTATTGAATATCTTAAACTGAATATCACATAGATATCTTAAACTCAATATGTACCAAACTAAACTCAGTATCTGCCCTCACCCCACCCCCAATCCCTCCATTCTTTCTAAATTTCTTATTTCTGTTGAGGACATCCCTATTCTCCTAGTTCCCCAGACACAACTTAAATGTCATCTTATACTTTTATCCCCTATATCCAATCAATAGCCAAGTCCTATCAATTCTACCTTTAAAATAGCTATCATATGTATCTCCTTTTCTCTTATAACACAGCATTTCCACCACCCTTTTGAAGGCCCTTGATATACCATGGCTAGATTATTTCAATAGCAATAGCCTGCTGGTTGGTCTGCCTGCCACATCTTTCTTCTTTCCTATCCAACTTCCCTTCAGAGGTCAAATTAATCTTCCTAAAGTGCAAGTCTTACTATGCTACCCCCAATAAACTCAACCATCTCCTATCACATTCCAGGATCAAACAGAAAATCTTCTTTGCCTTTTACAACCCATCATTCCCTTCCTGTCTTTTCATTTTTCTTACACTTTTGTAATTTTGACATATTCTATGATACAGAAAAAACTAACTCTCCATTTCTGGATTCTGGGCATTTTTACTCCCTATCTTGCATTACTGGAATTGTCTCCCTTATCATCTATGTCTCCTTCCATTTCTAGCTTCCTTTAATTCCCAGCTAAAATCCCACCTTCTGCAAAATAGCTTTCCTGTCCTTCTAGAGAGTAGATGGTATCTTTTTGCCTTTCTTTATATTACCACCAAACACTAAGCATGTAGCCTGGCCTGTAATAGGTTCTCAATAAATGTTTGTTAGCTAATTTTTCTATTCACAGTATTTTCAATGAATACTTTAAAATAATTAATAAACTTATAGACTATCTTTGATGAGCATTAAATAATTCCAAAGACCTCATAATGTAAAGTCCCAAAGTCACTTATTGTCCCAAACATAAAAGTTCTTTCAAATGATTCTTATCACCATTCTATTCTTTGCCACTGTTGGTAGATTACTTCCCTACTACTCCCAGAAAGTAACTAGAGATGTTTGTCTTTCCTTTCCTCAACTGATGACCATTAGTAATAATTCTTTTGTAATTAATCAATGATCATTTATTAAACACCTACTATGTTCCAGGCACTATGCTAGTCATAAGGATTAAAACATGACTTTATTTTGAGCACAATAGCTTTGTTGAACCATCATTCAGCTCAGTCTCTGCCAAGAAAGAAAGGATCAATAACCTCAAACATTCTTCTGGTATGGCAGGAATGAGAGCTTTCTTCAATGTGGTATAATGGCTTCATTTATGAAAGCACCAGACCAAGGTTATCCTGTCATGAGGCTATTCTCTTTGTCACTGCTGCCATTAGCCAGATTGATGGCCCCAAACCTTTTTTTTTTCTTCTTCCTCCTTCTAGCAGCTGATAATCAGTTTCCTCCAGAGAAGGAAATAATATGGATTAATCCATTTCATTTTTCCTGTGTGGATAGTTAGAAAGGAATTTTAAACTGTTCTTTTGAATACTTACAAATCATTCTTTTGAATTATTACAAATCTTATGTAGGGACTTCTGGGTTTGATGCAATTAATAAAATATAACACATAAATAGTACCACTTCCATTTAAAATTTACCCTAGATAGCAGCACAATAGCAAACACCTCTGGTAAATGTACATCTCATTTTCTGCCTCACTTGATATTATCAGATGGTGATTTAACAAAATTAAATATTTGTTCTGTTGTTTTATCTTTCAAGAAATCTAATATGATTTTATACATGCATGGACCTTGTTTAAAGGGCGATGTTAAAGTGAATTTTTACTATGTAGAATACATTTTAAATAATAAGTATTGTGGGAAATTATATCCTATCACTTTATGTCGTTATTTTGTACTAAAATATCTACCACAATATCGTCTGATATAGAGTATTATTTTTGAAGGCCATCCTGTTCCCTTTTAATATTTTCAATAAGGATGCTTTTTACAAAGTCCTGGCTAAATGCCTTGATTATTCTTCTAAAATTTTTGTAGAGGTTAAAAAAGGCATAAGGAGCTGTGATTATTGATATTTTCCCCCAGTCTTCAGCACTTTCATTTCTTAGATTTTGAGAATAGATCCTACAGTGCCCTCAGAATTCTATCAGTGCAAGCACTGACATCCTTAAGTCCAGTTCACCTGTTCCTTCCACTTTTCTTTTCTTTTCATTTCTACTTCTTCATATAGCAAGCACATCAGGAACTATGGTTTCAAGTCCAAGTGTGTATGCTTTACTCTTAGTAATGGAGGGATTAATTTAGTAGAGAAAATGTTACCCTTCTTTTCCACATTTTAACTGTTGACATGTTTTCCTTCCAGCCTCATCCTTCAATGCTCTAAGGGTGATTTTCCTTCATTGGACCTCTTGCCAACTTGATGTGAAATTGTTTTCTTCTGACATTTCTTACTATTTCATTAGGTTATACTAATCTTTTGGAAGATTAAAATCTGTAGGATTTTATAAATGAGTTTACGTTTTAAACTGATATTGTTTCTGTCTACTGTACCTCTCTTTTTGGCAAGGAAAAGAGTATTTTCTTGCCAATGTGGTTTTGGGGCTCTTTTGTTCTAATCATGATAATCAATTTACTCTCTTAAACTTCCAAAAGAATTTGTGAAATGTGTGAATGTCTGTTCTTTATTCTTTTCTCTTTTTTGGAGTCAAGGGATTATTTAAATAGGTCAGTCAACTGCATTCTATCCCTTCTATTTTAATTTTTCTGTTTTGGAATTAATTTGATCTTTGCTCCAAAAAGATGGTAACATGATTCATAGGCTCACTTGGAAATAACACCCACAAGAGTAGCCATATATTTCCTATCTGTAATAAATTTCATTTTTGAGATGTTATTTCGTACTTTTAATGTATGATGTCTTCACTTCCCTTCTCATTGTAAGAAGCCACTAGACCAGTAGAGACAGGCCTCTATCATTTATTATTTCTAAATAATGTCTGTCTTCTAAGATACTTATCATAAAAGCAAACATTTATTTAATTTCAAGGATCTTAGAAATTCTTTGTAAAAACTTCTCTACCTATTCACCCTGTGCCATCATGTATAGGTACAAAAGCTCCAATTATTTTCATATTGATAAGCAAATAGTTATCACTAATATTTCAATATGAGAAAAACTAGAACCTCATGAAATAATGCTTCTAGTTGCCTTCAGATTCATGAAAAAAAAAAACTTTATCAACTCCTTTATTTTCCTCTCCAAGGAAAGCCTATGAATCATTCTTCCATTTAGTTAAAATTTATTTTTTTTCTGCTGGTTCTATTAATAGTAAAGATGTCAAGGTTGATATGATTCAGTTTCTCCAGTAATATATGCACTCATTTCCCTTATTTTTACAAAGATCTCATATTTAAAGTCACAACAACCAAATTAATGTGTAAAGTCTTAAACTGTGTGATTCTTAACACCCTCTGCTCCTCTTTCCACTATTCCATTACTACCACTGTTTCACAAGCCTAAGGGACTATTTTTTTTTTCATTTTTTCTTTGTTTCAATAATTACCATGGATAAGTCACCATGTGATGAGGTTCTCTATAATTATCTAACATGGTCCTCAGAAAGTTGATAAAGTTTGCAGTTCTCAAAATGTTTCCAGCACTGAGCCCTCTATAATTCCTGCTCAATAATTAACAAACTTGCATTGATCTTAAATATTTTTCTTCCTCACTTCTTCCTTTTTTTCACAAGACCTGGCTTTCTCCTAATGACATTGAATCACTGGCCTCCCTTACCATCACTGGTCACACTTTTGCTCATACCCCCAACTCACTGGTCATGGTAAAAGAGTTAAGAATACTTTTTTCTCCATATTATCACTTCCAAAACTCCCATTATCAGCATTACTCAGTTATCTCTCCTCCTTTGAGGATTACACTGGTCAAATGAATTGCAAAATTTAGATCTTTGCTATTTTTATCTGTCAATTCCTCATCCCTGTTTCCTCATTGAGTTCAGTGCCTCATTCATAGTATTTCTTTCTTTCATACCTCTTGCCTTCATATTAGGAAGCTTCCACCAATATATTGATGTTTTGTCAAATATCTTCATTTTTTCAGTTCTCCTAATATCCTCACTTCCAATACATCACTCTCCACTACACCTCAACTCTACACACAGATATTGAAAACCTTGCTCTTGCTATCAGCCACTAATATTGTGCTTCCAAGTTAATGAACTTTAAATTCTTTTATTTGATCACAATATTGTGTCATTCTAACTTTATTTCTTCCACAATAGAATCAACCTTGTTCCCATCCCTTCTCATCTTCTCTAATAGATTGTCCCCTTTGTCATTCCCACTCTCTAATCTTTAATCTTTCTCTATCTCTTCCCCTTCTCTCCTTCCTTGCTGCCTACAAACAGCTCCATGTCTCACCTCATTGTAAAAAGAAAAGAGAAAAAAATCCTTCATTTTATCATACTATCCCCACTAACAACTGCCCTATAGCTCTTCTCCCTAAAGCAAATAAACTTTGATAAGATATCTACATTTAGTTCTTTCACTTCCTCTCCTCTCACTCTTTTCTGAACCATCTATGATCTAGCTTCTAACCCTGTTATTTGACTGACCCTGTGCTATCAAAACTTATCAATGATTTCTTCATCACAAAATTCAATGGCCTTTTCTCAATTCTCATCTTTCTTGACCTTTATGCAACTTTTGGTGCTATTTATCAGCTTCTTCTGAATATTCCTCTTCTAAGTGTTTTTGACCCTTCTATCTCCTAGTTTTCCTCCTACCTGTCTCCATAATTTCTCAGTCTCCTTTTCTAAATCTTCTTCCAGTTAATACACACTAGGTAGATCCCCAATATGATGCCTTGATCCCTCTTTGCTCATCCCCTAATACTACATGAATATCTTCTGTGTTGATCTCATCAGCTCTCAGTTCAATTATTATTTCTATGTAAATGATAACATGATCTCTATATCCAGCCCCTAATTTGTCTTAGGAGTTCCAGTTCCCCATTACCCAGTGCTTCTTAAAGATCTCAAACTAGGTGCCCCACAGACATCTCAAATTCAAAATAGAGCTCCTTATCTTTCCAACCAAGCTATTTCCTCGTCCATAGACCCTATTACTGTCAAGGACACCACCATTCTCCCAGTCACCCAGGTTCACAACCTAAGTCCTATCTTGAACTCTTTTGAACTCATTATGCATATCTAATCTCTTATGAAGTCCTGTCATTTCAATCTTCACAACATTTCTAGAAGAAATGTCTCCTTTTCTCCATTAACACAGTCAGTCACCCTGGAACTGGCTTTCATCACCTTTCAAAAACAACTGTTCCAATAACCTTTTGATTTGTCCTCCAACCTAAAGTTTCTTAAGATTTCATTCCATCTTTGAATCAGGTGCAAAACTTATGTTTCTTAAATTCAGACCCGACTATGTCTCTACCCCTACTTGGTAACCTCTAGTGCCTTTCTATTGCCACCAAGGTCAAATATAAAATCCTTTGGTTTTTTTGTCATTTGTTTGTTTGTTTTGGGGGGTTGTTGTTTGGGGTTGGGGGGGGTTGTTTGGGTTTTTGTTTTTTTTTTTTTGGTGAGGAAGTTGAGGTTAAGTGACTTGCCCAGGGTAACACAGCTAGTAAGTGTCAAGTGTCTGAGGTCTGATTTGAACTCTGGTCCTCCTGACTCCGGGGCTGGTGCTCTATCCACTGTACCATCTAACTGCCCCTTCTTTAATTGTTTGTTTTTAATAAAGTATTTTATTTTTTCCCCATTACATGTAAAGATAGTTCTCAACTTTTGTTTATACAAGCTTTCCAATTTCAGATTTTTCTCCCTCCCTCCCTCCCTCCCTCCCCTCCCTCCCCCCTCCCCTACACAGCAGGTATAACATTAAACATATTTCTGCATTAGTCATGTTATAAGAGAAAAATCAGAGCAATGGCGAAAAACCTCAAAATAGAAAAACAACAGCACCAAAAACAAAAGAAATAGTATGGTTAATTCAACATCTATACTCCACAGTTCTTTTTTTTTCCCCTGGATTTGGAGATCCTCTTCTATCATGAGTTCCCTGGAACTCTTCTGTACCATTGCATTGGTGAGAAGAATATAGTCCATCACAGTAGATCAACACACAATGTTGATGATACTGTGTACAATGTTCTTCTAGTTCTGCTCATCTCACTCATCATCAGCCCACGTAAGACCCTCCAGGTTTCTCTGAACTCCTCCTGTTCATTGTTTCTTACAACACAATGGTATTCCACTACATTCATATACCACAATTTGTCCAGCCATTCCCCAATTGATGGGCATCGCCTCAACTTCCAATTCCTTGCTACCACGTAAAGAGCAGCTATAAATATTTTTGTACATGTGGGTCCCTCTCCCCTTTCCATGATCTCTTTGGGAAAAAGACCCAAAAGTGGTATTTCTGGGTCAAAGGGTATGCAGAGCTTTATTGCCCTTTGGGCATAATTCCAAATTGCTCTCCAGAATGGTTGCATCAGTTCACGGCTCCACCAACAATGCATTAGTGTTCCAATTTTCCCACAGCTTCTCCAACATTTATTATTTTCCTTTTTTGTCATTTTAGCCAATCTGATAGGTGTCAGGTGGTACCTCAGAGTTGTTTTAATTTGCATCTTTCTAATCATTAGACATTTAGAGCATTTTTTCATATGGGAATAGATAGCTTTGGTTTCTTCATCAGAAAACTGCCTGTTTATATCCTTTGACCATTTCTCATTTGGAGAATGACTTGGATTCTTATAAATTTGATTTAGTTCCCTATATATTTTAGAAATGAGGCCATACTGGCCATAAAAATTGTTTCCCAGCTTTCTGCCTCCCTTCTAATTTTGGATGCATTGCTTCTGTTTGTACAAAAATTTTTAAATTTAATGTAATCAAAATCATCCATTTTGAATTTTATAATATTCTCTATCTCTTGTTTGGTCATAAACTGTTTTCCTTTCCAAAGATCTGAAAGGCAGACTATTCCTTTCTCTCCTAATTTAACTATGGTATCACCTCTTATGTCTAAATCATGTATCCATTTTGATCTTATTTTAGTATCAGGTGTAAGATGTTGGTCTATGCCAAATTTCTGCCATACTATTTTCTAGTTTTCCCAGCAGTTTTTCTCAAATACTGAGTTCCTATCCCAGAAGCTGGAGTCTTTGGGTTTATCAAACACTACATTACTAGTGTCATTTACTACCATGTTTCCTGTGCCTAGCCTATTCCATTGATCCTCCACTCTATTTCTTAGCCAGTACCAGATAGTTTTGATGACTGCCACTTTGCAGTAAAGTTCCAGGTTTGGTACCGCTAACCCACCTTCCTGTGATTTTTTTTTTCATTATTTCCCTGGATATTCTTGATTTTTTGTTTTTCCAGATGAATTTTGTTATTATTTTTTCTAGCTCTATAAAATAACTTTTATGTAGTCTGATTGGTATGGCACTGAATAAGTAAATTAATTTAGGCAGTATTGTCATTTTTACTATATTAGCTCTGCCTATCCATGAGCAATTGATATCTTTCCAATTATTTAGATCTGATTTGATTTGTGTGAAGAGTGTTTGGTAGTTGTGTACATAGAGTTCCTGGGTTTGTCTTGGCAAGTAGACTCCCAAGTATTTTATATTATCTACTGTTACTTTAAATGGAATTTCTCTTTCTATCTCTTGCTACTGGACTTTGTTGGTCATGTATAGAAACACTGATGATTTATGTGCATTTATTTTATATCTTGCTACTTTGCTAAAGTTGTTAATTGTTTCAAGTAATTTTAGAGTTGATTCTCTAGGATTCTTTAAGTATACCATCATATCATCTGCAAAGAGTGATAGTTTTGTTTCCTCCTGCCTATTCCAATTCCTTTGATTCCTTTTTCTTCTCTGATTGCTAAAGCTAACATTTCTAGGGCAATATTAAATAATAGGGGTGATAATGGACATCCCTGTTTTACCCCTGATCTTATTGGGAAGGCCTCTAATTTATCTCCATTGCATATAATGCTTGCTGATGGTTTTAGGTAGATAATATTTATTATTTTAAGGAAAGCTCCACCTATTCCTAAACTCTCTAGTGTTTTTATTAGGAATGGGTGCTGTATTTTGTCAAAAACTTTCTCTGCATCTATTGAGATAATCATATGATTTTGGTTGGTTTTCTTATTGATGTGGTTGATTATGTTAATAGTTTTCCTAATGTTGAACCAGCCCTGCATTCCTGGTATAAATCCTACCTGGTCATAGTGTATTATCCTGGTGATCACTTGCTGTAATCTCCTTGCTAATGTCTTATTTAAGATTTTAGCATCAATATTCATTAGGGAAATTGGTCTATAATTTTCTTTCTCTGTTTTTGCTTTGCCTGGTTTTGGTATCACCACCATATTTGTGTCATAAAACGAATTTGGTAGAACTCCTTCTTAACCTATTTTCCCAAATAATTTGTATAATATTAGAATTAATTGTTCTTTAAATGTTTGGTAAATTTCACTTGTAAACACATTTGGCCCTGGAGATTTTTTCTTAGGGAGTTCATTAATGGCTTGTTCAATTTCTTTTTCTAAGGATTTTATTTCCTCTTCAGTTAACCTGGGCAGTTTGTATTTTTGTAAATATTCATCCATTTCATTTAGATTGTCAAATTTATTGGCATACAGTTGGGCAAAATAATTCCTACTTACTGATTTAATTTCCACTTCCTTGGTGGTAACATCAACCTTTTCATTTTTGATACAGGTAATTTGGTTTCTTCTTTCTTTTTTTTTTAATCAAATTAACCAGCTCCTAGTTTTATTGATTAATTCTATAGTTTTTTGCTTTCAATCTTATTAATGTCTCCTTTAATTTTCAGGATCTCTAGTTTAGTATCTAATTGGGGATTTCTAATTTGTTCTTTTTCTAGCTTTTTAAGTTGCATGTCCAATTCATTAATCTCCTCTTTCTCTTTTTTATTCATGTAAGCATTTAGAGCTATAAATTTTCCCCTAAGCACTGCTTTGGCTGCATCCCATAGATTTTGGTATGTTGTCTCATTGTTGTCATTCTCTTGATATAGTTATTGATTGTTTCTATGATTTGTTGTTTTGCCCATTCATTCTTTAGAATGAAATGATTTAGTTTCCAATTGATTTTCATTCTACTTTTTCCTGGCTCTTTCTTACATGTAATTTTTATTGCATCATGATTTGAGAAGGATGCATTTACTATTTCTGCCTTTCTACATTTGACTATGATGTTTTTGTGACCTAATACATGGTTAATTTTTGAAAATGTGCCATGTACTGCTGAGAAAAAGGTATATTCCTTTCTATCCCCATTCACTTTTCTCCAGACATCTATCATGTCTAACTTTCCTAGTAATCTATTCACCTCTTTCACTTCTTTCTTATTTATTTTTTTGGCTAGATTTATCTAATTCTGAGAGGGGGAGATTCAGATCCCCCACTAGTATAGTATTACTGTCTAATTCCTCTTGTAACTCATTTAACTTCTCCTCTAAGAACTTGGATGCTATACCACTTGGTGCATACATATTTAATATTGATATTACTTCATTATCTATAGTACCTTTTAACAAGATGTAATTTCCTTCCTTATCTCTTTTAATGAGATCTATTTTTGCCTGCACTTTGTCTGAGATAAGGATTGCTACCACTGCTTTTTTTACTTTAGCTGAAGCATAATATATTCTGCTCCAGCCTTTTACCTTTACTCTGTGTGTATCTCTCTACTTCAAATGTGTTTCTTGTAAATAGCATATTGTAGGATTCTGGTTTTTAATCCACTCTGCAATTTGCTTCCATTTTATAGCAGAGTAGTTCATCCCATTCACATTCACAGTTATTATTACTGTCTTTTCCCCTCCATTCTATTTACACCATTTGTACTTTTTCCCCCTTCTTTCAGCCTATTCCTCCTCACTAATGTTTTACTTCTTACCCCTGCCTCCCCCAATCTGCCCTCCCTTCTTATCACCCCCTCTCTTTTCTTTACCCTTTTCTCCCTTGCTTTTGTCTTCCCTTCTATCAGTCGCCCCCCCCCCCGCTTTCTCTTCCCCTTTTGCTTCCCTAAAGAATGAGCTAAATTTCTTTATCCCAATGAACATATATGTTATTCCCTCTTTGAATCAAATCTAATGAGAGTAGGGTTGAAACAATGTTCACCCCTCCTTTCTTTCCCTCTGTTGTAATAGGTTTTTTTTCACCTCTTCATAAGATATAATTCACCCCATTCCACCTCCCCTTTCCTCTCCTCCCCATAGACTCCCTTTTTAACCCCTTAATTTTCTTTGTGTCATCACATCAAAGACAATTTATATTTATACCCTTCTCTCTGCCCAAATACATTTACAATTCTTAAGAGTTATGAGTATTATCTTCCCATGTAGGGATGTAAACAGTTTAACCTAATTGAGTAACTTTTTTTTCCCTCTCTGTTTACCTTTTTAAACTTCTTTTAGTCTTGTATGTTAAGATCAAATTTTCTATTCAGTTCTGATCTTTTCATCAGGAAATATTGAAAGTCCCCAATATCATTGAATGTCCATCTTTTCCCCTGAAACAGAATGAGCATTTTTGCTGGGTAATATATTCTTGGCTGCAATCCAAGCTCCTTTGCCTTCCAGAATATCATATTCCAAGTCTTGCGGTCCTTTAATGTTGAAGCTGCCAGGTCCTGAGCAATCCTGACTGTGGCTCCATGATATTTAAATTGCTTCTTTCTGGCTGCTTGGAGTATTTTCTCCTTCACCTGATAATTCTGGCATTTGGCTACAATATTCCTTGGACTTTTCCTTTTGCGGTCTCTTTCAGGAGGTGATCAGTGGATTCTTTCAATGATGTTTTTATCCTCTGATTCTATGATATCAGGGTAGTTCTCCTTAATAATTTCCTGGAATATGGTGTCTAGATTCTTTTTCTGGTCATGGCTTTCAGGCAGTCCAATGATTCTCAGATTGTCTGTCCTGGATCTGTTTTCCAGATCAGTTGTCTTTCCAATGAGGTATTTCATATTTTCTTCTATTTTTTCATTCTTTTGATTCTGCTTGACTGATTCCTGTTGTCTCATGGTTTCCTTATATTCCAACTGTCCAATTCTAATTTTTAAGGCATTGTTTTCTTCAATGAGATTGTGCACCTTTTTTTCCATTTGGCCAGATGAATTTTTTAAGGCATTGTTTTCTTCAGTGAGATTACGCACCTTTTTTTCCATTTGTCCAAATGAATGATTTATTCATTCATTTATTTATTTGTTTGTTTGTTTGTTTATTTATTTATTTAAATTTTGGGTGAGGCAATTGGGGTTAAGTGACTTGCCCAGGGTCACACAGCTAGTAAGTGTCAAGTGTCTGAGGCCAGATTTGAACTCAGGTCCTCCTGAATCCAAGGCCAGTATTTTATCCACTGTACCACCTAGCTGCCCCCCCCAAACGAATTTTTTAAGACATTGTTTTCTTCAGTGAAATTATGCACCTTTTTTTTGCATTTGGCCAGATGAATTTTTTAAGGAATTGTTTTCTGCAGTTAATCTTTGTGCTTCCTTTTCCAAGCTGCTGATTCTTTTTTCATAGTTTTCTTATTTTGCTTTCATTTTTCTCCCCATTTTTTCTTATACCTCTCTCAGTTGATTTTTAAAATCCTTTTTGAGCTCTTCCAGGAAGGCTTTTTGTTCTTGAGACCAATTCACCTTCCCTTGTGAGGCTTCACATGTAGGCAATTTGAGGCTATTGTCCTCATCTGAGTGTGTTTGCTTCTTCCCTATTGATACAAAAGCTCTCAATGGAGAGGGCTCTTTTTTGCTTCTTACTCATTATTGTAGCTTATTTATTTTTTTTTTTAAGTTGAGGTCTGCTCTTGGGGCACCAGGTTCCCTGTTTTGGGCTTCTTGTGCTGGTGTATAGGTGCTGTGTGACCAGCTTTTTACTCTGAGGCCTTTATAGAGTGTGCAGTTTGCCCCCCTGTACTTCCTGTCTGGGTGCACTAGATCAGTGGGCCTCCTCGTGCCTGTCCTGTTTGTGGCCCTACAGCTGGCAACTTGCCCTCTCGGCTGGTGCAGGTAGGTTTTTCCACTATCCTACTGGGTCACCAGATTTTTGAGCTAGGTTCCAGGAGCCTCAGTTGTTCAGCTGTGGCCCGCAGCTTCCTGGCTGACTTGCCCCGACCCCCTCAGCGCTGGGCTGCTGCCCTGTGCTGCGCCTCCCTTTTGCCTGAGTCAGACCTTTCCTGAAGTCTTCTAAATTATCTCTAGTTGGAAGACTGTGGCTCTCTGTCTCTTTGCAGGTTCTGTAGTTTCAGAATCTGTCCAGAGGCTTGATTTCATGTTCTTTTTTAGGGAACAGAAGGAGAGCTCAGGCAGCTTGCTGATTCCTCTCTGCCATCTTGGCTCCGCCTCCCAATATCTTTAATTGTTTTTTAAAGCCTGTTACATCCTGAACCTTTTCTCCGATTCCACTCCTTTCTACTTAATCTATGATCCTGTGACATTGACCTTCTTTCTGTTCCACCCATAGGATATTCCATCTTCCATCTTGATGCCTTTTTTACCCATGTCTAGAATGTTCTCTCTCTCTCTTTCCCTCCACCTCTCATTTTCCTTTGTTTTCTTCAAGGTTCAACTCAAATCCCACCTTCTGCAAGAGGCTTTTATCAATCTTTCAATCTCTCTTTCTCCTTCTAACTTATGTCTTACTCCTAGTGTTTTCCCTCTGAGATTACCTCTTCTTTATATGGTACATACCATGCATATACATAGTACATAGTTATTTATGAATTGTCTCTCCCATTAGAATGTAAACTCTTTGGGCCAAGGTCCCAGTTTTTGCCTTTCTTTGTATACCTAGCATAGCATGGTGCCTAGCACATAACAAGTGCTTAAATGTCTGTTCAAATGACTAGTATGGAAATGTTTTACATGATTGCATATGTATAACCTATATCTGATTGCTTTATATCTCAAAGAGGGAGGAAGGAAAGGAGGAAGATAGGGATAGCATTTGGAGCTCAAAATTGAAAAAAAAATGTTAAAAATTATTTAAACATGTGTGGAAAAATAAAATCTATTAAATAAAAAGCATATGTTAAATAATAACAATGATAAAATGGATTGGTTTGTAAAATTGAATTAATTAATTAAATGCTTGTTCAGTTGTTGATTGGTAGAACTCATTGACCCAGCCTTTCAAAACCCAGGTTCACAGTCATGCCATAAGAACAACCAACTGATTAAATTTTAGGTCCATTAATTAATGATTACAATAAAACCACAACTTCTCCATGCACTCAGGAAATGAGTCATTCTAATAGCCAAGTTTCCCAGATTATTCAGGACCAGTCCTCTAAGTGCCTCTAAGTAGGTGAATATTTTAACTGTGTTTGACTGAAGCCTTTGTGAAACATATAATGTTTTCCCTACCTTTTAAAACGAAATATGCTGAATATAATTTGACCTTTTTTCTTAATGATTCAGGACAATCATTCTCAATATCAATTACTGTGACACAGGAGCAGATGCAGCACCAAGCTAAAGAAACAGAGACTCAAGTATTGGCCCATAAAGTTGCTATTTTGAAAAAGCCCCTTAGGTCAGTTTGCTTTGGGCCATCTACTTCTCTTTGTAAATGTGGCATGAAGCCTGAATCAGCAGAGGCTCCTTAGAGTGGGCACACACACATGCAAATACATCATAGAAACATCTCATGCCTTCAAGTAGCATTAATACTCAGGTGACTCCTTTCTTACCACCCAGATTGCAGAGTTGTTCCATGTTCTTTTTATAGCCTGCCCTTTTTTTCTACTGTCACAGTATGTGCTGCTGACTACCTTCTTTTCCTGTTTCTCATCACACTATGGTCACCACTACTCTGCCATTCTCTTCTCCCTACTTAGTATTTTCAGCTCATTGTCTCTAATTACTTCTTGTCTCTAATTGAGGTGTCTCTAATTTTCCAATAAAAATTGATTATATTAATAGATATAAATAGCCAAGTCTAAAGAATACTACTTTCTTTACACATGGTGAAGTGGCAAATCACAGTGCTTTAGTCATAATCTTCAAGTCTTTGACTCATTTTAGATATGTGTAGTTTTTACTAGCTGCTCCTGAGAATGGACATTTCTTCACTGACAACGAATCTATTTTGTTTGGAGGTTTTATAGTGGTAGTGGGAGGATTTTGCTTGTTTGTCTGTTTGTAAATTCCAGGTCCAGAATAATTCATAGGCTATAGAGCAATAAGGGGCCTTAGACATCATCTAGCCAAGCCCCTTTATTGTATCAATTAGGGATTGAAGTGAGTGAGATTAGGAAAGAGAGGTGAAGTGTTTCGCCCACATTTACACAGAAAGTAAATAGCAGAGGCAGGATATGAGGGCAGATCTTTATTTCAATATTGGCAGAGCATTGGATAAAGGCTCACATACTTTCTTATAGAAAAGATGGAGAGGAGGCAGCTAGGTAGCGCGGTGGATAAAACACCAGCCCTGTATTCAGGAGGACCTGATTTCAAATCCAGCCTCAGACACTTAACCCTGGGCAAGTCAATTAACCCTCATAGCCCCGACAACAACAACAAAAAAAAAGATGGAGAATTGTGGGCTGGATGATTGTACAACTAGGTAGATTTTGTCACCCAAAGAGTTTGGAACCAATGGGTTAATGTCAACTTTGATCATGGTTTTTTAATTTTTGTGTGTGTCATGGATCTCTTTGGCAGTCTAGCAAAGTCTATGGAACCCTTCTCAGAATAATATTTTATATGCATAAAAGAAAATACATAGGATTTCAAAGGTAACCAATTATGTTAAAATAAGGATTTAATACTTTCTAAGCCAAGTTTGCCAAACCTCTGAAATCATTCCACATACCCTTTGGGGCCCCAAAATCCCTCCTGACTTCCAGGGAGATCTCTAGGGGAACACCCCTAGGATTAGTCCTCGTAATTGAGTTATTTAACAGTTGTATCAATGAATTAATGATTCAAAGATTATTTTTTGACTGTTACGATGTACATAGTACTATGGTCAGTGTTGGAGATATAAATAGAAAAGTAATCCAGACTCCGCTCTTTAGTAGGACCTTACCTTCTAATGAAGTTGGAGTCCCTTGGGCAGTTGGATGTTGGACATCACATCCCTCTGACAACTCCTGCGGCGGCACTGGTGCCAAACTGTACTGGCTCTGCCTCTCCTTTGGATCCACCAATGTTGCAGAGAGGGAAAACCTGCTGCATGGGCCACAGCTTGTTTCCCATATTCATCTGCCCAGGCCAGCACCCTGGAGAGGACGCTCCAGCTACTCCTCATGGGGTAGATATAACACACAGCCACACTGTGGTCTGTGGCTCTTCAAGGTGCTGATCCATGGTCATCAATGACTGGTGGAGGCCTACTACTACTACCTTCTAAGGGGGAATATACAGAAAGCTCTGACTGCAAGTAAGATGGAAAGGTAACATGGTCATTAGGGTGCAGTGGCAACAACAAAAACAAAATGCCCATTCTTAAATATTATTTCAACTAGTAAAATCACATCATCTTCTGACTGGAACCATTTAACAATCCCGAGGACTTCAGTGGTGATACATTTTTTCTGCGTTTTCAGTAGCGATGACTGCAGTATCCCCAAAAGTAGTTGCTAGGCTACATCTTCCCAGGGTTGCCCAGGATAATGGCTGCAAGAGTAGGTCTAGAAGCACTTCCATTTCTAAGGCTTTGGAGTTTAGGGTCCAAGGCTAGTTCTGTCAGGGTCTGAAGGAAGTTTGTGGATGAAGTAGTGGTGGTGGTTTGACTTGTTTGGTGCATGCCATCTTCATGTTTTTCTCTCAGGATACAGCCCTGCTTCACCAAGGTTGGCTTGCCTTCCTTGTAGGGATCAGTTGATTAGAAGCTGTCAGGGAAGACTGGCCCCTTCCTAGATGATGGATGTAGAGGCTGGTCTGGAAACAGGACCTGTGGTCTGGGTGATAGTGCCACTCCCAGGGCTCCTGTGGTGACTCATTGTCAAAAGTTGGTGTTGGTTGTGGAGAGGAAGGTATGCCCCTCCCCCAAAGCTTTTCTCAATTTATCTATGGGAACCAGGCTTGAATCAGGCTGGTGGTATCTTTATATGGTGGTATTATTTATTCATAAGGCTCTTGGGTCAAGGTCCTGAGCTATCTTAGTCAGGGTAAATGACTTGGATAGATAGGCTAATATATAACATTATACTACCAGGATAAAATATAACAGTGTAATGTCTTGCTCATGGGTAGAAATAATCAAGAAAACAAATATAAGATGGGGGAGGTGTGGCCAGATATCAACTGACCTGAAGAAAGATAAGAGTTTTAATGATTTTCGTTGTTTTAATAAAAGGTCTTTTCAGAAATGACTATAATGAATTAACACTACAAGATGACATCCAAGAAGTCTATTGCAATCTTAGGCTACATCAGGAGAAGCATGATGGCTCTATATGAGGAATGGTCAATAATCTTTCTGCATTATGCTCTAGGCAGCTCACACCTACTGTGTTATGTTTCAGGTACAACATTTTAGAAAAACCATTGATGATCAAGAAAGTATCCAAAGTATGGAGAAGGGTTTCAAGATCTTTCCTTAGGGAGAGTGGTTGTAGGAAATAAAAACTATTTAAAATGAAGTGACTGGGCAAGGGGAAGTGAGTCATGACAATTCTTTTAAAGTATTTGAAGGCTCTCATGCTGAAGAATGATTAGATTCATTTTACTTTGCTCATGAAGGCAGAACAATGAAGAATGAGTAAAAGTTGAAGAAAGGTAGATTTCTGTGTAATATAAAGGAAAATGTCCTTGGTAATTAAAGCTATCCAAAAATTACATGGGGTACCTTAGGATGTGCTAGACTTCCCTTCTTGACAGGCATTCCATTTAATTTAACATTAAGTGCCTTATTATGTATAAGGAATTGTTCTAGGTTGCTTTTTTTTTTTTAAAGAAATCACTGGTAGCTTTACTTTGTCTATTCATTCATTTATGTATTTGTTGGTTGGTTGATTGATTTGTGGTATTAAGGTAGTCTTGAATTTTATCCTAGACAGCTTAGTGAGGGACCCTCACCAAATCAAAATAGTTTTTTTTAATACTTATTATTTATTTATTTTTGAGATTTTTTAAAATATTGAGTTCCAAATTCTCCTCTATCCCTCTCCCATTGACGAAGAAATAAAGGAATATGGTATCAATTATACTTATTAAATAATGTAAAACATTTCCAGATTAGCTATATCATACAACAAAAAAGCAAGAAAACTTAAAATATATAGCATTTTTTATCATGTGTCATTTGGACTTTTGAATCATTGAATCAGAATATTGCTCTAGGTTCTAGAGATAAAAGGATAAAACAAAAAAGAACTTTTTACTTCTATGAGATTATATTTTACTGGAAGGTGAATAAAATATGTAAATTGATATGCAGTTGATTGAACTTTTTTCTTCATTCTTGAAAAGGATCAAAAAGACATCACTCTGTTGGAGTCAAAGTACAATGATGTCCAACTGTGGCTGATCAGACCAATTCAAACTCAGAAGGCTCTACCACAGGGCAGGCACAAATAGCCCACGTGAACGTTTGGAGTGGAGATGTCTCTAAATTTGATCATCTCACTTTTCTTTTGAGGTACTGCAATTTTGCTTTGCTCATAAAACACAGTGCCTTCTTTGATCCAAGCATGATATTATGAATGGTCCTTTGCTAGTGTCTCTCATGTCACAGAACCTATTAGAAAGTTCTTCAGAGACCCCTAGAGAATTTCCTTGTATCACTTCTTCTGACATCCATGTGAGTTCTCTGTAAAATAGTCTTTTAGGCAAACACATGCTTGGAATTTCAACAATGTGGACAGCCCATGGGAGTTGTGTTCTCTGCAGTAGAATTTGAACGTTTGGCAGTTCAGTTTGAGAAAGCACCTTGGTGTCCTCTTACCTTATTTTGCCAATGATCTTTAGAATCTTCCTAAGACAACTAATTTGAAAATGATTCAGTTTCCTGGCTTGAATGGTAGAATATCCAAGTTTCATAGGGCATACAACAATGAAGTCAGCACAATGGCACTGTGTTTGGTAGATTCCCAAACACTGAGCTAATTCTGGCAATACATGCATTAACATCATCATCTATGTGGACATGCCTGAAAGGTACACTGCCAAGATAGGTGAACTTAGCCACAGCATTCAGAATTTCTCCATTTGCTGTAACTGATGTTCCATGAATGGGTAGTGTAGTGCTGGCTGGTGGAACACCTGTGTTTTCATAGTGTTAATTTTTAGGTTCAAATTAGCGCAAGCAGCAGAGAATTGGTCCATACGTTTGTTTGTTTTTGTTTTTTTTTATTTCAGCTTCAGGGGCTTCATTGAATGTGTAAACACAAATTCATTTAGCAACTCTCTCTCTGCTTTAGTCCTGCTTTGTAGCCTTTTCAAGTTAAATAACTTACCAACAGAGTAGTAGCTGACCTCGATGTCATTTTTCTACTCTCAGTGATGGTGTTTGACCACATTGCTGAAAAAAGCATGCCAACAGGCATGGAGGGAAGCACCCAGCCCTGCAACCACACATTCTTTGGTGACTGGGAAAGCATGAGAGCATCATCCATTAATCAAGAATCCAGGTAAGCATGTCATCATGAAACCGACATGTGATACTTACAAACTTCTCTGGGCACCAACATTTTGCCATGCTTTTCCCAAAAAGATGCCTAAAATATAGTAGGAAGATGGAGAGAGTGCCCCAAACTAGGGGGGACAGGAAAGGCTTAGGAGGCAGCACTTGAGTTGAGCTTCGAATGAACCTGAGGATTTAAAACAGGTTAGCAGGGACTCTATTTTAGGAATCCCAGACATCTTGCACCAAATCACAGAGCTGGGAAATACAGTGCCAAGTTTTGGAAATAGGACAGTTTGGCTCAAACAGGGAGAGCACAAAAGAGAACAGAGTGAAACATTGGGAAAGAGGGTGGGGCCAGACTGTGAAGGGCTTTAAATGAAAACTAGAAAAGTTCAAGGGAAGAAGGAATGACCACTTTTTGGAGATGTTATGGTGGAGAGGGACGACTCTTTCTCAGGTGCTGGATGGATGGCATAGCCCCTGAAGGTTCAGCCAACTCAGGTTCCGTGACGCTATTAATTCATCAAACTTAAACCAAAAGCATTTGGTCTTGGTTTCCTTCCTTTTCCTGACAGCTGACTCTAGCTGGTTATGATCTTGGTTCCAAGTGCAGCTCTCAACTCATTGACAAAGTCAATTAGACTGTCCTGTTTTATACCTGCTGATTCAGGTTTATGGCTCACCTCTCCTTTAAGATAAAGATGACCTCATATGCTTAAATGGGCCCAGAGCCTAGCTATTTAAACTGTGAGTTGAGACTCCATATGGGGTCACATAACTGATCCTGGGGGATGCAAAAAATTTGGCAACAGTAAAAGGTTCTGTATACCTATTTTATAGACCTATATACCCGGGGTCATGTAACATTTTCTCAGGTGGAAAGAGGTTTCAAGTGGAAAAAGTTTAAGAAGCCCTGACCTGGAGGAATGGTGATTTCTGAAGTTACCTGATTACATACTAACAAAGGAAGAACAAATATTCTCCCAAAAGCTTAAGGTGAGAATCTTTATTTCTGTTTAAAAATCACACACCCACATTCCCAACTCACCTGGATAAGGTCCAATTGGTTCCTGCTCTAGAAATCCTGATATATTGTTAGCTTTAGATCTCACTCTCTTCCAAGTATCTTTGAATATTTGAATCATCCTTTCCTTTTATTTTTGTAGTATTAAGTAATTCTAGATGATCCTGCTTCTTGCCTTCATGTCTACCATTTTCACTGGTCTCCCTCTTTCTTTCTTTACTTTTTCACAGGCTCTGCATCTTACCCTCATCTTTTCTTTCCACATATTTCATATTATTTTGTAAAAAATTTAAATTTTATGTGTGATAAATAATTTTATTTTATACAGATATTAAACACAGCTATAATATACACAAATACGCGTATATGACATATATAATGTAAATTTTCTATATACACTTTCTATATACACTTAGATAGACCTAGATATATTCTAATACATGTAACTTGGTATTTTAATTCCTTAAATAACTATTTTATAAATAACAAATACATATCAATTTATATAGATAATTTATATGACAAATTTGTTTAAATATAATTACTATATAAATAATACCTAAATAACACACAAATGCAAAACATATATATGTGTGTGTGTGTGTGTATAAATACATATATACCTCCTGTACCCTTCCCAGAACACCCCTCTCCCACCTTTCCAGATTAAACAATTTTTTTTATATTTTTCTATTCCAATCTCTATCCCTCCCTTGCCCTCTCCCCTTTCCCCTACCCGAGGCAGTAAATAATCCAATATGGGTTATACATATATCATGGAAAACATCACTATATTTGTCATTGAATGAAAAAAATGTAAAAATAGCATGCCCCAATCTGTTCCATCAATATTTACGTTTTCTCTTCCCTATCCTAAGGAGAGAGCTCAGCTCAGACATATCATTTCTACTCTTCTTCCACTCTATATCCCTGGAAATGCATTATTGGGATAATTTCACCATCTTGTAAGATCTTATCTGCTTTGGTACCTAATCATCATCTTCTTCTCTGATTGGAGCATAGAACCATTAACTCTAAACCTCCACTTAAGGAGAGAGCTCAACTCAGACATCTCCTCATTTCTTCCTAGGCTACATTACCTTGGGACTTATCTGACTGATTTCTCCCAAGGGTACCTTCTCTTTCTCCATAACCATCACTTTTCAACTTTTTTTTGAGTCCTCTTCTTTAGATAGTAAGCCCCTTGAGGACAGAGACTGTCTTTTTTCATATTTATATCTCCAGAGTTTTGCACAATACCTAACACATAGTAGGCTCCTAGTAAATACTTACTGATATTGACTATTGACCTATCCTACTCTCACTTTCTCTGCAAGTCTCTCAACTCTTCACTACTCCTTCTCCTCCTCCTCCTCCTCTTCCACCTCCTCCTCCTTCTTTTTGTGAGGCAATTGGGGTTAAAGGACTTCCCCAGGGTCACACAGCTAGTAAGTGTCAAGTGTCTGAGGCTAGATTTGAAGTCAGGTTCTCCTGACTCCAGGACCGGTGCTTTATCCTCTGTGCCACCTAGCTGCCCCTACTCCTCCATCTTCTTATGCCATCCCAAAGAGTATACAGACATCTTGGTGTTAGAAATGTTTTTCTCCCTAGTTAAAACTAGCAGGGTTGAGGGCAGCTAGGTGTCGCAGTGGATAAAGCACTGGCCTTGAATTCAGGAGGACCTGAGTTCAAATCCAGTCTTAGACACTTGACACTAGCTGTGTGAACCTGGACAAGTCACTTAACCCTCACTGACCTTCAAAATAAAAAATAAAAAAACAGAAAACAAACAAACAAAAAACTGGCAAGGTCTTCTTCTGGGGCACTAAAATTTAGAGGTTACAAAAGTAATACATGTATTTCTATAACAGAAATATTTGAACTTACCCATAATTAGCAAGAATGAGTAGGTAAAATATGAAGCTCCCAGATTTCAGTGTAGAATAATGGACAGAGTCTTGGTATCAGAAAGACCTGTGTTTGAATCTTGCCTCATATATATGAGAGCTGTATGACCTTGTGCAAGTCATGGAACCTCTTAGTCTGTTTTATCCTCAGTAACATGCTAATAATAACAGGTGCTTACCTCACAGGGTTGTTGTGAGGATCACATGTGTCTTAAAGTGCTATATAAGTTTTTGGTATCCCAGATATTGTTAAATACACCTGATTTGTGAGTTGCTCTAGTTTTTACTCATCACACTCAACTGAATTTATTTTACTTCCAAACACCATGAATTACAAAGTTGATGTGGGAGCATGTTTCTTCCAGTTTGCCCTCCCTGAATTCCAGAATCATCAGTTATGACTTTCTAGGTTGATTTTTTTGTCGAATAATAATTCAGAAAATGAAGTATTATGGTAAGTTTATCAAAAGCAAATCATATGAAACAAGCCTTAATTCATCAATGGCAATGTCACTGATTTAATAAGTAGCAAAGTGATTTGACAAGACGTTATACAATATATTATCCAATAAACCTGTGAAAAGAGAAAGAGAATGAATCAGAAAGGGAGGGAAAGAGAAAGGAAAAAAGGGGAAATGAGGAAGAAAAGGAGGTAAATATTCACAAGGCAAGTAGGAAAAAAGTATTTAAAAATCCTTTTCACGTTGTTAGACCTCAGGACTGGATGATTTTAAAGTGGAAAAAATGTAGTTAAAATTTCCCCCACTGATCCCCCAAACAGCTGTGCTCTTTGATTATTTGAATTAGTGGGTAGTAGGGAAGGGAAGGGAAGGGAAGGGAAGGGGAGGAAGGAAGGAAGGAAGGAAGGAAGGAAGGAAGGAAGGAAGGAAGGAAGGAAGGAAGGAAGGAAGGAAGGAAGGAAGGAAGGAAGGAAGGAAGGAAGGAAGGAAGGAAGGAAGGAAGGAAGGAAGGAAGGAAGGAAGGAAGGAAGGAAGGAAGGAAAGGAGGGAGAGAACAAGGAAAGAAGGGAGGGAGAGAGGGAGGAATGGAAAGGAAGAATGAAAACTACTTAATTTGACATTTGACTGTTAGAACACCTGGAACAAGCTGTACTTACTTCTACTAGGAGGGCTGTTGTTGATCTAATGAAAATTCTGTGTCTTAGGGCAACTTCACTGCTAGCCTGATGAAGAGTTAATAATATCTAATAAGAAGTTTAATTGGATACATGTCAAAATGACTCACATTAGGACAAACTAATAAACTCCTCTTATTTTTAGCCTATTCATGCATAAATGTAACCTCTGGCACACTCAATTACTTTTAAAAGAACTCTGTTTTTTGAAAATATTCACAAGGCAAGCAGAAAAAAAAAGGATTTAAAAAAAAATCTTTTTCAAGTCTGTAGACCTCAGGCCTCAATGATTTTAAAGTGGAAAAAAAAGTAGCTTAAATTTCCCTCACCCCATCCCCTAAAACAGCTGTGCACGTTGATTGTTTGAATAAATGGGTGGTTAAAATACACATGGGGGAGGTATGACCATACAAGTAAAGTGTGGGCACATCACCCTGCTAGGCCTCTCTCCATGCACAGGCAGTCCTCAACTTTTGAATGGATTGTGTTTCATAAGTTGGTATGTTTGGAATTCAGAACACATTTTCCCATAGTAACAGTGTTTTATATGTTATTCTAGTTCACGGGCCAAAGCACAAAAACCTGTTTAACCCCTGAAGTGCTTAGAATTTTAGTGAGAATCTCAAAGAACCTAACCAATGCCTGTTTCTGCAGGAAAATGCAGGAAAGTCAGGAGCCTAGGCCAAAGAGCTGGAGAGAAGCTTCAGAAGCCATCTATCTGGTCCCCACCTCTCATTTTATACATGAGTAAACAGAGGCCCGGAGAAGTCTGGTGACTTACTCAAGCTAACCCAAGTGGTAGCAGTCAGAGGTAGAATTTGATTCTAGATCTTCTCACTCTGGAGCCTTTATTCTTTCCACTTTAAGAGCTAGGTAGACCTAACCCTTAAGTGAGATGGCAACTTCTCTCCCCCTTACATTTTATGCTCACTAAGCAGGGGATGTGTAGTTTTCGTTCAGTCATGAACAAAATGTGACCTCATTTGGTGTTTTCTTGACACAGATACTAGAGTGGTTTGCCATTTCCTTCTCCAGCTCATTTTACAGGTGAGGAAACTGGGGCAAACAGGGTTAAGTGACTTGCCCAAGGTTACAAAGCTAGTAAATGTCTGAGGTCAAATTTCAACTCAGAAAGATGAGTCTTCCTGACTTCAGGCACAGGGCTCTATCCAATGTGCCATCTAACTGCTGGGTAGGTACATAAACCAAGCTTCAAGTAGGTATCTCTATGGCCTGGGGCAGGAGGCTGGGGCAGGGAGATGCAAAATAAGGATGGGGATTTTGATGTGAGGAATACTAAGAAAACTGCATGGGTCTTCTGCCCTCAAACTCCCAAGGGACACTTCTTGGTTTCAGATAGGCAATCAACAAGCACTTATTAAGCACTTACTTGTTATACATTACTGAATTATAGATTCTTGAAGGAAGCCAGGGAGAGATGAGGAGGAAAAGGCATTCCAAGAATGAGACAGGCAGGAAAAAGATACAGAGAAAGGAGATAAAGCACCACATACAAAATACCCAGGAGGCCACAGTAGCTGGATCCTAGAGCAGAAGGACAAGAAGACTGGAGATGCTGAGACAGGCCAGGTTGTGAAGAGCTTTAAATATCAAACAGGACTTTATGTGATGCTAAATGTCATGAGAGTTCCTGAAGTTTTCTGAATAGGGAGGTAAAATGATTTAAGAAAATAAAAATTGGGGGCAGCTAGGTGACACAGTGGATAAAGCACCGGCCCTGGATTCAGGAGGACCTGAGTTCAAATCTGGCCTCAGACACTTGACACTTACTAGCTTTGTGACCCTGGGCAAGTCACTTAAACCTTATTGCCCCTGAAAAGGAAAGGAAAGGAAATCAAAGTGGATTCAGTGAGAAGAGACTTAAATCTGAGAAGAAAGGTTCACTGGAGAGATGAAAAGAACTTGAACTAGTGAGATGGCCACGTGAGAGAAGAGGGGACTTAGAAAAGAGATGACGTGAAGGTAAAAATAGTAAGATTTGGCTAAGAATTGTCCATATGGGCCAAGAGTAAGGAGTAGAGAATGATCCAGTGGTTGTGATCCTGCACGACTAAGATGGTAGATACTCTTGACAGGATGTCATTCAAAAGAAGGGAGGGTTTAGGAAGGCAAGATAAAGTTTTGTTTTGGGATATGTTGAGTTTGAGAGGCTTTTGTGACATCTAGTTAGATATGTCCAAAATGATGTTTGTGAAGGAAACTGGATCTCCCTAGAGATAATAATGGAATCCATGGGAGCTGATTAACTTACCAAGTGAAAAAGTATGGAGGGAGAAGAGACTAGCGTATTAGGTGATTCCTAGGGTTAGTGGGTATGACAAAGTTTAGGATCTAGCAAAAGAAATTGAGTAAGAATCATTTTGGTCTCATTTCTCATTCCTTTTTTTTTTTTTTATTTGTCAGGCCAAGCCTTTTTTTTCCCCATTCTTGCCTCCCCCACTACTTTAGCCTCTATATCATTGCTATTCAGTCATACCTGATTCTATGAGACCTGACTTTGTCCATGATGTAAAGAATTAATTGTTATTTGAAGTTTTTATGCCTTGGCATGCACTGGCCTGGTGCTCCGCAAACCACACGGTGCTCCACCCACTGGTTGTAACCTTGCCAGGGCTCTGGCACCTCATGTCATCACCACTCACGAGGCCTACATGGGCCTGACAAAATTAAAATGATTGGAAGCCTAGTGAGGGCAGTCATGTGACTGTCAGAGCGGCCATTCCATTGGCTGGGGCTGTGTGGGGTGTTTCTAGGTTTGGGGGAGGAGGTGGAAGCTGGAAAGCGACAGGTGTTCTGCTGCATATTTTCAGCTGATTCCTGGGCGGTGGTATTTTTTCAGGTATTATAATTTCCCTTTCACCATTTTATTTCCTTTCCCTTGATCCTACTGATCCTGTTTGTGCTTTGTTTTTTATTAAGTTCGTTCTTGTTAAAATAAATCCTGTTCTGTTTTGAGGGAGGCTGCCGGTGTCCTTCTTTGCCCCAATATTCCGGCGAACTGCTTAGCTAGCACTCCCCAATTAAAAATTGGTCCCCACAATGGGGTTTCCTTGGCAAAGATACTGGGGTGGTTTGCCATTTCCTTCTCCAGTGTGTCTCCATTTTATAGATGAGAAACTGAGGCAAATAGGGGCTAGGCCACTTGCCCAGGGTCACACAGCTGTTGTCTGAGGCCAAATTTTCACTCAGATCTTCTCTCTCTCTCTCTGCCACACCCCTCTTTTGGGCAGGGCAATGAGAGTTAAGTGACTTGCCCAGGGTCACACAGCTAGTAAGTGCCAAGTGTGTGAGGCCAGATTTGAACTCAAGTCCTCCTGAACCCAGGACTGGTGCTTTATCCACTGCGCCACCTAGCTGCCCCTCACTCAGATCTTCCTGACCCCAGGCCTTCACCACATAACTACTTTAGCCCTATATCTTCTCTAATTTGATTTATACTCTGTAGGGTAGGATGTCCTTAATTACATACTATCCAAAGAGTCTTTGGGCACGCAAAAGACTCAAACAAGATTTAGCTACATTCAGAAGGAAAGAAGAATAGCTCTTGTCACTCCAACCCAGAGAATGGGGGCGAGGTGTAGTATGAGGGATAGAAACAGGTCATGGAATCCTCTTTCAGGAGAGATGCTGAGGCGGTAGGGTCTGGGGTGGTCATGGGAGGAGCACAAGTACCAGGGATTCTCTTCCTCTTCTGACCACTGTCAATACTGTCACCTCTGACCCATCCCTAGGGCAAGTGAGGATGTGTTTAGGAACTTTGGGAGAAAGGACGCAGGGAGATGGAGATGCTGAGGGAAGAAAAAAACAATCAATCAATCAATCAATCAATGGAGCATTTTAAATATCTACTATGTGCCAGAAACTGTGCTATGTGGTGGAGTTATAAAAACCAATTAAAAAGCCCTTGCCTTCAAAGATCTTAAATTCTAGAGGAGATGAGCAAGAAATGGTGGTCCTGTGGCACCTGAGCCCCTGCCAGGGCATTCTTTGGGTTAGCTATTTGCATTTAAAAGCTATGGGTGCCATGAAGCAAATAAGTAGGAAACTTCAACTCTAGAGAATACCCAGTGGTGACTATGGAATTGATGCTCACTCATGCTAGGCAGCAGGGGGGAAAAAAGCCTCCCCACAGCCAGAGCTGTGATGAAGCCAAAGTTTGATCTCACAATTCCCCCTCCTTCTATTTCTCAGCTCCTCCCTCAAGTGTTTCTCATGATGTCACCTGGGTGTCCAGAGCAGTGAGGGACCTAGCCAGATGATGGGGAGAGGGAGATCTTTCCCCACTCCAAGGTGAAGACATTCAACGAAAAGAGAGACAACCCCAAGAAAGCAGCACTAGCTTTAGGAAGGGTTTTCTGGCACCAAACAGAAGGGGCGGCCACGGAAATACGAATTGAAGGTGGAGGAAGGAAGAGCTGAAGTTTCGAAGAGCGGGAGACAGATTGACTTCTCTCGGGCTAGCCTCTCGAACGATGGGCAGGGGGTGAAGCCTAGTCCCCCCACCCCGCCCCACCCCATCCCTCCTTGCACACAGACCAATTTGTTGGAACAGGAAGGAGGGATTGGGGGCAGTCCCATTCCAAAAGAAACTGACCCGGGGCAACGAGATCACCTATGACAAGAGGAAAGCCAGGCTTTATGGTTTGAAAGAGGAAGAAAGAATGAGAAAATGGAGAAGCCAGACAGCGAAGAAAGGGTCAGAGGGATCTCGATTAGGACATGGAAAAGGACTTGGCCTTGCTAAGTTAGTTGTTCCTTTGCGTCTTCCTCTCACTTCTTCCAGGGTAAGAAGCTGCCAAGAAGAAAAAAATTAAAAAAAAAAAAGTTTGCCAACGGGGCGCTAGCTGTCCTGCGGACGGCAGAGGGAAAGATAAAGAGATCCCGCGTTCAGAGAAGCCCCGCACAGTTAGGGGAGCTTCTGGCCGAACTCCTTATCCCGGACTCCACCCCCACCCCCAAGTCCAGTTATTTCTCTTCTCTCTGGATAATCGGGAAGAGCCGAGATCGCCACCAAGCTGCAGCCCCGGCTGAGGCACCGGGGGTCCTGGGAATGCGTTCTCCCCCCTCCCCCCGACTGCCCCACCTCACTCCCTCCAATTCGCCTCTTCCTCCTCTCCCCCTTCTTCCTGGGGGAGCCAGAGGGAACGGCTTATGGCTCGGTGATTCACTGAAGAGGGGAAGCTGTTGTGGGGGGCGGGGGAAAGGGGCGGAGGAAACGGGCCGAAAGTGTCAAATAAAAAGGGCTTCCCGACCAAAAGCACGCAACTCGCAGCCAGCGCCAGCGGCTGCCGGAGTGGCCAGGTGGGGGCAAAATTGGCTTGGCTGGCTCTCTGCTCTGTGGTGCTGCAGCCCAGGGTGGGGAGGCCTCCTGGGCAGCGCACCGGCCCGGGTACCCTGGGCCAGGGCCACTTTTCTCTCGGGAGGGGTCCACCCGGGTCAACTGGAGGACTCTTCCCAACCTTCTTTTAGGCACTTAGGGTGGAGGGCAGAGGGAAGGAGAGAGAGAAGTGGGAAGTGGATTCCCCCACGCACACCCATCCCGCTTTCAGTTTACTTCTCCCTGGTGAGTGTAAAGGAGTTCGGAAAAGCCAGAAAGAGGGAGGAGAACCAGAAAGCAGTGGAGAAAGTGATCAGTCAGCCCGCGGTCCTCTTGGAACCCCTGAGCGTCAGTTATTGGCCGCTTTCAAAAGCGGCATCCTCCTCGTAGGGGCAGAAGCTAAGAAGCAGAAGCTCTCCTGGTAGGCAAGGCTGTTCGGAGTGTGGGGGCTACTGCCATACATAGCCCCCAGCTATATCTCATAGCTGAAGGATGTTGGGATCTCGGCACCTAAAAAGAAAAGTCCCAGCTTTGATTTGACTTTTACCACACTCTCCTTGTACATTTTTCCGAGGGAGGGGTGTGAGGTTTTTGTTGGTGGTGTTGTTCTCACTTTGGGGAAGGATGTTGGGAGGAAATTAAGTAGAGGAGAGAACAGCCTCCTTCTGCGTTGCCCCCCCCCCTTTTTCAGTCCTCCCATGCATCACTTCAGGAAGTGGAAGACAAAGTCGTTGAAGTTGGTGTCAGCAAGGATGAGCCCCCGCTTTCCTTCAGGGTCCACCCTGTGACCTGCTGAGTGATCTCCCGAGTCTGCATGTGTTTGCCCAAGGTGGCGTGGAGGGCCCCACGTGCGCTCAGCAGCCTCGACTCAGAAAGGGTTGCATGGCCCCCAGGGGTTTCGCGGGGCCGCCGCCTCTGCAGCCACAGCCACCATCACCCCCGGCGTCTGGCATCTGGCAGGGGAAAATGTTAGCCATGGGAGCGCTGACCGGTTTCTCTGTGCTCAGCCTCCTCACCTATGGCTACCTGTCCTGGGGCCACGGCCTGGAGGAGGAAGAGGAAGGGACAGCAGCCAGAGCCCCCCAAGCTAGAGAGGGGCCAGAGCCCAGGTCATCCGCTACCTCTCAGCCTCATATTGTGTTCATCCTAGCTGATGACCAGGGATTTAGAGATGTGGGATACCACGGATCAGAAATCAAGACGCCCACTCTGGACAAGCTTGCTGCCCAAGGAGTTAAACTGGAAAACTACTACGTCCAGCCTATTTGCACACCGTCCAGAAGTCAGTTTATCACTGGAAAGTAAGTCGTACTGCTTTTGTTTATTTTTAGCACTCTGGCCAGCTTAAACAGGAGATGTTGAGACCTACAAAAAGAGCAATGAAAACAGGGCAATGATGGAAACAATGATGTGTAAAGAGCCAGTGTCGTTTTGTGTCATTAAAGGCCCCCCCCCCCCGTGATTGCCTTGAAAGTTTACTCGCCTCGCTCCTCTCTCTTCCTTCATCCTATGCCCTAAATAAAGATCTTTACAATACAGAATGAAGTTATCATTTAAGCCCTTGGCCACACGCCAGAGAACTCTAGAAAGTACAACTGAAGCATTCAAAGTTCTGCCTTAATTACCGAGAGTGCCCAAGCTTTGCTTTCATTGTCACTTGGGATATTGATAGGTTTCCCCATCTAGACTTAGGGAGAAGTAGGCTGAAGAGCACTGAGTTCTATCTCGAGTGAAATCTAACTCAGAAGGGATAGGTCCAACCGGAAAAGTGCCGATTGTGTCTGTTAGAATGGAAACTACATAGTGGGAAACTCTTATTTGCAAGCCCAACTGTCAGAACTCCTGTAGATGCAGTGAGTGGTACATATTTCAGAAAAATCCAACTTCCTTCTCAGGTTTTTCAGCTGTTCCTCAACTGTCTGGCATTTGTGTGGCTTACCCCAAAGCATTAGGCATTAGTTTGTTTGGGTGCTAAAGTTAAGCCTTATAAATGTTGATGTCATTCTCCTAAATAGTCAAGTCTGCTTTTCAAGCACTTTCTAAATCACTGCTCATTTAGGCATGTAAATGTTGCATTGTAAAGGACTCATTTATAGTTCTGTTACCCAATTGCTGCAGTATAAATGCAACTAGTCACAAAAGTTTTAGATGCCACAATTTGAGCACTGAAACAGAACTAAACTGGAAGATTTAGAATGAAGCACAGAGCTAAGTGCCTCATCCATTTTGAAAATTGCAGAATAAAATCCTTCCTTGGTTTGAGTCTGTTTGCCTTATGATGTCAGTTGCAGCGAAACTTTGCTACATAGTGAAATTGTTTTTGGATTTGGATTCTATGAAAATAGCCAGTATCCACTGGAAAAATAAAGCCGATTTTGCAGGAATCTATGTCCTGCAGTCTTTCTGCTTACAACATGATTTCCACTGCTTAGCAAACTGTCAGAAACTTACTACCTCTGCCAGAAAAAAAAAAAGATGCTCATCTCAACTTTTTTTGAAAGAGGGAGAGAGAAAATGTGTGTGGAAGTTTTACTTGCACTTTGTGGTCATTTTAAAAGTTAATACACCGTGTGAAAGGAGGTGAAGAGAGTTGGCTGGAAAACCAGATCTACTAGCAGTGCAGTTTGGTAGGTCAGCTCCTACCCAACCTCTTACCTCTCACTAACCTTTCATTCTTAGTTTTTGAAATGAATGGAACATAAACTATAAATGAATGGTGACTGTGACCTTCTTCAAATAATCAAAAGAATTCAGATCTATCCAGACAGTCAACAGTATTTAGTAGCAAACTGATCTGTGGGAGGATATTTTTCAAAAGAGGGTATACGTTCAAAGTTCTGCCAGAGGGGACATGGTATATGGGGAAGGATGTTGGATTTGGGGTCAAATCCTACCTCTGCTAAATACTGAACATCTGACCTTGGGTAAGTCTCTGAGCCTCAGTTCTTAAAATGAGAAGGTTGTACTAGATGACTTCCAAGGTCCCAACCTAGTCATAATGAATGATCTGAAACAAGAAAAGGAAAGGAAACGAAAGGACAAATATATGTGGTATATATGTATAAAAATATACGTATAAATATTATATAAATAAATAATTTGCAATGCAAATTAATGGTCTGAAATTAGAAAAGAGAAATATATGCATACCCATTTGCACATATGTAATATAAATCAATTGTCAATAAGAAAATGCATATATGCATATATAAAGTATGTACATATGGGCATATAACTTTACAAATTTTATGTTTAAAATTTAAAATTCAGATATGAGACTTCAAAAAGACTTGCACTTCTATCCATTAGATCACTAACTCCTTGAAAGCAAAGACTATTCTTTGCCTTTCTTTACATTTCTAGATATGCAGTGTCTGGCACATAGTAGGTGCTTCATAAGTGCTAGTTGATTGATTGATTGATGGATGGATTGTGTCATAGATCATAAGATGAGATCAGTTCAAAGCTGGTAAAGAATCTGAGGCCATTCAGCTCAACCTTCCAAACTGAAAATAATGTCACTAGGGACCAGGGAGGATAATTGAGTTTCCAAAGTTTACAGAGCCAGTAATTACAAATATGCAATTATAAGAAACAATTAAACTGAAATAATTCTTAAATCATTTTTATGGAATTAAATTTTAGTTCTACAACCATCAAGGGATGGTTATATAACTACATTTTCCAGTTGAAAATTTCAATTTTACGTAATATGCCCACATAATGGTGTTGAGAATGGAAAGCCCCAAACTGGTCACCCACAGCTGAATTTTACTTTCCTGTAGTCTTTGACATAGAGTTGAAAGTTGTTGGGTTTGGTTTTTTTTTTTCACTTTTAGTTTTTTTTTTTTTTTAAGGCAATTTGCTGGAAGGGGAGGGGGGGCGAAAGTTTCCTTTACATGAATAAGAAATAAAGGAAGTGGTTTTGGGAACCTAGTTCTGGACAACATATTACTAAAGGGGAGCCAGATGAATATTGTCATTTGTCCTTTCCATGGGAATGAGTGGCAGGAATGGTTTATGCTTCCTGGCTCCTCTAAGAGGAAGTAGAGGGGCAATGAAAATCTAACAGTTAAATCTGAATTATGTCGATGATAAGTTAGGTAGGTAAAGGAATAGAAGATCCAAATGCCTTTGAGTCCTACAAAAGAACAGTGTATGTAAATTATTCAAGTCTAAATTCACTCTGCCCCTACATTTAATTTAGGCTTATCAAAAGCTTCTTTGTTGTAGGATGATCTTACAACCTCGCCATCCAGCACACAGCAAACTTTCTGAACACTACCAAGTTTTAAAAAATAGAAGCTGTTCTCTTCTGTTGCAAAAATCTGGAACTGATTCCAGATTCCTATAACAATTCAGAACTTTCCTGCCTGCCAATAAGGGTGAGTGACTGTGGGAGCGAGTCAGTTAGCCTGTCAACAAGTATTCAATATGAGCAGAGCACTGTACAACAGGCATCCGGGATAGTAAGGAAATATAAGATAGGATCCCTGTCCTTGAGGAGCCGCTAATCATTTGTGAGATTAAGGGTGTATTGAGGAAGTAGTTATGTTGAATGATACTTTCCTTCCTAGTATTTATTTCCTCCTGGGTTTCATTAAGAAAGCAACAGTTTTTGAATTGTGCTCTCACCTTGATCTTGATCTGCTATACTTCTTAATAAAGAAGTGAAGCAATTATTTGTTTTTTTTTTTAAATCAAGGCTTCCCTTCTTTTTAGTGGAATGAAAGTATTAAATGTGAACTATTTATGTTAAATAATATTTTATTCCAAGGTGGTATCCTTGTCTATGGTAGATACTTAATGAAAATGTGTTGTATTAAGTTTATTGGAGCAGCTAGGTGGCACAGTATATAGAGCACCAGCCCTGGAGTTAGTTCAAATCCAGCCTTAGACACTTAACAATAACTAGCTGTGTGACTCTGGGCAAGTCACTTAACCGCAATTGCCTCACCAAAAAAAAAAAAAGTTTATTGAATTATCAAGTAGGAGAATTAAAGAATCTGTATTGAATTTTCAACCTTGAAAGTAACCTTAAAAACACATTTTTGGATGTCTTTTATCTTTACCACATAGATATTTCCTACCCCTTCCAGATTGAAAACTTTCTTGTGACATAGGGGAGGAAGGGAGAGAAGAAGTGTTTATTAAGTGACTATGATGTGTCAGGCAGGCATTGTGCTGAGCATTTTAGAAATATTATCTCATTTGATAGAAAGAAAAGCAATCACCCAAAACCATCAGATAGAAGGTATCTCATCTGATGATACATGCAATATTCTCCCCTAACAGTCCCCACTTCTCTGACATTCTTTCTTTCTGGGACCTTCAGTGATATTCAACTTCCCTTTAGGGATCTTTTCACTTACATCATTGTAGTCATTTTGCTTTTAAAAACTTGTTTTTACCATTTTGCCCTTCAGTTTTTTAACTGAAAAATAGGACATGATATTTCTATTTCATTTTATTTTTAGTAAGTTCAGAGAGGACCACAGTTGACTCATTTAAGTCTCAGGCAACTCACAGACTTTAAGATTCCAGAGGAGCTGCTGATCTTTATCAGTGCAGGACATTTCCACACCCAGAACTCCTAGCACCAATAAAATCACAAATTCAGACCCCCCCCACTCCCCCACTCCTCCACTCCCCAAAAAGGAAGCTAAAGGTACTCGTAGTAATATGGATTTGGAAGAGTTCAAGTAAGTTAGCTTCCACCAAAAGAACTTTGTTAGATTAGTTTTGTTTGGAGATGAAAAAAAATTCTGGAAGTTTATTTCAAACCTGAAATTACAAATCAAGGGGCTAAAAGAAGATAGTAGTGACTCAAGAGTATTAAACACTATAGCTCAAAAGTATCAGGCAAGGATGAGATCATTTTAAAAATTAAAATTAAAATTAAATTATATTGCTGCCAATATTGCTGAAAAGCAGGGGGAAAAGAGGACCTCAATTCTGTACCACACCATTCATGTGAGCAGGTAGACCTAGTTAATAGAAAGTTTGACTATCATATAATTTCTATATGGGGTGTCTTCTCACTTATCTGTGCCTCCTATTATACGTCAATACCTATACCCAAAGGCCTAGAACAATGTTCTTGGTGTAACAGAGGACTACCAAATAATACTTAAAACAACTAACCTAAATTATATACTTAAATCGGGAAAAGTTAAGTAAAATAAGACTATTAGTATGTGGGGCCCTTAATGTAATTTCTTTAAAAAACTAGACTGGCTAGAAGTTTGAAGGCTTCAGTGCATCTGAGAGAGTATGGCCATATATTTAACTTCAAAGGTTTGCAAACACAGCTTAAAAGGAAAAAATAGATCATCGATATTGCTTAGGAAACTACTGCCTATTCCTAATTGATCAAGGATGATTCCACATCCTTTGAATTATGATCAAATAAGTCATTGGCAGACAATTAGAATCAAAGCCTCTGGTTGAAATGAATCTTCTTTAAAAAGCGACCCTTTGGGGGGCGGCTAGGTGGCGCAGTGGATAGAGCACCGGCCCTGGATTCAGGAGTTCCTGAGTTTTAATCTGACCTCAGACACTTGACACTAGCTGTGTGACCCTGGGCAAGTCACTTAACTCCAATTGCCTCACCAAAACAAAACAAAACAAAAGAACAGTGGGACCAAGATACAGGTGATTTTACACATACATACATACATACACAGATACATACATATGTGTGTATGTATATATGTATGTGTGTGTACATATATGTATGTGAATATATGGTAGGGTCAGTAGGATCAGACCCACTGGGAGATTCAGATAGAAAGATTCATTCTCTGAGATTTTATGAAAAATGACACATGAGCAGCAGACTAGTTGAGTCATACCTGTTGAATTTGTCTGGAACCTCTCTCTATTCCTTTGATCTCATCTGTTTCCTATGAGTTGTTATCTCTCTGCAGAAGACTCCAGAATCTATATATCTAGCCCTAATCTCTCTTCTGAACTCCAGGTTTACAGTCACCGAATGCTTTTTATCTGTCTTTTTTTCTGGTTTGCAAGACAAGAACCACTGGCTCATTTGGGGGGTTTTGATGGCTCAGAGTGAGTGTAAATAGCAATTGTTTTTGTTCTGGCTAGAAATTCTGGTTCTTCCCCTCCAAGATTGATTCTTCAGGGTGGGGGCGGGGGGTGGGGGGAGGCAGGGAGCTAGGAGACACAATAGGTAAAGCACCCGCCCTGGATTCAGGAGGACCTGAGTTCAGATTTGGTCTCAGACATCTGACACTTACTAGCTATGTGACCTTGGGCAAGTCATTTAACCCTCATTGCCCAACCAAAAAAAAGAGAGAGAGAGAGAGAGAGAGAGAGAGAGAGAGAGAGAGAGAGAGAGAGAGAGAGAAGGAGAGAGAGAGAGAAAGAGAGAGAGAGATATTGATTCTTTCATGAAGACAAACTAGGTCATCTTTTGCCTCAGTTCTTACCTTTAACTACTGAATGGGTGTTGCCTCAGACAATCTGAGATCCAGGAACGCCCTTAGCTTAAAAAGGCCAAGGCTTCCCATTGCATCCTGGGCCATCTCCAATCATCTTGACCTACATCTCGTCACTGGACCCCATGAGGCTGCTAACTCTACACAGCGCTGCCTCACTTAAAACCAGTTCACTTGCAAGTAAAGATGTCACCTTCCTCATGTCATTGGTCCTCTTTGCGATCTATCTCTCTGGTTGTCACATCAACATCTCCAATTCAGTATGACTAAAACAGAATTCCTTACCTTCCCCAGTAAACTTGTGCCACCTCTGAACTTGTTCGAGACACCTAGGTTTTCATTCTCAAGGTCATCATTGACTTCCCCCCCTCCTACTATCCAATCAATCACATCTTTCACACTATCCCCTTTTCTCCATGACCTCTTCATTTTATGGGTAAACTTTGGAAATCTTAAAATATTATATGAATAATTGGACTGGGACATGGAGGTGATGTCATGACTTGCACTGAATTGGATTTAAGTGAGGGAGAGCTGTGCAAAGTTACCAACCTCACTGTCCTCCAGAGTCTTCTTGGTCCAGTGGCAAGATATATATTGGAACAACTAGAAATGACTGTGGAAGTTTAAGGCAATTGGGGTTAAGTGACTTGCTCAGGGTGACACAGCTAGTAAGTATCTGAGGTGAGATTTGAACTCAGGTCCTCCTGACTTCAGGACCAGCGCTCTATCCACTGTGCCACCTCCCTGCTCCTATGAATATTATTACCCTAGGGGCTAGAGGTGCAAATATAAAAAGGAATTAGCCTTCTGTTTTTCCCAACTTCTCTATCACATATCTCTTTTTTCTTCATACAACCCAATGAAGTGTAGCTGCCATTATTAGTCCAATTTTACAGAGAAGGGGTCTAAGGTTGACAAAAGTTAAATTACTTGTCCTTAACCATCCAGCTAGTCAATGCCTGAGACAGAATGCCAAGGCAGAACTTACTGACTCATAGTCTAGCCACCTCTGTCTAGCATACTAGAGGTTGTTCATAGGAAGGCTTAGAAAACAATTGCTGGGTTTGGTGCAAAATGTTTTAAAGGGTCTGCCCAGTTCTGTCATGGCCCAGATAGATCTAGCCAGAGTTTTAACTCACTTTTCTACCCAAAAGTAGATCAAGTTACATTATCATATATTATAATCAATTCTACCTTCATAACATCTCAGGAATATGCCCCCTTCTCTTCTCTGCCATTTCTACCACCCTGGTGCAAGCCCTCATCACCTCACACTTGGATTATTGCAATAGATTGCTGATGGTTCTGCTGCCTCAAGTCTCTCCCCACCCTAGTCTATCATCTATCCTTCACCCAACTGTCAAAGTGATCTTACTAGAGTATAGGTCTGTCCCTATCCTTTACTCAATAGACTCCAGTATCTCCCTAACACCTCTAGGATTGAACACACATATATACATATATGCACACATATACATACACATGTACACACATATCTACATATGTATGTGTGTATATATCTATGTGTGTAAATATGTATATATACTCATTTCTTACTTCTTACAAGTGGCAATATTGAGTGAAAAATTCCCTTTTTATGATGAGCATAACTCTTTGCAAAATCTTGCACGAATCAAAGGATTCATGAGTGAAACTCTTGTGTTTTTAGGAATGCTTTTGAATAAAGACATTGATTTCAATATTGTCATTAACTGCCATCCCGTGTCACTCAGACAATTCCCTTTTAAATATGCATATTTAAATGTGAGCCAGTCTCCAATCATTGCCCATATTCAGGTTTTTACATTTTTCAGTTGAAAATAAATTGATCAATATATTAATGAAGGTACTTGTAATCATAAAGGGATAAAATGGGAATCATTTCCCTCATTACTATTCTCAATCCCATTAATTGGGACTCATATTGAAGTCTTACCAGACTTGGCTAAAAATTGCTCACTCTATAATTATGGAACTTTTCTAATTAATGGAACTGAAAGGAACCTTGAAAATAACCTGTCTGATATACCTTGTATAGGTGAGAATAAAACTATAAAAGAATACAATGAATATTGGGGGAGGAGAAAATAATGAATCATTTCTCTTTCACTCTCAAGTAGAAAGTTACACGTCATAGTACCCTTTTTTACCTTATTAATCAGAGTATGTCAAATGCCTTTATTACAAAGTGCATTTCAAATGCTATAAAAATGATGTAAGTTTCATTAAATTTCATCAAAACAAGCTAAGGCCTAGAGTCAAAGAATTTTAATGCTGTAAATGCCGTCAGAGTACATGTGGCCCAATCCCTCTACCACATTATGTTCTTGGCAAGTTCTTACCCACTCTTCACTTGAGTGTTTCCCCTGAGAAATAAATAATGAGTAATTCTTTTTCTCTTTTGGATACCTTTAATGATAAGAAAGATCTTTCTTATGTAAAATCTATCACCTCCTGACTCTTAATTGTGGGTGCTATGTGTCTGATCTCTTTCAGATAATAACCCTTTAAATACTTGATGACAAGTATCTCAAGAAACCCCCCAAGATTTTTCTTCCCCCAACATTCTAAGTTTTCAACCATTCAAGTCTACTCACTGTCCTCTCTACCTACCTTTAGTCACACTTGATTTGTCCACTCTGTACCCTTTTAAAATGTGGAGCTCAAAATTGACATCTGACCAGTGCATTAACCAATTCAATTTTCTCTTTGATTCTGTTGTTGTTATGTCATATCAGTCATATCTGGCTCTTTGTGACCCCATTTGGAATTTTCTTGGCAAAGATACTAAAGTGGTTTGCCATTTCCTTCTCCAATTCATTTTACAGATGAGAAAACTGAGGCAAATAGTATTAAGTAGCTAGCCCAAGGTCACACAGCTAATAAGTGTCTGAGACCAGATTTGAACTCAGAAAGAGGAGTCCTTTTGACTTCAGGTCTGGCACTGCACCACATAGCTGCAAATAGACTTCCACTAATGCACTAGTTGAATAATTCCACTTTCTTTATTTAATGGTTAACATTATACCATCTATTTCAAACAATAAGTTTATCTCCTTTTCTTCTTCTTTTTGCTCTGAGCATACCTCCAAAACACCTTAACATTTTTAAAAAGCCTTAACTTACTCTATATCTCAGCCTTCTTGACACTTTTCCTTCAGGTCCACATTACTCTTTGTATCTGTCCTTGTGTGTGTTTGTATGTATGTATATATGTATGTTTAAAAATGTGTGTGTGTATCTGTAAATGTAAGCATATATGTATACATGTGTATATACATAAATGTATATGTGTGTATACACACATACACACACACACATTTTTAAACTGTCCTAGTTGGGTAGAGAACTTTCTTTGCATATACCTCAGCATTTTCTGATAATGTCTCATTTATTCAGCACAAACTATTTGTAATTGTATTGAAGGAGTATACTTTATCAGTGCTGCCACGAATTTTAAATTCATCGTCCAACTTAAAATTTCATGAGAAAAAGTCATAAATTATTTCTTTAGAGCTTCTTGGAATTGCTTTCGAAGGCTCAAGTACAATTCAACTCATCATCCTCTTTGTTGGTTATTACAAATTGTGATAGGTCCTTACACACTTTCTTCCAAATTTCCCAGTGCTTTCATAACAATCAAAGAGTACTCCCTATTTGGTCAGAATCAGTGAAAAAAATAATAGAGGGACTTGTCCTGCTTTCAGAAAGAACTGTAATGTGAATGAAGTGTAAACCAAGAAAGTAAAAAACATTGTTAGCTTCTTTGTTTTTATGACTTATGTTTTAATGATGCTTTCAGAAGATGTATGGATAATTTAAGTTTCTCATCACTACTTACTCCATATAAGGATGTTCTCCTTTCAGACTAATTCCATTTGCAGCATCTGAGCACAGATGAATAGACAATTTTTTTCCCTCTTTCCTTTTTCATTTTAAATCACTCTCAATCCAATGACTTTGGGTCTGTCTCCTCATCTGCAAGATGGGTAGACTAGATGATTTCAATATGTCATTATTGGTAAAGAATCTCATTTTTGCTGCTGACTTTCAGATTTTTTTTCTTTCTCCTCTCCTTGCCTCTCTGTTACATCTTCCACTCATCTTTCACCTCCTAAAATCCTTTATCTAAAATTCTTTAATATTTTTTAATGTTTTAGAGTAGAAAGTAATACAGGGAAGATGGGCAGAGGGCAGAGAAGAGAAAATAAATGAAAATGATTTGAGCCTATTTATTGTGACCACATGAATAGGAAGTTCTACAATGTCTAGTAATACACATTACCAGAGTTGAATTTTTTATTTATATCCTGTTGATGAAAAAACTATTTTTATTTTATTTATTTATCTTTTTGCATTGCAATTGGGGTTAAGTTACTTTCCCAGGGTCACACAGCTAGTAAGTGTTAAGTGTTTGAGACTGGATTTGAACTCAGGTCCTCCTGAATCCAGGGCCAGTGCTCTATCCACTGTGCCACCTAGCTGCCCCGACAAAACTATTTTTAAAGACTTCTGATTATTTTTTTTTTTTGCGGGGCAATGGGGGTTAAGTGACTTGCGCAGGGTCACACAGCTAGTAAGTGTCAAGTGTCTGAGGCCAGCTTTGAACTCAGGTACTCCTGAATCCAGGGCCAGTGCTTTAACCACTGCGCCATCTAGCTGCCCCCCTGATTTTTTAAATAACCAAAAACATTTTATTTATCAACTGTGTACCACATGTCTGAATTTTTATTTACTTTTCATTTGGTTTTAATTCTGTGGAATGAAATGTATTGAATCAAATATAGTGAATAAACAGTCAAAGGTGTATTGGTGACTATGATGTTATTTTTTCCTTGGCCCTAACCAGGCTGTTACCAAGCATTTTCTGGAGAAATACTGTGTTGCCTGTGAAGAGGCCTAGTTTGCTCAGGGTCGTCTGTAGGGCTTATGAGAGTGTTCAGGGGCATCCAGATGCAAGCAAAATGTCAGATGAGGTCAGTTACCACATTCAGGCCAGAGCTACAGACCAGAGACCTGTCCAAGGTCTGGAAATATAGCATGGCTGTGAAGTGCACCAAGTCAAACAATAAACGAGGCAGTCTTGGTCTAAGTCAAAGGGAACTCTAGGGTTCCTGAAATGAGTTTGTGGACATCATTTTAAGACGTAACTTTGGGGGCTAACCTCACCTTCTTCAATTGTCTATATGAGCTTCAGGTAGGGATATATAACTGTAATGGTTCACATTTCTCAAATGGGATGGAAGGAGGCCTTAAAGGATAGTAATACACACACACACATACTTATGTATAGTACTATCCTTTAAGTCCTATTCTGTCCCATTTATTTACATACACACACACATATATGTATATATATGTATATATTTACACACATATACATATATATGGGGTCTATATATACTATACATATACACACATCTATAATGCTATTATATTATACATATTCTATATTCTATACAAATTATATTTTAGGGGAAAAACTTTTTTGTATGATAGTTTTCCTTTTATACAATAGTATGTCCTAGTAAAGGAGAATTTAAAATTATTTGTATAAAGTATTTTGCTAATAGTTGCATCATATAATTTAAATTATATTCTTGGAATTAGAAACAAAGAGGACCTACTAATAAAGCAAATTAAAAACTTAGAGAAAAGGGGTTAAGATAGCTGCCAAGCCCACATAACCTTCCTTTTTCCAGTCTTTCAGATGAATAAAAATGATACTGTGTTAAATGCTTTACTAATATTATCTCATTTGTTCTTCACAACCATGAGAGGTAGGTGCTATTATTATCCCCATTTTAAAAAAAAGAGAGGTTAAGTGACTTACATAGGGTTATATAACTAGTATCTAAGGCTAAGTTTGAATTCAGTTCTTCCTGAGTCCAGACCCAGCATTCTATCCATTGAGCCACCTATTGAGCTACCTTTGATGTAATCATTAATTCTCTCCTGTCCTTGCTTTGCTCCAAACCATAGCAATTGCTCCTGTGAATGGAGATTAACTGACATCAGATTTTTTTTTTTTTTTGGTGAGGCAATTGGGGTTAAGTGACTTGCCCAGGGTCACACAGCTAGTAAGTGTCAAGTGTCTGAGGCTGGATTAGAACTCAGGTCCTCCTAAGTCCAGGGCCGGTGCTCTATCCACTGCGCCACCTAGTGGCATCAGATTTTTAATTCTTGGGGACTTAGCTTTTATTCTAACAGATCTGCATTTCTTGAGATGAAATACTGGGCTACTTGTTTTCACAGTTGTTTACACTGTCATTATCCAAGGATTTGATTATTTCTTCTAAGGGGACATGACTTCCCTGATACTTTCCATATGCATCCTTAGCAGCAAGGCATCAACTGCATGCTCCCAGGGCAGCTTCCTTGAGTGTGCTCTACTGTTTGTATCTGTTGCTTTCTCCATTAGAATGTAAGGTCCCTGTGAGTAGAGATCACTTCACTCTATTCCTGTATCCTCAGGTCCTACAAACATTCCTGACACATGGTAGATACTTAATAAATGCTTTTTAATTGAACTTAATGAAGGCTATCATATTACAGGAGTTGTGATTTTTCAGGATACAAACTCTATCTATCCGATATAAAGCATAATAAAAATCTAACTTTGAGATTTCTAGTTCTGCATGACCATGTCCAGGCACTTGAATCTCATTCTTTCCTGTGCTTTATCTGACTCTCTGAGAAATGACAAGAATACTGCATTAGGCCTCTGGATACCTGAATTCTATTCTTGACTCTGAAACCAAGTAGCTACATGGCCCTAGGCAAATAATTAATCTTTCTAAGCCTCAGTCTCCTCATCTGTAAAATAAGAGTTGAATTGGGTGATCTGCAAATTCTGTTCTGCCTTATATAGTCCATGATCTATGTTTGACTTCCTCTTGGTTTTTTTTGTTTGTTTGTTTATTTTTTTTTTTTTGGCCAGGCAATTGGGGTTAAGTGACTTGCCCAGGGTCACACAGCTAGTAAGTGTCAAGTGTCTGAGGCCAGATTTGAACTCAGGTCCTCCTGAATCCAGGGCTGGTGCTTTATCCACTGTGCCACCTAGCTGCCCCCTGAGTTCCTCCTTAAGTCTCCTAGGTATACCTAAGGCTATCTAGGGCTTACTGTTTTGTTTTGTTTTTTTAATCTGAATTATACCCCACCACCAACACCCTAACAAAATGCAGCTATTATTATCCCCTCTAACCCTGACTTTTCAGAAGTCTAAGGACTCCCTTCTAACTCACAATTTGTTTTACAGTTTCTATTTTTTGAGATGCTAAGATGCCCCTTCATGTTTCACCAGTTGTTCACTCAGTTTCCTTTATTAAAACCATGTTCCTCCCATCTCATTTTTCCCTCTGGGGTAGTTGGTGGCACAGTGGATTGAGTGTTGAACCTGCAGTCGGGAAGAGCTGAATTCAAATCCGTCCTCAGACACTTACTGGCTGTGTGACCCTGGACAATCGCTTAACTCTGTTTGCCTTAGTTCCTCATCTGTAAAATGAGCTGGAGAAGGAAATGGCAAACCATTCCAGTGTCTCTGCCAAGAAAACCCCAATGGGGTCACTAAGCATCAGAAACCACTGAAAAACATCTAAACAATATTTCTTTCTCTAAATCTGAATGTACACATTTACAAAGAGTGACATCTTGTCCATAGGATATCTCAAAAGATATGCAAAGCAGTGTGCTATAAACTGGAAATGGCATTCTGGGAATAAAATGAGACCTAGGTGAATCCCATCTGAAAATGATGTTCCAAATGTGTTTTGACAAGGGTGTACAGTACAAAGAAACTATTACCTCCCAGGCCTGAACACTCCCCTAATGTAAGAAGCAAGTACCTCAACAAACCATTGAAAAGATGACCAAGTCAGAGACCATCACTTAGATTATTCGTGTCACTCCCTCCATTTTTGTTCGGCTTGAAAAGCAGAATGTCGGGAATTGCCAAGAACAATGGAATATCACAGACCATCAGAAGTAGGAATGGAAATCTGGTAAACCTCATTCCTCTCCACATATTTTATATTTCAGAGATACTGGCCTTCTCACTGCTCTTCAAACATGACACTCCATGTCTGTACTCTGGGCTTGGTTACTGCCATTCTCCTCCATGCCTGGAATATGCCCCTTCCGCACGTCCACCTCCTAACTTCTCTAGCTATTTCTTCAAGGTTCAACTCGAATAAAAACTCTGTCTTTCCCAGTCCTCCATCTCCTCTTCCTCACTTTTGCTCCTAGCACCTTACCTCTGACGTTATCTTCCATTTGTACCTACTTAAACAAAGGCTGGATGATTACTTGTCAGGACCGTTATATGGGGTTGTTCTCAGAGGTCTCATTCCAAACCAACAATTTATGTTTGTTTGTTTGTTTTATGTATTTATCTATCTATCATCTATCTATCTATTTATTTATTCACTTAATTATTTATTTTGAAGAGCAATGAGGGTTAAGTGACTTGCCCAAGGTCACACAGCTAGTAAGTGTCAAGTGTCTGAGACCGGATTTGAACTCAGGTCCTCCTGACTCCAGGGCTGGTGCTTTATCTACTGTGTCACCTAGCTTCCCCAACAAGTCATGTTTATAAACATTAATATGGGGGCAGCTAGGTGGTGCAGTGGATAGAGCACCAGCCCTGGAGTCAGGAGGACCTGAGTTCAAATCCGGCCTCAGACACTTAAAACTTGTTATCTTTGTGACCCTGGACAAGTCACTTAACTCCAAATGCCTCACCAAAAGAAAAAAAAAAGTCTTCAGCTATAAACATTAATATGATTTATTACTGTGGTTTCTTTTTTTTTAATTTTATATTTGAAAGCATGTATTGATATTACACACAAGTTTATTATTATTATTGTTTTTCCCCAAGCTCAATAACTTTATTATAAATTGAAGACATGTTATTAAACAAACCACCAACCAATTGAAAAAGAAAATGGAAAAGAAAAACAAGAAAAAGAAAAAGAAAATGGCAAAATCTTATAGCCTGGGGAAAATGAATCCCACCCCCCTCACCCTTTCTCAAGCTCTCTGTCTCTCTCTGTTTCTGTTTGTCTCTGTCTCTATCCTCTGTCTTTCTCTCTCTGTCTCTATCTCTGTTTCTGCCTGTCTCTCTGTCTCTGTTTCTCTCTGTCTCTGTCTTTCTCTCTCTCTGTCTCTTTCTCTTTTTTCTCAGAAAAGTATGTTATTAACCTTTCATGAAAACAGAATGAAAAGAATTTTTTAACCCATTTTGGCAAAATGTAGCCTGGGTTTTACATGATATATCAACGTTTATTAAGGATAAGAAGAAATAGATACACTATTCCCCATCACAAGTCCCAAAAAATAGAAATATGCTTAAACCTTAGAATGAAGGATTTAGGTTGGCAGTAAGATGAATAATAATATTGATAATAATAGCACCAACTGTTAATTGTGCAAATTGCAACCATGCCAGCAATCATCTTAGTCCCAAAAGCATTTGAAAGGATGTTTTATCTTTAGCTGCCTAAAAAGTGAATTAATTAAATGCTGATTACCATTACTCTAGATATAGTCAGATTAATCTAGTGGATTTTACATGTTATGGAAATTATGTCCAACTGGACATCTGGTTATTAACAAGAAGCCCCCAACTGTGGTTTGAGGAAATTAGCTGCAAGATGGGTTTAAAAGGCATTAATTGTATCTCAGATGTATTTAGAAACCTTTCCCCCCAGGGTTTTTTGACACATGATATTATCCAATACCTTTCATGTTACATACAGCAAATATTTGTTGAATGTCTGAATGAATAAACATCTCATCCCCATTACTTAAATCACTGTAGATAGTTAGAAATGGATTTTTTTATGCATTTTACAAGTGAGAAAACTGAGGCATGGAATTTATTTGCTTTCCCCACACCTATGATTTATGATCCATGAAGCAGCTGGAAATAAAAGCCTTGCATCCGTATCCAGGTGGTCTTTTTTTAAGACAGACATCACAAAGCAGCAGCAAGGATTGTAGACCACTCAAGAATGTCTTAGTGTCTCCTGGCTATGCTTAGAACAAAGATAAATTCTAATCTGTTTTGGCTTCTTGGTGGAAGGTTACAAAGTGGAGGGTATTCCTCAATTGAGAAATGGTCAAAGAATATGAACAGACCACTCTCAGATGAAGATATCAAGTCTATCTATTGCCATATTAAAAAAAATGTTCTAAATCACTATTGATTAGAGAAATGCAAATTAAAACAACTCTGAGGTACCACCTCACCTATCAGATTGGCTAATATGACATAAAAGGAAAATAATAAATGTTGGAGAAGCTTTGGAAAAATTGGAAAACTAATGCATGTTGGTGAAGTTGTAAACTTATCCAACCATTCTGGAAAGCAATTTGAAACTATGCTCAAAGGACTATGGGGCTGTGCATAACCTTTGATCTAGTAATACCAATACTAGGTCTGTATCCCAGAGAGATCATAGAAAAGGGAAAAGGACCCACATGTACAAAAATATTTAGAGCACCTCTTTTTGTGGTGACAAAGAATTGAAAATTGAGGAGATGCCCATCAATTCGGGAATGACTGAACAAGTTGTTGTATATGAATGTAATGGAATACTATCGTGCTGTAAGAAATGATGAGCATGCGGATTTCAGAAAAACCTGGAAAGGTTTAAGTGGACTGATTCTGAATGAAGTGAGAAGAACCAGCAACTGTGATAGACTTGGCTCTTCTCAGCAATGCAATGATCCAAGACAATTCCAAAGGACTCATGATGGAAAATACTGGTTCTACTCTTTTTTGTTTTTTTTTTTCTTTTTTGAGGTTTTTCCCTTTTTTCTGACTCTTTTTACACAACATGACTAATGCAGAAATATGTTTAATGTGATTGTACATATATAACCTACATCAGATTTCTTCCTGTCTTGGGGAGGGAAGGGAATGAGGGAGAAAAATTGGAACTAGAAATCTTATAAAGAAAAATGTTGAAACTATCTTTACATGTAACTGGAGATAATAAAATACATTCAAGATTTTTAAAAAAGAAAGTGGAGAGTGGACTAATCATAGTAGTATTAGCTAACCTTTATGGAGCATTTTAATATTTTCAAAGTTCTTTATGCTACCGCATTTCATCCTCATGACAACCCAACGATATAGGTGCTATTATTATCCCTATTTTGAATATGAGGAAACTGAGAGGCTAAATGAATTGCAAAGGGTCATGTACCTAAATTGTGTCCGAGGTAGTATTTGAACTCAGATCTTCCTGAATCCAAGTCTAACACTCTATCCACTGCACCTCTAGACTAAGATAAACTCAAAATTCATTCCAATCTACTATTTTACTTCAGTTCATAGCTAATGCTTTTGTTGTTTGTCCTTTGTTCTTGAAGAGGACCTTGACATCAGGGTGATATCATGACTTGCAGTGAATTGGATTTAAGTGAGTGAGGGCTGTACAAGGTCACCAACCTGATTCTCTCCTCCAGAACCATCTGAGCCCATTGGCAAGATGCACATATGGATGACTGGAGATGGTCCCAGATGTTTGAGGCAATTGGGGTTAAGTGACTTACCCAGGGTCACACAGCTAGTAAATGTCAAATGTCTGAGGTCATATTTGAACTCAGGTCCTCTTGACTTCAGGGCCAGTGCTCTATCCACTGTGTCAGTTAGCTGCCCCCATAGCTAATGCTATACTTTCATGGGGAAGCTAGGTGTTGCAGGGGATAGAGCACTGGGCCTGGAGTCAGGAAGATTCATCTTTATGAATTCAAATCTAGCCTCAGAAACTATGTGACCCCGGGCAAGTCACTTAACCCTGTTTGCCTCAGTTTCCTCATCTATAAAATGAGCTAGAGAAGGAGATGGCAGATCACTTCAGTAAGAAGTCAAGAAGGCCCTAAATGGGGTCACTAAGCATTAGAAATAACTGAACAATAACTACTACACTAACAGTTTAATGGAAGGAGAAAATGGAATAAGGAAAATGGAAAATAGAAGGTGCTAGGATAACTCAGCGTTTTTCAAAATAACACATCATAAAATGAAAACAATAAGATACTTTTTAAAAAAATTCTCCGAAACCCAATTTTACCAGATGAAATGTTAAAAATTGTTTTTTCAGGGCAATGAGGGTTAAGTGACTTGCCCAGGGTCACACAGCTACTAAGTGTCAAGTGTCTGGGGCCGAATTTGAACTCAGGTCCTCCTGAATCCAGGGCCGGTGCTTTATCTACTGAGCCACCTAGCTGCCCCCCAGATTAAATCTTTTTAAAACAAATGTCATTGTCAAAATATAACTCAGAAAAGGTAATTACATAGACAACTTTATACATATATACACACATATATGGGCATTTATATATTATATTATACATTATATTATATAATAAAATATAAATGTAATACATGTACAAATATATATATCTATATGTATATGTGTATATACATATATATGTGCAAATATAGTTATGTATATAGAGATAGAGATGGAGATAGAGAGAGAAAGAGAGACAGAGACAGAGAGAGATAAACAACCTGTACTTCATTGATTTATAAGTCCTGGAATTAAGTAATATCATTGTTGCCAATTTTTCCTTGCTATTTACAGACTTTATACCTTTTTTTCAAACTTTTTGGTTGAATTGCATTATGATATGCATGAGGGGTGTTTTTTGGTTTGGGGTTTTAGGGGGAGAGCAGGTGTTTGGTTCAAACTTTTGGTATCCTAGACTCCAAGGGCTTCCAACAATGAATTGTTCTGTTGGATTTGGCACAGCCTGTAGCACCAGTGTTCCATTCAAAGGGTGGAGCTTGGCAGAGGATGTTTAGGGAACTACTTAGATATCCGGGCATTCAGAAGAGTTAGTTTCCATCACAGATCCTGTACCTGTGCCTCCCTACTTCTTTCTCTAAAAAAACCTTAAAGTTACAACCATGAACATAAGAAGAAAAGACAACAATAGGTCAGGACTTATATTCCCCATTTATTTCAGGTTATGTTTTCAAGTGCTTATGTTAAAAACAAGTATTATTCTCATGTCTCTATGATATTTCTTTCTTTTTTGTGGGGCAATGAGGGTTAAGTGACTTGCCCAGGGTCACACAGCTAGTAAGTGTCAAGTGTCTGAGGTCAGATTTGAACCCAGGTCCTCCTGAATCCAGGGCTGGTGCTTTATCCACTGTGCCACCTAGCTGCCCTTGTGCCACGTTATCTTCTTTTTTCTTTTTCTTTTTCTTTTTTCTTTCTTTTTTTTTTTTTTTTTGCAGGGCAATGGGGGTTAAGTCACTTGCCCAGGCTCACACAGCTAGTAAGTGTCAAGTGTCTGAGGCCGGATTTGAACTGAGGTACTCCTGAATCCAGGGCCTGTGCTCTATCCACTGCGCCACCTAGCTGCCCTGCTGTTCCACATTATCTTAAGGAATAGGGGAGAGGAATCCATGAGAAATGCTAAAACACAACATTTTTAATACTCTTCCTATTGCCTCCATAATTACACATTGTTATGACACACGTTGCCCATCAGTCAAATGCATAATTAATATGCACTTCTCTGATTAGACATTCCTTCCCACACTCTACATTCGAAGTAACCTCCTTGCTGTTCCCTATACCAGTAATCCTATCTCCCATCTCCTTGGCTCTATAGATAGTCCCATATTCCTGGAAGTGCTCTTTCTCCTCCCCTCAGAGCTTCCCTAGTTTATCTTGATCCCTTATGCCCTCTCATTTACTAATTCTCCCATCTTGGTCTATGTTTTATACTTAACTTGTTATGTAGCTTCTCCACGACACAATGTGAACTCCTCAAGGGGCAGCGTCTGCTTTGAATTTGTCCTGGGATCCCGCAGTCCTGGCACATAGTAAGCAATTCCCAAACTAACACTGAATTAAATGAGGTAGCTAACATCATTTCAAAGGAATCAGGAGTAAATTCCTGGTGCCCTTTCATTCAGCAGTGAAATCTTTTTTGTTTGGGTAGCTTGATCCTCAGAAAAGCTTCCCCCATTAACACTTCTTCCTTCATTTGCAGCTCTCCTGTGTCTAGGAACATTTTCACCCAAACCAATGATTAGGCACATGATAGGAATTCAAGAATTTAAAAAAGACTTTCCAGGGTGGAGAGCAGCCAGAGAGGCATGTAGACTGGAAGGTGAAAGTGGTTGTCTTAGCAGGAGAAGTGACACCACCCCATGGAAATGTGGTGAAGCATTTCAGTTTCTCGGAACACCTCCATTCTATATAGGACAACACATTCATGCAGACCTCTAGTGGGAATTTATTTAACCTAGTTCTTCCATTAACAAAACCATGGAGTTCTTAGAGCTGAAAGAGACTGTAGATATAACTTAGCACAGTCATCTGACTCCATGAGGCAGGGAATTAATAAGGACAAGGAGAGTTAAATGGCATGTCTAAGTTCATTAACATCTCAGAGATCAGAGGGTAGTAGAATTTAGGGATGGGGGAAACTTCAGAGAACATCTGATTCAATCCCTCCTTTTCAAAATGGGTAAACTGAAACTAAGTGATTTGTTCAAGATCACACAGCTGGCCAGTAAGGGAGCAAGGTCCTTAAATTCCAATTATTATGCTCTTGCATCTCTTTCCAAAACAGTATGGGGAAGCAACTGCCATTGACTGGATTTCCCTATTTCCCTTTTACACTTTAAAATGTTCACACGGCATCTCAACTGATCTTCAGGTCTGAGAATACCACTGTTTGTTTGTCTGTAGATCACTGTCATTAGCAGAAAAATCTTGATTCTTCAACTGATGAATTTAGTTATAAGTAACTGGCTTGGACACGGGGAGAAGTGTCAGGGAACAGCTCCAGGAGGAAGTGGCCACTGAACTAAACTTTGAAAGAAGCTGAGAGGTCCAGGAGGGGAAGAAAGTCTTCCTGACACGTGAGAAGGCCAATGGAATTCCATAGAAGCTGGAGATAGAAAGCTGAATTGGGGAACAGCTAAAGGCAGTAATCTAGTTTGGCTGGAACATAAGAAAGATTACATAAAGGGGAGCAATGTGAAATTAATGCAAACGGGCAGATGGGGACCAGATTTTGGAAGGCCTGAAATGCCAGACTAAAGACTTTTTAAAAATTTTATCTTAAAGAAGCAAAAGGGAACATTAATTTTTTTTTTTTATGAAGGGGAATGAGTTGATCAGATTTGTGCCTTGGCAAAGCTTTGGGGCACAGAGGATGGGTGGGCCCCAGAGGTAGGGAGCTCAAATAAGAATCTATTGCAATAATCTAGGCAGGAGGTGATGAGGGCCTGGACTTGAATGGTGGTTATTGAAGTGGAGAGAAGGTTTTGAGAGACTTGGAGGTAGAATCAGTAAGACCTAATAGTGATGAGGGAGTGTAACAAGAATGATGAGAGTAATGAGAATGCAAATCAGGGTGACTGTGAGAATGGGATTTCTCATTTTGAGTAACTGCTGCTCCTTTTCCATTTGGCAATGGTCAATTACTCTTTTCCCTCCATCTTATTACCTATTCAATAGAATGGAAATCCTGAAGAGCAAAGACAATTTTGTTTGTCTTTCTGTCTCTAGTGCCTAGCACTGTCTTGTCATAATAGATACATAATAAATACTTGTTGGTTGAAGATTTAGGAACTTGGATTTTTTTTTTAATTTACAAAAAAAAAAAAAGAGGAGCAACATGCATGGACTGAAAGCCAGAAAGATCTGAGTTTAAGTCCCACCTTGGTCAGGTCATTTAATCTCTCAATGGTTCTAAGCAACTCTCAAAGATGCCTGCCTGCATTGGTAGAGGCAACTCCCTCAAGTGGGTCTTTGAAATAGCCCCTATGCCCACAAAAAAAACCAAAATGATCAGTTTGAACAACTCTTCCATTTGTTGGTGCATTCTTTAATGTTTTCACAGCTAGAATGGATGAAAGCTTGAGGAGTTCAATTTGCTATTGGTTTATTTAGGGTTCTTCTTCCAATTTCTGTGACTTCTGCATCTACCAAAGTAGGATTGTTCCTTCTGTGATTCCCTTCAAGATTTGCCTAAGATCCAAGACTGGGGAATGAAATTGAGGCTGGATTTCTCATGCTATTTCATGCTACTCATTGAAATTCAGAGAATCTTTCCCAGTCCTTGACTCGGGTAACCTCACTAGCTCAGATACAGACACTCCACCCAGGTAGAAACAGCTGTCTGTTGTTACCAATTATGGATATTAATTGGGTCATTTCTTCAGCTTACTTTGTCCATTGACAGGAAAACACAAAGAATATCTCAATTGTATTACTAAAAAAGCCCATTTCTGAAAATATTAAATACTTAGAGCTCAGGCACTGGTGAATCCATGAAAAAAAAAAAAAGCCAGTGTCTACTCTAAAGGATTTCACCATTCTATTTGAGAGAAACAAAATAGATAGGGGTATTCAGCTTCGGGGAAGATGAAAAGACTCGACAGGCTTAAGAGTGCCGCATCAGGGCAGAAAACTAGGCCCAGAGGTCCATAGAGCACATTAGCGGGTCAGATGGTGATACCCTTGTCCCTGCAAGGTATAGGAGTGGCCACGTTAAGTCACAGCAACCTCACTGAACTTTGTTTTCCCTGTTATAAACTGAATCCTGGTCTCTTTTAAATACAAAATGGAGGGGAGGAAAAGAAAATGACAACTCAGAAATATCTGCACCAATTGCAGTAGGGTTCGGTCTAGGAGTGGAGCCAGAGAACTATTAAGACTAAGTAGTTCCCAAAGGAAGGGAGGATGGGACAAAGGGCGGGGGGAGGAAGGTTGGTCTGGGATGAAACAGAACCGATGCCTGGGTGACTTTACCTAGGAAACTTGATCATTCATCTCCTCTCTGGCTTTCTTCCCAAGTGCAATCTTCCCTAAAAGAGCAGCGTATCTCTGCAGAAGAAACTGAATGTTCTCCTGTGTTTTCTGTACTGGAGGCACATGAGGTTTTATGAGGACTGTGGGGGTGAGTTATTTGCCTGGATGGCAATGACCGTGATGAGAACTGCCACAGAATTAAATGGAGTGCTGGGTAAATTGGTAAAGGGGAGAAAAGATGAAAAAAAAAAAGGCAGCAACGAAGGAGGCAAACTAATATAATATTGATTGAACTGTGAATTTATCCAACTATTATGAAAAGCAATTGGGAGTTTGGCTAAAAAGGGACTAAAAGGTCTTTTACTTCATGACTAAAAGATCCCAATGTTAGTCACCTTACCCCAGGATATTAGAGACAAAAAGATGGGTCCCGTATAGACCTAAATATCCATGATAGCACTTTTTGGGCAGCAAACAACTGGAAACAAAGTAGATGCTGATCCATTGGAGAAGGGCAAACCAATTGTGGAACATGGAAGTAATAGAGTATTACTCTGCTTTAGGAAATAATGAATAAAACTTCAGAGACATGGAAAGAGATATTTGAACTGATACAGATTGCATTTAACAGAACCAGGAAAGCAGTGCACATGATTATCATACCAAGTTTGGTCCCAGAGTATAGTAGAGGAAATACAACTTCCTTTCCTCATTGCAGAGATGGGGAATTATGAGTATGAAATATTGCACATTGCATTTACTAGTAGACATGAATTTGCTAAACTGTTTTACTATTTCTTTCTAAGTCTTTTTGTTTGTTACAAGTGATGCTTTGCTGAGGGGTGAGGAGGCATAAATGTGAAAAGAAATGGGATGTAATAAATGACAATAAAAATAATGTAAATTTTCAAAAATTAAAATAATATGGATTTGGGACCTTAAGAAAGTGATACTTTAAACAAAAGGCCCTCAGGAAAAAGGCAAAGAGAAACCTAGGAGGGTCAATCTGCCTATACTTCTTTTCATTGAGCTGGAGCCTGCTCTCTCAGGCCCATCCTCCCGTCTCTACATTTCCAACAGAAGGAGCTTTTGGCCGGTCACATTTGGAGTTGAACAGGCACTGAGATGTCTAATTCCTGCAGAAACAGAAGTCTCTAAATCGGTTGATGTCAGGAAGGGTGTACCAAAATCTGTGTCTTAATGCTGGTCTGTTACTGTTGCTTATCCTTTGTTTTCAAAGAAGACCAATGACATCATGGGATGATGTCTTGACTTGTGCATGAATTGTATTTAAGCGAGGCAGAGTTGCACAAGTCCTCAGCCTCACTATCTCTTCCAGAGTCATTGAACTCCAGTGGCAAGACAACTATCAAGATGACTGGCAATATATTATATAAGCATATGCATATATCTGTCTCTGTTGTATACATGTATATATGCATTTATGTGCAGGTGTATAAGTCAATCAGTCAAAAAGTGTTTATTAAACACATACCATGCAGTAAGTACTGACGATATAAGTTCAAAGAATGGCATGATTTCTACTAACAAGGACTATAAGAATAGACAGAACAGCAAGTATATATAAGAAAAAAAAATATATATACATAATATATTTGCCCTACTTTATGATATATGTAGAGAGAGAGAGCCATATAGGTGTATATATGCTATATATACTATGCTCTCTCTCAACACACACACACACACACACACACACACACACACACACATATATATATAAACCATATACATATATTTACACACATATATCATATATACCATAAAGTAGGGCAGCTAGGTGGTGCAGTGGATAGAACTCTGGACTAGGAATCAGGACAACTCATCTTCATGAGTTTAAATTGGGCCTCAGATAATTGCTAGCTGTGTGACTCTGGGCAAGTCACCTAATCCTGTTTGCCTCAGTTTCCTCATCTGTAAAATGATCTGGAGAAAGAAATGGCAAACCACTCCAGTATCTTTGCCAAGGCAAACCCCAAATGGGGTCATGAGGGGTTGGATACAACTGAAAAATAACCGAACAGCAAAAGCATAAAATGAATACATATGAATACAATGTGTCTCAAAGGTCTTGTACAGTTTTAAGACTTCTGGGACTTTTAGGACACTTGTATACACAAATCAGGTGGATATACTTTGCAGCTTGGGAGGTAGTGCTTCATGCAGAAGATGATTAACATGCTTCTTAAAGAGAAATTCTGAGGCAGAGATGAAGAGGGAGTGCCTTCCAGCCTTGTGTAGTGACCAGTACAAAGGTACAAAGACTGTGTAGAAATGGAGAAAGAGAGGAAAAGCCAGTTTGGCTGGATTTCAGAGAGTATGTGTATGTGTGTGTAGGGAAGTAAAGTCTAATAAGACTGGAAAGAAAAGTTGGGGGCAGGATGTTTAAAAGCTGAACAGAAGAGTGTATATGTTATCCAGGTGTAATAGGAGACCCCTGGGATTGATTGATTAGTGGGCACAGACAAGGGAAATTGTTGTCGTTGTCGTTGCTTCCTACTGCGGCACTATGTAGGATGTACCTGGGGGAGGTAAGAGACTTGAGGAAAGGAGACCAATAATCTAGGCAAGAGGTGATGAAGCCTGAACTTGAGTGAGAGCCATGTAAGTGGAAAAAGTCAAATGCAAGAGATGTGGTAAAGTAGAAATGACAAAAATTCTGCAACTGATTGGAACTGTGGGGTGAGGGAGAATGAGTACAAAATAATGCCAAAGCTACACACCGGGAGGATTGGAAGTTTAGGGGGGCTCAATCTGCAGAAATAGGGGCATTTGGAAGAGGGTAAGTCACAGATGGGGTAAAATGATGAGTTGTATTTGTCCATTTTAGATTTAAAATGTCTGGGACATCCAGTTTGAAATGCCCTAATAGGAAGCTGGTAATTATGGCTGAAGCTAAGGGGAGATACTGGGGTGAGCCTCCCACCCCCACATTTTATGAAGTGGCCTCAGCCATTCCACGGGATGATCCTCTGTTGGAGGTACTCTTTTTCCTCCAAAGAGTGTACCACTGAGGAAATCTCCCTTTAGGAAGCTGGCATCCCTCTCAAATTCAGAAAGTCTCCATTTCTTGGGAACTCTGGTCTCTAACCTGTGCTCAAACAAAGCAAAAGAAAGACAGAAGGCAGTCAGGAGTCAGAAGGCCCAGAAGGCCCCTTCAGTCTAATTTGGGCAAGCACAAGCCATTCAACAAATGCTCAATCTGCAAGTTGCCATTTTTCTTCTCCTGGAATAGAAAGGCCAAAGCAGGTAAAATCCCCTTGAATGAAAGCACAGGAAAGGGAGAGCTTGCTTCTGACTAGAGTCTGTTCCCCCTTGCTTTCTTTTGCCAGCCATATTGGAGGCAGCCCAAGTCACTGGGGGAACCAATCAGAGTAATTCTTTGTGTCCAAGTCTTAATAAGGAAATAAGTCAATAACTGTTTAGACAAAAGTCTATTCCTTGTAACCTAATCACATGATTGGAAAGGTAAAGTTTCAGGAAATTCATCAAGGTCTCCGCTTATCAGCTAAAAAAATCCTTCCATTTCTTTTGGCTGAATAGGAAGGCAGGAGAATCGTTTACAAGTGATACACTACACACTCTCTTGACTTTCTCAGTCTTCGGTGAATACTAACTAACAAAGTGAATACTGAAGAAGATCTGTTGGGCATATTTTAGGAGGAATACCTACCTATTCAAGTACAAGTTAGACTAGCTAACCTCTGAGACTTCTTGTAACTCTTGAGATTTTGTGATTCTGACAATTTATGGAAGGCCTTGGAAAATGACTTTTTCTGAATTCTTTCTCCATGTTGCCAAGGCTCCATCTACCACATCAATGCTTCTTACATTGTGGGTCTTGACCCCCTATGGGGTTGCATAACTGAATGTGGGGGTCACGAAAAATTTGGCAACTGTAAAAGGTTATGTATAGGGGCAGCTAGATAGCGCAGTGGTAAAGCACCGGCCCTGGATTCAGGAGTACCTGAGTTCAAATCCAGCCTCAGACACTTGACACTTACTAGCTGTGTGACCCTGGGCAAGTCACTTAACCCTCATTGCCCTGCAAAAAAAAAAATTTTAAAAAAAAATTAAAAAAAAAATAATAAAAAAACAGGTTATGTATACCTATTTTATATACTTATATGCCTGGGGTCAGGTAAAAAATTCTCAGGCAAAAAGGGGTCACAAGTGGAAAAAGTTGGAGTCAAAAAGACTTGGACCCAAGTCCTGCCCCTGATACATACTAGCTGTATGACACTTCTCATGGTCCCTAAGCAATTCTTTCAGACAAGCTTCCACTCAGCAGAAGGACTTGTCACATCTATAATTCCCAACAGCAATGAAACCAGTTCCAAAATAAACGAGAAAAGTTCAATGCATTCTACACCGAGGTAATTTTTCTTAAAGGCTCCAGAAAAATCCAGAGTATTTCTCTGTTAACATCAATAGCTGCAAATTGGAAAATTGCTTTTCTTTTAAGAAACTTACCATCTTTTAAACCCTTCCACATTATAAGTCATCTTCATGTTTCCCTGAAATAAGGAACTCACTAAAAAAGTTTATGAGAAAGCTTGTGGAGATCAGATCCTTGCTGGCCCCTGCTGTTGGGTCCAGTGCCAAAATGTTAACAGCTGTGGAGACATTAAGGACAGATTCATTGAGATGCAGTTTGTTTGAATGCATTTCACCTTAGTTACCACTCTTAGTATTGAACATGTGGCCCAACATCTGTGAACTAGAACATGCTTAACCAAACCTTTCTTTTCCCCCCCCCCCCCCCCGCCCGCCCCCCCCCCCCCCCCCCCCCCCCGCCCCGGCTTTTTAAAAGATCAGACATTATCCCATCCTGGCCAATAACCTACTAATTCAAATTAAATTTTTCTTCCTTTATACAAAGGATATTGTTTCTTTTTGGAATCTTCCCATTTTCAGGCATTTACTATTGCCTGACTAATTGTCCCTTTTGTCAGTTTTCCTTCTCAGGAAAACTCAGTTGAGGCTAACTGCTCTTGTCACGTAACTACAACCGCCAATTCACGAAGGCTTAGCGTCTCTGTGCTGTCTTCTGTTTCCTATGCATGAGCATCGTTTCTCCCAAACAGCCTCCACAGAAAGTACATTGAAGTTCCTTACTCCCCATGACTCAGTGTCTGATTTGGAGGACTGCGCCAACTCACAGCTGTTTGCCTCAAGTAGGCAGGAGGATTGGTTTGATGGCTAGACTCGAAGCCCAGTTTAACTAAGCTGAAGAGTAATTTTCCACAGTGTCACTGACTTCTTGTTGCTGAACATTTGGGATCTTGTTGAAATGCAGATAAATTTGGAAGATTACAAGTCTGTTTTCTTTTTTCACGCATTCGCAAACTTTTATTAAGCTCCTGGGATGTGTAAGGCACTGTACTGGCTTGGAAATGGAAATACAAAGATTTCTTAAAACACAGTCTCTCCCTTCAAGTTACTTACAGTATGGTAGTGTAGTATAATGGGTAGAAACAGCCTCTGAGTCACATAAAGGCAGAATGGTATGGTGGAATGAATACTCTAATATCAGAGGGCCTAATTAGAGGTTATAGTGGATAAAGGACTGGGCTTGGAGACAGGAAGACCTGCATTCAAATTTGGCCCCAGATACATATTAGCTGTGTGACCTTGGGCAAGTCACTTAACCTCTTCAACCCTTACTTTCCTTGACTATAAAATGGGAATAATGATAACATCTATCTCAAAAGGTTGTTGTGAGGAGCAAATAAAACATCTATAAAACAAGCCTTTAGCACAGTGTCTAGTGCATGTAGTAAGCACCATATAAATGCTAGCTGTGGTCAGAAAGACATGCATTCTAATATCACCTCAGACACCAACTTGTGTGACCTTGAGGAAGTAGTTTAGCTTCCTCTCTGGGCCCCAGCTGCTTCTGTAAAATGAGTGGGCTGTTGGACTAGAATTTGTTGTTGCTGTTCAGTTGTTTCAGTTCTATTTGACTCTTCGTGATCCCCTTTAAGGTTTTCTTGGCAAAGATGGTGGAGTGGTTTGCCATTGCTTTTTCCAGCTCATTTTACAGATGAGGAAACTAGGTCAAACTAAGTTAAATGACTTGTCCAGGGTCACACATCGAGTAAGTGTCTGAGGTCACATTCAAACTCAGAGATGAGTCTTCCTGAGTCCAGGCCCCACACTCTATGCACTATCATGCCACTTTGCTGCCCCTAGATAACTTGGACTAGATAACTCCTTATTTATGGACTAAATTCAAGTCCTGATTCTGACACATTTCTTTTTTCTTTTCTTTTCTTTTTTTTTACATATAAGGTATTTTATTTTTTTCCATTACATGTAAAGATAGTTCTCAACTTCTGTTTACACAAGCTTTACAATTTCAGATTTTTCTCCCTCCCTCCCCCCTCCCCTAGACAGCAGGTAATCTGATATAAGTTATATCTATATACATATACATATATAGAGATATATATATCTACACACACACATATATATTCACATAATAACATTAATCCTAAGTTCATCAGAACAATGATGAAAAACCTCAAAATAGAAAAAAAAACAACAGCACCAAAAACAAAAGAAATAGTATGGTTCAATCAGCATCTATACTCCACAGTTCTTTTTTTTTTTCTTGGATTTGGAGATCCTGTTCTATCATGAGTTCCCTGGAACTCTTCTGTACCATTGCATTGGTGAGAAGAATATAGTCCATCACAGTAGATCAACACTCAATGTTGATGATACTGTGTACAATGTTCTTCTGGTTCTGCTCATCTCACTCATCATCAGCCCACGTAAGACCCTCCAGGTTTCTCTGAACTCCTCCTGCTCATCATTTCTTACAGCACAATAGTATTCCATTGTATTCATATACTACAACTTGTCCAGCCATTCCCCAATTGATGGGCATCCCCTCAACTTCCAATTCCTTGCCACCACGCAAAGAGCAGCTATAAATATTTTTGTACATGTGGGTCCCTTTCCCCTTTCCATGATTTCTTTGGGAAAAAGATCTAAAAGTGGTATTGCTGGGTCTGATACATTTCAAAGATTACTGCACCTGAGACAAATCACTTAGCCATTGTGTCCCAGACCCCATAGACTGTTGAACAGCTACTGATCTAAATTGATTAGCAGATTTTTCCTATCTGGAAGTTTCCTGTATTGATGGCAATAATGGGTCTACCTTTCTCTACCCCTCCCTGCCAAATGCAATGAACATATTGAGGTAATAGTCAATACGTATTTATTTAGCACCTACTATGTGCCAGGTATATAGATGAGATTCATATGAATTCATATGAATACATATAATATAAATTACACAAAATCATATAAATCCATACAAATGCAATTCAGTACTTGTCTTTAAAGAGTATTGGCGGGGGCAGCTAGGTGGCACAGTGGATAAAGCACCAGCCCTGGATTCAGGAGGACCTGAGTTCAAATATGGTCTCAGACACTTGACACTTACTAGCTGTGTGACCCTGGACAAGTCACTTAACCCCAATTGCCTCAGGAAAAAAAAAGTCTTAAAAAAAAAAAGAATATTGGGGCAGTGGATTAGGGAGGGGGAAAGGGAAGATGTGTACTTATAAATTCATTATGATGCAAATTGGAGCATTATAGGCACTGAAGAAAAAGTAGAAAGAGATCAGATGGGAAACAAATCACTTCCAAATTGAGGTATCAGAGAAGGTAGAATTTAAACTGAACCTTGAATGGTGAATAGAATGGTAATAATAATCACTGAAAGAAATGGTGGACATTCCAGGCATAAGACAAAAATTGGACAAAGGTTGAGAGGTAGAAAATCCTAAAATGTGCTCAGTTTAGTTGGAATGTAGAATTCGTGAAGGAGAGAATGGGAGAGATTTTGGGAGAAGTAGAGTGAGATTGAGAGAGATAGGGATAAATTGGGAGAGATAGGGTGAGATTAGGAGCGATAGGGTGAGATTGGGTGCCAGGCTTCCACCCACAATGGGTTTCCACTCCTCCACAAAGTAATGGGCATCCAACAAGAAAGAATCAGCTAACAATATTTCTAACCAAAAAACAAATGTCAAAGATTCTTTAACATCTCTTTTCATCTAGCAGTTTTCCTACCATTGCCTTTTCTTGCCTGTTTTCCTGGACATGGTTGTAGTGACTTAAAAGCAATGAAACTAAGCTAATATGCATGAGTACATCATCATGCTATGTGCGGGATAATTCATATTATACACTGCTTAGGAATTTTTGTATCATACTTTCTTCCTCCTCACATTTTCTGCACATTGAGCCATTCATGATGTCACCTAAATATTTTATATGATCCCCAAATAAGAATTAATCCTTGGTATTACCACTAGGATATTGAAAATCATTCATCAACTTTGGAAGAAAAAAAAAACACCTCTGGCTCTCCAATGGGTCATTTGGCTTTATGCTTAAACATCATTCTCCTGAAACAAGATATTGGTTGATGACATGCAACTAATTAAAGGAAGAAATGTCCAGGTTGGTGAACAGCATAATATCCCAGCAATTAAAATTCCTGCTATTTCTTTGCCCTTGATTTATCATTAATTATTTTGTAAATTCATTACTAATTCTGTGCTTCAAGATTTTCATTAACTTTTGTGGCTTTTTTATAGCTTATAATTGGTAAACACTCCATTTTCTGTACTTTGTTTATATCCTTTGTATTATATGGATAATATGGATTTAAGCCAAGGCCATTCTTTTTTTGCTCAACTTCCTTCAGAAGGTACTTTTCTCTAACATCATACAGTTGAGTCTAAGAATATAGTATGTTTGGCCACCCCTGACCTCCCCCTCCTCCTTTTTCTCTCCCTCCTCCATTCCCCCTCCATAAGAAGCCTTCCTTTGTAACAAATAAAAATAGTTATTATTCATCTAAAAGAAATCAGATTAGGGGGCAGCTAGGTGGCACAGTAAATAGAGCACCGGCCCTGGATTCAGGAGGACCTGAGTTCAAATCCGGCCTTAGACACTTGACACTTACTAGCTGTGTGACCTTGGGCAAGTCACTTAACCCTCATTGCCCCACCAAAACCAAAACCAAAACAAACAAACAAACAAACAAACAAAGAAATCAGATTATTACCCTCAGAAACCACTGCAATAGAGTCTTGTGAGTGCTTTAAGGCACTCAGCCTCTGTTAGACTTTCTGTGAATGTGAATGAATAGCTGATGGGGAGGAGGGGCTATGTCCAGTTTGATCAATAATGGTTAAGGCTTGTCCTCTCTAGCAGTTATAAAGTCATCTCAGTAAGGAAACAGGCTAGAATCTAGAGATCAGTTTCTCTGGGTCATGAAATGGTGTTCCTCCAACCTTCATCTGGACATGAATCAAATCTTATGTCTGTGTTTTTCTTCTTCATCTGTTTAAGGGCAGAATCCTCTGGGCGTTTACCTTCCAAGCAGGGATTCTTTTCTTGGCACAGAATGTACAGGAAACAGCTTTTAATTTCAAAAGGAGAATCAGCCCATTGGTGGCAGAATTAAGTGCTGTGGGTGTGCATTCCTGCAAAATATATGGGAAAATGGGTAATTTAGGGCATCGTTTCTAAACAGTCAGATCTCAAGCAGCTTGCGGATCCTACAGCCTTCTGTTTTCTCCTTCCCTTAGGCCTTCCCCTTATCCTACACCATCACTAAGCAATTTTACATATACACATGCCACTGTGTGCCCTCAGCTGGTCATCACCACTCTCACAACTAAAGCTTAACAATACTGCCATTTTGTAATAAAATAAAATTGTACAATTGTAGATCATTTTATGGTCACAAAGCACCCTGAACATATTTCATTTTGTCCTCATGACATTGCTGTGAGGTAGATAATGCAAGTATTATTGTTCCCATTTTATAGAAGAGGAAACTGAGGCTTAGAGAAAAAACAATTGACTTGCCCCATGTTACTATAGCTACATTCACCCCTTGGAAAAGAGGTACCCTTTTGATGAGGACAGCTGATTGATTAATCTTCAGAGACCATAATCGCAGTCAACTGAAGCCCAGTGTTTTTGCAGAAGTTTCTGTGGTGGATGCAGAAACTGGGAATAAGACAAGGTCCCCTGAGGAATAAATAGTTTAATGAGGAGATGAGACAGATAAACGGTGGAACTATACTACACAGCAGAATGTGATAATTGTCCCCAAGAGACTCACCAACTTCTCTTACAATTGGGAATATTGGGAAATTCTTTGGTTTGCTAGGAATGATTATGGAGGTCTAGAAGGGAGCCCAGGGCTCCTGGTGTGAAGCATTCATATCATATCCCATATTAGAGACATGGGAAACAAAGATGCCTTTTTAAAAAAATTAGATGCTTAACTTGAAAAATCATTAGAATACAGTTCAAGAAAATGAAAATGAAAGCCATGTTTTGGTGTGGATAACTCCTCAGAAGACTCACAAGAAGAGGTCTATGGAGCTTCTTTACCTTGAACTTCCAAACTAAGAAATTTCCTTTATCTCCTTTGGTGTGAAGATTTTGCCAAACACCTAAAGAAACCAGACAATCTTTTCCCCTTACATCTCTTAGATGGATATCTCTAACTGTGCCCAAAGTAGTCAACAAATAGACAAGCAAACAAATAAATAAATGAGCAGACAAATAAACAGGCAAACAAATAAATGAATGAATGAATGAAAAAATAAATGAGTGAATAAGTGAATAAATAAATGAATAAATGAATGAACAAATATATGTATATGTAAGTAAATAAGTAAATACACACACACACACACACACAAACTGATATCATATTGCTTACCTTCTCCATGGATGGAGGGGGGACTTAGGGAGGGAGAGAATCTGTTAAAAAGAGAGAGAGAAAGAGAGAGAGTTGGAAAGAGATATTTCTCTTCTCTAGTCTGGCCCTTTCCTGCATAGAAGATGCTGCATGGTGTAAATGGAGAGGGCCCCAGATGCAGAGTCCAGGGGTTCAAATCCTGACTCAGATATTTCCTAGCTGTTTGACTTTATACAAGTCCTCAGCCTCTGTTTCCTTATTTATAAAATGGGGATGATATGACACCTACTTCCTAGGGATGTTGACAATAAAATAAAATTTACATGTGCAAAGTGCTTTATAAACTTTAAAGCTAAAAATAAGTACTAGCTTTTATTATTATTTCTGGAAAGGAAACTGAGGCCCCTTTTAAGGGGAGGGGGTACTAAGTAGTGAGTCTAGGACTAAAACTCAAGTCTTTTGACTCTGTTACAGTATGTTTTTGAAAAGCAAATTAAACTTAATATTAACTTAAGGTAAGACATAAGTAGGCAAGAAACTCTCCTCGAGAAAAGAAATCACATAAATATTATCTAGTTAATTACTAATGATTGTGCATTATCTTCTCCTCAGTTTTGTTTTTATCTCCATTTAAATAAGTAAGAGTTCACTGTATTTTGTAGAATAGTCTAAAAATAATGCCAAATGAATTAAAAGTATTATTATGAAGTAAAGAAACATTTCAAGTTGATTTCAAATCATCTTATTTTGTAAAAATAATATAGAAAACAGTCATTGTGCATAAATGAATACCAAATGATAGCATATTGAAGGCTAAGTAATGAATTTCAATAATAACAATTGTTAACATTTACAGAGTGCCTACTATGTGCCAGGCACAGTGCTAAGAGATTTACACATTATCTAGTTGGATCTTCTCAACATCCCTGGGATGGAGGTCCTATTATTATCTCCATTTTATGGATGAAGAAACTGAGGCAAGCAGAGGTTAAATGATTTGCTCAGGTTCAAATAGCCAAAAAGTATCTATGTCCAGCTTTGAACTCAGATCTTCCTAACCACATAGCGATCCCTGTTCCATTTTACAAAATGGAGAAAAGGTAAGTTACACAAAGGAGAGGCTGTGTGGGATGGAGAGCTGGCCTCTGCATCAGGAAGATCTAGGTGTAAATCCAGCTTGTGACACATGTTGGCTGTGTTACCCTGGCCAAACTCAATGATCTCAGGCAACATCCTAAGACTGGAAGGAGCAGATCTGTGTAGGTAGAGAGACCTACACACACACACACACACACACACACACACACACACACACCTCTCCGTATACTGAGGAAATCTGGGGGTTGGGGAGGGAATCATTAAAAAGAAAAGAGAGAGAGAATTCTATTTCTCTGTTTTATTCCTATCTTCATCCCCACCCTTCACTTTTTTTTTAGAACAGTTTAGTATCTTTGTTTTCCCTTTTCAAAACTTTATTTGTAGCCTCTTTGTTTAGCCCAGGTTTTACTCATTGTCTCTCCCCACCCCCCTCACCCCTCACCCCCAGAACCCCCCTTTCTAAAAAGAAAAACAATTTAGCAAAACCAACCAACATGGCAATCCTGTTGGACTGCATGTGTAACATTCCACACCCGTTCAGCAAATTTCCACTGAAACTGGCAATCTATCTTTGCTGGTGTCTCAGAGAATAAGCTGTCCCATGTCTGTAAAAAAGTTCACCTCTCCACTTGCACATCAGCTTGCATCCCTGCTCACCTCATCTAATACATTACTTCATTTGTTTCCTATTCTTTCTGCTCTTCATATTTTCTGTCCAAACTCCTCTCTGTCCTCAAACACTCTTAGGTCTCTTCTGTCTTAAAAATGAAGATAAGGGGGCAGCTAGGTGGCCCAGTGGATAAGGCACCAGCAAGTCACTTAACCCCCATTGCCCTGCAAAAAAAAAAAAAAAGACAAAAACAACCACAAAAAAAAACCTTCTTGACTCAGGGTACTTCTGTCCTCTATCTCTCCTCCCTTGGAGTCCTAAATTTACAGAAATTGAATCTGGCCCTACTTTGTCTCCACCCACAAACTTCTCAGCACCTCCAATCTGATAAACAGCACAGAGTAGTGATAAGGCCATTAGATTGTAAATTCCTTGAGAAGAATGACTGTCTTTTGCCTCTTCTTTTATGCCCAACCCTTTCCACAGGGTATGACATAAAATAGGTGCATAAAATAATTATTGACTGACTGACTGTACTTAAAGATAGAAAGTCCAGTTTTAAATGCTGCCTCAACTATTTTCCAGCATGGGTACACTCCTAGGGGTAGCCTTAAATGTTACTGGGATTTCTAGTTCTGTTGTTCATGAGAAACAATAACTTCATCTACAATGAAGTCTGGAGTCAGGAAGACCTGAGTTCAAATGCAGCCTCAAACACTTACCAACTGTATGACCCTCGGAAAGTCACTTTAGTTTTGTTTGTTTGTTTGTTTGTTTGCTTCAGTTTCCTCCTCTGTAAAATGAGCTGGAGAAGGAAATGGCAAATCACTCCAGTATCTTTGCCAAGAAAACACAGAACAAGGTCACTAAGAGTGGGACACAACTAAAAAAATGGCCGAACAACATTGGTTATCTGACCTTTGGCAATGGGGATTTTGAGACAGCTCTAATCATTAAGAATTATTTCTTTCATTTTATCAAACTAAAACTCCATGTAGCTTCCATCTATAGTTTTAGTTTTCCTTTGGGGGCCACACAAAATAAATCATGACATGACAATCTATCAAATATTTGAGGATAGTCCATGCCTCTTTTTTTCCTGGTATTTTATTTCCATGTATTTTATGCAGCTGATCTATCATGTTATGTCTTATGGGCCCCTCACCATTCAGCTGCTGTTAAGGGCTAAAATTCTAGCTAGTCTGTCTAAAATATCTAATGAGTGGTCGCCAATAAATTATAAGCTTTAGCAAGAGTAAGACTTTTAAGCATTTATTAAGGAGAATAAGAATTTGGTAAAGAGAGAGAAAGGCCTAGATTCCTATCTATTAAAGGGAGAGCACATTTCTAGCTCCGCTCTCCACCAGAGTACAAAAAAAAGAGTGAGACCGAGTGCCAGTCTCTTCCTTCCTCCTCCCGCTAGCCCGCGTCACTTCCTGACGCCAAAGAAAAGACTCCTGGTCTTGTCCTCAAAGACCTTCGCTTCATGGGCAGAACTCTTCTACAGTAAGTCTCCAGCAGGTGGCGTCATTCCAATCGTTACACTGCTCTCTGATAGGAATCTAGCTTGTTAATGCCCCTAATATATAGCCTCCCCAAACCCAACATGATACTCCAGATATGACCTAAGGCAGATAGCCAAAAGACCTGAGAAACAAAACAGAAGAAAAGACATGTGGAAGAAAGAAGTTTCTTGGGCTATCAGCTTTAAGGTAACTTATTTTTGGAGAAGTGATTTCATAATTTCATCACTATTGGGACATCCCAATGAGGCACTTCCTCATCAGGTACATCATAATGTATATTCTTTTCAACTTCTAGTCTCAGAGAGTTGCTTACAACAGTGGAGTCCGACTCAAATAGAGATGGGGGCCACTTAACCATGTAGAAGAATCCCTGCAAGACACATATTTGACTTAGAAAACTATATGTTAACATGGTCTATTTTGTATCTTATTTTTATTTATTTTGTTAAGTATTTCCCTATGCCATTTAAATCTGGTTTGGACTGTATTTGGGAGTGTTGTGAGCTGTCTCACTCCTCTGATCCCAAGAACCAAAAGGTAAAATGTTTGTCCTGAGTCACATAAATCAGTATGAGTCACAGACAGAACTTGAATCCAAATTTTTTCTCAGGCTCTCTATCTACTTCCCCATACTACCTCTTATGAACTTTCCCCACCTAGTTTCATTGTTGTTTGGCATTTTGATTGGCCAATCGAGCTCTTTTATTCTTTTTTTTTTTTTTTTAGTGGGGCAATGGGGGTTAAGTGACTTGTCCAAGATCACACAGCTAGTAAGTGCCTAGTGTCTGAGACGGATTTGAACTCCTGAATCCAGGGCTGGTACTTTATCCACTGTGCCATCTAGCTGCCCTGACCTCTTTTATTCTTTATAAATCTTCAGATGTCTATCTAAGTAAGGATAAACCATTCTCATAGGAATAATTATGTTCTAGGTTCTAGAACTGTGACCAGAAATATCATCTCTTGGGGAAGGCTTGATCCAGTTTTGTAAGTACAGGGGTTTCCCATACCTGTTACCAGCTTGGATTCTGAAAAGGGTTGTTAAGTAAACAAATTAGGGATGTAAAGGGATAGAAGCCCTGGGTATACTTAACAAAAGAGTTTGCTAGAGTGGAAAGAACTTTTCTGGGGGAAGTTGAAATCAGAGGACTTGTTTACATACCCTGCCTTTGTAGCTTATTACTCATATGATCTCGGGCAAGGGTTTTTGTTTTTTTTTTTTTGTTTGTTTTTTTAAACTATTTAAGCCTTACTTTGGCATCAATAAAATAAGAAGGTTGAAGTAGATAGCTGGTCAAGAAAGCTCTAAGGTCCCCAACTCTATTATCATAAAATCATTAGAGGAGAGAATAAAAGAGAGACCCAGAATCATACCTAAGGGAACCAGCAGGATCAAGTGGGAAAAGGGGAGGAAGGGAAGAAGCATTTATATAGCACCTACTATGAGCCAGGCATTGTGCTAAGCACTTTACAAATATTCTTTCATTTGATCCTCAAAACAACCCTGAGGGGACAGCTAGGTGGCACAGTGGATAAAGCACTGGCCCTGGATTCAGGAGGACCTGAGTTCAAATCTGACCTCAGACACTTGACACTTACTAGCTGTGTGACCCTGGACAAGTCACTTAACCCTCATTGCCCTGAAAACAACAACAACAACAACCCTGAAAGTAGATGCTATTATTATCCTCATTTTATAGTTAAAGAAACTAAGTCAAATAGAGGTTGACTTGTCCTGGGTCAAATGATGAGTAAGTAGCTGAAACTGTATTTAAACTCAGGTCTTCCTAACTAGAAGCTTAATGCTCTATCCATTATATCACCCAGATCCATCAGTGGAGGGTTCATCTACCCCCAAGATTTGGGAACCTTTGAATGTTTAAAGATGTATCAGGGAACCATGGAGAAAGAAAATGATATTATGCCATTACTCTCCTCCATGGATTCCAAGTTGACTAATCTTTGTCCCTTAAACTCACCTTATCTATACTTTCCCATTCTCTACATCAGTGATCACCATAGTTGGAGCTGGGGGATCAAAAGGGGCAGAGGGGAAGGCACATGGCTTTATCCCAAGCAAGCCTTACTTTGTCTACAAGGAATATGTAATCAGCCAATTGAAAGGTGGGAAGATGGGCCATATCCTACCTTCCCCAAAGCAGACAATCTTGAGGCTTGTCTCAATCTGTCACAGCTACCTTTTATCCATCACAACCCAACACTTCCCTACTCCATCATCCCCATGGCTATAAAAACTCCCAATCTATATCCTTCTGACTGAGTGTTTAACAACCAGATTTTTTAAAGTATGTAGGACACACTTTTAAGTTTAATGTGTATTATTAACATTTTCTCCATCACTTTTTAAAGTCTAGACAATAAAATAATAAATCAAGCCCAGCTTTGTCCCTTTTGATGATTTCTCTGGGGTAAATACTCACTCTGGAGTTGTAACAATTGGATCTACAAATAGTTCAGCTGGCTCCAGCATGCCCTTGTGTACTAAGCACCCAGAGCTATAGCTGTGCATGTAACATTGGGAAAATACCTTTTCTTCCCTCCAGTGTACCCACTAGGAAAAAACAGTTATCAATAGGGATACACAATCAAAATATTTAACGAAGACAGCACTAGAAAACCAGTAAGAAATTAAGGGAATGTCAGAGGGCAGCAAGTGCCCAGCTGAACTTAGGCAGTATGAATTTGCTGTGGGGATGGTTTACATATTTCTGTATTAGAAAGTCTACGTGGTGATAAAGGTACCACTGAAGTGTAGTCCATGCTAAGCAAAGAGAAATGTAGTTAAGAATCTACTTAAGGCTCCCCAGGGACTACTAAATTTAGACCAAACTCTCAAGCCTGACATTTAAAGCCCTCCATCAATTGACCTCACCTTATCTATTCAGCTTTTTTTTTTCTTTTTTTTTCTTTTTTGGTGTGAGGCAATTGGGGTTAAGTGACTTGCCCAGGGTCACACAGCTAGTAAGTGTTAAGTGTCTGAGGCCGGATTTGAACTCAGGTCTTACTGAATCCAGGGCCAGTGCTCTATCCACTGTGCCATCTAGCTGCCCCTCTATTCAGCTTTAAAACCCAAGGTTCTGGAAAGCACACCAGCTGCTACAATCAAGATTGGTCTTCTTATCTTTCTTTATTTCCTCTTTTTTCAGATAAACCCATGCTCCTTCTGCTTTTTTTTTTTTTTTTGCCTTTGCCCATATGGCTCTTCCTGCCATCCTCTCCTTCCTATCTTCAAAAATCCTAAACTACAAAGCCAAGTTCAAGTTTCAGTTCTTTCACAAAGCCTTTCTTGATTAGATTTATTGAATAATAGTGAAAGTATTCTTTACTGTTTACCATCTAAGGGAGAGAATTCTATTTTTTTCTGAAAGCTTCCCCAATAAAACCTAGGACACTGACCATTCCAAATACTCTGATGACTAAGTGCCAGTTTAGCTAAAGATAAAATACTGACTTAGAGTTCACAAGCTGTGAGAACGAGTAGGAAATTTCTGAATTGGAGATCTTTGTGTACACTCCCATTATTAAGACCAATTGTTGAAATCAGAACTTTTTCCTATTTGAGTTGAGTCCCTGGAACAAAATTCAAATATATTTATAACATGGAAAGAGTTTAAGTTACTAAAGAGAAGTAGTAGATATATTTAAAATGGTAGCAATAATTTGTTGTTGTTCAGTCATGTCTGATTCTTTGTGATCCCATTTGAGGTTTTCTTGGTAGAGATACTGGAGTGGTTTGCCACTTCCTTCTCCAGCTCATTTTACAGATGAGGAAACTGAGGCAAAAAAACAGGGTTAAATGACTTCCCCAGTCACACAGCTAGTTAGTGTCTGAGGCTGGATATGAACTCAGGTCCTCCTGACTTCAGAGACAGTGTTCTATCCACTGTACCACCTAGCTGCCCCAATATGTATCAATAGAAACATAATTAATATATCCACTGAGTGTTCTTCCCTATCTATATTCTCTCTTTATAGATCAAGCCATGAGAAAGACCTCAGAGGCAATCTAGTCCAAGTCCCTCATTTTACAACTAAGCCTCAGGGAACTCAAGTCACTTGTCCACAGTGGAATAGGGGAGAGAGTGCTGACTTTGAGTCAGAATACACGGGTTTCAAATCCTCCTTTGTATATACCTTGACTGAGTAATTAAAGGGAAATCACAGAGACACAGACAACCCCCACAAACTAATGAATTAATTTATGAAAAATCATTTATCATGCACTTACTAATGCTAAGTTCTGGGAACATATAACAAAAGCTAGACAGTCTCTCCTTTCAAGGAGCTCACATTACTTTGAGGTATAACAGACTATTATCTGTGTAGGGCAGATCCATTATTATGATTATGATTTTTGCGGGGCAATGGGGGTTAAGTGACTTGCCCAGGGTCACACAGCTAGTGTCAAGTGTCTGAGGCCAGATTTGAACTCAGGTCCTCCTGAATCCAGGGCTGGTGCTTTATCCACTGCGCCACCTAGCTGCCCCAGATCCTTTATTACTGATATCCCACTGCTATTCGTTAAACACTAGCTTATTATTTATACCTCTCATTAGATTACACATTCTTCAAAGATCACAATTGTGCCTATCACCTTTTCAAACCTCTCAGCACCGAGGGCAGTGCCTTACATATAAACACTGTTGACTTAACATCTCCGTCTGATCATCCTCATACAATTTCTCAGTCAGAATTGCATCTGTAGAACTCTTTTTCAGCTTTCTGTTCATGGCATGCTTGGAAGGAGAGACTAAGAGGAAATAGTGGCTCCAGGCAGTGGCAACAGCTGGAAGGCATCTCTAATTAGATTCCTGGCTGACTTGGGTTGCATTTATAACTTTCCATGTGTTGGCTGGAAAATGATTCTCAAAACAACATGTAGATTTAAAAAGATTTGTCGCTTGAATGTGTCACTCAATGGGAAATTTTCTTAAGCCCCCTGAAAGAAAACTGAAGAAACACTGTATTCTGATGAAGAAGATGCTATCCCAAAATACTATCTTTGAGACTAGATCAGTCTGACAGAGTTCACTGTTTACTCATACAAACTTCATCACTGACATTACATCATCACATTAAAAGATTTCCTTACATATTATAGATGCAATTCTATCTGATTCTTCAGTTGTTTTCTCTTAAGGAATTTGGAGCCTTTTGGGTAAGTAATGTTTTAGATTTCTTCAAACAAACAAAAAAGAGCTAAACTGAGTGTTTTTCACTCCAATAAAACAAATCAGTGGACTTCAAGTATGACAACAGATGTTGTGCATTTATGATTTGGGTTTTCTGTTTATAAGGGAAGGTTTCGAGGTTGTTGGTTTTGTTTCTTCATTTTCTGACTTGGAAAGATTGATTTAGGGCTCTCCTATATGAGTTAAAGACAGAATTCTTTACCAAAAAAAAGAAAAGAATGTCTTTAAACACTCAATGCCACATTTCATGCAAATAGCCATCATTCTGTAGGTAATTCATCTTTAATAAAGCTGGTGACAAAAGTAATAACAGAGTTTGCCTTTCTAGTTGGTTTTCTGATTAGAGGTTTCAGGTAAACCCTTGTTAACATAACAGACCTTTCTAAATATCTATGTACAATTGAATGAGGTGGGTTTTTTTTTTTGGGGGGGGGGGGCAGAACTGATCAAAAAAATAAAACAAAAAAAATTGAAAAGCAATTAGGACAAACCACCAACTGAACCTACCTCTGTTGGCTACTAGTTTGTTGTGCTACATTGCCTTATTCTGTATGCAGGAATTTTGCAGAAATGGGGCCCCAGAAATAGTTATGGAATGCATTAAAATATTCATTTTGTAAGATGGAGATGGGGGTGGGGTGGCTTTCCAGCTGGGGCCCTGATGTTCATTTTCAAGTAGAACACCCCACCCCATCCCCCACCAATGCCTTAGTGTAGTTATAAGTTCGACTTCTGCCCTCCAAAATCCAGATACCTTCTGGTAGCAGTTAATGAGTAACATAAAATCGCACTTATTGATATAAATTATCTGGTGTATTTTTTTTAATTTCTGTTATAAAAATATGAAGGACTAGTTTGCTTTGCACTGTAATTGGACTCCTGAAAAGTTCTGTGTGTCATTAATTTACATTAGATAAGCAAAGATACATAATATTTTCATGCTTAATTTTCTGTCCTCTGTCTCTTTCAAGTAATACATCATCTATAAACAAATGCTTAAATGGGCTAGAGGAACTTACATATATCTATATATCTAATCATTTATTTATCTATCATCTATATGTAGGTAAAAGAATTCACCACAGGGTAATATACATATACACATATGTGTGTATACATACATTTGTATGTTTGCATGCATGCATGTGTATATGTATGTATATGTACCCTGTGGTGAATTCTTTCACAAATAGTAAAAATTTCTTGTTCATAACAATAAGTCCAGTGCTTATTTATTTCTTTTCTAATTTCTTATATGTATATGTGTCTATCTATCTATCTATCTGTCTATATGTCTATCATCTATCTACCCGTCCACTTGATTTTCTGAAAATAGGGAAGAGTGCTCCATCTATGTTGCATTTATAACTTCTGTAGTTATCCTGTGTAGCATCTTGGTGTGGAAGCAAGAGTGTTGATCTTAAAGTCCCAGAACCTCAGTTTAAATCTCCTTTCCACCACTTATAATATCCCATTAGATTTGAAGGTTCTCAAGGTCAAGGACTACCTTTTGCTTTCTTTGAATCCCTAGTGTAGTGCCTGGCACATTTCTTATTCAGTCGTGTCCAATTCTTCATGACCCCATTTGCATATAATCAGTTCTTAATAAATACTTATTGACTGACTGATGTTGGGACTCTTTTGACCTTTAGTTTCCATATCTGAAATGAGGGATGTGGACTAGCTGAAGTTTCCTTTATGACGTAGAACAACGCACCCCTTTTTTAAATTTTATAATGAAGGAAAGAATGTTAATTCTCTCTAACAAGATACCATGTCTAAATCACTTTCTCCAGTATTAATAGAAAATTACTCTGAACCCTGTCTTGACAGTTTCCCCATGCTTTTAATTCCTATCCCGACCACCACCTAGCTAGTGCTAGCCCAGAAATGGAGTCAAACTGATGCCCATGTAACAAAACCATGTTTCCAGTTAATCACAGAGCAACCAAATTCCAGCAATTTGACATTTAAAGACAAGGGGAGAAAAAGAATATTATCATCAGACTGTAACTCTAAACAACAATCATTTTGGTGTGGTTTTAATGGTAATAGAATATTTTAAATGAATGTTCCATTTCAAAGCAATTCGGCTTGATGATCTGGCTATCCCATGGAAAGACACAGTCATCTTATTTCTGTACCTTCTAGAAACTAAATGAAACCTTTTCCTATCAGTAAAATTGTTTCTTTCATTACTGAACCAAACCCCATCATTCCACTGATTATAACCTGGGATATTCTTTTCATCTGTCATGTTTCACATTTGTGTGGCTTTTTCAGTTTAGATGATATAATGGAGCTGGAATCAGACAATCTGATTGACCCTCTCAAAATCCAGCAGACATGTTGTCATTCTAGAACAAACCATAAATAATATTAATTTCCTTTCCGCATAAGCACATTTAAGTGGGCTCATCCATGCAAAACTGTCAGTATAGTATGGAAGAAATGTGTATGACAACAACACTGAATATTCTGTTGTCTTACCCTAAACCAAGTATGGGAGTGATTGAAGGACATCCTCTAGACACCCATCACTGTGAAGGAAAGCAATAATTAATGGTCAGGTAGTGTGGTACAGTACACAAATCTGAGATCAATTCCCACTTCTCAGAGCACTTTACAATTAACAAAGAATTGAAGTACTGATTAGGAAAATGAAGGGAGGGGAAGTAGAAAGGGATAAGCATTTCTATAAAGCCTATTACATAAATGTGTTAAGTGCTCTTAGCAAATTTTATCTCATTTGATGATCTCAACAGCTCTGGGAGGTAAGTTCTGCTATTATGTCCATTTTACAGTTGAGGAAACCAAGGCAAATGACTTGCTCAGGGTCACCCAATTAGTAAATATCCAGGTCAGATCTGAATTTAGGTCTTCCTGACTCCAAGCTCAGCACCCTATACACTGTAATACCAGCTACCTCTGTTGCCAAACTGGTACTCCACTGGGAGGTAGGTTTTGGGAAAGAGACAGCAGCCCTTTGACAATGAGTAAGATGAAAGGGATAGATTGCCAGCCCTTCCTGACTTCAGTTAGGAAGACCTGAGTTCAAATCCACTCTCAGACACTTACTAGCTCTGTGACCCCGGGCAAGTCACTTAAACCTTTTTGCCTCAGTTTCCTCATCTGTAAAATGAGCTGGAGAAAAAAATGGTAAACCACTCTAGTCTTTGCCAAGAAAACTCAAAACAGGGTCATGGAGAATTGGATACAAATGAACAACACCAACAAAGAGAACAACGTATTCCCTCATTTGATTCCACTTTATTGTATGTTGTTCTTCAGTTGTTTCAGTGAGTGTCCAACTTTTCGTGACCCCTTGGGGAGTTAGGGGGAGTATACAAACATGAAGTCACTTCAATTTCCTCAGTTGCATTAGTCATTTTGGGGTTTACTTCTTGATCCTTTAATCATTTTCTTGATTTTACCTGAAATGATTGGACCAAATAACATCATAGTCACTCAATGTGAAATAGATGTTCATCTAACAGTATTGTGATTTTTATTAGTTGGTTCATAATGATACATTTTTACATACAAATTATATTTCTTTTATGAGAAGATTTTACTTTAATCTTTCAGCTATGCTTGTATATATACACTTATATATATATATATATATATATATATATAATAGCTATCTATCTGAACAAAATATAGCGAAGATAAGACCATTTTGACTATTGAACTTAATCAGTAAATGCAAACAGAGAGCTAAAGAGCTACCATTATCAAATTCTCTTTTATCAGAGTTTTTCACTATCTCTGGATAAGAAACATTTCTTTGGCATGGAATATGATCTTCACTGAATCTCAGTGGAAGCTCCTGACATATGGAATCAGATGGAAACAATAGACTTGTTTGAGCGCTATTCTTTGTATATTCTTTGTATCAGGGACTCATGAGAGTTGCCCAAAGACACAGGGGTCATTTTTTCACTTTGTTTGGAAGTAAAACTCTACCTAGGAAACATGAGAGAATGTATGCATATTTAATAGATCATAGATTTCAAGTTGGAAGGGCCTTAGAGGTGGCTGGATTCAATGTGCTCATTTTACCAATGATGACATTGAGTTCCAGAAAGATTAAATGATTTACCTAAAGTCAGACAGATAAATGGAAGAGCCAGGATTGGAATTCAGGTCCTGTGACTTCAAATTTAATGTTCTTTCCACTACACCTATCTATCCTCCTCATATGCTAGGAGCAAAAGCAAGATTTTTTCAAGGGCTACAATGTGCCTGGAACTGTATTTAGAACCAAGATATAAATTCAAGTAAGCAAGACAATTCCCAACCTGAAGGAGTTTCCTTTCTAATGGGTAAATTAACCCATATCAAAGTGCTGAAAGGTTGGGCACTGGAGAAGCAGAGCAAGATTACATGAATTTGATGCTCAGCTATCATCTGAGTGACTCTTTCAGCTTCTGTTTCTTTGGCTATAAAATGAGAGAGCTGGGTTAGATGACCTATTAGGTCACTTCCAGCTTTGAATACATGATTCTGATCTGAAAAGATCTTCTGGCACAATTACTGAGGGTAGTAATCTGTAGTGAGGGTTCAGCAGATTTCAATAGATTTTTCTTTTCCTAATTTCCCATTTTTTTAAAAAATGCATTCATGCAGATGAGTTATTCTGCCACAATGGCTGAGAATATATAAGAAATTTAGTCAAAACTATTAGATCAGAGTTTATGAAGTAGAGTGGAGGAGCCTGAGGAAGATAGAAGTTAAGTGATGTTCCCAGGGTCACACAGCTAGTAAGCATCTGATGACAGATTTGAATAACCCAATTTGTTGTTTCCTTGGCAAAGATACTGGAGTGCTTTGCCATTTCCTTCTCCAGCTCATTTTACAGATGAGGAAATTGAGGGAAACAGGCTTAAGTGGCTTGCCCATTTGCTAGTATGCATCTAAGGCCAGATTTGAACTCAAGATGAGTCTTCCTGACTCCAGGCCCAGCATTCTATCCACTGCACTTCTTAGATAACCCTGTCTGTCTTATCATATCTCTCATATTTGACAGTGTGATAAAGTCTTAAGAGTTTCTGTATCTAGCTGTACCTCATTGTCCCTTTCAGCCAGATTTATACATAGTCATAATTACCTATATCACCTGGGGTCAGAGTCCCCCAAGACTCTTGGCTGTCATGGACCAGGTGTGATCCTAAGAGGATAACCCCAAAAGGGTCAGTTTCTCACTTAGACTTGGCTCATTGACCTCATCTGGAGGTGTTCCATAGACATCTCCTACAGGGTGTCCCAAGTGTCTTAGAACAGTGTTGAGCTTCAGTCAGCTTAAGAATGCACTGATCTTTTAATTCCCTATATACTCACAATAACTCATTTCTAGTTTTCCACAAATATGAATAAAAGAGCTCCAGTAGAAGCATTTAAGGTAGATATATGGTGTAGATATTGGGGTTGAGACTGGATTTACTCTCCAAGTAGTACACTGTGAAGGAACTATATTCACTGCCTTCTTTCTCTAAACATCATGCTGTTTCAAGAAATCCCCTTGTCTATCTAGAAGGTCCAATTTTTACTTGGGAGCTACCTAATTTGGAATTCCCAAGAAGGTACTTCCCAGGAAATCTCCATTCTTAGGACACCTTGGCAAATTTATATAAGATTTCAGTCATTTGCTTCTACTAAAAGTCATTTGGGGAACAGAGAAGAGGGAAGAGAAAACTATTCATGGGCACAGGATTCTCCTTGGACCAGAGTGAAAGAGCATGTCTGCTTCTATCATATGATGGTTCTGGGGAAGGAAAGTACATATAGGTCCAGGTTTGCCCATGTCTCTCCTACCTTCCCCTCTTGCCCAGCAGGTTGACTCTTCTTCTGGTTGGTCATTCTTCAAAAAATTTTACTATGGAAAATAAACCTCAAAACCTAAAAAATGTTTTTAGAAAGAATTTTAAGTCAGTTTGGTAAAGAAGACATCCAGAAAAAGTTGTGGCTCCCTCTTAGTCTCTGTGAGTTTTACATTATATATAGTTAAAAGAAAGGTATCAGCAACAAGTAAGTATAAACAGTCAGTAAAATTTGGGCAAAGCCAAAAAACAAACTGTTGGAGAGTCTAAAACCCAAACTTTGGGTGGACCTAAAACAAGACTTCAGAGCTATATAAGAATTCCTTGAAGTCTTCTGGCTTCCATAGAACATCTCTAAGGTCAGCCTAACTTCTACACTAAGCTTTGGGTTAAATAATTTCTAGTCACATAAAGCTGGGTTCAAACAATATTAATACATAATAAAGTAATTTCCTACAAAGTTCAAGAGGCAGAGAGAGAACAAAGGGCTGAACTAACCTCACAGTTTGCTTTTACATAACATGAAGAGAAAACCACTTCTCCAAAAATCCATCCCCTCTGAGCTTCAAACAGCCAATGGTCCTGGTTTCCCTCCATCTTATCAGCACTTTCTAGTGAGCTTGGCCAGAAACCATAAGGAGGTTCCTGTTAGTAGTCTCCAAAATTGGGCCACATCTATCATCCCATTGATTAGTGAACTCATCCAATTGAGTGATTTCCCCCCTCCTACGCCCTCCTATTCACTTCCAGGTGGCTGATATGATTAGAAAAAATTAGTTTAAGTTAGGTTCAATAAATTAGATTGGATTGCATGAAGCCTTTATTTAGTGCTTACCTTGTGCCAATAATTGTGTTTTGTGCTGGGAATACAAATAACCAGCAAAAAGAGAGACAGTTTCTAAGCTCAAGGAGTTTACGTTGTATTAGGGGAAGACAATACATAAAAAAAGAGCTGAATGGAAAAGGGAGGATACTTCAGGGACATAGTGATAAAGTCCAGAGAGAGTCAGGAGTGGAGACAGCTGGAAGTGAGAATGGCTGGCACTGGGCACTTCCTCAAATGGAGGAATGATAAGAATATATATGTAGAAACACACACATATACATATATGTGTGTACACACATACACACATGCTTGCATAAATACATACATACTCCAATAAAGGGCTTCAAAATACTCCTCCTAGTAAATAACTTCTCATTTCTGCTTCTTGAGCTGCACCTTCCTTATCTCCTACATACCTATGGAAAAAGAGTTTGAGTATTTTTTTCTTTATATTCCATCAGTATATTACTTTTGTTTCTCCAGAATGGATTCAGTTTGTAGAAATATTGAGTAATATTAAAGAAGATTATTATTTTACTAAAGGAATGGAATGAGAGGAAGATGGCAGCCCCATTTTCAAGGATGGGATACAACGTGGGAGTAGAAAGGAAACAGAAAGTCACCACTATCCTGGGAATAATAGAAAAGCATTTCTTTGGGAATACAAGCAGTCAGTCATGTTTTGCCAACTAGGACATATTTGTTGCATTTCCCTGGACCTATTGAGAAGCAACTAACCTTTTGAAGGATATGGCTCCATTTGCCGAAGATGGGTCCTCTGTTGAGTAGGCACAAGGTGTGAGCTGGAACTTATTTATCACAGTCATAAGTACCCAGTGATGATGCTGGGACATCAAACAATGTTTATAAAAACTGCTGGAAGTTATCTTCCTATGTGAGAAGAGTCTTACAGGTGAGGATTATTGGATAGCAACATAGCACTTTTAAAGTGCATTCTTGAGGCCAACCTTTGATCAAAAAATGGAGAGATTTCAGGCTTCTGCAACAGATCTTTGCAGGTATTTCCCCTTGGGTCAATGGTGTAAGTAAAAGGCTAATATTTTTATTTTATTTTATTATTTTGTGGGGCAATAAGGGTTAAGTGACTTGCCCAGGGTCAAGTGTCAAGTGTCTGAGGCTGGATTTGAACTCAGGTCCTCCTGAATCCAGGGCCACTGTGCCACCTAACTGCCCCTAAAGGCTATTTTTAAAGGATTAAATTATGACTTTTTGGGAAACTAACTTCTGTGTATACAGACTTTGTCATTCTCTACTTTAAGTAAAATTATTTTTTCTTATAAATGAAAATACATTTTAAAAAGAACTCCAATGAGATAATTTTCAGTGTTCAATTAATTATGGACATAATTATTAACAAACATGAACGTTTATATCTCCATATTAAAGGAACAGAAAAGAGGATTATATATGAAACCATGAACTTATGTGGAATTTGTCTTTTTAAAAATGTAAATTTAATTTGATGTAGACATAACAGATGTAACAGAGTTGACTTGTTTATGTCCCCTCCTGAACTTTTTTGTTTCTTAATGTACATTTTTAATGTTTCATTGATTCTGGGGTATTCTTTTTTTTTGCGGGGGGAGACTTTCTATCACTATGACTTAGGCTACTAGATGACACAGTAGATAAAGTTCTGGGCCTGGAGTCAGGAAGATTCATCTTCCTGAGTTCAAATCTCATCTCAGACATTTTCTAGCTGAGTGACCCTGGGCAAGTCACTTAGCCTTCTTTGCCTCAGTTTCCTCATTTGTAAATGACCTAGAGAAGGAAATGACAAACTATTCCAGCATTTTTGCCAAGAAAAGCCCAAAAGGTTTCATGATGAGTTGGACATGACTGAACAATAACAATCACTACTCTCTCACTACCTACATTCATAGAAGTTGCACCTTGCAACTAATAAAAGAAATCAAGCAAAACAATTCAACATATTGGTCATGTCTGAATGATATATGTTTCATCATATATTTCTAGTCTAATCTTTAATTTTTAAACCCCCTTTTTTCTTTTTATTCAAGACATGCCATAAAGTCAATCAGTCAACAACATTAATCAAGTGACCAATATATTAAGAGAATAGATATTATGCAATCATGCATATATGTGTGTACATATACATGTATACTTATACAGCTTACAATATGTTAGGTAATAATAAATATACTCTAGGAAATAAATTTAAGATGGAGCTAAAATGTTATTACACTAAAAGAAAGTGAGTAGAAACTTTTATTAGATTTTGCCACATTGGTTAGTTTGTTGTTGTTGTTATAGAATACGTCTCTGTCTCTGTACTTATATTTTATCATGGGTCACTTCCAGCTCAAGTTTGATCTGTGATTCTATGTTCCTACCCAAGAGCTAGTATTTCTGTAAACTTTACAGAGAAATTTACAAATATTAACTCAATTTATTTTCACAACAGCCCTGAGAGATAGGTACTATTACTACCCCCATTTTACAGTTGAGAAAACTAAGGCAGACAAAGGTTTAGTTACTTGCCCAGAGTCACACAGCTTGTGTTTGAGGATGGATTTGAACTCAGGTCTAAGGCTCAATCTACTGTGTCCCCTAGTTCCCTACCTTTACAAAGACACATTCCTGGATCGAAGGCCTTTTTCTTTCTTTACATTGTATGTACAGATAGAATCTTTGCAATAAACGCAAACCAATTCTATTTTTTTTTTTACACTTTTGCTTCATATATATTTATTGGGGACTAAAATATCCACGAATTATTAAGGAAATTCCTAATACCAATTCACTTCAATCAATTAAGCATCTACGATGTGCCAGGTTCTGGGGGGATTAAAAATGTAGAATTGATAACTGCAGATTTACTGAGAACTGACTGATCCCTGCCTACTCTCCATTCCCAGACCAATGAATTGCCTGGGGCTGATCAGTCTTTGTCAATTCCAGACTCTTGTTTGATTTATGGATCTCCCCCAAACAAATTATCCTCTCCCAAATATTCCCCACCTTACTCTGACCTTAAGGTTATCTAGTTATCCATTTACATTAAGTAGTTTCTATTTAGAATTAAGTAGCTTCTATACTCAACTCTAGGGCAGTGTCTATGTTCCCTTTGTTCTGTTACCCCGTTGGCAGTTCCCACCTTTGAGTATTCCTAGCATTCTTGCTTTGCAATACTCTGAGCTAAAACTCCTCTGCCCCAATTAAAGACCTTATTTTCTCCTATATTGATTGTTTCCTTAATTTCCAGGTTAACAAGAAAAAAACATTTTCTACCCTTAAAGAGCTTGTCCTTTAAATTACTCCTAGAATGGAATCTTTAACAATACACCTAAAAAGGCAGCTAGGTGGCGCAGTGGATAAAGCACCGGCCCTGGAGTCAGGAGGACCTGAGTTCAAATCCGGCCTCAGACACTTAACACTTACTAGCTATGTGACCCTGGGCAAGTCACTTAACCCCAATTGCCTCACTAAAAAAAAAAAAAAGGCAGAGAGAACAATACACCTAAAAAGGAAAGACATAGTTATGTGTCTTTAGAGTTTCTAAAAAAATTATAATGTTGTATTGACTTTGTTAAGCCTACTTGAGCCAGTCTTCCCCCCCCCCAAAAGTATTTTATTATTTTCCAGTTACATGTAGAGATAGCAGACAATTCTTAATAATAAAGCTTATAATTTCTATGTCACACCTTTCCTTGAACTCCTCTGATCATAATTCTGACATCTTTATTTTTCTAGTACAGGTAAGTCATTTTAATTGTTTTTGGCAATTAGTATTTTAGTCCTCTACTTAACTGGAGCAGCCTCACAAAGGTCTTCACTTCATTTCTTGCCATCTTGCTCAGAGAAGGGACCTCAATGGTCACTTAGACTGATTCAAACCCAGAGAGAATCCCTACCACTATATACCAAGCAAGATGGCATGCAACCTATGCTTCATGGCTATTTTCTAATGTTTGAAAGGCAATCATGGTGGAAAAAGGATTAGATGTGTTTTGCTTGGCCCTTGAGGATCAATAGGTACAAATAGCAGAGGCGTAGATTTAGACTTGATGTAAGGAAAAACCTTCTAACAATTAAAGCTGCCTTTAAGGTAAATGAGTTGCCTTGAGAAATGGATTCACCTTCATCAGTGGAGACCATAGGACTCCTTGTCAGAGACATTATAGAGAGGATTCCTCTTCACAGACTTTTGGGATATGTACTGTAGGGTCTGTTCCAACTCACTGATTCTATGAAAACAAATATTTGTTTAGTATATCTAACAAACCTTTAACTATTTTGATTCCTAGATATTTGTTTTCCCTTTATAGTTTAAAACAGAAATAATTGGAGAACATAACCATATGTGTGTGTGTTGATGCAGTTATTCAGTTGTTTTTTGAGTCACGTCTGACTCTGTGACCAACTGCATTTGGAGTTTTCTTTTTTTCTTTTTTTTTTTTTTTTTTTTAGTGAGGCAATTGGGGTTAAGTGACTTGCCAAGGGTCACACAGCTAGTAAGTGTTAAGTGTCTGAGGCTGGATTTGAACTCAGGTCCTCCTGACTCCAGGACCAGTGCTCTATCCACTGCGCCACCTAGCTGCCCCGAATTTCTTTTTTTTTCTTTTCTTTTTTTTTTTTCGTTTAGTGTTTTCTTGGCAAAGACACTAGAGAGGTTAGCCATATTCTTCTCCAGCTCATTTTACAGATAAGGAACTGAGGCAAACAGGATTAAGTGACTTGCCCAGGGTCACACAGTTAGTAAGTATCTGAGACTGGATTTGAACTCATGAAGATGAGTATTCCTGATTCCAGGCCTGGAGCACTATGTGCTACCTAGATACTCTACATATAATTGAGCTAGCTGGTACTCAGTAGGCAATTAAGAAATGCTTCTTCCTTCCTTTCCCTTCTGTTCCTCTCTAATTCCATTCATTTTATTGATTATTTTCATTTCAATTCACTTTTGTGAAAAGGGCTCCCTGGGTTTCTGCAGACTTTTATTAATTTTTCTTTCATTCATTTATTCATTCATTCATTCATTCACTTGTTTGTTCATTTATTTATCTATTAATTAATTAATTCATTTATTTGTTTATTCCTTTGTTCATTCATTCATTCATTCATTCATTCATTCATTCATTCATTCATTCATTCATTCATTCATTCATTTGTTTGCAGGGCAGTGAGGGTGAAGTGACTTGCCCAGAGTCACACAGCTAGTAAGTGTCAAGTGTCTGAGACCGGATTTGAACTCAGGTCCTCCTGAATCCAGGGCCAGTGCTTTATCCACTGTGCCACCTAGCTGCCCCACCCCTCATATAACTATTAAGAACCTGGCTCTAGACAAACCAGTATGCCAATCTTAGACCGGTATACAAATGACTTCATTGTATTTATATTATGCATTCTTACAAGAACACCTAACAGAAATATTTTTTACAACCCATTGATTTCATTGTTTTGAAAAAAAAAAAGTGTAGCCTTAACTTACAAACAGTGATTGTAGCCATGAAGAGACCTTAGATATTTTACCATAAACCTAATGATTTGGTGTGAAATATTTTGACATTTATACTTTTGCAACAAGACTCTGCTAAATAAATGGTTTTCTTGCCTTAATAAAATTGTCTCATTGTTGCACAATATTTCTCAGCAAAAATGATTCCATGTCCCATTCCTCTGCTTCTGCTGAAATGTTTTCTTATTACCAAACCACACCGACTGCCAGTTTGGAAAACTCGTCTGGCTGGCGCTTCCTACATCTGCTGTGTTAGGCAGGGAAGACAGGCTTTCCACTCCCCAGCTGGCAATGAAGCCAGGCTTTGGGGCTGGGAGAGCAGGGAGATGGGGGCCGGAGGGAGCATGTAGGGAATGGGAATAAGGGAGACTAGAAATTTCCTTTCTTCCCAGGTGATGGATTTCCTTTGCAAGAACTCTGGACAGCTGAAATCACATCAAAGGAAGGAAAAGCAAAGAACTACTCTTAGAGAGGCAAGTTTTATTTTTTTTTTCCTTCCAGCAGCCCTGTATTACTGGTCCTATGTAATCACTTTTTCATTGAATTTTATTAGAATTTCTTGCCATTTCCTGAGAGCCCCTATAGTTTGCATCTGTCTCACATACATTTCTGTGGCCCCCAGAAACTTGGTATCTAAAACCTCTTGGAGAAATCCCAGACTTTAAAAAAAAAAAAAAAGCTTGGACAACCCAGGACTGAAAGAAGTCATGGCAAATCAGGGCAAGAGCCAGGCATCTTGACTTCTTCTTCTTCTTCTTTTTTTTGGTGAGGCAATTGGGGTTAGGTGACTTGCTCAGGGTTACACAGCTGGTAAGTGTCAAGTGTCTGAGGCCGGATTTGAACTCAGGTCCTCCTGAATCCAGGGACGGTGCTCTATCCACAGCGCCACCTAGCTTCCCCGCATCTTGACTTCTTAAGGGCCTTTTAAGGTTGAGAAGTATGGAGACTAGAACAGGCAATCACACTGATTTACGTAGCCTATAAAACTGATTGTCAGGACATTGGTTGAATGCTTAAAAATTGTCCTTGATGAGGTCACCAAAGCAGGAGACCTCTCTCTCATACCACGTGAATTGAACATGACTGAGACAAACAGTTAGTGAAATAATTTTCCATAGTGGTTCCAAGGTCATTTTATTTAAAATGGTTGGAATGGACTAAGATTACATTAAGAGAGTTTAGTCAGTAGAGAAGAATTTCCAGACAATGAGTACTGTTAGACTATAATCCAGTGGTGTCAAACTCAAATAGAAATGGTAAATAGGATCCCTCTTTTATTGTATTTTTTATTTATTTTGTTAAATATTTCCTAATCACATTTTTATCTGGTTCAGGCCATACTTGGGAGTGTTGTGGGCCATTGGGGCCTAGCTGGATGTTTGACACCTCCATTACAATCCATTGGTCTGGATTGGAGTAAGCATAGAAACTTCTTCATAAGAAATACTAACCTGACCATCAGACAGGAAGTATCTGAAAGGCCTTGGGTAAAAGCAGTAGATTTAGAATCAAAAGACCTGCGTGCAAATCTGAAATTTGTTGCTTCATCTGTAACATGAGATGGTTGAACTAGATCACTGGCTCTCAAAGTGTGAATGGGGACTCCTGATGGTTCCTGAGATCCTCTGCAAGATACTACCAAGACAATTTGAATTGTAATATCATACCACTTGAGCTATTTATGCATGGCCAGGACAAAGAATTGGTGAAATCATCTCCATTATAGTTTCTAGGTCATTTTATTAAAAATGGAAGGGGGGGGATTCAGGAGGACCTGAGTTCAAATCCAGCCTCAGACACTTGACGCTATCTGTGTGACCTTGGACAAGTCACTTAACCCTCATTGTCCCACCACCCCCCCTCCAAAAAAGGGAAGGGGGCAGCTAGGTGGCACAGTGGATAAAGCACTGGCCTTGGATTCAGGAGGACCTGAGTTCAAATCTAGCCTCAGACATTTGACACTTATTAGCTGTGTGACCCTGGGCAAGTTACTTAACCCTCATTGCCCCACCAAAAAATAAAATAAAATAAAATAAAAATGGAAGGAATAGGCTAAGGTAAATAGCAATAGATATTGTTAGGGTGTCCTCACTGTATTAGAGATCTGAATGTTTATACCTCAGAAATAACCAAAAGTTATAAATCAGGACTTGATTCATTGTTTTGTTGATTGTCTGAAAATTAAAAATAGTACTGGGAAAAATGTTAATTAAAATTAAAAGTGTGTCATGCATCTCACTGTTAAACATTTCCCAGCACACCTTTGGATATAACTCACATAAATAAAAGCTTTTTGGAGGGTCCTTAATAATTTTTAGGAGTATTGAGGCGTCTTGTGACCAAAAAGTTGACAATTGCTATACTTAATTAAGGTTTCCCCCACCTCTAAGACCTATCATCCTTATGAAAGTATGACATCCCATCCTTCAAATAGTCCCTACTATGGACAAGATGCTGTTTTAGCTGCTAAGAACACAAAGACCAGACTGAAGCAGTCCCTGCCTGCAAGGAGGGATGTATACTCACAGATACATATACATAAAGAGGCGAAGAACCTTCATATATACAGGTCTCTGCAGAACATCTGCAAAACAGATGAGTAGGGAGGTGAGGAGGAGAGGTGTTCCAAGCTTAAAAGACAGACAACGCAAAGACACAAAGGTGAGAGAAAACAAAGTCATTTAAGAAGGAAGAAAATGTATCATTCTTCAGACTAGTCCAATTTTTCCAATTGGACTCTGGATGATAAGGGTTCTTAAAAGCTAAGTTCTGCACACATGCCACTTTGGTATGGGTCCTCACCACTTCACACCTGGAACACTTCCCCACTTTCAGAGGGTCTTTCTGCCTCAAATCTCTCCCCATTTCAACCCATTCTCCATCCAACCACTAAATAACTGTCACACCCCCTACTCAATATACTCCAGTGGCTCAATGTCTCCTATAGGATCAAATTCTCTGTTTGGCTTTGAAAACTCTTCATAACCCATCCCCTCCTACTTTTCCCATCTTACTCCTACATACACCTTACTCCTCTACATGTACTCTTCAGTCCAGTGACACTGGCCTCCTGGCTGTTTTACAATCAAGATTATCCATCTCTCAGTTCTGGGTAGTCATGTTGGCTTTTCTGCATGCTTGGAATGCTTTCCCTCCATTATTAATTACACACACACACACACACACACACACACACACACACATATGTATATGGAGAAGAGAAGAGAGGTATGCCCTTGAACAACTTACTTAACCTTTGAGAAAATGGAGGTGATAATAATTACATCACCTCCTTCACAGCATTGTTGTGAGCAACACAACCCTCTGTAAACTTGAAAGCACCATATGAATACTATTCATTATCCTTTGTTGATTTAGTTAATTTTACTTTAAAAAAAGTTCTTAACTTGGGGATAGTTAAGTGGAACATGTTTCAGAAAAATTGTGTCAAAAAACAAAACAAAAAATAAAAAAAAACAAAAAATAAATTGAATGAATAAGAAAGAAAGAAAGAAAGAAAGAAAGATAGATAGATAGATAGATAGATAGATAGATAGATAGATAGATAGATAGATAGATAGATAGATAGAAAAAAAACTCATGGCATACCTGACATTCCTCTGATCATTAGTCATTCATTCTAACTTGTGGGTCAAAAGGGATGGTTCAGATGAGATGGTGGCAACTCTTAAAGAAATCCTGTTAGGACCTTAGACCTTTGTTATGGTCTGTGCTTTAGAGAGAGACAGTCACTAGTCACCCCTGTGCCAGGTGGTATAGCTTCACTAAAAGAGATCTTGTAGAACCCTGGGAATATGCAGAAGAGCAGTTGGAAAGACTATCATGTCCTTTGGAAGAAAGGAAAAATCTCATCCCTGAAGTGGATTTGATATAGGTCTCTCCAACAGAACATGACACAGCCCTTAAATATCTGTTTAGTTGCCATGCTGTAATATAACTGTGGGACCTCCAATATGTCCTTTGGGATTTTAGTGTTTTAATGATATCACTCATAGTGGTAAATTTTATTTGGACAAACATGTGAAAGGTTTTTGAAAGAATTCAACTCCAGCAAGCAAAACTTCAATAATATTAGGAAATAGTCCGGATCACTAATCTGTTTACAGCTATTGTCATAGCATATGAGGTTTTGTTTTGCCTTTTTAACACATCAAACTGTTTCCATATTATAAGCAATAGCAGTTCACATAACCTCATAGCTCCATGGGAGCACTCAAAACTGTGTCAGCAGTAAAAATGTTTCCAGGAAAAAGAAAGCATGTTTTAATGCACTATTCAGTTGTAAATTTCTTAGGGATTTCAGGCACCATTTGGAAATAAAGATTTAGCCTATCTAGATATGATGAAGGAAAACTCCAAACTTCACAGGAACATGGGCTTGAGCAGCCATGAGAAACTTAAATGTGTGTTACACCAGAATGCATTAAGGTGAAAGCTACTGATGCATGCAAAACATCCCCATTTATTTCCAAAGTAAATAATATATTTCTATTTATGATAATACATATTGTAAAATTACATATTATTACATTGCTTATTATAAAATATATAATATCATCACAAAATTATAAAATATTATATTATTGCAATATTACTTTCTTATATAATGTACTATATATGATATAATATACCATATATATAATATATGGTATACCATATATTATATAATATACCATATATAAAATGCCATAATTATATACTATTACATAAAAGAAAATATATTAGTATGATTATATATTAAGTTATATTGTATATTATATAATATTTATTCCAAAGCAATAATAAAAGAGAAGCATATATTTGGCACTAACTTAGAGTCTACTCTTCTCTTTGTGAACATTTCTCCCCTGGAACAAAACCAGGGCTGTAGTGCAGCCAGCTTGAACCACAGAGCCGATTGTTAAATTTCCAGTGTGAGCATTTACATCTTAGAAAGCAAATGCTCCAAATCAGGGCTTAATATATTATCTTGTTGATTGTACAGACTTAAGAAAGGGATGAAGAAAATGTTAACACTGTTAAAGTGTGCCATGAACACATTCTCCACACCCCCACCCCACCCCAGCACGTTGTCAAAGATTTACTAGAACACTCTACAACTTTGAGACCTCCAAAAGAATTTTGTTATTATTTTGTCTAGTTCTATAAAGTATTCCCTTGGTACTTTGGTTAACCTACCTCTGATTCTATAAATTTATTTATATGATATTGCCATTTTTATTATATTGTCATAACCCCAGTGTGAGAAGGGCATCTGATTCGAATCCCACCTCCTGTCACTTTCTGCCTATGTAACCGTAGGACCCTTGGAAAATGGGTGCATTATTCATTAAATTAGTGTGCACAATGCTGGCTAGATATTTTACCCAAGGGCTCTATATTTCATTTCATTACTATATACTCACATTCACATGTGCATGAGCATTGCATTAATGCATGTGTTTACAATGTATTATATGTACATGAATGTTCTACATATACATGCACACATGTATATGTGTATGTATAATATATACCTAGGCTATATTTACTCATATAAATCTCTTTCCCTCTTTTAACTGGAATGAGGAAAAAAATACAAGGTTCTGGATCCTTGTCCACAGTGCTTGGCAACTTGGCTTAATCTTTGAGATTTTAAAATCTATGTTTGCATCAGCATTGATACACCCAAATCACACTCAATCAGTTATAAAAACATAATTAGACTCAAGGGATCTTACCATTCCCCTTTGCCATCTCTGATTTCATACATTCCTGAAAACGGAACTTGGTCTCAAATAGTGCTTAAGAGAGGCTACAGAGAGGTGTCAGGAAAAGATGTCAATATGTGCTTAACTACTTGGTGGCTCTATCTGAGAAAGTTTGGAATTTGTCTTGAAACTGTCACTAAGACAACTTTTTGAAAAGTTACGTGTTTCCTCTCTTCAGTTTTGAGGAGCGGGGTGGAAAGGAAGAAAACAAATGCTTGTCAATTGAAAAAGGAAAAAATATATAATATTATATTATATATAAGAAAGTTTTTCATATATATTATTAAATATAATATATTATTTATATTATATATATAATATGTAAGAATTTTTATTATATATAAGAAATTTTAAACATAAAAGGGTTTTTCCTGCCAAAATCAAGCCGCATTTTTGCTGTACAAACTACTGATATGGTTTCCCTGACTCGACCATCGCACCTAACTATAATCAGTTCCTCAAGGTCTTCCTATGTTAAATAAGTAACATAAAATCCCCTACCATCACTCACTGGAAAATCTAAAAAAATATACCTCCAGAGTACTTTGAGATTTTTAGACAAAATAAATTTGGTAATTGCTAGTTGTTAATTTGGACTTAGCAGATAAATTTCTCAGCTTTAAAAATAGTAGAAAATGTTTGCATGTAGCCACACAACATGTGACTGCATTATTTCTTAGTACATTCAAATGATTCAATCCTTTTTTAAATAGACAACTATGTAGGCCAAATATGTTGAGCTTACTTATCATTCTGAGAAATGCCACTTATTGGCAACGGTAGATGATGTGAAATTGCCCATTTCCAAATCTCTGTATTGTGCCTCAAAAACCATTATAGATCTTCTACGTTATATTTTCCTCCAGTGATAGATGGATTTTTATCTTATAATTTGTACAGAATGCCATAATCATCTTTCTATCTAGAATTTTAAAAATAAAAAAATCTATTTTCTTCATAATTTCATGACTTTCCCATTTTTGGACAAAGTCCTAAAATTCCAGACATACTTCCAGGCAGGCTTTTGCCAAATTGAATTACAAGACTAAAAAGGGCACTCATTTCCAGGGAATACACAGCATTAAAGGTAACATATTCTGTCAGAGCTAGTCCTACCTACTAGGGTCAGTCTTCATGCTAAGGTCCTAGTTAACTCACAAATTAATATTTGTATTAATGAAACAAAATTAATATGGAAAAGGTTATTTAACCAAGAATTAGCTTTGTGTGTTAGAATATCTTCCTACTTTGATCATTAAAGAAATCAGTTAATTTCTGCAGAAAAAAAAGTTTATTTCATGACTATCACCTGTAGCCAGTTTCTTCAAATGAATTTAGATATTGATGTGAGTAAAACTATATGTGGGGGCAGCTAGATGGTGCAGTGGATAGAGCACCGGCCCTGGAGTCAGGAGTACCTGCGTTCAAATCCGGCCTCAGACACTTAACACTTACTAGCTGTGTGACCCTGGGCAAGTCACTTAACCCCAATTGCCTCACTAAAAAAAAAAAAAACGAAAAAAAAACTATATATGGTTGCCTTATTTCTGTCCCAAATGTAGGGAAAATTGGCTGGGGTTTCTAATATAGTTGTTACTTAAAAATTAGAAGCTTTAGCACCAGTTTGGGGGCATTAAACATTTGTTAAAATATATTAAATATTAGTAAAGTTAAGAAAAGTCCTATCTAGCTTAGAGGAGAGAATAGAGCTCAGCCTGGCCTACTTCTCCCTCCAAGTCCTCTGCCAACAAGAGCGCCTCGGAGAGAGTCTAACCAGGAGTAACTGAGTGTGCAAGCAGAGGTGATCCTTACACACTGCTTCAAGCTAATTGGCTAGCATCAACCAAATCCACTGGTTTACTGGACTTGAGGGTGGTCTTCTGTTGAAGTCAGAGTTCACACCCTCTGAGAACATACCCTCTTGAGGGCCAGGCAGGTGTGGTTTTAATTGAATTAACTTTAAGTGAGCTAATCAGCAAAGTCAGTCAATCCAATCAACCTTAATCCAATCAATAGGGAAGGGGAGGGGGGGGCTTTGAGCCTTCTCCAAACCCTATCATTTTCTCACAATATGAATTGTTCAGGTTGACTTGTCATCAGTATAATAATAATAATAATTCATTTCCTACTAACTCTGGATCATCCCGAGTTTAAATTCAGCCTTAGACACTCACTAGATATGAGATACTGGGTAAGTTATTTACTTAACTACCTATTTCTGTCTTGTTTTTTTCATGTGAGTTCAAATTCTACGTCAGACACTCACAGGCTTTGTGATTCTGTGCAAGTTACTTAACCTCCAGCTGTCTCAGTTTCCTCAACTATAAAATGGGAATTATAATAGCACCTACCTCCCAGGGTAACTGTGAGGATAAAATGAGATATTTATAAAATACTTTACCATCCTTAAAGCACCATATAAATGCTAGGGAGTAGTAGTAATAGTAATAGTAGTAGTAATAATAGTCATAGTATTTGTATTAATAATAGTAATAGTAGTAGTGGTGGTGGTAGTAGTAGTGGTGGTGGTAGTAATAGTAGTAATAGTGGGGGGGGGTATACAGAGGACAACATCACATTTTTTTCCTTTAAATATGGAAATGTCTAGACTACGGAGCCAACAGACTAATGCTTAATTGCTTTAGAGTTCATGCTGTTATGGAAATAGCTCTAAGATTAATCTTTTCCTTAAGCACTATAACTTTCCTGAAGTTCCATAGGAAACAATCCCTCCACCCTTCATTCTCTCCTCTTCCCTCCCACGGATTTCAACATTTTTAGAATGCTAAACAAAGGTGATTAGATAAGATCACACTGCCATATTAGATGTAACTGCTTTTCTGCCTTTTGTTGGAGAAAGGCTTTGGAAAGCAGAATCCTTTTCCACCTTATTCTTTAATCTTCATTTTCCAGACTAGGTACTTAGGCTTAAAATTCCTATCAGGTATTTCTATTTGGGGTTTCTTTGAATTAACAAGACTGTACTGGTCTTTGTGTGCCCAAACATTGCTGTTTTACCCGGTCACAAAGACAGTCCGGAAAATCAACTATTTTACATCTTTAATTGCTCCCCAAAGCTTAAAAATTCTGCTCACCAATAAAATAAAATTTTGTTTTGTTTTTGTCTGTGTTTGGTTTTGGTTTTGGGTAAATTACAAAGTCCTTGATATAGAAAACAAGAGACATTCATCTGCCTTGGTAGAAAAGTAAGCCTCTACTTAACCATCTCATGTTTGGAACCAAAGAAACAAGGCTCTGTGCTAACAAAATTGGAAAGCCAACTCTAGAAGTCAGTCTGCTCTTTTCCTCTCTTGATATGTTGAAATCTGGCCAGCTCTCCCTTTCTTCATTGCCTTTGGGAAACTATCACATGGAAAAAAGAAGGAATAGGAGGTTCATACTCTCAGGACAAGAAATTGAAATCATCATATGGACAAAAGGAGAAAGACTGGGCATAGGACTTTCATTCATCCCAAGAGAAATGTGTTTTGGTCTAGAATCCTTTAGTCATGCAAGATGTATGATATTTACTAGGGGCAAGTTTATTTTTTAACTTCCTTTAAAAAAAGAACAACAAAACACATTAAGTTCAATTACAAAATGTTTAGACATCTCAAACTTACAACCACTGATAAAATGTAAATATTATAAGTTTAATGCTTTCTGCCCTAACTTACACTTCTTGCATTAAAGACAAGACTAGTGCTTATCATTTATTTGAATTTCCTGGTTTTTTTCTAATTGCTTGGGACAGGATGAACACAAAATTGAGAGATGGGTACAGCTGGTCTTTGGCAGGCCTACCTCCCTTTTTCTGTGCTTCTTTCAGAGAACCAGGACTAGGAGCAGGTAAACTAAGCAGCCTCCTAGGGATAGATAGGCCCAGAAGGCAGCAGGCCAAGAGACATTATGGAACACAAATATTACTTTTTATGAATGAAGATTTTTTAATGCTAAAAAGGTCAGCTTTCCAGGCAGTATAGATGTTTATTTTGTAACCAGTCAAGCTGCATATGTTACTGGCAAGTCTCTGGGGACCAGTAACACACATGGAGCTAAGTTTCAAGGAGAAGAGGGTAAGGTGGACAAGTAATTTTCCAACTTTGCTAGGCCACACAAATGACTTGTCTGAGCCCAGGCCTTTCCTCCTCTCTGCAGCCTCTCTGCAACTTCCCTTCCCAGGTTTCCGAAACATTTAGTGTTTTCAAGGTGTTTTCATATCGAGGGAAGTGAACTGTTCAACCAATTCAAATGTAGCAATGTGCTAGATGCTTAATAAACATTTGTGAGATTTAACTCAATGGCAAACAAGGAAGGAGAAATGAGACTCGATCAGAAGGAAGAAATAAGTACAGTATTCACAGCAAAGAGATCATGAATCCATCATTTTTATTGAAGTGAACTACAGGAAAAGCGCAAAGCTTGACCCAAAGGATTAACTCTCTACTGATGAACTTTGAGCTACTGTAGCACCCAGGGAGGCAAATCTTTGGGGGGGACATAGACCCTTCTCATTCATGTTCTTTTGAACCAAACTGAATATAACCCTGCTCTTTCTGTGCCTTAAATCACAACATTTAAACCCTGTTTGGACAGAACTTTTCATTAGTGAATGATGTCATACACACACACACACACACACACACACACACACACATATATATACATATATGTGTCTCTATCTAGCTATCTAAAATCCTGCTGAATCTTTAAGGATTATACATGAAAGAAATTATTCTTTTTGTGTTGTCAGAGTAGAATGTAAATATAACAAGTCACAGAAAGTATGAAATACAAATAGATAATGATATCAAGGACATAATAATCTATGAGGGAAAAATGCAGCTATGAAATCTCTGAATTTTTATTTCAGTTCCTGTGAACTATTAAATAATAATAAGAAAGCTAGTATTTGAAATAAATAAATATGTATATATATGTAGAGGGTTGTGTATATAGATATAGATAAATATGTATCTCTCTCTATATATATATATACACAAACATATGACAAGGTTTTGACAGTTTTTCATTAGTGACTGATACCATGCATACACACATATACAATGTCATACTACAAACATAGTGTATGCATGTATACATACATGTGTTTACATACACATACACATATGCGTACACACATATAAAATCAGGGAAAATTACAATCCTGGTAGATTTTTTCAGGATTAAATAAACTTGGGAGAAATGAGTATTTTTGTGTTGTCAGAGTATGATGTAATTATATCTAATTACTGAAAGCATGGATTATAAATAGATGATAATATTTGGGACATGATTACATAATGTATTACATATACACATACATACATCTATGTATGTATGCATGCATGCATGCATGCATGCATGTATGTATGTATGTTGTTGTTCAGTTATGTTTTAGCCAGATTTAAACTCATGAAGATGAGTCTTCCTGCTTGAGTTCCATTCTGACCTCAGACACTTAATAGCTATGTGACCCTGGGCAAGTCACTTAATCCTCTTTGCCTCATTTTCTTCATCTATAAAATGAGCTGGAGAAGTAAATGACAAACCACTCATATCTTTGCCAAGAAGGCCCAAAAAGGGGTCACAAAAATTCTAACATGACTGAACAAAAAAGATGGATGGATGGATGGATGGATGGATAGATACATAGATAGGGATGTTAATGTAGATGTATAAATGTATGCATATGTTTATATGTGTATATATGTATGTATGTATATATATATATATATATATATATATATATACATATTATTAGTGATGATTCTCTTACTGTTATTCTTAGAGATGGGAAAATCTACTATAGATCTTATTCTGATTCAAACCAGAACCTTTTCAGGGCTTTAAATAGAATATCTAATCCAATAGTTACTATTTTAAAAAAATAGTGCCTAAAAGTTTGGGAAAGAATGAAGGCTCAATTTTGAAAAATATAGATATATTTTTGGAACTGGAAGGGGCTTTAGAGGTTAGCTACTATAACCATCCCATTTTATAGATGAAAAACTGATAAGGTTGTGGCTTGCCCAGAGCTGTTAAGTTACAGAGTAGGGATTTGAGCCCAGCTCTCACTACTCTATCCACTATGCCAAGTGACTATTTACATTAGGGGACTCTTTATTTAAAGAAATAAAACCTTATAAAAATGAACTTCTAGATCCTTTTGTGTCTTGAAAAGGTAGTGTTTTCTCCATTTTGCAAAGCAGAGAATAGACTCAATGATAAGCCACAAAACAAATTCCTGAGGAACTTCCATATTTTGCAAATCTCCTGTGGTGTTTGCTATTGCATCACAGACACAAGTGCTCATCACAACTTATCTCTGCCTTTGCTCACTTCTACCATATTGCTAGTCAGTCTTCTCTGGTACTTCTCAACACTGGCATATCCAAGCTGTGAATATGGTGGCATATTCACCTCAGACCATTTAACACTACCAAATATTGAACCCTGAAGCCTTCATTTTGTCATTCCATTCTAGTTTTCCCAACTTGAAGTCAAAAGCCATGTCTTCCATTTTGTGGCTGGTGTTGTTCCAGGCTTACCCCACATCCACAAGCACACACTCAGCCATAAATTCCCTCCTTAGCAGTGTAGTTGCAAAATACAAGCTGGCTGTGCAAGCCTGAAAGGTTGTGCTGTGTCAGTAAGACCACAGACAATTACAATATGCTCCTGATTATCTGTGGTGGACTTATTTATGTCACATTATTTACATTACACCTTATGGGGAGAGGATAGCATTGCCTGTCCCTATTCTGCTGGCTTGCTCTATGAACATTCTAACTGATGTTAACAAGAACTGCTTAATTATTGGCTTGGGGTGGGAGGAGGTAGATATAATTCCTCAATTTGTTGCTTGCTTATTCACCTTCATTTCAGCAAGAACATCTTGGAAAACTTCAAATTTGGAAGTCCTTGTTTTGGAGACACTCGAGAGCATTGGTTAGTTCTGCCCTGAACTGAAGAACAAGGGCTTTAAGCAGGGGGTCATGATGAGGAAACCAGGCTGCTTCTTCGTAACTCCCAAGTCAAGTTTTCACAAGCTGATTTCATTATTTTGTGTGAAGTAAATTTCCAGACAAGCCCATTTAAAAGTGTAGTCCCAAAACAAAGCCCAAAGCCAAATACACATCACTTGTTATTTTGGACTAGTCAAGACTTTGTGTTCTTTCATTTGTAAGGGTAAGAGTTGACTGTTTGGGGTGCAAATAATAGAATACAATATCGCTGATTGTAATTCTCTGTAAAAATAATGAGGGATTATGGGAATGGTGGTTAAGGAGTGAGCCGGAAGATATAAGTAAATAGGAAGCATGTTTTCAACCTCTAGGATTTTACTACGTCAGGCTATCAACAAGTTATCTGAATGTGACGCAAACTCGACCACAGTTGCTGTTTAGTAACAACATAAGACATTTGCATATCTAGAAAATGACTTTCCTGAGATCTGAACAATATTTCAACCATGGAACAAGGGTCTGGAATAGGGGTCATTAACCTTTTCTCATGTCATTGACCCCTTTTGTAGTCTGCTGAAGCCTATGAACACCTTCTCAGAATAATGGTTTTAAGTGCATAAAAAATATTATACACAGAATTACAAAGGAAGCCAAATAGGACCCATTGAGTCGAGAAGTTCTGTGTTGCAGCAGGACTAAAACCAAACAGCTGTACACACTGTCTAGCGACAAAATAATGAAGCCTCAAGAGCAGAGGGTCCTAAAGCTGCTTAATGGGCAAACCAGCCCATTGTGGGAAAAGCTGACACTAATGTGTCGATGAGTATTGGGATCTACTGGTCAGTGGACATGGCACTTCCAGTCTCAGCTAGGGTGATCAGTCTGCCCCTCTAAAATAGGAGAACCCTCTAAAAATAAGAAGGGTAGGAACCAATGATAGCGAGATAGATTTTTACATACATGCACATAGGTCTCATAACTTCTCTCAAGATCATTTTCTTATCTTTAAAATCAGAATAATAATAGCACTTACTTCATAAGGAGTTGTCTTAAGTGTCCTTTGCAAACCTTAAAGCACTATATAAAGACTAGCTGTTATTGTTATTATCCTATGAGGGGGCAAGGTACTATGTCCTATACTCTATAACTTGTGTTTTTTATATTTCTCATGTTTTCTGTAAATTTTGAGATACTTTGAGCTTGACTAGATTTATTTCTGCATAATTATAACAGGGCACTTCCTGGACAAATCCATTCTCTGTGGACCAACCAGAGTCAGAGTCATTTGAAGAATGTCTTCTATCCCCACTGATTACTTAGAAACAATAGTGTGCAATGAGCACACAGTGTCACCAACCATCCTATAATTTCTAACTATTTCAGCTTTTCTCCCTTTTCTGGTAGCCTTTGTTTTCATTTCCATTTTCATAGGAGATCATAGATAGGGTCATAGTCTCCTAGATTGAGAGCTGAAAGTAACCGCTAAGTCCATCTTTTTATGGATGAGTTAACTGAGTACCAACTTGCCTAAGGTCACACCAATAGCAAGGGACAGAGCTCAAATTAGAACTCAGATCCCATAACTTTAAGTTCAGTGCCAAGTTCAGCAAAATTTTTAGTCCACCTTCTTGCTTATGTACAGAGGTGTATTTCAGGATGTTATTTTCAGTTTTAAATATTTGAATTTTATTACCAGTAATAATAATACTAATATTAGTTCATATTGATATCACTCAATCAATAACTATTTATTAAATGCCTTCTATGTGCCAGGCACTGTGCTAAGAATTGATGAGACAATAAAAGGCAAAAGACAATCCTTGACCCTGAAAAGCTAACAATAACATTTTATGCCTATATATATATATGTGTGTGTGTGTGTGTGTGTGTGTGTGTGTGTGTGTGTGTGTGTGTATGTATGTATGTATGTATATTTGTGTGTGAATTCTTTTTTTTTTAATATAATAAATCCCTGAGATAGTTGTACAGGCATGACTGTACACCTTTTGCTGTTGTGGGAACTTCAAAGGATGTGCTGAAGCCAGCTCATACTAGATTTGGGGGGGGGGGTGGCAATGAGAGTTAAGTGACTTGCTGAGGGTCACACAGCTAGTAAGTGTCAAGTGTCAGAGGTCAGATTTGAACTCAGGTCCTCCTGAATCCAGGGCCAGTGTTTTATCCACTGTACCACCTAGCTGCCCCCTCATACTAGACTTTAAGAGCCAATTGTTAGATTTTTGTTGTGAGTATTTATACCTTACAAATCAGGAAACACTATAAATCAAGACTTGATTTATTGCTTTGTTTATTTCTAGACTTAAGAAGGTGATAGAGAAAATGTTACTAATGAAGATTAAAATTAAAAGATGTGTCATGAATACAGGCATCCCTAGCCTGCTACAATAAAGCGAGTCACATGAATTTTTTTGATTTCCCAATCTATATAAAAGTTATGTCTTTACAACATTATAATCTATTAAGTGTATAATAGCATTATATGTACAATAAGAAAGCCAATGTGAATCGCTTGAGTTCTTAGGGAGGGTTGGGGAGGAAGAGAATTTGGAACACAAAGTTTTTTAAAAATTGATGTGAAAATTGATGTGTAAAATTCTAAAATTAATTAATTAATTAATCATTAAAAAAAGAAAACCAATATGCATGCCTTAATTAAAAAACACTTTATTACTAAAATTGCTAACCATCATTTGAGCTTTCAGTAAGCCATAATCTTTTTGCTGGTGGAGGGTCTTGCCTCAATGTTGATGGCTGCTGACTGATCAGGGTGGAGATGGCTGAAGGTTGGGCTGGCTGTGGCAAATTCTTAAAATAAGACGATCATGAAGTTTGCCTTATTGATTGGCTCTTCCTTTCACTTGAACACTTAGAGGCCATTGCAGGGTTATTAATTGGCCTAATTTCAATATTGTTGTGTCTCAGGAAATAGGGAGGCCCAAGGAGAGAGAAAGAGGCAGAAACAGAGACAGGAACAACAGGTACATGGAGCAGTCAGAACTCACCCATTTATCAATTAAGTTCACCATCTTATATGGACACCTTTTCTGGTACCTCAAAACAGTTACGAGAGTAACATCAAAGATTGCTATAACAGACATAATAATAAGGGGGAAAGTTTGAAATATTGAGGATCACCAAAATGTGACACGAAGACATCAAGTGAGCACAAGCTGTTGGAAAAAGGGAGCCAATAGACTTATTTAACATAGGGTTGCCACAAACCTCCCATTTGTTAAAAAACAAAAAACAAAAAAACAAAAAGAAAAAAGAAAAGAAAGGAAAGGAAAGGTAAAGAAAAGAAGCAATCTCTGTGAAGTTCAATAAAGTGAAATGCCATAAAACAAGGTATGCCTATATTGGGGGGGGTGGCACAAGCTAGTTGTTAAAATGTACTAGCACATGGTTAAAACCAAAGTTAGAGCTATTACCTACCCAGCATCATTCAAATAGGATGTATTAGAGCTAGCAATGGAATAATCCTAAATCTAGTGTGGCTTCTACTGTATTTGGCTTTTGTGACAATAGATGATATCATTTTCCCTCGCTTGATGAGTTTTGCTCTTTATTTGGAGCTAGATATGAAGTATCAGATTCCTTCCTCTGCTCCTATAACAGGGTGATAAGAGCACAGCTAGGAGGAACCCTAGAGGTTATCAGGTTCAACGTCCTCATTTTAGAGATAAGGAGACTGAGGTTCAGATAACTGCTCTAAGATCACACAGCTAGTGAGTGTCTAAGGTAGCATTGCAACCCAGATCTTCCTGACTCCAAGTCCAGAGTTCTTATCCACTATACCATACTGCCTCCTGAAGTGTTAACTGTCCTTCACTTTACTTTCATCTCACAAACGATTTGAAGACACTTTTCAGCATTCTTCCATCAATCTGTAGTTGCCTCTATTTTGATACATTGAATATTTTTCTTATTTTAATTTTTTTAATTGCTGGATTGAGACAATTTTTAAAGGTCTGTAGGAAACAGGATTCTATTAAACACTCATTGTGATAGTACGAACACTCGGAGAGGAGATGGCAGGGTGTGGGCCGAGGAAATGACTGTGTTCCATTTCCTTTCTGGCTGTGTTTAATTTCATTCTACTTCAAGGCAGGTGAAAACTGCCCTGACGCCTTCCGTAGATTCTCACATCCTCCCCCCATTTGGCTGCTTCTGTTTTTCTTCTCTCTCTTTATGACACCTACTTCTGTTTCCCTCACGTAGGACCTCCAGGAATCTCTTGCCATCACGTAGACCCTTCTTCCTCAAATACAGGCACCTTCACTGGAAGGAACTAGCTCAGTATCACACATACGGCCCTCCTTTCTGACAGAGTTGCCAGAAGCAGCCTGGACCAATTTGTTTAACCTGGTGTAACTGCCACGGTGGAAGGTGGTATATGGAAAAACAAACAGAGACTGCCTTTTAAAAGGGCCAAGAGACCCAGTGGAAGGTGCCCCTACCCAACCATTCAAGGACTGAGGAAAGGCGGTAGATCACCCTGGGCTCCACTGTAGGTAGCATTTCCAGATCTCCTGGTGAAAGTGCTCCAAGCTTCCATTGCCTCTATCCTCCATTCTAGGCAGGTATCAGGGAGTTCTTCTCCCTCAGTGTGGCCCCTGTTGCTTATGTCTCTGCTACTCTTGTTTGGTGTTTCTCCTCCCTTTTCTCATTTATCAAAGGCTTCTATGTGCTGAATGCAAATTTAAATAAGCTTGATACCTCTTACTCTGAGTTTAGGTTCTAAATTCCCTATAGAATTAGTGTTTTGAGGGAGTTCTTTCTTTCTTTCTTTTTTTTTTAGTGAGGCAATTGGGGTTAAGTGACTTGCCCAGGGTCACACAGCTAGTAAGTGTTAATTGTCTGAGGTCAGATTTGAATTCAGGTACTCCTGACTCCAGGGCTGGTGCTCTATCCACTGAGCCACCTAGCTGACCGAGTTCTTTCTTTTATTTTTATCTTTCTATACCCCAGTGCCTATCACAGTGTTTTAGGCATAGTAGGTGCTTAATAAAATTTGTCAACCAGATTGAATATCCATATTTCCTTATGCTGCCTACCTTCCTTAGAAGTAGCTCGGCTAGGCTATACAAATTAACTCAGGCTGCTTCTCACTACTCTTCCAAAGGGAGGAGTCATAGAGCATAGCTGCTTCCTCCCAGCATCTGAACCTACATTGGAAGGAGACAGGCCCTAAGGACAGAGATCCTTTTAGGTCCTGATATATGAGGAAGTGAAACTTCAGGTTACATCCTCGATAAACCTCAAGAAAAAGAAAATTAGTTTGTTACTTTATTTCCCACCTCAAGCCATGGATCTGAGACATAGAACAAGGAAACTGAAGCTACCATAGAAATGTTTTTATTTTAGATCAATACTCATTTACTTCTTCCTTTTTACTGGCCTGTGATTTCATTGTTGTAGATGACTCTGAAACCTCTGTGGGGCCAATTAAAAAAATCAAATGGGCACTTAAGTGATGCAGTGGATAGAGTAGAGGACCTGCCTCAGTCTCCTTATTTATAAAATGGCAATAATAACAGCACCGACTTCTGAAGATTGTTGTGAGGATCAAATGAGATAATTATTGTAAAGTTTTTAGGACAATGTCTGGCACATAGTAGACACTATAAAAAAACAAAAAGAAAAGAAACAAACAAACAAACAAACAAAAAACAACAAAGGGGCAGCTAGGTGGCACAGTAGATAAAGCACCGGCCCTGGATTCAGGAGTACCTGAGTTCAAACCCGGCCTCAGACACTTGACACTTACTAGCTATGTGACCTTGGGCAAGTCACTTAACTCCCATTGCCCTGCAAAAACAAAACAAGAAAAAAAACACATAGTAGGCACTATACAAATGCTAACCATTATTTTAAATAGCTGAACAAGAACACCATTTGCAAATTTCTGATTGTTTAGTTCATCTGTCTGGAAGCTCAACTTCTGTAGTCCAGTATGGAATTTCCCCCTCATCACAATCATTCCAGGGACTCAGTGGTTTCTACTCTGTCTTCTTGCTGCCTAGACAGTAAGTAACTAGTCCCTCTCCATCTGCAGTCCTAAATCCTCTGGCCTCACTTCGGTGAGCCATCCCAGGAGGAAGTAGTTCTGAGCCTGTGGCCATTTGGATATTGATTGAAAATAACATACAGCTCATTTGGCAAATGAGGAAGTGTCAGTATCACCAGGCACTGAAATCTGCAGTGACAACCGCTAAGCTAAGATCACTTTATATATTTGCTGTGGAAAGCCATAGGGTCTCTCCGCGCCCCTCCCCCCAATTATTCAAGCAGCCATACCCCCAGGAGAGCCATCACCATATAAAGAGGAACAGACATGCTTTTAGTGCAGAAATGATATTTTGCAAAATAGAAAAGAATGGTAATGTCTCAATCTCATACCAAATTATTTTCTTATGGCTCTCAACTTATGGCATACATACCTTTGGATGATGTAAATTCAAGAGGCATGCATTTGCCAGTAGAATACAGGATGCTTTTACTTCTGATTTCTTTGTTGCAGGGGCATACATAAATAGGATGTGGAGTAGCACCTATTATCAGATTCAGAAAGATATTACGAATGTTTGGACTGTGGAACAAACAAAATTCACATTTTCATTACATTTGAGGAGGAGAAATATAGACTATAAAGAAAGAGAATCCTTCTAATTGCTCTCTAGTAGAGCCACAGAGATTTATGCCATCTATAGAAATCAAATCCCCATCCTATCCACTGAGAAATAAACATTTTTGAATTCTGTCTCCACTTGCCACTTTTTCCTTTGGTACTTATTTTTTTTTCCTTTTTTGAATAGAAAGTCTATTTCATTTTTTTTTTTCGGGGCAATGGGGGTTAAGTGACTTGCCCAGTGTCACACAACCAGTAAGTGTCAAGTGTCTGAGGTCAAATTTGAACTCAGGTCCTCCTGAATCCAGAGCCGGTGCTTTATCCACTGAGCCACCTAGCCGCCCCAAGCCTATTTCATTTTACTATGAGTAAGGCTAATTTTTAAAAGCTGTTTTCTTCAAAGGTTAACATCCTCACCGGATTATAAGATCCTAAATTTAAAATTCAAAGAGACTCTGGAGGCCATCAAGGCATAGAATTTATAGGATTCTAGACCTGGATGTGCCAGAGCCAGATTGAACCCACTTGGGAGAGTTGATTGTTAAATTTTCACTGTAGTATTTTTGCTAGAAATGGTAAATACTACAAATCAGCGCTTGATTTATTGTCTTCTTGATTTAAGAGAGTGAGAGAGAAAATATTAATAATGTAGATCAAATTTCAAAATGTGTTCCATGCTCCTTTCTTTTTTCTGGAGATTTGATTATTAAATGTTTACTAACATTTTCCTGATGACAGGAATTATATGGAGAGCTAAAGGGGATTGGTTACATAGGATCTCAGTCAAAAGGGTCAGGGTACAGACCATACATCTAGAGCTATAAGGGGCCTTAGTTGCAATCCAAAGTCTCCCATTGTACAGATGAAGAAACTGATGTCTAGAGAGACTTGACCAGGGTTACATAGCTAAGAAATTTCAGGATTGAAATTCAAACTTTTCATAAGATTACAGGCCTTCCCTCCCCTCTTCCTTCACCTATACTACCCTGTCTTTCTAGTAATCAGTGCTTTTATTTTATAGTCAGAGATCCTAAAGATCCTAGGTTTGGAGCATCAAGGTCCCTCAGGGACCACCTGTTCCAACCCTTTCATTTTACACATGAAGAACTAAGACTGAGGAAAGTTAAGCAACTTGCCCAAAGTCTCTTACACTGTTCCCCTTGCCTGGAATCCTTCTCCCTTTTCATCATTCTCAGTTCTCCTTAGTTTTAGTGCCTTCCCACTAAATCATCCAGGTTATATCTTGTTTGTATATATTTATTTGCTTATTGTCTCCCTGAGAAAAGTCTGTGAACTCTTTAAAAGTGTGGACTACATTGTTGCTAATTTTTTTTTTCTTTTCTTAGTATCCTCAACATTTAGCATACTTTCTGGCATTCAAAGCCCTTCATAACCTAGCCCCATTCCACCTTTACTATCATCTTTCATTGTCTTCCTCTCTGTTTCAGGAACAAAATACTCCATCTCTCAGCTCCCAGCATTCTGTCTGTCCACTATGCCTGGAAGGTTCTCCCTCCTTCTCTACTCTGACTACTGATTTCCCTGTCTTCCTTGAAGTCTCTTACTTTTTTCAGGAAGCTTTCCACAGCACCCCTTAATTCCAGTGCCTTTGATTCTCTAGTCACCTTAATTGCACTGCCTTCACTGTGTGAATTTTTCATATATATATATATATATATATAATACATTCCACATTATAATATTACATGCCATTGTGGTAATAATATAATATGGTATATATTTTATATATTACATGAATGTATATGTAACATATATCTTGTTTTGTACATATTTATTTATAGTTTATTTCCATTAGATTGTAAGCTCCTTGAAGGCAGAGACTGGTTTTTGCCTCTTTTTGTATCCCTAGCACTTAGAATAGTGTCTGGAATAGATTAGGTCCGTAATAAATGCTTATTGATTGATGGATGGATTTACCTCTCATATTCTGAAATGGTGAAATTGCTCAAGAACCTAGTTATACCATTCATGGTAAGTCCCACTTTTACTTAACTTAGATTTAGCTGTCTTATAAACCTTCATTTCATTGTTATCACAAAGCTGTCCATTTTGGTTATACAGTCTCTCTACCAGCTTCCTTCAGGACCTGCTGATGTTCATGATTTCTTTTTCTATGTTTTCTGCAGAGGAATAAAATTGATGATTTTCTCTATATGCATGTCAAACATGATCATTTTTATAGAGCCATTCCTAGTTATTTGATATCTGAAGAAGTGACAATGTTTGATCTTCCACATGACTAAGACCCTTCTAGCAAAAGGGTCTTCTTCATCCTTGCCACTGCTCCAGGCAGGCACGTTTAGACACTTCAAGAGAGACAAATTTGTTTTGCCTTTGTCTGGCAAGAGGGGAAAGTATTTTTAAGACTACAAATTGCCTTTAGGGCTTCAAGTTTACAATTCAATAAATATTCGAACCCCAAAGTGTATTATATTCTATTTCTACTAAGATACAAAGGGATGATCTATTCATAGAAATCACTGTTGAATATAAAGGGTGACTGGTTTTAGGGTCCTAATAAACATTTGTTGCATGACTTTTATGAAGCATTCAAAAAATAGTTCATTTTCAGATGCAATGATGTGTGTGAAATATAGACCTTGTCTCTTTCTAACCATTTGTTATCTATGTAATATTGATTCACTAGGTTATTTGTAATTCTTTTCCCTAAGCTATCATGATATCTATGCTGTTCTCAGAAAGATTGCCATTACAAAGGAGATAAGTCTATCTGAAATAATCAATCATCAAACATTTATTAAGACTAGAAGGAATAGGTGCAATTGGATAGAGGACTGGGTCTGGAGTTAGAAAGACCTGAATTCAAATCCAGATGTGTTAGCATAAGCAAGTCATTCTGTTTGCCTCACTTTCCTCATCTGTAAAATATTGATAATAATAACACCTATCTCCCAGATTCATGAGGATAAAATGAGATGATTGTAAAGCGCCTAACACAGTGCTTGGCATAGAGTAAGAACTATATAAATTTTAGCTATTATTATTAGCTACCAATTATTATTAGCTAATAATTAATGACAAATTAAAGATAATATATTATAATTTCTCAAATCTGTGAACAAATAATTATAAACAGATATTATAATTTTACTTCAAAATAAAATTTTCAATCCTACTATTTTTACTTTCTTTGCTTTTTTGTTTTGTTTTGTTTTTGCTTTAAATTTACTGAGTCGATTGTTAAATTCTGGTCTTTTAAGAACCTGCCATATGTCAGAAGCTTTGCTATACTGCTAGTTAATACCTTCAGGGAGTTTAGATTCCAAACATAGCTATATCAGTATCTATTCAAAAAGATTGTGAATTTCAGAGTTTTAGGATTAAAGAGGCCTAAGAAGTTAATTAATTCAATCTTTTTTTTTCATTGATAGTGGAGAAAGGGGTTGCTTTAAGGAAGCAGAGGACCTAAATGCTAATTCTAGTAGGATCCTAATCGAGTGTAATTCTGATCTTCTGTTACTTACAACTTATGTGAGTAAATCATGAGCAAATCATTTCCCTTCTCTGGACCTCATTTCTTCATCTGTAAAATAAGGGAGTTAGGATGGATCAGGACATCTTAACCTATGGGTCGACATTTCCTTTTTGATGCAATCTGGTGAAACTCATAGCCCCTACTCAAAAGGTTTCTAAATATATGAAATAAAATACATAATCTTACAAAGGAAAAATGAAATATAGTTATTTCAATTGTTACAAAAACTAATTATATTAAAAAAATGACTGACAACTGACAAATCAATAGTAAATTCACAGAATTATTTGTTGCCCCTTTCCTCTCTTCCTCTCTACAAACATGACAAATATCTAAGCAAAGAACCCTCCTCCTTCTTTCTTATCCTCCTGGTCCCATCTTGGTATTCTTATCAGAACAATCAAAAAACACAAGTATTTTTTAAAATTCTTATATTCTTTATAAATTCTTCTTCTGCAATAACTCTCACATTCATTCTTTCTTCTCTATTCTACTTCCACCAAGCTAATATAGATCTTAATGAATGACCTTCCCTCTGGATTATTGAAATAGACACTTAAGAAGTTTCCTCTAATTTCTTTGAGCTCCAATCAGTTCTTTATACCTTTGCCAGAATAATCTTTCTGACAGAAATTGGGTCATTTCTCCCCAGGCTCAGAAATTTTCAGTGGATCTCTATTGATTTCATGAAATAGTTAAGACTCTTTAGTCTAGAATTTGAGGTCCTCCATATTCTGGATCCTACTTTTAAAATCTGTTCTCTTATTGCAACCCCCTTTGAACTCCAGTGAAAGTTTTTCAATGTGCAATGGACCTTCCCATATCCATATCTTAATTAATCTTTCTTGTGTGTAGAATGGCATCCTACTTCTCTTAAATTCCTACATATCCTTTAAAAACCCACTCAAAATGTTAAACACTCCATGTATCTATCCCTAATCTTCATGACCTTCTTCAAACCTCAAATTATACTTTTTGTAACTCTATAAAATGACAATGCTACCAGATTTCTGTTTTTAATCTCCTTACAAGATTTTAACATGGCCCATGAAGGCAATGATGGTGACTTAGACTGACTTTGTATATTCCCCAATGAATAGCACATAACATGTACTTAATAAATGTTTACTGAAATAACAAGTAGAGTTATCCAAAAAGCTCCTTTGAGTTAACTGATCAAATTAATCATTGATCATTGGCCTCCTGGTCAAAAAAAAAAATGATCTAGTGAATTAATCAGTCAGTCCAATAGGCAGCATGATTGAATCCATTCAGTTCAAACCAAGCCAGTCAATGATGTCTTCTCAAATTAAAGTAAAAGAAACTGAGTTCAGTCAATGCAGTGGAAAATGAAAACAATATCAAGTCTACTTGTTATTTGGGATAGGCTAAGTAAGTTCTTTTCAGCTCCCATCATGCCCCCTGTTTGTTCATTCAAGGATTACTCCGAGCCTTACTTAAAACACACTGGAAGACTGGGGTGGAACTGGAAACCTTTGTCCAGCATTCGTAAAATACCCAAACTGTTTGTTTTCCCTACATTGTTAAAAAAAAAATTAAGGGTTACCCACACAGACACTTTCATTGGTTGTGTGTGAGCTGTGCATTGTAATCTAAAGTGAGAAATAGAAATTTAGCTATTAGAGATTTAGCAAGTGTCAATTTAATTTGAATAATCATTATAGCTAAGGCTGAAAAATCCAGCCCCTAAAAATCTAATTTCAGCCTACATTGTCAAGATAAACTACATGCATTGGTCAAGTAAACACATCAAATGTTATATCCACTCTTAGGTGATAGGTACGTGACTCATTTTCTGAAGCATTTAAAATTCAAAAGTCACCTGTGTTTCTCACTTATGATGATGAACAGTCATTCTGAGTAAACATCTATAACCTCAGGCATGTATGGGATGCCCAATTTTAAGTCTACTGATTTTTATAACATGACAATTTTTTGACCCTGCTTCAAGATTCTTAAAACTCAAAAAATATGATCAATCTCCCCCCAAAATTGAAAATATGTATATATTGTATATATACAATATGTATATGTAAAGCATTTGTTGTTCTTCTATAAAATGGATTCTGTAAGGACAAAGCTTGATTCATTTCCATAGTTTAAAAAGGAAAGCTTTTCAAAAGCTCCAATGCCAGTCATTGCCAGTGTATTATATTACTCAATATGTCAGTTGGCTATTTGTTTCACCATTCCTTCAACTTGTATGTTTGCCACACAGTGTTTTCTTTTCTGTATTTTGAACAGAAAATATGAAGATGAGAGGGAGGGTCTTCCACTAAAGCTTTTTAAAAATGTGTTTTCATAGGTTAATGATGACCTCGGTATCTCAGAAGGTGTGTCCACAGTGCATTAATATAGGTCATGCCAACCACAGATTCAACACTGGACTGTGTGTCTATTGCCTAAAACCTAGCCAAGCTTAATTTATAGAAAAGCTTATAGCCTGTTTCAATGCTGAATCAATGGAGGGGTTCTCCTGTCATTGGTTCTTTTGAGGAAAATATTAAAGTATTGGGAACTGAGAGTATAGTTTTCAACTCATATTTTTAGGGTTAATATCTTCCTCTAACTAAGATACAACCTCGCCTCATTCCAGAAGTTCTGAAAGGAAAACATTTCTCTCCTTTTGTATGGGTAGCTTAGCAACTTTCTGTGACTTCTTTAGAAGCTTGTTTTTATATTATTCTTTAAAAAATTTCTATCTGCAATGTGCATAGTCTTGACATGGGAAAATTGAGCATGAAGGTGAATTTATATAACTACTGTGAGAACTTCACACAGATAATTCAAGATGAAAAACTAGACAGCTGCAAGTAATAAAAACCAAGGGATTTCTTTCTTCCCTTAGAAAACTAAATTATGTTTGTATCTAGTACCTAGGACAATGTTCTTACACGTACTGGCACTTAAGTATTTAAAATAAATTTTAACTTCCTGGTCCTGAGATCACAACTAAACAAAAGGACCTCAACAAAAGAACATAGATTTATCTTAGAACAAAGTAGAGCCCCAATGACTGAATTCTGGCTGTGTATGTGTGTGCACGTGTCCATGTGTGTGCGCGCGTGTGTGTGTGCACATGTGCATGTGTATTTGGAAGTATCAGATAGCCCATGAAGATTTTGTTATTAAGGCCATATGGCAAGCTCTACAAGTGATAGCCAAGAGAGGTAATAATAAAACACATAAAGAATCAATCATTCATAAAATGAGCTTTTGGTATTTTTAAAATGAGATTCATATGCTGGAGTAATACATGACAAGGGAATAAAGGGATTGTTTTGTGTGCTGATTGCCATGTTCTAGAAACATGCACTCAAGAAGACATTTTTAAAAAGCCCTGAACCATTCTGCAGAATGAGAGTCATGCTGTTTAGTACCAAAAGAACATGATTCATGCTTCCAGCTCTCATCAGAAAGGCCTTCCATGCCTAAAATCTTCTCCTGATGCAGAGTTGTTATTGCCGCTGCCAGTGTGTCCCCCTTCCCTTTATGTTAGGGAGTGCACATGTTGAGGAAGTTGAGTGGAAAAATGTTCACAGAGGGAGGGACAGAGTCAGCTGGACCCATAGGAAAAATATGGGTCAATCTGATACAGATTTTTCCCTCTCCTACTATTTATTATGGGATGATAGATTTAAAGCTGAAGGGGATTATAGACTTAGAATGGACCCCAGAGACCATTTAATCCAACATCTTCCTTTTATAGATGAAGAAACTGAGGTGACTGTCAGTCACCCAGGCTCACTAAGTAGTAAGTGACAAAACTAGACTTGGAACCAGGTATTTCTGAGTCAGAATCAATGCCCCTTTCCGCTATATCATGCTGCCTCATATAAGCAAAGCTTTTCACTTTACAAATAAATAGAGGTGATATCCCTGTGGGTTGCCCTTTCTTACCTGTTATCACCTGACATTTGTAGCTAGAAATCCTCGTTGCACTTGATAATTTTTATCAGTATGGGAGCTCCTTCCACCAATTACAAACTATCTATGCCTTAGTAGACTGTTTTCAGGAACATCTGGCAACATTCCGATGAGTCTCCCTCATCTTATCCAGACTAGTCCTTGGACAAAAAAGACACAATGGCTAGCATGAAATCTTTTTCACTTGGTATGACTTATAGGTCCTACTCCAATAACATAGCATTTTTTTCCAAAAATTTTTATCATTTTTATTTAAATTTTTGAGTTCTGAATTCTGTTCCTTCCTTCCTCCCCTCTCCCTTCCCTGAGATGGTAAACAAATATATATATATATACACACACACACATATGTTATAGGTGTTCAATGAAATAACATGTCTTTTAAAAAAGCAGAATTAACTTTCAACGTGAGATTATGATTTGAGTGTTGCAACTAGATAACCATTCATTTATTTATTCAATTAGCAAATATGTATAAAATACCTATTGTATTTAGAGAATCGTTTTAAACCCTAGGAGAGATATAAAGATATTTCCTCATATACTTTACAGTCTATTAGTGAGGAATAGGGTGAGGGAATAGAGACTAGATATCTGATTTCATTAATATAGGAAACTCCTAGATGAAGAAAATCCCTCTCCCAATAGAGGCTTCTTCTTTTCAATTTACAGTCTTAGAAAGTTGTTCCAAAAGAGGCCATGAAAGATGTTTGAATACAGGAGTAAAATGACCTGATTGATATACTAAAGTAATATATTCTAGGAGTATGAGAGACAGATTAGAGTCAAGAGACCATAGAGGCAGGTGGACCTGTTAGGAGGCTATGATAATAGTCAAGGCAACTGGTAATGAAGCCTATACTAAGGTATTGTGTGGGGGAAGAGATAGGAAGGAAAAGATGCAAGAAACATCATAAAGATGGAATCCATAGGACTTGTTAGTAGGAGAGATGAGAAAAAGGGTTATGGAGAGTACCAACTATTTTTCTGGATTAATGGAAGTACCACATTGAAAATTAAAAAAAAAAAAAACAAGATACAGGAAGAACAGATGAAAAGGGGAAAAATAAGCTTGATTTGGGACTCGTTGCATTAGAAACACTGGAGGAGGAGAAGGCGCTCCACTACATCGCAGGAGCTGCAGGCTCCGGGAGCCACTCGCCTCCCCCGGCATGTTTTACAAGCCTAACTTGAACACCCACATGCCGGGCGCGTCCCTGAACCCGGCTGGGAGTGTCCATTCTCCTGCTAGCATGGCGGCGTCCACCCAGTACCGGCAGCTGATCAATGTCTATGGACCCCATCTCTAGGATATACCCAGGCTCCAGGGAGCAGCCAGGTACCCCAAAGCAAATATGCAGAACTTCTAGCTATCATTGAAGAGCTAGGGAAAGAGATCAGACCCACGTATGCAGGGAGCAAAAGCGCCAATGAGAGGCTAAAACGAGGCATCATTCACTCTCAGGGATTAGTCCGGCAATGCCTGGCAGAGACTGAACTAGCCTGCCACTTCACTTCCAAAGTTTTCTATTTCTTTGTGAAAAAGAAATAATAACACTTATTCCTCTGGTGAATTTCAAGACATTCATATGAATCCCTTATTTTGAATGGTCCAAAAGTTTGGGTTTTTTCTCCTTTTCTTCCTCCCATCCCCACTACAGTCTGTAAGGATAGAAGAAAAGGCAATTTTTCATTGCATTATAAGTAGGTAGGAACAACCTAGGTCACGTCTTTTTTTTTATTTAAAAAAAAAAAAAGCATTGAGTCTAGAAACTCCATGTAGAAAGTTCGCTTACATTGCTGCCAGCTATAGTTTAATCTGTCTCAATCTTTGATTTTCCTCCTTTGAGTACACTTAAAACATCACCCAAAGTGTCATTCTTTGCACTTTTTCTCGAATCTCCAATAATGCTTACGGATTTTTTCATGAGCCAATGGGCAGTTGGCTGTCCCCGGTTATGGCCGGGTGACAGAGACCCTGCTTTGTTTTGGTTTTGGTTTGTGAGCATTTGCATGATTGTTTGTGCTTTGAAGTCAATATAAAATGCATGAGCTATAAATACAGAGGACTGATCAGCCTACTAAAAAATTAAGAACCCAGATAGTTACTTTTCAAAGGCAGATTGTAGATTTCACGTCTTGAGTTTGCTATAGAATGATTTTTTAAAAATCTGGATAAATGACTAAAACTGTTATGTGCATCTTCGTATATATTTATTACTTGATGTAATAAAGCTTATTTTCATTAACAATTTGGGGAAAAAAAGAAATACTGGAGGAAACATCCTAAAGGGAGTTAAAGAATAGATATATAGTTCAGAATAGACATTCAATGTGGAGATGGAGATTTGGGAATCCATTGAATAGAGGTGGTGCTCGATATCATGGGAGTGGATGGAAATGTCAAAGGATATGGTGTTGAGGGAGGAGAGAAAAGGGCCAAGGACAGATCCTTGGAGAAATTCTTACTCCCCTACTTGCAGAAGTCAGAAAAAGGCTGAGGGGCCGATTAAAGACAGAAGAGTTGTTAGGTAATTTCTCTGAAATCAAAGTAGGAGAAAAGATCCTGTAGTCCTACCAAGTCAAAGGCAACAAAAAAGTCAATGAGAAAGGTCATTGGATTAGAGGCTTAGGAAATCTTTGGTAAGTAATGTTTGTACATTAATTGCTGTAGAGTAATGGGGCAGAAGTCATATTGCAAGGGGTTGAGTAGGAATAGGTAACTTTTGAAAAAATATTCTGAATGAGGAAAGCTAGGTGGCGCAGTGAATAAAGGACAGGCCCTGGATTCAGGAGGGCCTAAATTCAAATCCAGCCTCAGAAACTTGACACTTATTAGCTGTGCGACCCTGGGCAAATCACTTAACCCTCATTGCCCCACCAAAAAAAAAAAAATTCTTAATGAAAAGGAAGAAATGCAATGGTAATTGGAAGGATTTGGATGATCAAGGGGAAATATTTTTTTTTTTTAGAGTTGTGACCCTATGTGCATATTCATAGGCAGATAGGAAGAAATTAGCCAAGTGATGTAGTGCATAGAACACGACATCTGGAGTCAGGAAAATCCAAATTCAAATCTGGCCTCAGACACTTATTAGCAATTGGAACTTTCTTTTTAATGGAGGACAACACATAAAAACACATGGAAGTTAGCGGGTAAGGGGGAACATGAAGGGTAAGAGGGTTGGTGAAGAAGTAGAAGTGAAGTCCAGAGTAGAGTAAGGAGTGAAGTATTATTGGCTTCCTTCCTGAGAAGGCCTTCTGGCAGGAAAGTCAACAATCAAAGGATAGAGGCCTTAGGGTGGAGGCTTCTCCAAGATGGGAAGGCAACTGGAGATAGAAACAAAGTCTGATGAGTCCGGAATGATGGGTTGATTTCTACTTTGTCCAGCTAGTGAAATCAGAAAAGATTAAAAAGGGCAGATAATAAAGACAATTTGATCAGAAAGTCTTAAAATACAGAAGGTTTTCTCTTTGTTTCCCCAAGACAGTGTGAAGAATTTCTCCACGATGGAATTTGATGACCACTGAGTAAGCTAAGGATTAGCCTTGGCCCTGGAGGCCCTTCAACTGATCAAATAGGGGTAAAGTCAAGGCACAGTGGATAGGGTGCTTGACTTGGAGTCAAGAAAACCTGGATTTGAGGTGTGTAACCCTGGGCAAGTTCCTTAACTTCTCTGGGTTTAAAGAGAGCCAGTTTTCCCTATTAAGAATTGTTAAGGGTTAAAATTCTAGCTAGTCTGTCTAAAATATCTAATGAGTGGTCGCCAATAAATTATAAGCTTTAGCAAGAGTTAGACTTTTAAGCATTTATTAAGGAGAATGAGAATTTGGTAAAGAGAAAAGAAAAGGCCTACATTCATCCATCTATTAAAGGGAGAGCACATTTCTAGCTCCACTCTCCACCAGAGTCCAAAAGAAAACCAGAGACAGAGCGCTAGTCTCTTCCTTCTTCCTCCCACTAGCCTGCATCACTTCCTGATGCCAAAGAAAAGACTCCTGGTCTTGCCCTCAAAGACCTTAGCTTCATGGGCAGAACTCTTCTACAGTAAGTCTCCAGCAGGTGGCGTCATTCCAATCGTTACAGAATCATACTTGGGGCAGCTAGGTGGCGCAGTGGATAGAGCACCGGCCCTGGAGTCAGGAGGGCCTGAGTTCAAATCCGGCCTCAGACACATAACACTTACTAGCTGTGTGACCCTGGGCAAGTCACTTAACCCCAATTGCCTCACCCCCCCCCCCAAAAAAAAGAATCATATTCTGGAGAGGAACAAGTCAAGGGAGATCAACTTAGTTTCCTGCTCATGAGAGAGTGTGTGCCCAGTGGGCAGGCACATTTGCATATCTTATACTCTTTCTGCTATTTCTTTTTCTCATTCTCTTTTTTTAAAAATGTTATTTTATTCAGAACTTAAGAAATAAAACAAACATGTCCATTATAAAATAGAAGAGAAAAAGATGATTGAGCATGGAGCTACAGATCTATTATGTACAACTTGCTATTCCTTTTAAAATATAATAAAGTTATCATGTAGCTCCCTCCCTTTTTTTCTTCCCTCCCCCTCCCACTTTACAAATGGCTACCATTAGACACAAATTGCTAAAATGACTGAAGAGGAAAGCAACAGGATCTGGAAAAATAGGGACACTAATTCACTGTCGATATAACTGTGAACTGCTCTAGCTGGCCTACAACATCAAGAATTTTGAAATCCTGAAAATTTGGGAATGCAGCTTTTCTCCTATGTCTCTGTGCTAATACAGTCATTGGAATTTCTTTTTAGAAAGAAAAAATAACATAAAAGTGAGGCTGGCCCATGAAAGCCGTGTTGCTAAAACTGACTCTGGCCACAAAAGACTTAAGGAAAGTTATATTATTTAGGTTGGCAGAATTTTATCTATCTCTAATGACAAATTCAGTTCATGACTCTTGCGTCTGCTCAGGATAAATTCCAGGAAAATTCTTCACCAGGTACCAATTGCAAACAACAAAATAAAAGGATAGTATCAGACCATTAAGAAGAATTCTGGCTGAAGTTAAGGACTCAAAAAAAAAAAAGAAAGAAAGAAAAGAAAAGAAAGAGAAGAGAAGAGAAGAGAAGAGAAGAGAAGAGAAGAGAAGAGAAGAGAAGAGAAGAGAAGAGAAGAGAAAGAAAAGAGTAAAGTAAAGAAAAGTTGTTGTCATCAGAATATATAGTATGAGTGTGCTCTTCTAGGTTGTACTCATTTTTTTCTACATGTCTTTAGAGGATTGACAAAAATTAATGAGATGATTGAAATATTGGTTGGCCACAGCATGATGATATTTTTTTTGGACACAACAACTGTCAGAATAGCATCTATTAAGATGTAGAGAGATAGAGGGACAACACACACACACATACAAACTCACAGACCCTTGAAGTATTGATAGAAGACTCAAATAAAAACGTGCCTAAGCAAAACTGACATTTTTAGAGTCTGATACAAATGTAATTTGTCTGTGCTATTCGAGGAGTGAAAAAAAATTCATAAAATTTGGGCAAGTGAAATAGATAGGTCCCTAGATATGTCAAATTACCATCAATCCCTATGAGGTATTCATTAATCTATGGAGAGAGATGTGGGCTTTACTGATAATCTGAATGCCTATTTTTCTTTAAATTTACTGTGTAGATAAATTGTGACGCAGAAGAAATGCTTAATTACGATGCAGGATTTTATTAAACCTCTCTTCATTTAATCTCGTCCAATTTCTTAATCAATGTTGTGATGGAAGATATTTTGTTTTTTTTTTACACTTCATCTAGGGCTTATATAGACTCATACTTTTTAAAAATCTCTCACCCTAACCAAATGCTGAGACTAGGAACAATAACAAAAAGGATGGAATGTTTCTCCAGAAAGGAAAATAAATTTATTTGGACACAGATATTTCAGTTATCCTTCAACTGTACTGTGTATGTGTGAATGTATGAAAGTGAATTTGTGACAGTGAGAGATTGTGTGGGTGGAAGTGAGGGTGGAAAATAGGAGCTTGAGTGTGTGGATTAAGGTTGAAAGCTGAATTGGGCTGAAGCATTCGGCATCTTTGTTATGTGGCAAAAACCTGCAAGTATCTATTCCTGCCCTTTATTACCTACAGAGGACTGATTCCCTGATCTCAGCTTGCATTCACTTTAGTCATTTAAATTTGGCCTGTGTGTTTCATGTGTTTTTGGTCTCTATAGATATATTTCTTTAGATAGGCAGTGTGTTGATACAGAGGATAATGATGTCAAATTTTAACTAAAATTTAAGATACAACAACAACAATAATAACAAATCCATCTCTACCCATTCTGCCTCCTTTATCTATCCAGGGACAATTCTGACAAAATCGGAACAGTCAATACACCATAGCATTGTATGAACTGATATGAATTTATTCCATAAACTGGAAACTGAATTCCCAGCATTAGTGCAGCCGAGGTAACAAATCTAAGTGCCCTGTACTAGTTGTTAGAGACTTGGATCTATCTATCCTTTTGAAAGAGCCTGGTAAATCTTAGAGCATTTTACAAATTTGGGCTACTTTTTTGTCAAATTTCCAAAGAAACAGGAGACCCACAGTTGTGGGGGTGTGGCTGGGGAATGGATAGGGAAAGAGGCAGTGTGCATGGTGGTTAGGGAGCCAGCCTTGGCATCAAGAAGACCTGGGATCACAACCTACTGCTAATATATACTTTTTTTTTTTTTTTAGTGAGGCAATTGGGGTTAAGTGACTTGCCCAGGGTCGTCACACAGCTAGTAAGTGTTAAGTGTCTGAGGCCAAATTTGAACTCAGGTACTCCTGACTCCAGGGCCGGTGCTCTATCCACTGCGCCACCTAGCTGCCCCTAATATATACTTTCAATGTGACTCTGGTCAAGGAACTAAAAACTCTCTGGGACTTTAGGTCCTTCATCTGTAAAATGAGTGGGGTTAGATTAAATGGCATCTAAAGTCATTTCCAGCCCTTTCCCTTAAGATAGCAATAAATGAGCAGTCCCTAACAGTTATTTGATTAAAATATATGAACAAATGTTTCTAAAAAGAATAGAAAATTATTAACGACACAGAAGAATGCTCCAAATCACTAATAATGAGAGAAACGAAAATCTAAACAACTCTAAAGCATCACCTCAAACCTGGAAGATTTCCAGACATGATAAAAGAATGGAATAATTGATGCTGGAGAGCTTGCAGGAAGATAGACATATTAAGGAACTATTGGTGGAGCTATGGTTTTATCCAACTATTGTGGAAAATAATTTGTATTATATAAAGTAATTAAAATGTCCATACCTTTGATTCAGAGATTATACTGCTAAATCCCCACGGTAGTTAATTATAGAAAGAACAGCCTTAATTATACCGAAATATTATCGAAGCACTTTTTGAAATAGCAATTTTTTTGTTTCAAAAGAATTGAAAACAAAATATGTGCCCATCAAAAGGAATAATTTTTTTTTAAAAATCATAGTATGTGAATAGAATAAATTGTTACTGTGCTATAAGAAACAATTAATGTCATGAATACAGAGAAAAATGGGAAGGTACATAAACTGTCTCAAAGTGAAGAATAAGGAAAAAATCCTACATGATGGTTCCAATAATATAAAAAGAAAAAAACAACAGCACAAAAATTGAAACTGAATGCTGTGAAATTATAATGACCAAACTCGGCCCCAAGGAAGAAATATGAGACGGCATCTCCCTTTGTATAAGTGAGGGGAAACAAGTGTGTATTACCGATAATGTTAGACTCTTTTCAATATGTTTTTTTTAAACCCACTAGTGGGTTTCCCTCCCCCCTTTTCCCTCCTTTTTAGTCTTCCTTATAAGGCTTGGCTCTTTATAATGCTGAAGGGAAGTAATGCATTAGAAAATGTGGGTGATATAAAAATAAAAGATCAATGAAAATTGTTTTTAAATAATTCATTATTGATAACTCTTTTTTTTTACAACACTGTTACTTCTAAAATAATTCCTATCCCTACATCTTCCCCCCCCAAATCAACTCATTAACTATATCTGAAAATGTATATCTCATTCCACACCAATAGTATGCCTTACCCTGCTCCAAGCCCAATGATAGCTGGGAGGCATCATGCATCCTATTCACTATGTCTAGGGAAGTTCTGATTGAACAATTGCATTGATTTAAACTACTGAAATTATTCAGTGCTTTACTTTGCATTATTGCACACTATGACTGATATCTCATGCTTTTGATCCAAATCACCACACAGTTAAACATCAACTATTTGCTGTCTTTTGTAGATCACTGATAGCTATGATAGGCCTTGACAAGGTCTTGACTGGACTAGCAAGATGGAGAGATTATATATAATTCTTTCTCTGATTCCTTATAAATACCATTTCTATACACATCCACCTATCATATCTTTATGTTTCTTTTTCTTTCTTTTTATATTGTATTGGGAGGTTGTCCTTTTTAGTCTGGAATATGATTAAAGTTAGTGGGATATAAATCCATTCTGCATATCTTACAATGAATGTTGGTTTGAGTTTGAGTGGAACAGATTGTAATAATTATTTTATTTTACATACTTGGAATGAGGACATCTTGAAGTCAATATGACAGCTTATGCAAAACACACACATTAGTTGTATCTCTGCTTTTTATGAAAACACTCTGGTTTCTTTAAACTATACAGTCTGTTGTGAAGAACAAAACCCACCCTCCCCAACCACTTGTTCTCCATTAGAATTCTAGTTATTCTCTGGAAGTTTCACTGTAAATAAGTTTGTCATCCAAACTTTGTCAAATTATATTTCACACTGGTGCCATTTTCTTATTTAAAATAAATCTGAATCAGATGTGTCAAGCTGAATCCTTACTCATATCATCTTCAACAATATGTGGAGTCATATATTAAATGTCAGAAAATGAATTACACTCTTGCAGAGAAAAATAATCAAAGAATATTGACCCATTTCCTTCTGGTCTATCAGCTCATTTTAAAGACTGATAGCGAAGAGAAATTTCTAATATCATTGTAATAAATTAGCATGTTTAGTATCCTTGGTTCTGGAGAATCATTTTAATCACATGCAAAAGTAGAATGGAGAAGCTCCTTGGCATTTAAAAAAACAACAACAAGAAAGGTAAATTTCAATCTCTCAAAATGGATCTGTGATCTCATCAATGTGGGTGTTCCCTTCAATGATAGAGACTGTAAACCCACCCTTTCCTTTTCACAAGCACCTCTCATTTTCCTTGAGTACTCATAAATCTTCTACAGGGGACCCCCTTGAGATGCAGGGATTTACTCAAGGTTTCTTGACAAGGTATGCATATTGATCGAGCATGCAGATTGTCCGTGTTACCCATTCCTCACTCTTGCTATCAGGACTACTTTTTTTTTTTTTAGAGGTGCATTTCTATCATGAAATCCCTTCTTCTGCATAGTTCTTCTTTGGTAATATGCCTACTCACATCTACTACATGCTCTTTTGTTTATTTTTGGGTAACACTCAACTTTAGCTCTTCAAATGATGTATTCTATCACAGAGATCAATACAATATAGTCATGCAGGATCCCCTAAAAATTATTGGCCCAGAGGACAGGACATTGTTTTATTACGTTTAGGGTCATTAAAAGCATTAAACAATTTTTTCCCCAAAGGCAATTCAGTCTGCTCTACTCATGTTAATTCTGAGCAAAGTTCAGCATTCATAAATTTTCTATCAAAGATAGTATACATTGATGAATGAGTTTTATGCGTTTTCCATAGAACTGTATACAATAACTTATATGAAAGACATTCATCTGTTTTATTTTTCTTTTGAGAATGGTTAAGAAAGATTATTGAGTAACTTTTTCAAATTTCAATGATCCTGAATGGGGGAGAAGTGTGGAGCAGCTAGATGGTACAATGGATAGAGTGCCAGGCCTGGAGTTATAAAGGCCTGAGTTTAAATCTAGCCTCAGACATTTACCTGGGCCAGTCACTTAACTTTCATTCGCCTCAGTTTCCTCATCTATAAAATGATCTGGAGAAGAAAATGGCAAATTACTCCAGCGTTTTTTCCAAGAAAACCCGAAATGGGGTCACAGATTAAGATACAACTGATATGACTGAAAAAACAGCAACAATGCTCCCAGGCCTGAACTAATTGACACAATGTCATATATAAACAATAGAATCTTGAGGATCTTATAGACAATCCATCTCCATTTGGACATTGTTTTAGATATTATCTATAATGGTAGCAAATTCTATTGGTGAGTGTGTGTCTCACTGTTTTATGCCTTGATTGATATTAATAATCAGATTTATAAAACATGATTATCTCCACCTTTCAAGGAATTATGTATGATTTTTGGAATCTTCATGGGAAGTACATATACAATGAATGGCCTATGCATTAGAGTAGAACATTTGATGGACTATTTTGCTCCAAGTTTCTTAGCAAAGAGATCCAGTGTTTCCTGGCTGTGGTAGTTGCTACTGAATTCATTGTAACATTGGATTTCTATTAGCTAAGTTACATCATTTTAATTTCCTTACTCAACGCTAATAGATCTTGTTAATGTCTATTCACTTATCCAATTTTCATTTTTTGATATCAACATTATATTTAAATATTCTTCAAAAGTATGTGGTACTTAACTACTTTAACTCTTCTAATTTGTTTTCAGTTTTCGCTCTAATAAGTGGATAGAACATAAACAGTGGGTTTAGAAAAAAAAATTCTCAAATTGCTAATATAATTTCCCACGTGAATATAATCAATTTCTTTTTTCTTTTTTGTTTGTTTGTTTGTTTGGTGCCTATCTGGTCTAACCCTCTATACACTCTCTCCTTTGAACACAGTGTTTATGGTGTGTGTGTGTGTGTGTGTGTGTGTGTGAGAGAGAGAGAGAGAGAGAGAGAGAGAGAGAGAGAGAGAGCCTGCTATGTATCCTATACATCTTTTTTTGGTGAGGCAATTGGGATTAAGTGATTTGCCCAGGGTCACACAGCTATTAAGTGTTAAGTGTCTGAGGTCAGATTTGAACTCAGGTCCTCCTGAATCCAGGGCCAGTGCTTTATCCACTGCAACACCTAGCTGCCCCTTATTCTAAAAATCTTTTGGCTGCATTTGTTTCATACCCTTTAACCTTATTTTTCAATATATGGTGATTTAATTTGGAGGGTACTATGAGATTGCTAGGAGAATTTCTCTATTTTCTCATCTCCAACATATGTTGAATATGAAATGCAATTCTTTTCTTTTTAATTTTAATTTTCAGTTCTATATTCTCTCCCTCTCTCCACCCCTTTCCCTACCCATTGAGAAGGCTAGAAATATAGTAATTCATTATACATATTGTTTTGTTGTTCATTTGCATCTGATGCTTTGTGATCCCATTTGGGGTTGTCAAAGATACTGGAGTGGTTTGCCATTTCCTTCTTCAGCTCATTTTACAGATGAGGAAATTGAGGGAAACAGGGTAAAGTGACTTGCCCAGGGTTAAACAGCTAGTAAGTTTCTGAAGCCAGATTTGAATTCACAAAAATGAGTCTTTCTCATTCTAGGCACAGAACTTTAGCCACTGTACCATCTAGCTGCCCCATTATGCATATTCAGTCATGAAAAATATATTTCTACCTTATCCATGTTCAAAACCAAGGGCAAGAAAAATAAAGGGGAAAAAAGCTTCAATCTGCACTGAAACCATCAGTTCTCTATTATAGACAATATATGTACATTTCTGTGTATTATATTATACAGCATTTTATACCATGAGTCCTTTGTTGTGGTAGTGGATCATTTTATAGATCGGAGTTACTAAGTCTTTCATACTTGATTTTCTTTCTTTGTTCTTCTTTTTTTTTTCAGGGCAATGAGGGTTAAGTGACTTCCCCAGGGTCACTCAGCTAGTAAGTGTCAAGTGTCTGAAGCCGGATTTGAACTCAGGTCCTCCTGAATCCAGGGCCAGTGCTTTATCCACTGCCCCACCTGGCTGCCCCTGATTTTCCTTATAATATTGCTGTTACTGTGTAGTTCTCCTGGTTCTGCTCATTTCACTTTGAATATGCAATTCTTTTTGTGGTGATCTTTTTGTCAATGTTTATCAATGAACAGTGCTGACAAAGTGTTCCAAAAAATGATGTTCTGTATTACCTTGAAGGCAGGATAACACTAACTCAGTCAATTCTTTTATTTGCTTCTCTAAGGACAACCTAAGAGCCATCCTTTCATTTTGCTAAAGCTTCCATATATCTTGTAGTTGTTTTTCCAGCAAGAATGTCAAGATCAATAAGATTAAGATCTTCAAGAGTATATTCATTAATGGATTGATGGGCAGGGACTTCAGATTTGGGGTACCAATTGCTAAGGTAATATATATGGCCGATCTAAAAAACAAATGATTCTTATAAACCCCTCCCCTTTCATACCCCTTCATGCTTCCACTAAAATAGATGGATGGTGCCTCATGGGACTGAGGGCCATTTTGTATTTTCCTTTCTTTCTTGGGTTATCAAATGACCAGTCAGCCACGGATAATGAGCCTCTCTATACTTATTTAGGTTGCTCCTTAGCAACATATAGAGTCTGTTGCTTCATCCCCATTTAAAGTCTTTCTACTGTGGTAGAAAATCTGCCAATGTTTAGACACTGCTGGCGTAGTCTTTGAAAATGTTACTACTAATTAACATTCAGTTCATTTTGGATTGCAGAGTAGTTTATATATTTAATCTTTTTGGATCTTCACTACAATCCCTGAAGTAGATGTGTTATTATCTCCATTTAACAGATGAGGAAACTGAGGCAAGCAAAGGTTAAATGACTTGCCAAGCATCAACAAGGAATAAATGTCTGAGGCAGGATTGGAATTCAGGTTTTTCTGACACCAAGTTAAATGTTCTATCCTCTGATCTGCCTAAATCCCTAGGTTCATATCCACACTACAAGGAGACAATTTGTTATTATAGTTTAGTTGTTTTCAATCATGTCTGATTTCATGACATCATTTGGGGTTTTCTTGGCAAAGATGCTGGAGTGGTTTGTCATTTCCTTTTCCAGCTTATTTGACAGATGAGGAAACTGAGGCAAACAGGGTTAAGTGACTTGCCCCTATACTTTCTTTTATACTTGTGTTCCTATTTTAAAGGTAAATTGATTCAGTTAAGACAGTGCATTGTCCCTATTGGACACGAGCATAAATGTAACTGGATGTAAGTGCATATATTGCTTCTAATTGTTATAATTAACTATGTAACCCTAAACAAGTTCTCTTTCAACCTCAGTTTCCTCATCTGTAAAATCAGAATAATAACAATACCTACTTCATAGGGTTGTTGTGAGGACCAAATGGAATTGAAATAACATTTGCAAACTTTAAAATACGATGTAAGGGCATTTATTATTATTCTTTTTCAATGAATTAATATCTAAAATATATGTAGTTATAGAAATCTTGAGCAACTATTAATCTGAATATTCAATTTAACCAGAAAATGTCAATTTCCCAACTCTTCCATGTAAAATGGGAGTTGTACCATATAACAAAAGATTCAGTGCAACTAACAGCTATACATTTATCACAAATATCAAGTTTTATTCAAAAGAAGTATACTCCAGTTGCCAAACTGGTGGTCTTATGTTTTTAAAATCCTTACCAAAAAAAAATCTTGCTATATAACTCTAAGGAGCAGCAATTTTTTTTCCAAAAATACTTCTGAAATGATGATAAGGATATAAAATAAGTATCAGGCATTTAAAAAAATTCTAAATCCTAAATGTATGCTTGTCTTTAAGATTTATTTCCTGTTTTGAATTGAATTTATTTCTCAGAAAAACCTTATGAACTTAAATTATTTAACTTTAAATTATTTAAGGCATTGAACATCGCACAGATCACAGTGATTACAAGCTTCTTTTTTCTCCATGGAGTTGAAGAAGGATGACAATTCATTTCTAAACCCCATCAACTTTTTTTAAAATTTAAAGTCCAATGAAACTGTAGCAAAGAAATAACAAGTCCCTATAATTTTATCACATACAAATATTTATATGCCAAGGTTTAGTGTAGGTGGGAATGGAAAACACTAGGTCCCTATGGAGTATTTTAAGTAATTTTTGAAGTCACAAAACTACTCTGGGCTCACTTTAAAGTGAGTTACTTCATTCTTAAATATACTTATTTAGTTTGTTGTTTTTCAAACACTTAAAATTGATGGCTCATCAACCATAGCTTAAGAAAATATTTCCCCACTCATCCAATTGTTATCAAGATGACTTTCCACATCTGCTGAAAAACTGGCAAAGGATCCTGAAACCGTGAGCAAGTTTATAGCACTGATGTCTTAGGCAGAATGAGCCAGCCCTCTACAGTACTTAGGGTCTTTCAAATCTCATTTGCAGAGAAAGGAAATGAAACAGCATGTACTCATTTGGCTGCCAGCACCCCCATGGCCAACAAGAGACATATCATATTTACGAAATATGATGGTCCCCTTGAAAGTACTAGTCACCAGCCTATGCAATTCACACCTATTCTTAATGCGTTCATGTCATACGCTTGTGGAATAAGAGTTCAATTTGTAATTTATTGGCTATATTATATTACATTACTCTTCGGTGTTGACTTGCTTCCATATCCTCTCACTCTTCTCCTCCACTATCGTTACTTTCTCTCTGATATTTCTCCCCAAATGCTAATTAACCAAGTATGGTGATTTTACCCTTAAATTACACTCACAGGAAAGTAAAAACACTGTATAAAAACACTTATCTTGTACCTTTCTTTGTATACTGATATAGAATTATTTCAGATTATAAAACATTAACATTTTCATCGTCCTAAGGTTTAGTTTAAATTTTGATATTGGTGACATGAATTGAGATTGGACCCATGATTTTATTAGTATAGGGAACTCTTAGGTGAGACAACTCCCACTTGATGCATGCACATTGGCACCTTCTCTGACATATTTGGTCTGTAAAAGTTGCCTAGTGCACTAAGAGGTTAATTGACTTGCTCTTGAACACACTGTCAGAATATTTCTGAGACAGGACCTGAAGCCCTGTCTTCCTCGTTTTAAGGGCAGCTCGCAACTCATTATGCCATCCTGCCTCTCTCTTGAAACTGAAGGGAGTTATTGCCAACACTCTTAGGCTAAGGGGGACAGTAATAAAGTAGTGCTTATTTGGGTAGAAAAATCATTTGGTACTCTGTACCAATCTAGAATGACCACTTATGGAGAAGAGTTATTTTATCTTGCATAGACTTGGGCAGCATTGTGTCCAATAGGCATGATCAGGAGTTGAATGTGTTGTGATGGTGATAGAGAATTTAGAGCAATGACTGCTTTGAAATAACTTTATTTACTTAAGATTTATATTCCACATCCTTCTAAAAAGACACTTAGAAATTAAATATAATATTAAGCAAGGGAATTAAAATGAAAACAGAAAAAAAGTCTATTCTTTGTAAGAATTCTAAGAGTTCTAGAACAATTTTTCCTGATTTTTCAGAATTATAAGAATCATTTGTTTTTTAGATCGGCCATATATATTACCTTAGCAATTGGTACCCCAAATCTGAAGTCCCTGCCCATCAATCCATTAATGAATATACTCTTGAATGATCTTCATTAAAAGTGGGGAAAAAAAGTGTTCAAATTGAGGAGAAATGAACCAAGCTGGTTTTTTTTATCTAACCACATTAAAAATGTATTCTCCAAATTTTAAAAGAGTGAAAGCTTAGGCATACTTCAACAACTCCCACGGGTATCCATTTATCAACATTTATTAAGCACTTACTCCATACCAGACCCTGTGCTAGGTACTGGGGATAAATAACCATTCCTGTTCTCCTTGGAGCTTGTATCCCTTTGGAGGGGGGACAGGAGATGGAATGCTTACAGAAGTAGATATAGAAAAGCCCCATGGAGCAGCGGGGCAGGGAGGGGGGTTGAGTTGAGTTCTGGAGGAAGCCCGGTATTCTAAAAGGCAGGGGTGAAGAGAGAGTACAATCTAGTCATGGAGCAGACTATGGAAAGACTCCAAAATGGAATGTAGTTTGAGCAGAAGGGCAAATAGAATATGACACTTTTCTCTTGGACAACTGGAGTCCCTCAGGCACTAGTAAGTTCCTAGCACAGGAAATAGTGACTGTAACCAGGCAGTTTGTCATAAGCATTAGCTCTAAGAGCTGAGAACAAAAATGATCAGGGATGAAGATTTCTCTTCCAGAAAGTGTGAAGAAAAGGGGTGAATTTGTAGTGAATGACAGACACTACAACATGTTTTCTTGCCCAGAGCATACAACAGCTATGTGTATGCTCAGTGTGGGAGCTGGTCTCTATCCTAGAAAGGAAAATGAAAGGGCAGGAAGACTATTACTTCTACTCTCCAAGTTATCAGGGAGAATAAAGTCTTGAAAGACCTTTTAGGGAAATTAAGGAGAAAAATAAAACAAAGGAGGTGAATTACAAAAGGAGAATCCTAACCTGGGTTTGAGGTTACAAGGCAAAAGACTATAAAGGGGGGAAATTGAGGACCATTGAACATTTGTAAGTAAGAGATATGAAGGAGTCTCTTCTCATGGAGGTTGGTAGGATCTGGTACTTTAAGGAGGAAGCAATTTCTTGGACTCTAAGAAATGAGGAAGTGGCTCCACAGTTGTCATAATGAAAGTTCATCAGTGAAGGTCTGCCTCTCTTTCCTCAACTATAAAATGAGGATAATAGTGGTACCTACCTTTCAGGATTGTTATGAGGACCGAATGAGATAATATTTGTAAATGTCTGGTACATAGTGATGTGTAATAAATGCTTATACTCTTCCCTCCTTGTCTTTTTAGTGTAGGGCATTATGTTCTAAGAAGGAAATTCACCTACTGGATTATATCCAGAGAAGGTTGATTGGACTTGAGATGATACTGCATGAAGGAAGGTCAACAGAAGAAATGCGGAATGTTTAGCCTTTAGTCAGATTACAGAGAATACAGTAGCCCTCTTCAAGGGTTTGGCCAGATGCCATGGGAGAGAGGAATGAGAATAGTTCTGTTTGACCCTATCTCTGGGATTCTTACTGGGGGGGGGGGGGGGGCGGGGTCTGTGAATTTGAATGGGGAAAAACCTGATGTCTTTATTTCACCTTTTGCTTCCTTTTGTAATCCCGTGTATTTTATTTTATACACTTAAAAACAATATTTTGAGAAGGGGTCCATAGGCTTCACCAAATTGCCAAAGGGGCTCATGAGAAGGTTAAAAAACCCTCCCCTGGAGGTAAGGACAAGACACAAGAGGTAAAAACTTCAGAGGCAAATTAAAGTTTGATGTAAAGAAAAACAATTCAAACAGTGCTGTCCAAAAGTTGAGTGGGTGGGAGTCCAGTCCTCCTCACTGGATGTCTTCAAGAAAAGATGAGGGAACCACTTGTCAGGGATGTGGCAAAATAGAGACTTGGTCAGGAACAGGTTGGATGAGGTGGCTTATCACCTTCATTTACAGTCTAAAGGGGCTTCAATGGTCAGATAGTCCAATTCCCTTATTTTACAGGAGACAAAACTGAGACCCACAGTGGTCAAATGACTTCTCTAAGGTAACAGACATAATAAAGACAGAGCCTATATTTACAGTCAAGTTCTCTTATACCAGAACCAGCCTACTAACCTGGGTGTTAGTGACCCCTTTATTTTTCTACATGGAACCAGGCATCCTTACTATTTTTTATAACGCCTCCTAGCATGAGGGCCTTAGAAATTTATTAATTGAATAAATTTACCGCAATCTTGATGAGTCTCTTTGACCATAAATCTTTGAGTCCTCAACATCATGTTCTCCTTTACAACATTATAATTGCAAATAAAAATAATCTTAATATGAGGAATGGATATCGTTAACTGAAAATTCATTTTCTATGTGCATGTGATATCCAGTACCACTTTCGTAATATGTTAGTAACTTTTCCCTGTAGTGGATCAGCATGATTTTTCATTTCATCTTCCATTGCCCTACAGTTGACTTTATTGGTATAAATACAGTGTTTTAATAATACTTCTATATGGAACTTCTATATAATGTTGTGACATAGACACATTCCTTTTGCTGAAGTATTATAAAGTATCACTAAAAATGCTTAGTTGCTATGTTTTACTAATTCTCATGAATGCCTAGCTTGATAGTTTACCAACATTAAGAGTATAAATCCATCCTTAAGATTGGATCATTCTTAGATGGATACATAGATTAAGTAGTCTAGTGGTAAAGGAGGACCTGCTGATCTATGGAATTATCAAGAAACTTCATTAATATTTCAAATTTCAGCTTAGTACACTACGGATTGGTGCAGCTAGGTGGCACAGTGGATAGAGCACCAGTCCTGGAGTCAGGAGTACCTGAGTTCAAATCTGGCCTCAGACACTTGACACTTACTAGCTGTGTGACCCTGGGCAAGTCACTTAAGCCTTTTTGCCTCAGTTTCCTCATTTGCAAAATGAACAGTAGAAGAGAATGGTGAACCACTCCAGTATCTTTGCCAAGAAAACCCCAAATGGTGTAACAAAGAGTTGTGCGCAACTGAAAATGACTAAACAACAACAACACTACAGATCAGGGGGAGGGGGATCAGAAGCAATACTCTCAGTTTTTAAAGTCCATTTCATTATACCCCAGTGTTCCATGAAGTATCTCAAGTGAGCTGTGGAAAGAAAGGTGATCATGGAGAACATGTTAATCTTGTGATTGCACCATTCAATAGCAGCATTTATATTGGAAAGATCAATTGAGTTAGGGGATCTGGGTTTGAATCTAATTCTGGCATCTACATAGAAACAAAAATGTAGGAAAATCATTTCATTTCTCAGTCTCTTTGCTTGATCTGTAAAAATCATAGGATAATGTCTTCAGAGCTAGAGAGGACTTCAAAGGTCATTTAGTTCATATATACCTTCATTTTACAGATGAAGAAACTGAGGCTCAGAGAGTTTGATCAACTTGTCTAAGGTCGCACAGTTAGTATCTGAGACAAGATGTGAACCCATGCCTTCCTGACTTTAAATCCAACAATCTATTGAATAAGCTAGGTTGATACATGTGTGTATATGTATATATGTATGTGTATGTATACATACTGGTATGTGTATACATGTATATATGTACACATACCTATATACATATATATGCCAGATATAAAGTATATATATACTAAGTATATGTACATGTGCGTATATCTGTTACTTAGATATTTATAAAAAACTGCCTTCATAACCTCACCCTGTCACATAAGTATATATTCATATACATATATGTTTACACATATACATATACATTGACTTATATATACATAAAATGGGTGAGGTTATGAAGACAGTTTGTTATAAACTTCTAAGTGCAGCAGAAATGTGAGTTATTATAATAATAGGCTATCACCTACAATAAAAAAATGAAATGAATTATAGTCCTTAATGAATGGGGGAGGCAGAGGTCTCTTGATAGCCTCCCTACATAATCATTTCAGAATGATTATATATCATACAATACAACATATCTCTAGTGGAAAGAAGCTCTCTTCCTCCTCCCAGTCAACCCTAGGAATGCTGAGTTGACTTGAGCAGCGTCTTGAAGAGAGAAACAAAGAGCCTACAGGGAAGGACCGCCTTTCTGGCTCTGACTCTTGCCAGCTTATTGCCTTAAATGCCTGTTGATTGACTCACTGACTAGCTCTATTGACTTTACTTTTTTTACCCTTGCATGAGTAGTCTACTTAAAAAATAAACCCTCGAAAAGCTGGTCAATTGATAATTTTTAGTAAATAAGAAATTTCCGTAAGGTCTACAGAGCTTACAGGACTGTAGTACATAAAATCAGTATTTATTAACTTCCCAAGGTGTTCATTACTTAATTTAAATATCTCATACAAAATTAATAGAAATGTCACTTTGAAAGATATTACCAACACTGTCACTTCAAAGAGGGTCTCCCTGGATCCCTTTATCTCTGATCCTTGGAGGGTCTTCTTAGGCAATAGCTACTTCTGTGCAATATTAGAGAAAAATAAAAAATGAGATTGAGTTTAAAGTTGTTTATCCATCATGTAATGTAATAAAATATGAATAATAATAATAAAACATCCCACTAGTTCAATTTAATTCTACATTTCTGATTCTATTACTCTAAGTGAGCTATTTTGCTAGGTGTTGGGGTTCAAGATAACAACCAAATAGTCCCTGATCTCAAAGAGCTTTTAGAGAAAAAGATGTATGCAAAAAAAAGGAGCGAGTGAGGAGCATAATGGAGAGGTCCTGCCAAAGTACTCTGAGAAAGGTAAGGAGGGAGAGATCACTTTTAACATTTGGCAGTGTGCAGTCAATCAAAGACTTCATGGCACTCCAGGTGAACAATCAAAGAATGGGTGCCTTAAACAGATGGAGATTTGTGAGTTTGAGGTATTGGTGGGACGCTGGAGCATAGATGTCCAGGAAGCAGTTGAAAATGCAGAACTGTAGCTCTGGGCAGAATAGGAGGGGCAGTGTTGCCTTTCTTTATCCCCCAGTGCTTAGCACAGTACCTGGCACATAGTAGGTGCTTAACAAATTGGTTGTTGACTGACTAGGGTGGGGATATAAATTTAGGATAAAGGTAATTATTGATGCTCTGGGAGGAAATGAATTTACCAAAAGAATGAGGAGGAAAAAAGTGACGAGGGACTTAGAAATGTCACTTAAGGAACATCCATATTTTAGGTAGTAGAAAAATATTTGGAGATACTTCTGAAAAAAATGTTTAACGATTTACTTTTTTTATTGAGTCATGCTATTAATCATGGAAATTACCTGAATGAGATGGAGAGAGATTAAATGACAGATAAAATCATAAGGCTAGTTAAATGTTGAAGCCAAGTCTTTTGACCCCAAGTCCAGAGTTCTTTCCATAACAAGCTACTACTTAACAAAAAAGAACAATGATTAGTCCTAATAGAATTGAGTGTTTTTAGTGTATTGAAGAAATAGTTAAGTCCAATACCAGTCCTCACTTATTTGCAGCAAAAGAGAGATAAAAAGACAAAAATAGCAAAAGAATTAATACTCAATATCTAAAGATCTCAGTTGTCATAAATGTGGGTATTTCCTCAATTGATATACATTACAAGGAAGGAAACAAGCATTTATTAAGCACCTATTATGTGCCAGGTGCTTTACAAATATTATCTTATTTGATCCTCACAACAACACTAGAAGGTAGGTGCTATTATTATCCCCATATTACAAATAAGGAAACTGAGGCAGACATAGGCGAAATGATTTGCTCAGTAAGCTAGTAAGTATCTAAGGCTGGATTTGAACTCAAGATTCTAGATTTCCAAATGTTCTATCCACTGTTCCACTTAACAGCCCCTACAATTTAGTAGGTACTCTTCAAGAGTAATTGATGGCTAGAAAATATCAGCATCCTTTCTGGTTATAAGCCTCTGCAGACTTAAGTGGTATTGTCCTACACAAAACAAACATATAGCCATCACTGGACCCACGTTTATGGGGTACACTGGAGTTTCCATTCTACCAACATAACCTTCAGGGACCTTTCCCTGACCCAATGTGGGATTTGGGTAAGGCTTTTGTGTAAAATCTAATTTAACAAAAAGAAAATCTAATCTAAACATATTTTCTGTTTGGCTTTGGAATGGGATACATACACATGCAAACATGCCTTCCCTCTCATGACCTTGGCCCAACATGCCTTCCCCCTACTTCAGCATAGTGGTTTAAGATCTGGTATGATGTGGTGAGGAAAATGTATGTTAGAAAATAAGCGGTATGGACAATTTGCTTTCATATAATCAAGAGTTAACATCATCATGATCATCATTATTGAATGGGTAAATATCCAATATTACTAAGATAACTGTCAGCTTTGCTTAGATGACTCTTTGAGTGTGATTTTTAGCAGAAGTGGTCATACAAACTTTGTACTTTCATTTAATACTTCCCATCCCTGCCCCATCCACTGACACAGATATACACCAATATACAGACAAACAAACATGGATAGAATAAACACACACATGTACAAAACTTTGATCAATCACATCCCAAGGCTCAAGGGATAGAGCTACTTGAAGATACTTCAGCATACTTAATACCTTCCATAGGAAAACCTGAGGGATACCACTTAGCCCTGCTTCCCCCAAATCATCTCCCCCATGATCTTGCCACGATGCCTGAAATCCCCACCCCCCACTAATGTCACTCATTTGGGTTAAAGTAGTACCTCATTCCCAGTCAGAGGAATCATAATTGGCCCACTAACCATCTTAAAACAATGTAAGAATGCATAAAAGAGGACTTTGGCTTGAAAGAAATGTCAAGAAATACCCATGAAACTAACTCTGGGAGGCCTGACTCAGACAAATGTGAGAAATGTTTTATGGAATGAGTCATCGTCCTTCAACATGCAGTACCCAGCACTCTGGGATTCAGCACCAAGCCTGTCTTTGTAGGACAGCCCATTTGAACGATTCATTATACTACATCAAGGATCAAAGCACAGTAGACAAATAACCAGAGAATCAATGTTCAACTGAGTCATTTATTTTATTGCCTTACCCACCCACCCACCCACCCCCAATATGTGCAATTATAATTATGTTAGTCAAGTCAAAGCAAACTGTCAACAAAACCAAAAAAGCTATTTTCAAGCCACAGCAAGTGGGCATGAAGAGTCTCCTGCAGTATGTGCAGGGCAGAGGGCTAGGTGCTGGGAAAGGTGGGAATGCAATGAGGAAGACACAGTTGCTGCCTCAGCAGAACAGGAGAAACATAAGCAAATAAGTAAAATAAAAAAGATTGTTTGATGGGATTAGGAAGAGGAAGAGACCCACATAGGCTTAGGTATATCAGGGCAGGCTTCATTGAGGAGGTTATATATTTGAGCTGGTCTTTAAAGGATTTGTGGGATTTCAAAAGATAAAAATTAGACAAGTATATTTGAAGTCTAGAGAAACAAGAGGATACATCAGGGTCAAGGGAAGGCTAGGTATTTTGTTTTTTAATTTTATCAGAGAGGGCAGCATCTTCTTCCCTATCTCCTCCCAAAATAGAGTCCTGTTTGTAAGCTTTATCTGCACATAAAGTTGGTTGGACTGTATCAACAACAAGCATGTTCTGGCAGATTCTACCAAGAGGAAAGATTTCAAGTATGAATATCCTTTTTAAGGAAGTGATAAACATAGGAAGCACAGAATAATATAAAAAATTCAACTGACTTTATCTTAACAGACAAGAATCAAATGGTCACCAATGTTAGAACATCTCAGAATCACTTATCTTTATGCATTTCTGCATTCATTTACTGGTTAGAGCAAAGGCCAAAATCAATGCCAAATTAGGGGGAAAAAAAGGATAAAAAGGAGAAGACATTTCATGTCATCAAAGTAGCTCAAATCTGAGTTCTGATAAATAGGAATGGATGAAAATTAAGATACTGGATTCCTTATAAAACCCTTAACTAATGTAAAAATAGTCAATGTAATAGGAAGCTGACAGAGTACAAAAAACCCTCCTCTGTGAGTAAATATATCATCTTTTTTGTCAAATGGAAAGACATGAATGATATGGTAAACATAAGTTTAGAATTATGGATTATGGGGGGGAGCCGGGGCAAAAAAAAAAAAAAAAAAAAAAAAAAAAAAAGAATTATGGATTATGGTGGTGCTACTTAACAAATCAGTTCTTTTTTAGTGCTGGAGGACATCTTAAGATGTAGCTAAGTGAAATCATACCAAGAGTATCTGTAGTTGAAACTGGGAAGAGGGACAACAAAAAAATCTGAAATGGAACAGAGCTTCCAAGATCTTATGGCAATCTATTCTCAGCCATGGTAACAATTGATACACTACATTTGAACTAATCATATCCATCCATCAGTATCTGATTACTCTTCTTACTTTTTTTTCTTACTTTTTTTTTTTTGGCAGGGTAAAGTGACTTGCCCAGGGTCACACAAGTAGTAAGTGTCAAGTGTCCAAGGTCAGATTTGAACTCAGGCCCTCCTGAATCCAGGCCAGTGCTTTATCCACTGTGCCACCTAGCTGCCCCCCCCATCTGATTATTCTATATAGAAGGAGCAGTGATTCTTAAAAAGATGAAGCTGGGAAGGCAGGTGGGCATGACACATAGAATGAACCCTTTAAGGAGATGATATTCAAGTGTTAAGATATCTCAGAGAAGAAAGTTCCAAAGAATGGAAAAGATGGTAGAAAATTCTTTAAAATATCATTGAGACTTCAGTAACTCCAACCCAAATACCTACATTTTTACCCATATCAAATCAGGAAAACTGTCTACGTACATATTAAGGTCATCCTTAATGAAATACGTGGACATGGCTAGGTTTTCTCATACAATTTTCTACAACAGACTACATCTTTGATTGATTGAGAGATGTAGAGGATACAAGATCTTTTTGTGCCTGTCTACTGATTGCAGAAAAGGACTGGACAGAGAGCATAATTCAGCCTCTCAAGGAGCTGGACAGTATTATTCAAAGCATTCAAGGTTACTAACAGTCTTTTCTGGTTACCTGTCCTGACTAAGGTGGAAGAAAGGAAGAGAGACTACCACAATTTCCAGGTGTTCATTCTTTCAGTATCATCACTCATTTAGGGAGATGGGGAGAGCTAGAAAGATCCCAGCATGTGGGTACATATGCATGAGGGAGAGTATGAACAAATGCAAGGAGTTAAGAGAGGACTACAAGAGAATGGGGAACAGAACACAGTCTGGCTTAGCTGGAATAGAGAGTCCATGAAGAGAAGCAGTATTGGATAACATTGGAAAAAATTCCTGAATGCAAAATGCCTCTTAAGCAAAGCTGCCAGCAATAATAAACCATTCTCATTCCTATAATAGCCCCATTTCCTCTGTCAAACTATAATAAGGATACACTACCCTCACAGGCTATCAACCAAATGTCACATTGTCCCAGGTGTAGCCCAACCCTGATCAAGAAACTACTCAATTTTGGTCGCAAAGCCTCCCTTTCTCCTCCCTGTCCCACTGCACAGTCTTCCTTAATATTAGTGACTTCCCTCTGAGATTATCCCAATTTATGATGTCTATATTTTAATTGTACATATTTGTTTGCATGTTATTTCCCTCATTAGACACTGAGCTCTTTGAGAATAGGGAAAAATTTTGGCCTTTATTGCTTACCCTATGCCTGGTACATAATAGGTGGTTACCATGTGCACATTGACTTGATAGAAGAACAAAGCCAATACATGAGAAGTCATCTTAATTTACTGCTAATTTGAGGGAACTAATTTTAGTAGAAAAAATTAGACTAGTTGGCCCTTCTTTAGATGTGAAATATCTTTAAGGATGCCAAGGGTTTTACTGAGCAAAAGGAACAGCTGGTTCCCATTTTCTATAATGATAGAACAAGAGGAAGCAGAGCTATGTTACAGCAAGAGAAATGTAGGTTAGCTGTAAGAAAGAATTCCCTATGAACTGAACTCTGGGATGGGCTGCCACGTGGAGTTCTGAATCTTCTTCTATATAGTTTTGTTTTGTTTTTTGAAAAAAGACCCATCTCTATTAGAAGGGGTAAGAGGATAAAAGTTCCTTGTAGTTTTATATGAAAATAAAGCAGCCATAATTTTTATGTTCACATACACACACATATATATACATATACCTATATATATATGTGTGTGTGTCATGTATGTGTGTATATATGTATATATATGAGAGAGGAAAGATAATCTGTAAAAAATGTTTTTTTTAAATGGGAGGGTCTGTTTAAATAAATCAACCATGCTAATTTCTATTCTTTCTTTATTTGAATGCAATTCAAAGGCCAGAATCCAAGATATCAGTTCCACACCCTGACCTATCAACATTAAATGCTTATTAATGTTATCAAAATAAAGAATTCTTGGCCTGAGAGATTTACTAGCTAGTCTAAAGTCTAAATTTAAGCAATTATATCATGAAAATTGAGGGAGTGGAGTTCTAAGAATTTGTGAGCCTATGGTCATTGGGTCATGGGATTTAGAGCAAGAAGACACTTCAAGGGTTAACTAGTTCAACCCTCATATGCTAAGCATCTCTGACTTGTTAAGACTTTCCAGTTTGCTGTTTCTGGAATAGCCTTTGAGAACAGTAACAATAATAGCTAGCATTTATATAGTGCTTTAAAGTTTACAAAACACTTTACATGTCATCTCATTTGATCCTCAAAATAATCTTATAAGGATTGTTATTATCATTATCACTACTTAACAAATGAGAGAACTGAGGCAGACAGTACAACTTGTGTAGGGTCATACAGTTAATGAGTACCTAAGGCTCAATTTGAACTCAGTTCTTCTAGATTCTAGACCCAGAATTCTATCCACCACACTACCTTGATTCCTAGAACTCAAGATCACTTCCATCCTATGATGAGGTTTTGGAATGGAGCTTTATTACATGCAATGGCCCTATATAGGGAGGAGGGAACATTAGTAAACTCAATGAAGCAATAAATGACTTTTTGAGGGTCACACAGCTAGTAAGTGTCTCAGACCATATTTGAACTCATAAAGATGAATCTTCCTCATTCTAAGCCCAGTGCTTTACCCACTGCACCACCTAGCCATCCAAGAAAGGATTAAAATAAATTGCAACTTGATAACCATAGATTTCAATGTCTCCCATTTCTTCCCCCATTCAAAATGAATAAGACTATAAACCATAAGTCAATTAGACAAATATCATCATATCTTTCAAAGGAAGAAAGAAATTGAAGGTTGTAGGAGTATTAAAAGTTTAGGGAGGGGGGCAGCTAGGTGGCACAGTGGATAAAGCGCTGGCCCTGGATTCAGGAGTACCTGAGTTCAAATCTGGCCTCAGACACTCGGCACTTACTAGCTATGTGACCCTGGGCAAGTCACTTAACCCCCATTGCCCTGGCAACAAAAAACATAAAAGCAAAAAAAAAAAAATCAAAATAAAATAAAATGTAAAAAAAGTTTAGGGAGAGGGGGAAGCTAGGTGGCACCATGGATAAAGCACTGGCCCTGGATTCAGGAGTACATGAGTTCAAATCCAGCCTCAGACACTTGACACATACTAGCTGTGTGTCCCTGGGCAAGTCACTTAACCCTCATTGCCCCCCCCCCCAAAAAAAATAATAGATACTTCATTGGAAATTTAACATTGACCATCAATACAAATGACTTTGCTTAGTAACTATTTACATTTAAATGAATTGCTATATATGACATACCATATTGCTTTTTCAGTCCTTTCCTTTAAATTCCTATCACAATTCCTCTCTCATTCACTTCATTTGATCCTTCCTTCTTATGGCTCTGTTTATTTTTTTGCAGTTTCAGAAAAGATGGAACTGATTTCTTTGCATTTTTTATATTTGTCTATCTTGATTGTATTCAAGTTTTCCATTATGTTAATGAAATTCATTTTATTTAATCATTTCACTATTTCTGTATATTTAGATTGCTTCCAATATTTCACAATTACATATAATCCTGCAATAGAAATCCTGGAACAAATGTTTTGTTTTGTTTTAATTTGGCAGCATTTTCAGGGTATATTTGATATCACTATTTCTTAGTTTGTGGTTAAAACTGGGGGATACATCATCATTATCATTATTATTAATTACCATTTAAAGTTTACAAAGCACTTTCTGTATCATTTTTTTCACATAACTTTTTTTTATTGGCATCTAGGTGGTATAACTCTTATGGGAACTTTTAATTTCCTTTTAATCATTTGGGGCTCAAAGCCATTTCTCCTAGAAATTTAAGTTAATATTAACCTCACCTGACCAAAATCTGTCTCATGGGATGAGGAAATTTATTTATGTCCTTAAGCATTTACTTTGATAAGAAGCCAGAGGAAGAATCTCAAATGTCCCTGATTCATCGGAAACCTATAATCCCCCCCCTCCTCGATTAGCCTATTTGTAAATAATATAGATGTAGTTTAATCTGTAACCTCACTTATTTGCCAATAGAGTTTGTTTGATAAAGTTTGTTTCCTTAGGGGATTATGAGATCATGAATCTCTTTTAACTAAGTTTGTTCAGCTTTTATGACACTCAAAGCAGCATCTTCTTTTTAATTTTTATGGCCTAAGAGGAATGTGCAAGATCGCAATATGTACATGAATTATTTCTCTGTCACTAACATAATTTTGCCTATAAGAGCCCTTGTTAGAATCCTCATGATCAGATTTTCTCTGAGGCCTGAACCTCTGCATGAGTGTAGTAATAAAACCTAGGTTTTTACCTCCTTAATTTTTGTGATGTGGTAAATGTATATTTGGCAGCAGTTACCCTCCATATGGGGCATTGAGGTGGCACAGTGTATAGATAGAGTGTCAGGCCTACAGCCAGGAAGGCTCATCTTTCTGAGTTCAAATCTGGCCTCAGACACTTTCTAGCTATGTGACCCCAAGGAAATCACTTCACCCTTTTTGCCTCAGTTCCCCAAATGGGCTCACTAAGAGTTGGACATTACTGGAACAACTTAACAACAGCTACCATATGAACTCAGAAAGTAGTTATTTTTCCAATAAAAGAGCCATGAAGACCTAAGTTCAAATCCCGTCTCAGACACTTAGTAGCTGTGTGACCCCTCACTTATCCTCTGCCTTCCTCAGTTTCTTCATCTGCAAAATGGGGAAAATAATAACACCTTACCTCTTAGGCTTGTTGTAAGGATCAAATGAGAAAACAAATACAAAGTATTTGAAAACCCTAAAAGGTTAGTAAGTATATGATAAAAAAAAATTAATTTGCCTCCTTAGAGGTTAACAAAATAATAGATTTAGATCCAGATAGGACCCTGAAGATCATCTAATCCAATAGTTCTCTAACTTTTTGTTATACCCTTAAAATTATTGAGGGCTCCAAAAAGTCTTGGTTTATGTAAATGAAAACTAACAAATTTCCAGCATATTTATCTATTTGTTTTAAAATAATAATAAATATATTACATGTTGACATAAACAACATTTAATGACAAAAAAACTATATTAAAAAATGAGGACTGGTATTGTTTTCCATACTTTTGCAAATCTCTATAATGTCTGGTTTAATGGAAGGCAGCTGGATTCTCTTATTTACTTCTGCATTCAATCTGGTACGTTATGTTGTTTTGGTTTCAGTAAATGAAGGAAATCTAGCCTCATACAGACATGCAATTGGAAAAAGGAGGAATGTTTTAATAGGAAAGTAGTATTATTATGAACATAATTTTGACCTCATGCACCTTGTAAAAGGGACTTGAGTACCCCAGTACTCCAAGGACCACACTTTGATAGCTACTGATCTAGATCATTAAGACCCTCTAGTTCAGATAGATTAATGGACTTGCCAAAAATTACACTGGCATGAAGTAGCAGAACCAGAATATAGATTCAGGTCCAGCATCCTTTCCCCTGTACCACACTCCCTCCCTAACATATGTTTATATAATATATATGCATGTATGTATAAATATGTACGTGCATATCTACACATATACCTTATTTCCTCCTGCTATGGGGATAGAGGCTGCATTTTATTCATCTGTTTATCATGCTTAGTGCCCAGTGCAGAGTGATTTTTGTTCAGTTCTTTCAGTTACATCTGATGCTTCATGATCCCATTTGGGGTTTTCCTTACAAAACAAAACAAAGTGGTTTGCCATTTCCTTTTCCAGCTCATTTCAAAAATTAGGAAACTGAGACAAAAGGGTCAAGTCACTTACTTGGGGCTAGTAAATGTGTGAGGGCAGATTTGAACTCACAAAGATGAATCTTCCTGCACCACCTATCTACCCCATCTACTCCACAGAGTGCCGGAATTGGAGTCAGGAAAAGACAAGGTTTGAATTGTTTTTAACTGTGTGACCCTGTGTGATAGAGTAGGTGGTCAATAAATAGTTGTTGACGTTTGAGTCAATAAACATTTATTAAGATCCTACTATGAGCCAGGCACTGTGCTAAGTGCCAGCGATACAAAGAAGAAAAAGAGATAGCCCCTGACCTCAAAGAACTTACACTTAAATGGGGGAGGACAATACATAAAAGGAAGCTGAAAATGGGGGAGGGTGGCCACCAGGGAGTACCCAGCCAAGGTATGTGGTGTTCAGTGGAATCAAGCCAAGCAGAGATGCTGATGGAAAATGGAATTGACTAGAAAATTATGAGTCCACTATAAACTTTGGAAGGAGTTTAGTGCTTTGCCCTCCAGCTCTCTAGTTGGAGAGGAAGGGCAATGGAGGGTAAGTTAAGAAGATGTTGAGTATCACATTCTAAAGGCAGCTAAGGGATGAAATGGTTAGAGCACAAGGCCTGGGGTCAGGAAGATTCAACTTTCTAAGTTCAAATCTAGTCTCAGACATTTCCTAGCTGTGTGAACCTGAACAAGTCACTTAACTTGGCTTGCCTCAGTTTCCTCATATGTAAACTAGAGAAGGAAATGGTGAACCATTCCAGTATCGTTGCCAAGAAAACCCTAACTGGGGTTGACGAAGAGTCAGACATGACTGAAATGACTGAACAACAATACACCATTCATGAGGATTGTTGTAGATCACATATTGACTTAGAAAACCACATACTTTTATCATCTATATTTTATTGTATTTTTATTTATTTTGTTAAATATTTCTTAATTATATTTTAATCTGGTTCAGGCTGTGCTAAGTATTGTGAGGCACACATAACCATATGTTTGACACATCTGTTCTGGACCAAAGATGTAAAGTTGGAAGAGAACTAGAAAATCACTAGATCCATTATTTTTATAGATGTGGACAAGAGCCCCAAACCACTGAAGGAACTTGGTCAAGTTGAGGCAAGGAGTAAGTAGCAGTCCCTAAATTTGAACCCCAGCTCTCTATTCCAAATCTGTTCATTGACACAAAGATTCTAGTTGTCTTCTTGATAAGTATACCCCTCTAGTGGAGAAAGGGTACTTATTAGGATACTTGAGAAAAAGTTTTCTCTTTCAATCTTTCAGCTCTCTTCTCACTGATTTTCTTTTCCACAAACAAACTTTTGATTTTACTTAGATCTTTCAAGTGGTTGTCCTTCATTCTTAAAGAGGACCATGACATTGGGGTGATGTCATGACTTGCAATGAACTGGATTTAAGTGAGGGAGGGCTATGCAAGGTCACCAACCTGTGAGATGGCCAGAGCCATCTCGGTCCAGTGGCAAGCTATATGTCAGGATGACTAGAGATGGCCCCAGAAGTTTAAGGCAATCGGGGTTAAGTGACTTGCCCGGGGTCACACAGCTAGTAAGTGTCTGAGGTGAGATTTGAAATCACATCCTCCCAACTTCAGGGCCAGTGCTCTATCCACTGTGCCACCTAGCTGCCCCGAACTCTCAAGTACACTTTCCTTCTAAAAAGAATATGGACAGTATATATGACTTAAACATCACTGGCAACTTGGTGTTTATATTCATTTTCAATAGCAACAAGAAATCCAACAACATTTTACTGATGATGGAGGAATAGTGGAAGGAAGTAATATTAGATAAGCTGGAAAGATTGGCTGGCCATAGATTCCAAATCACCTTGAATAAGAAGTCTTGGAGTTTCAGTTGCCTTCCATAGGCAATAGGGGGATGAGTAGAAATTTTGGATTCAGAATATATGAATTTAATTACAACCACTTCCATTTACTGTGTAACCATAAGCAAATAACCTTCCCTCTATTTCTAAAGGGTACACTGAACTATTTAGAACTTTTATCAATATATTTATCCATATCAAAGAAACATGGTTTCTTTATAGCTAAAACTGACAGGGTTGGTAAAGACTCTCATAGTTTTCAGTCATGCCCAACTCTTTGTCATTCCATTTTTTGGGGTTTCCTTGGCAAAGACACTGGAGTGGTTTGCCATTTCTTCTCCAGCTCCTTTTTACAAATGAGGAAATTGAGGCAACCAGGGTCACACAGCTAGTAAGTATCTCAGGCCAGATTTGAACTCATGAAAATGAGTCTTTCTGACTCCAGGCCCAGCAATCCACTGTGTAACATAGCTGCTCCCGTCTAGCTCTATCATTCAATGATTCTAATGCAAAGTGTAGAAAAGAAGTTGTCTCCTAACGCTTTCTCTAGGGCTCTCTCCATTTATACCATGTAAGAATGCAGGCATAATTTCTTCTGGAATGCCATATATGTATTTCACCAACTACCTTATATTGATATAAGAATCCAAAGAACCAATGGAAAACAAACACCGATAAAATCTTTTGAAGAATCTAAAATAATACATTCAATTAAACAGTCAAACTTTTGTAGAATTATAGAATTTTCTCTAATTCTTTGACGTGAGGGTGTCATCTCAAGTCTGTACCTATTTCCATAAATTTAAGATACCTTATCTGAATCTCCCACTCACTTGACTGTAGGATTTAATCTCTCTATACCTCTATTTTCCTTTTTATAAAATGTATGAAAGACACTCAAATTTTCCATTTCACCAGGATACTGAAATAATTATACAAAATACAAAATACTGAAATAACCTTAGTTAAAGAGGTATTTATTAAAAAAACTACAATGTCTTATGAAAGTACATTTCTGAAGAAGGCTGCAACAATGCTATGTGTTGTAGGTTCATTTGGTAACCAATCTTAATATGGCAAGAGCTATTTAACTTTAAAGCTCTAGGTAGCATTTTTTTTAAAAAAGCTGACAGAAATGAAAATGATGGCTATTGATTTTAACAGTGTTGGTATCAATTATACGACTTTCTCTTGTTCATATGGAATGCATTTCTTTTCATGTGGTTACCAGATGGTGAGAAAGTTCCATTGCATTTCAAAATGTGTTAATTTATATTTTGAATTAAATGATGCATTTGTTCAAAATACATTATATGAAAATGCAGTTCTTCTTTAATAATTTAATATTATGCAAAAATAAAGTTAACTGCATAAAACTATCACTGATGCTTGTAGCATCAATTGATTTGAAGTCTAGAGGGAAAATGACTGTGGAATTTTAGAGATGGACGGTATCTTAGAGTTCATCTCACTTGACCCTCCATACAACAATTTGTTCTTCAGCACTTTTGACAGATAGTCAAACTTATGTTTTTTTCCATGTTCAAAAATGCATTTCTTATCCTGCATATTAGTCCATCATCTCTCTGTCATGAAAATGGGCAGTGCTCTTCTTTATTATTCTTCAGGAATTATCGTCAAGCATTCTGTTGAGTGTGGTTTTTAAGTCTTCCAAAATTCTTTATTTTCATAACACTGATATAATGGTATAAATTGTTCTGATTCTATTCACTTCTCTCTGCATCATTTCATACATATCTTTCCATGTGTCATTGAGACCTTTCTCTTCATTTCTTATAGCACAATAGTATTCCATTTTATTCATATACCACAATTTGTTTAACCATTCCTCTGTTTTAATGCCTTGAGTGTCAAAGAGTTCACAGTCTAATGAGGCAGTTCACTCTATTATTGACTGCTCTAATTCTTAGGAAGCTATTTTTTATGTTGAGTTGAAAAAATGAATCCTACAAATCGACTGCACTGTCTACAAAACCTGCCTGCAAAAGAGGGGAAATATAAATTGACTTTAAAATCAAAAGATTCAGAATATCTGGGCTTTTAAACATCTTTACTCAGCTATTTGCCAGGCAAAAAACTGCTATCAAACAATTCTCAAGCATCCTGGTTTTTTACACAATTTATTTTCTGAACAGCTCAGAACTTTGGGATTATTTATGTCAAATTTGATTGAGAATATTTTTGAAGGCTAATTCTTCCACCTACCCTTCTAAAGTTTATGTCATGGAAAAAATCATCAAACAGGATATAGCCAAGGACCAAAATATGCATGTGTATATACATAAATACACACATACATACACACTTGTGCATGTGCGTTTATATACATATGTGTATGTATATGTGTGTACATGTGCACATATATACATGCATATACATACATCTACTGTTGGCATTTGTCAGGACAATACTTGGATCTAGGTCTTCTTTACCCTAAATCTACTTTTCATTATCCACTTTGCTATGCTGCCTCTTGTTATGAATGTCACTAAAAGGTAATAATTAAGTTACTGATGATCACAACCCTAATAACAGTAAAGTACTACTCCAGTGCTTCATCATGAGGTGAAGTTGACTCTAGGTAAGGAGTTCTTAACTTAGGGACCATGCACTTTTGTGTTAATTTTGATCACTGAATTTCCATATAATTTGGTTTTTTTTCCTTTTTTGTCATCCTATTTATTTGGTTTTATGAATTTAAAGACCTTATTCTGTAAAGCAGTTCGGGTTTCAGCAGACTTCCAAAAGGATACAAGACACATAAAAAGGTGAAGACACCCTGGAGTAGGTCTCAGAGGCTGATCTTATAGAACACAAAGCATGGTAGGTTCTACCAATATGGAAATGCTTCAAGAACAAGGATCAGTGATGAGAGAAGGATCTATTGATCTTCTGGTGATCATATCAGATATATTTCTTTAAAGATGCTCATCACCAGAGTGACAATAGAGTGATCCATTCGTCCAGTTACAGTAACCATGTTCCAAAATGACAAATATTAATGTACAAAGTACCTGTGCTGACAAAATCATAGATCCTGACATTAGTGAAGTGGCAATCTTCCTAACAGCTTCCAAAGAGAGTTAAAAGATATACAAAGTGGTTTCTGTGAGTGAGGCAGTTCAAGTGCTAATATGCTTATCTTATAGGAGAGAACATTCAGGCTCAGTGGTAACAGACGGAGCCAGAACTCATATTCATGACTTCTGACTCTAAAGCCAATGTTATTAAGACTTCACCATGCTGACTCTCAACTGAGCTTTATATATCCTTTTGTTGTTGTTTCTAGTATTCTTCACCAGCCTCATTTCCTTTAGTATTTAGTGTTATCTCAAGTACTGGGTATGGAAATAAAGAAGCTAATTAAAAAGAAAAAATCAGGGGGAAAATGTTGAAACAAAAACTGGAATCAATAAAATAAATAACTTGGTTATGTACATGTTTTTCAGGAGATGAAGTGTTTTCTACTTCTGAAATGCCCTTCTCTGTCTTATCTGACAATCTCAAACTCTTAGTTAATTCAAGCCTCATTCCAAGCCTCCCAGATGTATGCCACTTCATATTCATTGTTGTAAATTTCCTCAGCAGTTATGTATGCATACATACTCTAAATAATATTGCCCTAACCAACATTGTTTCAAAATAGCATCATTCATATATTACAACCACACCTCACCAAAATAACATCAATGAACCATTGCTTAGTGATTTCCCAAGACACAAGTCAGATGGTTAATGAGTCTGAGCTAGTTCTTGAGCCTCATTGACTTTATCTTTGCTGATTGTTAAGCTGCCTTATGCTTATTGTTTGTACATTAACATGATTCCCATGAAACTTACTGCCCCTGGTGATATTGTTTTACCTAGGCATGTTTTCAAAGAACTAATTATCAGGTATGCCAACAGGCTAAGCCACATAATCATGTATTTGTTCATATATTATTTGTAATTGGTAGCTAGCATTTTATATGAGTATGTCTAAGTTGCCTAACTTGGTTCCTCAAGGGCAGGAACCCAGTAATCACATTTCTTTGTATCTTTTATTATGCTTTTCATGAAGTAAATACATATTAGTTGAGCCAAACTGGGAGTCAGGGAGACCTGGGCTCAAATGTTTCCTTCTATCTTACTGCAGGGTACTGCACCACTCCCTTGTTTGGCCCAGAGGTGTTTCAATATTTTTGAAATTTAGAACAAAGTAGAAACTAAGTTAACATGCAGCTCTCTGTTCCAAATTCATCAACTTGGAGGAATTATTCGAAAACTAGAGCCGGAAGGCACTTCAGGGGACATCTACTTAAGCACGTGACTTTTGAAGGAAAAATGACTTTCAGTCTACTACTGACCGAGATGTAGATATTTGAAGAAGGTCTATTTTACCCTAAAAGCTTAACATTATGCTTTTTTGTTTTTTTGGCGGGGCAATGAGGGTTAAGTGACTGGCCCAGGGTCACACAACTAGTAAGTATCAAGTGTCTGAGGCCAGATTTGAACTCAGGTCCTCCTGAATTCAGGGCTGGTGCTTTATCCACTACACCACCTAGCTGTCCCTTACAATTATGCTTTTTAAGCTACTGCTTCATTCTTAGATATGCACTTACCTTTGCCTCAATTTGCTCATCTATAAAATGAATGAGCTGTATCCAAGGATACTATTATTTCAGGTCTATTTACTCATTTTGGAATGAATGTTGTTGTTTGTCCTTTGTTTTGACTCATGTCTGAATTGGATTTAAGTGAGGCAAAGTTGCACAAAGTCGTTGACCTCATTCTCTCTTCCAGAGTTATACAAATCCAATGGCAAGACAAAAGTCAAGATGACTGGAGATAACCTGGAATGCAGTGAATGACTATGGCATCTTTGATGCCTGACCAAGCTCTAAGAGCACCACAGTGCCGCATTTCTGTGAAACTTAGGGCAAAGTAGTAACTAAATTGGGGTAGCTAGGTGGCACAGTCAATAGAGTTCTGGCCCTAGAGTCAGGAAGATCATCTTCCTGAGTTCAAATCTGGCCTTTGACACTTATAGCTGTGCGATCCTGGCAAGTCACTTAGCCCTCTTTATCTAAGTTGCTTCATCTAAAAAATGAGCTGAAGAAGGAAATGGCAAACCACTTTAGTGGCAAGCGAAGAAAACCCAATACAGGGTCATGAAAAGTCAGACATACCTTAAATACAACAACAACAACAACAACTAAATTTAATATGCAGTTTTCTATTCCAAATTCATTAACTTGGGGGAATTGTAAAACTCAAGCTGGAAGGGACATCAAGGGCCACTTAATCCAACCCTACATTTTGTGGATCAGGAAACTAAAGCCCAAGAAAATTAAGTGACTTGCTTAAGGTCACACAACAGTAAACCTCAGATGCAAGACCTTCTAGCTCCAGAGAGTGCTTTTAATTTTTAACAAATATTTTTTAAGTGCTTACTATGTGCTAGCCACTATACTAATCCTCCTACATATATTGTCTCATTATGCCCTCACAACAACCCTGTGAGATAGGGTTATTATTATCCTCATTTTACATTTGGGGAAATTAAGGCAGGCAGAGGTGAAGTAACTTGTCCACATTAAGTACCATAGTTCCGTAGGTGTATTATGTAATCCTATGATATTAAAATTATCTTTTAAAAAATATATTGCCTTATTCCCATCTCAAACATCGTCAGAAGGCTAACAGGTAGATAACTCAAGTTTGAATCACAAGAGATGAATCAGTTGAATCTGTTTATGTAATTTAACCTCCATAATGTGTTTTTGAGATTTATGGGTCACGTCAATAAAATTCCTCTTTATTTATGGTTTCTAGAGAGTTTTCTCAGCAAAATCATAATTTTGTACCTCAAGAATAATGTTAGGAATCTGTTATTATTATATATACACACATGGAATGGAATTAACATTTCATTGTGTCCACTATGTGCTAGGTACCATACTAAGTGCTTAAAAATATTAACTCATTTGGTCCTGACAACAACCCAGGAGTAGGTAGTATTATTATCCCCATTTTGTATATGAGGAAACTGAGGCAGGCAATGGTTAAGTGACTTGCCCAAGGTCTCACAGCTAGTAAGTGTCTGAGGGATACTTTAAATTCAATTCTTTCTCACTCTGGGCCCAGCTCTCTATCTACCTTGCCACCTAGTTATTTCTAACAGGTATTCAAACATACCCCACCAAATACACATATACATATATATATACATATAATACATATATATATACAGACACATATATTCCAGAGAAATATATATATAAACATATAATAGGCATATTTATGTGTATCTATAAATGTGTGTATATTACATAAATATGTGTATTACATATATATGTGTTTATTACATCTATGTATATGTGTGTGTATGGTGAGCAATTACACATATATTGGACCAATAGAAAACTCATAGATTTGTGTATTAATCACCATTCCTGGAAAGTATTCACTTGGCAAAAGACTGTTGATTTAAGAAAATGATGCCAGAAACTAACATTCATTTTAGTTTAATCTTTACATCCAGGATTGCCATGTTTTCTTAGATTCTATTTCCAAGGGGATGATGATGAAAACAAAACAAAACAAAAAATATTGTAGAGGAAAATGTGTACTACCTAATTTCCTTGCTTCCTTGGGAAAGAAGTTCTTAACATTAACAATCAATGTTAATCTAGCACATTTTCCCAGCCATTCTGTATTGTGCAGTCCAAAGATTTTTTGTTTTGTTTTGTTTTTCCCCTTACCTAATTGCAGTAGTTAATGAAAAGTTGTGTAGGCGGCAAAATGAGAACAGCCACTCAAATCAACAATCTTTTGAATGAAAAACATGATGACAGCACAGCTTCAAATAGGTGCTTTGTAGGGTAAAAGAGACCTTCTGCAAATATCTATTGACTGTCATGTAAATTGAACTTTGGAAGGAGAATTTCTTCCTTTCCTTTTCTTTGATGTTCACTTGTCTGACTAATGACATAGAAATTGCACATAAAAAGAAATTGAACCTTGTTTTGAACACTATAGAACCTCTTGCCCTAACAAGATTGAGCTGTGAGTGGGAATCAAATAACCTCCAATTATCTTTGCAATCTTATTCATTTATAATATTGGAATACAATATCTCATTTGTTAAGGATTTTTGGAATTATTTTTATGAGAAAAAACCACCAGGCATCTGCTTTTTAATAGGATACATACATATGGAGCACATCAACCCATCTACCTCCTCAGCTCTTCACCATATTCATTCCTAAGGCAGTTCATCCATCTCTTAGCCTATTTCACTGTGCCCTCAAAGCAATTCTGGTCTCAACAGGCTTCCCTATCCTCTTGAAGTTTTCAGTCAATATACTTTATGCCTCTTTCCTTTAACAGAAAGTTGCCTTTCCCCCAAAGATATCTTCACCCTCATCCCAGCCACTTGATTTATTTGCCCCAATTAACAGGCCTGACTTCTCATTCTCTGCTACTGCTTCTATACTATTCCCCATGACTATTTCATGACTTTTTTCTCTTTCATGCTCCAAGCAATCAATCTATTATATTAATCTTTAATTTTCTAACCCTAACCCTCCCCAACTTTGATGCTTCTTCCAGCTTTCTCAGCGAATTCAACATTGGTCTTCCTTTCCATTCCAGTCCATTCTTATGGTATTCATTCCTCCACTTAACAAGTAACCACATATTTATTTAATCTTTTCTATGTTAATCATGTCCTTTCTCCATCCTTAAGTCACATCTTGACATGGTCCCACCTTAGACCTTACTGCTTTGTGAAATTGCAGGAGAGCTTTGACATTGTATGCTTCAATCATAATCTCTTCACCTCTTCCACTCTCACACTAAATATACACTTTGCCTTTATTAGAAACTTCAGTCCCTTGACCCATCCTGGTCTCTAAGTATGTCTTCCAAATTCTGGCTTTACTAATCTCTGTTCATAGGCCCATCACTTTGCATAAGAAAACCTCCATGTTTGAAATGTATTCCCCCGTTATCTCTACTTCATGGAATCCCTAGCTTTCTTCAAGTGTTGGCCTACATGAATATTCCCATTTGCTAGAACCCTCCAGGCAGAAATTATTTTCTTTATACTTAGCTTGTATGTTGCTAATTTAATTTTCTGTATACATACTATTTTTCCTTAGTAGAATGTAATTTCCCTTAACATGGGTAAATTAGGAGAGGAAGGAATAGTTTACCTTTCAGATCTTTGGAAAGGAGAACAGTTTATGACCAAACAAGAGATAGAGAATATTATGAAATGCAAAATAGATGATTTTGGTTACATTAAATTAAAAAAAGTTTTTGTACAAACAGAAGCAATGCATCCAAAATTAGAAGGGAGACAGAAAACTGAGAAACAATTTTTATAGCTAGTGCTTCTGATAAAGGCCTCATTTCTAAAATATATCAAGTACTAAATCAAATTTATAAGAACCCAAGTCATTCCCCCATTGAGAAATGGTCAAAGGATATGAACAGGCAGTTTTCTGATGAAGAAATCAAAGCTATCTATTGCCATATGAAAAAATGCTCTATATCACTATTGATTAGAGAAATGCAAATTAAAACAACTTTGAGGTACCACCTGACACCTATCAGATTGACTAATATGACAAAAAAGGAAAATAATAAATGTTGGAGAAGCTGTGGAAAAATTGGAACACTAATGCATTGTTGGTGGAGCTGTGAACTGATCCAACTATTCTGGAGAGCAATTTGGAATTACGCCCAAAGGGCTATACCCTTTGACCCATCAATAGCACTTTTGGGCCTTTTCCCCAAAGACATCATAAAAAGGGAAAAGGACCCATATGTACAAAAATATTTATAGCTACTCTTGTTGTGGTGGCAAGGAATTCGAAATTGAGGGGATGCCCATCAATTGGGGAATGGCTCTACAAGTTGTGGTATATAAATGTAATGGAATTCTATTGTGCTGTAAGAAATGATGAGCAGGCAGATTTAAGAGAAACCTGGAAGGACTTGCATGAACTGATGATGAGTGAAATGAGCAGAACCAGGAGAACACTGTACACAGTATCATCAACATTATGTGTTAGACTTGATTCTTCTCAGCAATATAAAAGCTCAAGATAGCTCCAAAGGGCTTATGATGGAAACTGCTCTCCAAATCCAGAAAGAAAAAAAGAGAACTGTGGAATATGGATGCAGATTGAACCATACTATTTCTTTTGTTTTTGGTGCTGTTGGTTTTCTTTTTTAAGGTTTTTCCTTTTTGCTTTGATTCTTCTCTTATAACATGACTAATGCAGAAATATGTTTAATGTGATTGTACATATATAACCTATATCAGATTACTTGCTGTCTTGGGGATGGGGGGAGGGAAGGGAGGGAGGGAGAAAATTTTGAAACTAGAAATCCTAAAAACAAGTGTTGAAAACTATCTCCACATGTAACTGGAAAATAATAAAATACTGTAATGATTGGAATGATGCCACCTGCTGGAGACTTACTATAGGAAAGCTCCACCATGAAGAAAAGACACCAGAGGGCAAGACATGTGGCTTTTCTTTGGCATCAGGAAGTGACATTGGCTTGTGGAAGGAAGGTGGGGTGAGGCTGGCTCTCTCACTCTCTCTCGCCAGGACTCTTGTGGAGAGCGGGGCAGGAGAACTGTAGCTCCCCAAGTTAGATAGCTAAATCTAGGCCTCTTTCTCTCTCTATTCACCAAATTTTTTTTTCATAATTTTCTTGTTTTGCTTTCATTTCTCTCCCCATTTTTTCTCCTACCTCTCTCAATTGACTTTGGAAATTCTTTTTTGAGCTCCTCCAAGAAAGCTTTTCGTTCTTGAGACCAATTCATCTTCCCTCTTGAGGCTTCACATGTAGGCAATTTGAGAGTATTGTCCTCATCTGAGTTTGTGTTCGCCTCTTCCCTGTTGATACAGAAGTTCTCAATAGTGAGAGCTCTTTTTTGTTTCTTACTCATATTGTAGCTTATTTATTTATTCATTCATTTGTTTATTCATTCATTTATTTATTTATTCATTTATTTATTTATTTATTTGTTTGTTTGTTTGTTTGTTTGTTTATTTAAGTTGAGGTCTGCTCTGGGGGCAGCAGGGTCCCTGTTTCAAACTTCTTATGCTGGGGTATAGGGGCTGTATCACCAGCTTTCTATTCTGAGACCTCTATGGCTTGTGGATTTTTCCCCACCCTGGACTTCCTGTCAAAGTGCTCTGGGATCAGTAGGCCTGGTCACACCTGTCCTGTGCTTGGCCCTCCAGTTGGCAACCTGCCCTCTTGGCTGGTACAGGTGGATTTGTCCACTGTCCTGCTGTGCCACCAGATTTTTGAGCCAGGATGCAGGAGCCTCAGTTGCTTGACTGTGGCCCACAGCTTCCTACTGACTTGCCCGACCCTCTCAGCGCTATGCTGCTACCCTGCGCTGCGCCTCCCTTTTGCCCAAGTCAGGCCAACCTTTCCTGAAGTCTTCTAAATTATCTCTGGTTGGAAGACTGTGTCTCTCTGTCTCTTTGCAGGTTCTGTAGTTTCATAATCCGTCTAGAGGCTTGATTTAATGTTCTTTTTGAGGGAACAGAAGGAGAACTTAAGTGATTTGCTGGCTACTCTCCGCCATCTTGGCTCTGCCCCACTCTTCACCAAATTCTTATTCTCCTTAATAAATGATTAAAAGTATGACTCTTGCTAAAGCTTATCATTTATTGAAGGCTACTCATTAGATATTTTAGACAGACTAGCTAGAATTTTAGCCCCTTACAATACTTTTAGAATTTAAAAGAAAACCTCTTCATGACCCCCCCCCCCAAAAAAAGAATGTAATCTCCTTAAGGCAAGGGCCTATTTCCATTTTTTTGGTCTTTGTATCCCTGGTATTTATCATAGTACCTGAAATACATGTGGTATAAAATAATTTTTGACTATATATACATGAATGGTTTGCCATGTTAATGTTTTACTACTATCTAGATTCTAGATAATTTTAATACCTAATATCTGGAATCTAGAATTCTAATATAGGGGTAGCTAGGTGGTACAGTGGAGAGAGAACTGGCCTTGAAGTTGGGAGGGCCTGAGTTCAAATCTCACCTCAGATATTTGCTGTGTGACCATGGTCAAGTCCTTTAACACTCAGGGCCATCGCCAGTCATCCTGATGTATATCTTGCCACTGAAACCAGATGGCTGTGGAGGAAAGAGTAAGTTTGGTGACCTTGAACAGCTCTTCCTCATTTAAACCCAGTTCAGTGCAAGTCAAGACATCACCCTGATTTCATGGTCCTTTTGGACTTTCTCCTCTTCTCAATTAGGAAATCCTCATCCCTGTGTGAATCCCATAATTTAACTTCTCCACTTTTGCTCCATTGTTGAACATTAATGGATAAAAATCATGAAGTTGAACTAATTTCACCTACTACAAATTCACTGTGTACAAGGTCACCTCAGTCATTGCTGTTATGAGAATTGTTTTATACTACTTTCATCTACTTCCCATGTATTTTCTCACAGTTTCAAGCCTTTTTAATACAACCAGGCCCTAGACGTATAGCAGATACCTCAGCTCCTACCTCATTGGGAAGACTGAAGCTCTTCAGTATAAGCTCCTTAGCCTACTTCATTTATTGGTCAAAGTTTCTCAACATCCTTGCCCATCCTCTTGCCCTTTCCTTGGTCAGAGAAGAAGTGTCTTCACCTCACACTACAATGAATCTGTCTAACTCTGACCTTGGCTCTCTGTCCCATTTCTTCTTTGAGGCCCTTGCTATAGCAGCCATTCATCTACTAATGTTTAATGTCTTCCTCACTGATTGTTCATTCACATCTATCAACAAACATGTTCAGGTCTACCCAGTCCTAGAAAAGATTTCCCTTCTTGATTTTTTCCTACTCAATCTAACTATGATCCCATTTCATTCCTTTCTGCTGCCCAATAAACATTTGTTGTTGTCAATTTTAGTCGTGTCTGACTCTTCATGACCCCATTTGGGGTTTTCTTGGCAAAGATAATGGAGTGGTTTGTCATTTTCTTCTCAAGCTCATTTTACAGATGAGGAAACTGAGGCAAAAAGCCTTAAGTGTCTTTCCCAGCATCACTTAGCTAGTAAGTATCTGAGGTCAGATTTAAAATCAGGAAGATGAGCCTTACTGACTTCAGGCCTGGCACTCCAACTACTACAACAACTAACTATCCCAATAAGCATTTACCAAGTTCTTAATATAGGTCAGACATCATGCTAGGTGCTGATTGTGCAAAGACAAAAATAAACTAGTCCCTGACTTCAAAAACGTATAATCTATTAATGACCTCACTTGTGAACCACTCATCGTTTCATGTACCATTTTCCAATTGGGTTTTGGCTCCCTTCACACCATTATATCTGTTCACATTCTCTAAGCAACACTGTATCATCAATAATAATTCAACCATCACCAAATCCAAGGGCATTTTTCAGTCCTCATCCTCCTTAATCTCTTTAAAACTTTAGACACTTTTCAATATCCCTCTACTGGATGGTATATCTTCCCTTAATTTCAGACACATCTCACTATCCTGGTATCCTCAGTATCTCTTCTTTGGGGCCAATCTTTGTCACTATAAATTCTTAGCATTCAGCTGTCATTGTATTGTTGCTACTGTTACATTATATTTAATATGTGTTTTATGTGTTTAATATGTTAATATGTGTTTGTACTTATTGTGTGTTTTGTTTTCCTGATGCTGATTACTTCACTTTGTATCAGTTCACTTAAGTATTCCCATTATATTCATATTCATCATGTTCAGCCTTTCCTATAGTGATATTCCATCACATTATTGTACCACAACTCACTTAGTCATTTCCCAGTCAATGGGCATGTTTCTAGCTCTTTGTCATTACATATATTTTTGTTTTGTTTTGTTTTGTTTTTTGTTGTTTTTTTTAGTGAGGCAATTGGGGTTAAGTGACTTGCCCAGGGTCACACAGCTAGTAAGTGTTAAGTGTCTGAGGCTGGATTTGAACTCAGGTACTCCTGACTCCAGGGCCGGTGCTCTATCCATTGTGCCATCTAGCTGCCCCGCCATTACATATATTTTTTAAAAAACACATTTATGTTTCATTAAATCAATGATGTTGTGATACTACAATATAGAATGTAAGATTCTTGAAGATAAAGACTATTTTTCTTTTGAAAAACTACTATGTCTTATACATAGTAGGTTTTTAATAAATGTTTGTTGAATTGAATGAAATTATATTGATAATTTCATACATCATTCCAGACCATTGGAGAAACCCATGAGTTAGAGAACAATGATTTAGGTACATTTCAAATATTTACTAGACTCAAATATTAACACTCATGAATATTAATTGGTATATTAATAACAGAAGTATGGTATATATTTCACTTTCTATAAAAAATATTTAAACTAATTATTTAGTCTATATAAAATATGCCTGTCCTATATTTACATTTTGTGTTTTCTTTAACTCTTTTTTAAAGGTATCAGATACACACCGGACTTCAGCACTCTATCATAAGACCTACTCAGCCCAACTGCTTACCTCTCGATAATGCGACCCTACCTCAGAAACTAAAGGAAGTTGGCTATTCAACTCATATGGTTGGAAAATGGCATTTGGGGTTCTATAGGAAAGAATGCATGCCAACCAAGAGAGGATTTGATACTTTTTTTGGCTCTCTCCTGGGAAGTGGTGATTACTATACACACTATAAATGTGACAGCCCAGGGATGTGTGGGTATGACTTGTATGAGAATGACAACGCTGCTTGGGACCATGATAATGGTATATACTCAACACAAATGTACACTCAGAAAGTGCAGCAGATTTTAGCTTCCCACAACCCCAGGAAACCTATATTTTTGTATATTGCCTATCAAGCTGTTCACTCACCACTGCAGGCACCAGGAAAATACTTTGAACATTACAGATCCATTATCAACATTAACCGGAGGAGGTATGCTGCCATGCTGTCATGCCTGGATGAAGCCATCAACAACGTGACCCTAGCTTTAAAGAGGTATGGTTTCTATGACAACAGCATCATCATCTACTCTTCAGATAATGGGGGACAGCCCATGGCAGGAGGAAGCAACTGGCCTCTCAGGGGAAGCAAGGGAACCTATTGGGAGGGAGGGATTCGAGCGGTTGGCTTTGTTCACAGCCCACTTCTGAAAAACAAAGGAACAATCTGCAAAGAGCTTGTGCACATCACTGATTGGTACCCCACGCTGATCACACTGGCCGAAGGCTGGATTGATGAGAACACTCAGCTAGATGGCTATGATATCTGGGAGACCATCAGCGAAGGCCGGCGTTCTCCACGGGTAGATATTCTGCACAACATTGACCCCATTTACACAAAAGCCAAAAATGGTTCTTTGGCAGCAGGCTTTGGAATCTGGAACACAGCCATACAGTCAGCAATAAGAGTACAACACTGGAAACTGCTGACGGGGAATCCGGGCTATAGTGACTGGGTTCCCCCTCAGTCTTTTAGTAATGCTGGGCCCAATCGGTGGCACAATGAACGAATTTCCTGGTCTGCCGGCAAAAGCGTTTGGCTTTTCAACATCACAGCTGACCCATATGAGCGAGTGGACCTTTCGAATAAGTATCCAGGGATTGTGAAGAAGCTTTTACGGAGACTGTCCCAGTTCAATAAAACTGCAGTCCCTGTCAGATATCCACCCAAAGACCCTAGGAGTAACCCTAGGCTCAATGGAGGAGTCTGGGGGCCATGGTATAAAGAAGATGATAAGAAAAGGAAGCCAGGAAAAAACAAGGCTGAAAAAAAGCAGAAAAAGCCTAAGACAAAGAAGAAAAAACATCGGAAAAAAGGGCAGTTTCCAAATTGCCAAATAGACCTTGCTCGTGGGAAATCATAAAAAGGCAGTGTTTGAGGAAACTCAAATCCACCCATCCTTTGCCCCATACTTTCTCCAGATAAACTGTCAAAGCCGTCTCTATAATGAGACTCCCTGAAAACCCCAGATGTGTTCTCATACCATGCCAATGCAGAGCGGTCTCAAACTTGACCTCAGTCTTCCTGACCTACCATGTAGAGAACCACAAACAGCCTTGTCAAAAACTTTCTTCTTCTTCTTCATACCAAAGATGCCATTCTCACAGGCAGCAGCATTTCCAATAATGCTGTTATCAGTGCTTTTTCTTGCCCCTTTCGTAAAGGTCAGGTGGTGGCATGACAGATTTTGCACTTCAGTAATTGGCCATTTTTTTTTTAAGTAAAAAGGGAATATGACTATAACTGAGAATCCTGCTAGTGTGAAGGGGGTGATAGGTCACCAAGCACAACACTGACTTTAGGGAAGCACAATACAAGGCCAAATGAGTGGCCTTGGAAAGGACCTAATTTCTTACTGGATGTTTTTATGTATGTGTGTGTGTGTGTTATATATCAAGGAAGATGTTTTACTATTAGGGAATTTTTTTTTTCATTTTTCTTGGCTGAAGTTTTTCTTGCAGCAAAAATAAGTGGTGAGCCTCATATGGGAAATAGCTTGTACCTCATATGATCTTACATGTAAAAGAAGGGCAAGAAAAAGCCTTTGAGCACACTTCCAAAGAAGGACTATAATTACTGTTTAATTGCTTTAATAAAAATGACACTTCTGCATAAAAAGCATAATTTATTTTTTACAGAGACAGAATAATTATTTTTTCTGTCATCAATGGCAATGAAAGGATGCTTTTGTTGTTTAATTTTTATTTTCCAAGTAACAGTAGAATATTTTTTTTTATTTCACCCTCCTAAATGACAAAGCACTGTAAAAGTCTGAGTTACTGTAAACACTGCTGGGACGAGGAGAGGACTGAAAAGAAAAGAATCCAGGCGAAGAATCTGAATAGACCTCATTCACCCATCATTTTGAATGTAATGAGATGAGGACTTTGCTTAAAAGTTACCTGGAACATTTGGTATATTTGGTTTCTATGCAGGAGCTAGACAACTTTATTGTTTCTATGATCAACACTTTATTTATGTATCTATTAAAATCGTTTATTTTTATGGCATTCACAAAGTTAGTCTGGATTTTTTCTAACTCCTCGGCCACAAATCAACTCACCTCAGCAAAACAAAATGTGAGTGGAGGGATGATGGGGTGTAAGGGTGGCTAAGAGAGGGGACATTTGGGGTCCTCAAATTGGAGATGTTTCCTTTTATTTTGGAAATTTAGACTATGACAGAAAAGAAGAGGGATTGTTATTGGTAGCCAACATCACTGAGAAAATCTCTTCTTAGTCCTGTACAGTACTAAGCACCATGGGAAGATCACAAAGAAATAAAAATGATGGACCCTGCTATAAAATAGTTTAAAACAGTTTGAGACAGATAAAAATTACTTGAAAGTGCTTACAAAGGAACATAAAGAGTAAGTATGTGAAATTTGTGGGACTTCGGTGTCACTTTATGGTCACCAATACCCAAAAGGACCATATGGCTACTGTCTGACCTACATAGTCTAGTACATTCTCATGCTCAAAGAAACAAGAGGGATTGATGAACCCCAGGATCTGTGCAAAAGGGACACAAGCAGCTGGAGAACTGCCCCGTGAATGTGCACTAATTAAAACAGGGCACTAGCAAAAACTGAATATAAGCATACTCACCATTGCTACTAAATTTCTCAATAGGTTAATAGCTGCAGGGTCAAATCCCACAACTCCTTTTTTCACCACACCACAAGGCCTTGTATCATTGTTTGAAGTTCTTTTTTTCAGGGGAATCCATGGATTTTAGGGATCCCTTATTTTCAACTAAGTATACAAGCATACACATACACACATATACACACTCCTTAGGAAATAGTTCTTCTGGGTTGCTCTAACTAAAAAGAAAAAAGGATAAATTTTATACATATGTATACACACAGAGATATATGTACACATATATACACATACACTTATACACATATGTGTGCTTACGTATATGTGTGTATGCATACATGCACACAATCATGTGGTCAATAACTTCCTTTGAGTTTTTCTGGGCTAACACTTAAGTAATGAACAATGTCCTTAGAGATATTATGAGCATCACATCTCGATCAGTGCTAACACTAGGGAAAGCAGTTGGATTCCATTATTCAACAAACACTATGTGCCTGGCAGTGGCAGAAGAAGCTGAAGATACAAAGAAAGGCAAAAGCATGGACCCTGTCCTCAAGGGTCTCACAGTTCAAAAAGCAAAAGATAAAAATAAAAATGTTCTTACAAATGTAAATGATGGATCATCTCAGAGGCAAAGCACGAGCAGCCTTAGGAACCACAAGGGTTCTTGCAGAAAGTGGCATTTGAGGCCAGGGAGCCAGGAGGTGGAGGTGAAGGTGCAGAGGGAGAACATTCCAGGTAATGAGGAAAAGACCCAATGTGAAGAGATGGAAGGCAGTCTCTGAGAAGCAGCGAGAAGGCCGTTATCACTAGATGACAGATCGTGTGTAGAGAGGAGTAAAGAAGTCTGGAAAGGTACGGGGTGGGCCAAAAGTCACAAAAGGGTTCAATATTTAATAAATTCTTTATTTTTGTTTTTAATTTATAATACCCTAGCATCATATACATTATGTGTGAAAAATCAAGCCTCCTAAGTGGGAAAAATAATTTTCAAAAAGTTATGAAAACATCAGATACCTTTGTGACTTTTGGCTCACCCTGTTTGAAGGAACCATGTGGTTATGGTCTTTAAAAGACTAACAGAGAGGGGGCAGCTAGGTGGCGCAATGGATAAAGCACCAGCCCTGGATTCAGAAGGACTTGAGTTCAAATCCATCCTCAGACACTTGACACTTACTAACTGTGTGACCTCGGCCAAGTCACTTGACCCTTATTGACCTACAAAAAACAAACAAACAAACAAACAAATAAAAAAAGCCTAGCAGAGGATTCTATATTTAATCCAGAAGGTAATAGGGAGCTGCTAGATTTTACTGAGGAGGGGGTGACATTGTCAAAATTCCATTTTAGGAAACTGAGTGCTCCACTGGCATGGGGTAGGATTTGGGGCAGTGAGACCAACCAGAAGGCTGATGCAGTGGCCCTGGCATGAGGTGGTGTAAGTCTACACCACCGTGGCAATGTGGGAATGGGGGAAGGGGAACATATGTAAAAAATGAGAAGTTAGGAAAGATAAGATTTGGCAGCAGATCGGAAGTGGAAAAGTGAGAGAGGGAGAGGAGTAAAAGACAACAAACAACTAGATTGTAAGCCTAGGTGACCTGGAGGATAGAGATGGGACTGGGGATTTCATTGATCTAGTGAACTCCTGGAAGAAGCTACTTCTATCCATGCAGGCCAGCACCTTCTTTGCAACTTGGAGTCTTAGAGTTAACTAAAGCAATGAGAGGTCAAGGGACTTGTTCTGAGTTACAAAATCAATATATGTTAAAGGCAGGATCTCTGAACCTAAGTCTTTCTGGATCCCTGGCTCGTATATAGATGATAGATAGATAGAAGATATATATATAGAGAGAGAGACAGACAGACAGACAGAGACACAGAGATAGAGAGAAAGAATAGATATGTATAGATATGTATATGTGTATATATGTATACATATGTATATACACACATATACATGCATATTTCATTTGAGAGTCAGGTTATATATATGGATATATACATGTATACATGTATATCATATAATACATGTATTATACTCAATACATGTGTGTGCATATGTACACAAACATATGTATGTGTGTATATATAGGTGCATATGCTTATGTGTACTTCTCCATATGTACATGTGTGTACAATACACATATGCACACATGCATGTATATATGTGTTTATATCAAATTATTAATGTGTCAAGAGAATCCTAAGTCAATGCAGCTGAAAGTCATTAAGAGATTTGTTTCCTAAGAAATAATAGTGTTGGATTCATCCATCACATCCCATGCTTCCTTTGTGGTCCTTCTGTTCATCCAGCCTCTCACTGGTAGGGTCTCTAATAGGAGATTTTGGAAAAATGTGAGGACACCTAAGGCTCCTAAAAGAGAGGCTAATGAGAGGTCACATTTCCAGTGGGGTGGCCATACCATGCTTACCATAGCCAACATTTCTAATGGGGTGTTCCTGGAGGGAGCAACCAATTACAGGGAAAAGGACCACCAGTGAAAAGAGTAGAAATTCCAAGAGTGTGGAAAAGCCTTTCACATTTAATTATCCATGGATGTGGAGGGGGAGGGGGAGGGGGAGGCGGGGCTTACTTGCCTTCAGGACTAAGGAAGTGGAAGATGGAGCAGGCCTGATTGATCCTAAGAATTTAGGAAATCTCATCACCCACAGGTAGGTGGAGTCTGGTTTTGACCTCCAGGGAAGGATTCTCGAAAGGTTAAGAAGACAACAAATAAAGGAATAGCGCAAGTGGGATGGTTAGAAAGGCAGAAACCCATTCTAGTACCTAGCCCAGCTCCTGGCACATAGTAGGGGCTTGGCAATTATTCATTTGTTAATTGGTTGATTCCACTGACCTGGAAACAGTTTGTTAAAGCAGAAAGAACACCAAGCCTGGACTCAGAGGATCTGGGTTCAAATAGTACCTCCTGCACTACATAATTTGCATGACTTGGGAGTGCTTAGCATAACCTCCATTGGCCTCAGTTTCTTCCTCTGTACAATGAAGGATTTGAATTAGCTGACTCCTCCAGACCCTTTCCTCTCTACACCTATGATCCATTCAACTCTCAAACTTCAGACTGATCTGGATGGATAGTAATGCAGGAAGTAGTCACAGCTTACTTGCCTTGATTGCTGAGAGGTTCCATGTTGCAACCCTTAAGAATAAATTCACTGGACTTACAGCTTCAATCCCTCCTAAATATGGATTGGAGTTGAGTCAAAGGAGAAGGGCTTCCCAATATCCCCCTTGCTACGAGCTTCACAGTTCTCGGGACCCTTTTTTTTGTGAGGCAATTGGGGTTAAGTGACTTGCCCAGGGTCATACAGCTAGTAATTGTTAAGTGTCTGAGGTCAGATTTGAACTCAGGTCCTCCTGACTCCAGGGCCAGTGCTCCATCTACTGAGCCACCTAGCTGCCCCCTGGGACCTTCTTTATAAAGGTGATGAGCAGCTTCTGCCTCATAAGAAAAGCTTTGGGGGAAAGGAAGTTGAAGGAACTGGCAGCCTCTCCATGTTGGCAGAGCGGAGAGTCTGTGTCATTAGTAAGAAGGAGCCTTTCAAAAGAAGTAAAAGAAGGAAGGCCCCGGAGAAAAGAGCTCTGGATGTGTCGGTATGAGGCCATGCTGTGTGGTCTCTTAGTTTAGAAAAATAACAACTCTAGGCAGTAGAAAGTATATTGCTAATGAAATGACCAGCCAACACATAGAGGAATGATGTCTATGCCCTTGTTAGCATGAGCCAGGCATACACACACACACACACACACACACACACACACACACACACACACACACACACACACCCCTCCTAGAGAGGAGGAAGGAGGAAGACGGGGCTGAAAATAATGGGGTATTTAAAATGTTTATTGGAGAAGTTGTTAGCATCATGGATGTGGATGCCAACCAGCCTGGGCAGCACCAAGGAAAAGGCCATCACAATCTGGCTGCATTGCAGTAATGTGGAGGGGTGATTTGCTCAGGATATTTAAGGAGGAGAGGAACAGTTAAACAGTCACTGGTAGATTGAATCACACTAGCTAACTTTTATGTATTTAAGCAGCATGGCTGATACTTGCAAAAAATCAGATTGAGGATTCCCTCAAGAAGCTTGAGAAGGGAGTTGCTACATTGTCAGGGGTTTCTAGAAAAGAAATTTCCTTCATATAGGTCTGGCATTGGACCTTTTGCCTCATAACCAGACAGCATGAAAAAAGCTAGAGGGGAATGCATGCCCCTCCCCTTGCCTCCCATGACTGATGTATGCGGTCGATGTTTTGTAAGAATAATTACTCTCGGGGGCAGCTAGGTGGCACAGTTTAAATCCAACCTCAGACACTTGACATTTAGTAGCTGTGTCACCCTGGACAAGTCACTTAACCCTCATTGCCCCACAAAACAAACAAACAAATAATAAATAAATAAATATATATATTTTTTTTAGTGAGGCAATTGGGGTTAAGTGACTTGCCAGGGTCACACAGCTAGTAAGTGTTAAGTGTCTGAGGCTGGATTTGAACTCAGGTACTCCTGAATCCAGGGCTGGTGCTCTATCCACTGCTTCACCTAGCTGCCCCAGTAAATGATTTTTTAAAAGAATAATCACTCTCGGTCAGCTAGGTGGCTCAGTGAATAAAGCACCGGCCCTGGATTCAGGAGAACCTGAGTGCAAATCTAGCCTCAGACACTTGACACTTACTAGCTATGTGACCCTGGGCAAGTCACTTAATCCTCATTGGCCTAAAAAAAAAAAAAGGAATAATTATTCTCTTTTGTATAGCACTTCAAGGCTTGCCAAGTATTCTACAAGTCTTCACAGCAACCCAGTAAAGTAAAAAAGTTCAGGTATTGTTAGTCTGTCTCCCTTCTTTCCTTCCTTCCTTCCTCCATTCATTCACTCACTTATTCATTCATTCATCTACCTACTTACTTACCTGTCTGTCTATTTTTGTTTGTTTGTTTTGGGGGGGGAGTTTGTGGGACAGTGAGCATTAAGTGACTTGCCCAAGGCCACACAGCTAGTGTGTCAAGTGTCTGTCTGAGGTTGGATTTGAACTGGGGTCTTCCTGAATCCAGGGCCAGTGCTTTATCCACTGCACCACCTAGCTGCCCCCATTGTTTATTTTACCAAATCTTGTATTTCAATAATACAGAGAACTCCTGAGTTCCTTGGAAAAACTCTCTCTACTAATATGGCTTGGTATATGCTCTGCCATTTATAAATATTTATAGAATATATTTATTCATTTAGCATTCATTTTGTTAAAAATTTTGCATTCTAAATTCTTTCCCTCCCCCCAGCCCCTCCTCTGCCCACTGAGAAAGCAAGCAATATGAAACCCATGTGAAGTCATGCAAAACATATTTCCATATTAGCTATGTTGCAAAAAACAAAGCAAGAGAAAGAAACAAAGTGGAAAAATATGTTTCGATCTGCATTCAGAGTTCTTCAGTTCTCACTCAAGGTGAATAGCAGTTGTCATACTGAGTTCTTTGGATCATTCGATCTATCTTGCTTCATTGTATTGATCAGAGTAGCTAGAGCACCTAAGTATTTCACAGTTGATTATCATTGCAGTATGCACAACTTCTGATCTTAAAAAATTGCTTGTGTCATGAACATTAGAATGACTTGCCGAGGGTCACACAGACACCATGGGTCAAAGGCAGCACTTGAGTCTAGATCAGAAGCTGATTGATTCACCAGTTCTTGAGAAATGAGTGAAAGGAAAAAATATTTTTTGTTACAAATTTGGCTGAGAATAGGAAGAGAGATTTAAGATGGTAATTTAAGGGGTAAACTCAGGGGAAGTTTTTGAACTAGTAATTGGTCTTAGAAAAGTAAATATGAAAATCAGTATGGGATAATGAAAAGATCAAGAGCCTTGGGTTCCAAGCTTGGCTAAACTAATAAATTGCTACTTGAAGCTAAACTATTAATGTTTCTGCACTTCAGTTTCCTTACCTGTAAGATGATGGAATTGAACTTACTAAAGCCACCTCCTGCTCTACAAATTTCTTTATATAAAAGACAAATATAAATAAAGGCATAAAGCACGTAGTGCACTAGAATCAAGTGAAAGTTTTCATAAGGATGGCATGTTTGTAGGTAGCAATGAAGAAAATGAAGAATAAGGCAAAGAGAGAATTTGATTACAGGGATAAACTATTGCAGAAAATAAGAAGGGATGGAAGCAGGGGTACAAATAATGATTCCTTTCATTTATAGCATTTTGTTCATGTTTTTATTTATTAATTATAAGGTTTTCTTTGTATGCCTATTTCTTTACAGATCTATCCATGTTGACTTTATTTTTTAATTTAGGTTTATTAAAGGTAGGAGCTAGGACTTGTTTTGAGGGATAGATTTAATGATAGAGGAGGGGGAAGGAAGAGGGAGAATAATGTTTATGATCGTGATGATTATAATGCTGTGCAACCATTTCCAGTCAGTAAAAAAGTAGGGATAATTCACTCTTTAAAAAAAATCCATATTACATTTAAACTCACATATTTTGGAGATATTTTAAAACTTCAAAATAACCCTACGTATTTGAAGACAAAGTTTGAACTGATTAGCTCAAGCTGAAAAATGAAAAAGTCAAGTCAATAAGCATTTTTTAATAAACAACTCAACAAACTAAAATAAAAAGTTCCTAACTTCAAAAAGCTTACTTTCCATTGGGGAGGAGGACATTAGCAGTTAATAGAATCAGGAAAGAAAAAATACATAAACTTACCTGGTAGTCAACACTGGGATGACAAACTACTCTAAGAATGATGTTAGACAGTAGAAATTGGGATGGTTTCTCTGGTCAGGCTTTTGCTCAGTCTTTACAGTTTTCTTGCCAGATTTCCAGAGCTTGGTTTCCACTGTTATAATGAGCCTCTACCTATCACCATAAGTTGATGTGGCACTGGACTAGAACTTTTTTCTCTAATATTTTATCCCCCCCAATTACACATAAAAATAACTTTAAGCATTCATTTTCTAAAATTTTGAGTTCCAAATTCTCTCCTTTACTCCCTCCTTTCTCCCCATCTTGAGAAAGCAAGCGATCTGGTATAGGTTATATATATGTAATCATGAAAAATATTTCCAGATTAGTCATGTTGTAAAAGAGAACACATACTCCCCTCCCACCTTCCCCCCCAAAAAGAAAGTTTTTTGAAAAGTATGCTTTGATCTACATTCAGACTCCATCAATTCATCCTCTGCAGGTGGATAGCATTTTTCATCATAAGTAAAATTCTTCAGAATTCTCTGGGATCTTTGTATTACTTAGAATAGGTAGGTCATTTCCAGTTGATCAATGTATAATATTTCTATTACAATGTTCTTCTGGCTCTGCTCACTTCACTTTGTATCAATTCATGTCAGTTTTCAGGTTTTTCTGAAAGCATCTTGATCATCACTTCTTATGACACAATAGTATTTTTTTTTTTTTTAGTGAGGCAATTGGGGTTAAGTGACTTGGCCGGGGTCACACAGCTAGTAAGTGTCTGAGGCCGGATTTGAACTCAGGTACTCCTGACTCCAGGGCCGGTGCTCTATCCACTGTGCCACCTAGGTGCCCCACAATAGTATTTTATTACAATTATGAACCACCATTTGTTTAGCCATTCCCCAATTGATGGGCATCCCCTCAATTTCCAATTACTTGCCTCTGCAAAAAGAGTTTCTATAAACATTTTTGTACATATATGTCCTTTTCATTTTTAAAAATATCTTTGGAATATAAACCTCGTAGTGTTATTGCTGGGTCAAAAGGTATGGAGTTTTATAACCTTTTGGGCATAGTTCTGAATTGCTTTCCAGAATGATTGGATCAGTTCAAAACTCTATCAACAATGCATTAGAGTCCTAATTTTCCCATATCCCCTCCAACATTTACCATTATCCTTTTCTGTCATATTAGACAATCTATAGGTATGAGATGGTGCCTCAGAGTCATTTTAATTCACATTTCTCTAATCAATAGTGATTTAGAGCATTTTCATATGACTTTATATAGCTTTGATTTCTTCATCTGAAAAGCGCCTGCTCATATCTTTTGACCATTTATCAACTGGAGACTGATACATTCTTATAAATTTTATTCAATTCTCCAATATTTGAAAAATGAAGCCTTTTATCAGATAATTTTACTATATTTTTTCTCAGTAATAATTACTATGTATTTCCCTCCATCCTATTTTTCCCTTCTCTCTCCTTTCCCCTGTCTCTCCACAAAATTATTTTACTTCTAACCGCCATTCCCAATATATCCTCCCTTCTATAAGCCCCTTTCCATTATCTTTTCTTCCTCCCTTCCTACTTCCCAGTAGGGTAAAGTAGATTTTTATACCAACTGAGTATATATGTTACTCCCGCTCTGAGCCAATTCCAATGAGAGTAAGGTAAAAGCATTGCTCAGAAATCTCCCCAGCCCCGTTTTCTCTCCATTGTAAAAACCTCTTTTATACCTCTTCTATGTGAGCTGCTTTACCCTTTTTCTTTTCCCCTTCTCCCACTGCATCCATTTTTGTTACCCTTAATTTTACTCTTTCAAATATCATCCCATAACACTTAATTCACATCTGTTCCTTCTTTCTATGTATGCTTCTCCTAACTGCCCTAACAATGATAAAGTTCTTAGGAGTGATGTGTCATTTTCCCACATAAGAATGTAAATGGTTTAACTTTATTGAATCCCCTATGATTTCTCTTTCCTGATTACCTTTTTATGCTTCTCTTAAAAGTCATACTTTCTATTCAGCTCTGGACTTTTCATCAGGAATCTTCAAAGTCCTTCATTTCATTAAATAATTATTTTCCCACTGAAGGATTATACTTGGTTTTGCTGGGTAGGTGATTTCTGGTTGTAATCTTAACTCCTTTACCTGCAAAAATATCACATTCCAAGCCTCTGGTCTTTTGATGTAGAAGCTGATAAATCTTGTGTTACCCTGACTGTGATTCTAAGATTTTTGAATTCTTGCTTTTGGCCTGCTTGCAATATTTTCTCTTTGACCTAGGAACTCTGGAATTTGGGTATAATATTCCTTGAAGTTTGCATTTTGGAATCCCAGGAGATGATCTTCATGTTATATTTTACTCTCTGATTCTAGGATATCAGGGCAGGTTTCTTTGATAATTTCTTAAAATATGGTGTATAGGCTCTTTTTAAATTATGGTCTTCAGGTCATCTAATAATTCTCAACTTATCATTCCTGTATCTATTTTCTAGACCAGTTGTTTTTACAATGAAATATTTTACTTTTTTCCTATTTTTTCTTTCTTTTGATTTTGTCTTATTGTTTCTCCCAATTCTAATTTTTAAGGAATTATTTTCTTCAGTGAGCTTTTGTTTACTCTTTTCCATTTGGCCAATTCTACTTCTTAAGAAGTTAATTTCTTCAGTGGATTTTTGTACATCTTTCTCCATTTGGGCAATTTTTCTCTCCAAGGAAATCTTTTCTTAAGTAATTTTGTGCCTCCTTTACCAAGCTGTTTACTCTTTTTTCATGATTTTCTTGCATAACTCATTTCTTTTCCCAGTTTTCCCATTACTTCTTTTATTTTATTTTTAAAATCCTATTTTGAGCTCTTCTAGAAATACTTTTTTGTTCCTGAGAGCAACCACTTTGAGGCTTTGCACACACCTGTTTTGACTTTGTTGTCTTTCTGAGTTTGTGTTTTGGCCTTCCCTGTCACCATAGTAAGTTCCTATGGTCAGGTTATTTTTGTTGTTGTTCTTGTTATTTGCTCATTTTTCCCAGTTTTTCTTGACTTTTAACTTCATGCTAAATTTGGGCTCTGCTCTCAGAGTGGAGGAAGCACTGTCTCAAGTTTCAGGCTTGTGTGAGCGCGTGTGTGTGTGTGTGTGTGTGTGTGTGTGTGTGTGTGTGTGTGTGTGTGTGTGTGTGTATGTTGCCACTGCTGTTTTCAGAGATAGTTTTAGGATTCTGTAAGTTTTCAGGTCTTTCAAGGTGGGATGATGTAAGGAGAAGTGAGGTCACTGCTCTCCTGCTCTGTGCTGTTGTCAGTGAGCAATCACTGGCATTCTTTTATGCCTTAACTGTGACTAGAGCCCCTGCTCTCCCTGCAGCTGGATGCTATTGCTAGTGCTTCTTCTAGCCCTGTAACTACAACTGGGAACTGTGTATAGGCAAAGCAACAGAGTCCTATACCCAATGCCTATAATTTCTTTCTGGTTAATTGCCTAACCCCCTTGCCATTTGGGGGCTAAGAGCTCTGGAAGCCAACAACCACTGGTGATCCAGTCATTCATAAGACAAACTGTTGGCTTTCCTGTTCTGGATTGTGCTCAGTTGTCACCCTAGTGAGAGAGACTTTTCTTTTTGACCTCCTAAGTTGTTTGGGGATAGAAAACTGTTTCACTCCATCCTTTTCTTGATTCTGCCACTCCAGAACTCATTTTGAAGCATTATTTTAAAGTCATTTGGAAGGGAATTTGGGAGAGCTCAACTGAGTCTCTGCCTTTACTCTGCCATCTTGGCTTTTCCTGGAGTAGAACTTAAATAGCGAGTTTAGGAAATTGTGGCTATTTCCTAGGTATTGGTTTATTTAATGATCATACCAAAAACCCAGGAAAAGGCTTTAATGCTCCATTATTTCATAATTTTCAATATCCCCACCATAAAGACAGATCTCAAACCCTGGTTAACTTTGCAAGCTATTTTCTGGAGTTGCTACAGCTCAGAAAATGTATCCCCACACAGCCTGCCTGGTAACAAATCCACCCAAAATGAGCAATGATCATCCTTAGACAGAAGGCATTTGTGTGTCATCCTTGTGCAGGGGCCATGCAATTCTTCTCAGTATAGTTCCAGTTTTAGTGTATGTGCTGCCAAAACGAACACAAGGCATCCAGTTCTTCAATGAGACTATACACTAATCCTTTCTAATCAGGCTGAATCTGCCAGAACTTTTTTCTTTGCTGTCATAGCCCTAAAAAATCCTCTTTCCAGGGGGCAGAGGGGTTGTTGGTAAATGTTTAACAATGGAATCTCAAAAAAAAGTCTGACATACTTTTAAGTTCAATTTGCATGAATATTTTTCTCCTTCCATTTCTTATGTCTAGACAATCAACAAAACAATAAATCAGGCCCTAGTCTGTAGCTTTTCATGATTTCCAAAGTATAAATGTTCATGCTAAAAATTTAACAGTTAACTCTCCAAGCATGAGCTGGTTTTAGTACACCTCTGCCTACTATGATGAGTCAGTAGAGGAGAACGAGTGGATCATATACCTAAAGCCTGAAAGATCCGAAAGATCATTTAGTGCAATCCACTTATTTTACAATTGAAGAAACTGAGGCTTCAGAAAGTTCAACTTCTTTCCCAAGGTCACCAAATAGAACTGATATTTGAACCCAGGTTTCTTGACCTAAGTTCAGTGCTCTTTCTACTGTATCATGATGTCTTCTTGTGGAAGAATAGTACTCAGTATTGACAGTTCATTTTAATAATAAATACCTTGGGTTCAAGTCAGCATTAGCTTCCTGCTCTGAAAATGCTGATATCATAGTATATACAAAGAATACTCTTCAGACAAACAGATGGACCCAATCATGGGCTTTTGCTAAATGAAAAATGTCCTTCTCTTTTCTTCCCCCCCTACGCCCCCACCCTTTTCATTCTTACATAAATTATATTCAATACCTCTCCTGGGATCACATCAGGTATATACAGCCATATCCATCAAGCTCATCAAGGAAGAGCCAACTTAGTGCTCAGTTTAAATCATCAAGCTTAGTGTACTTGTTTTTCAGTTCCATTTTGTTCATTGATTTATTCATTCATACCCTAAGCATTGTCAAGCATCTATTATGTATAATGCCTTATTTTGTATATTGAAGGGTTTAATTTTGTAGACAAACAGGAATCATTATCATTAGTACCTTTTCCCCCTACATTGATCATTATGATATGAATGTTCAATTTCTAGACCATCTTTTTTTAAAATGATTTTAAAATTATTTAGTTAAGGATCTTAGGGTAGCCTTACTAATTATATGTAATTGAGCAGAAACTGAAAGATGTCAGTAGTCTGTTACTATTCACCCTATCTGCCTAAAACATCATTTATGTGTATCTTCTACACAGCAGAATCCTATCATTAAATTCTCAGGGAGAAATTAGCCAGGATATAATGGTGTGGAAAAGAGGGATAAAGACTTTCTAAAGATGAATAAATAAGATTTTTCCATAGTCAGTGGGAAAAGAATTAATAAAAAAAATAAGTTGAAATACCCCTGAAGTTCTATGTTTTCACTGAAATTCGGAAGCTGAGTTGGCTACTCTCCGTAACAGTGGACATTTTATAACCAAATGCTCTAGCTCTGAGGTTAGAATCAGGAAGGCCTGAATTCAAATTAAGCCTCAGTTATTTACTAGCTATGTAACTCTTAGTAAGTCTACCTCAGTTTTCTCATCTCTAAAACAGGAATAATAACAGAACCTACTTCCCAGGGTTGTTGTGAAAATCAATTAAGATATTTGCAAAGACCTGTGCAAATCATAAAGTGCCACATTTTGTAGTTGTTCAATCATGTCTGTCCCTTCATGACCCCATTTGGCGTTTTCTTGGCAAAGATACTAGAGTGGTTTGCCATTCCTTCTCCAGCTCATTTGGCAGATGAGGAAACTGAGACAAACAGGGTTAAGTGACTTGCCCAGGATCACACAGCTAAATGTCTGAGGCCGGATTTGAACTTGCAGATATGAGTCTTCCTGACTCCAGGCCTGATACACTATGCACTCTATCACCTTGCTGTCCCAAAGTGCCATATAATTACTAGCTCTTACAATGGTAAGGACACCTAGGCAACACAGTTGGATAGAGTGCCAGGGCTGCAGTCATGAAGACTTATCTTCCTGAGTTCAAATCTGGCCTTAGACACTTACTAGCTGTGTGACTCATTAAATCCTGTGTTTCCTCATATATAAAATGCGCTGTAGAAGGAAATGGCAAACTACTCCAATATCTTCTCCAGGGAAAACCCAAATGGGGTCATGAAGAGTTAGACACGACTAAAATGACTGAACAACATTCCAATGGAGCCCTGCTCTTAAGAAGAAGAAAAAAAAAAACATGATTTTTCTGAAGAATTCCATTGAGTATGTCATTGTGTTAGGTATAGGATTATTTTTTTAAAAAGCCATTCAAAATGTCTGCTTTCTTGTTAGAAAATATAGTCTATTTACCCTGTAGTACAAACAACTTAGGGGGAAAATATTCCTCTGGAGGACTTCACCGCATGATTCCACCATATTTATTCCTAAGCTAGTCTGCTGTTCATTCAGATGTAAACAGGTTCAACATTTCCTAAAACACAAAACCAAACACTAAGAAAAACAAAAACAAAAACCAGACAACAAAGACTTGTAACCTGTCAAAATCATTTCAACAGGAACAGCTCAGTAGGAATATCTTGAGCACCTAGGGCTGGCATTCATTCAATTTGTCAGCAGGGTTAGGGATTCTCATTTGATAGAAACAATAACTAATATTTTAGATTGTTGAAAAGTGAAAATTTCCTCCACAGGATATAAACAAAAGAAGCCTTTCCAATCTGGCCCCGATACCATAGTGAGGTTCAAACTTTTAAATTCTACATTTCCCATTTTCCCACTTGTTCAACACACACACACACACACACACACACACACACACACACACACACACATGTCCCTTTGAAAACTCTTGTGCAGTCTCAGTGTTTTATATAGGGTTAATGACCAGGTATTTTAATTATAGAGTGGGAGAGGTTTGAGGAGGGAAAGGCACATCCTGTTATTGCTGGGGGTTAGTCCCAAAGTAACCAAGCTATTGTACAGTGAGGTGAAATGAGGTATGAGAATAGGCAAAGACAAATAGAAGGCTGTAAGTGTAACAAGTATGCTCTGGTTCCCTCCTCCCCAAGCCAGGCTTCTTAGGGATGGGGATACCCTGAGGGTTTATGGGTATCTTTACTACTAACAGCTTGAATCCCACCAGTTGTATTACTCCCTATTGTTAGGGACTAGTGATTAGCACCCCAGTGCCATTAAAGCACTTAACATTGATTATTTTTTTTAACAGAGTAGTGAGGGTTACATGACTTGCCCAGGGTCACACAGTTTGTAAGTGTCAAGTGTCTAAGGCTGGCCTTGAGCTCAGGTCCTTCTGAATCCAGGGCCAATGCTTTATCCACTGTGCCCCCTAGCTGCCCCCAGTAATTAACTTTTACAAAAAAAGATATTTACTTTGAAGTTCTAGTGATAACAAAATACAAGCATTTCCCCCAAGAGTAAAGCATTCGCCTCCTCTGGGGGCATATTCTTTCCTATACCACCTTTGTAACCAGTGGAGTAGGTTCAAAAGTTATCTCAATTCTTAAATAGCGTTGGTCCTACCAAGTTCACATCCCAAGATATCATCTCTTCTAGATACATCCTTCTCTCAGCTACCCCTTGACTGCAGGATGCAGAAGGTCACTTCTGAGGGTCACTCTTTACTCCTCAGAGCATCATTACTACACTGTCTCTGGGATCCAAACTCTGGAATGCTGGGTCACCAAAATATCCATTTGACCTTTTAAACAGAGTAAACAGGTTGTAGAGATTCCACTCTTTTTCTACAGAACTGAAAGCAATAAGACCTTTTACTATTCTATAAAGGCTTCAGAGAAGGAGACCTGAAACCCCTTTCATCATGATCTCTCAGCAGATGCCATGAATGAGTCACTAATGTTATGATAATTTTTATTTCCTTTTATCAATTTTTACTGTTTAGGATGCAGGGCCATTCATCCTACAACTTTTGGTACTGAAAGCCTGTCTTCTGTTAATATTAACCTCACCTGACTAAAATCTGACTCATGGAACCTCACTATTGTGTTAGGGAAGACTTTAACATTCCCGAGATAAGAAAACAAATGGGAGAAAGGAAGGAAGACAGCATCTTTAAAACTACCCAACCATATTTTATTTATGGAAGAATTTCCCTAATGCCAAGTTTTCCTCTCAATAGCCAAATAGCCCATTGTGACTTTTAAAAAATGTAGCCTTGTCGTTTTGAAAAATGTAGATTTTCACAACCTCAGTGGTTTATCTGAAATCTGACTTAGTTTACCCATAGAGTCTGTTTAACTAGGTTTGTTTATTTAGGGGTTGTATGAGATTATGACTCTGTTTAACTAAATTTCTTCAATTTTTATGATATTGAAGGAAGCATGCGATTATGAATGTCTTAAGAAAAACTTTAGCCAACAAGATCGCAATATGCAAATGAATTATATTTCTATCTCTGATGTAATTTTCTTTATAAAAGCTTGTAAGAAAATCTTAATCTCTGTTCAGGTTTTTTTTTTCCTACCTTCTTTAAACCTTTGCTTATGCGTAATAAAACCTAGGTTTTCTCATCTATAATTCTGTGGCATATATATATTTCAGCAGCAGTTACCTACCACATGAATTCAAAAAGGAAATATTTCCCCATAACACTAAAATTCCCTCAAGAGTGAATGGTTCACAAAAGGAAGTAGCTAATGTTTGCAAGCTCTTTGGAATGTCTCCACAGTTAAAGTGCACCCTCTTTATCGTTGGGGAATGACTATGCATGATCCACAGTATCTCTGAGGAATGGCAATTCTAGGTCATCATAACTCTCTTGGAAGTAAGAGCCTTAGTCTCCTCCATGTGGAAAGGTTGCATCATCTGAACACACTGATAAGCTACATGCATGCTCCAGACACTGCTTATATAACTATTCACTGAAACATGGCCCCAAGCAATAATTCATTTATTTAGGGGTGGGAGGGGAGGAGCAGGCCAGGGCACAAACAGTTTCAATAAACAAATGAGCCTATTGGACAACTATCAAAACCAGAAATGTGCTGTGTTCTCTCTGTGTGTGTGTGTGTGTGTGTGTGTGTGTGTGTGTGTGTGTATTTTAATTGAGGGCAAAGACCTTTTATCTGAAGACACAGAATTTTACACTTTGGCAGGATTTCATGGCGATACCAAAGTCATCAGATCATACAGGAGGTATAAGTGGCCATGTAGTCCAACTCTCCTCCCTCTATCAATGAGGAAACTGAGCGAATGGAGGTGAGGTGATTTGCTGAAGGTTACCTAGGCAGAAAGGATGAGAAGTAGGATTTGAACCCAGATCTTTTGGTTCAAAGGCAGTGTTCTTTGCATTGTACAATGCTAACCTTTGGATTAGTATTCTGGTCATTACTACTCCAAGTCATTGAATAGGTTCTCTCTGGTTAAGGTGCTGCTATTTGCAGCCCTCCCTTTCAGTATGTTGCCTCTGGAAGTTAAGGCTAAAGAGCAGGTAAGGAACTATGGAGTTATTCGGTCAGATGGTTGACTTCAGGTTTCTACTATCAAAAGTAATAAAAAGACTCACCTTCAAGTTCCAGAGGCCCTTATTAGGGACCTGAAAAGAGAGAGAGAGAGAGAGAGAGAGAGAGAGAGAGAGAGAGAGAGAGAGAGAGAGAGAGAGAGCGACATGTGATAGATATGATAGAGAAAGAGAAAAAAGAAAACAGAGATAGATAGATAGATAGATAGATAGATAGATAGATAGATAGATGATAGATAGATAGATAGATAGATAGATAGATAGATAGATAGATAGATAGATAGATAGATTGATAACTGGGCTCACAGTGAATCAAGAAATGTTATCATCCAACTGGTGTTGGCTCACAGGGAGGTAATTTGGATACTGCCTTCATGCTTTAAGACATGAGTGGTAGCAAGCTGGATTGCAATAAAACAATTACACCTCACCTGTAGCACTGTAAGACTGGTGATGTCCCATCTGAGCTTCTAGTTTCTCTCTCTCCCATGACTCTTGGCTAAGGAATCTCTCTGTGTCACTATTCCAGATTCATCATGCTCATCTCTGGAGATGCAGTCAGTTTTGGATTGGTCCAAATTCAAAACCAAAAAACTAACCTAGTTGTCAAGTGATGGCTGAAAATCCTCATCTCACTGCTAAAGAGATGAGTTTTTTTTAATTTTTTTCCTAAAGGTTATGGAAATACCCAATTCTTTTTCAAATAGTATAGTTATTCAGGGGTCAGCTTCTGGAACTTAGATTGGGTTTCCAAGGAATCAGATCAACCAGCCAAGGCTGAAAGCTGCTAAAACTTTTATTTGTCAAGTTTAAAGGAAGCCCACATAGTGTATATGGACATAATCTAGCAAAAATCAAAGACTAGGCAGGGAAAATAAGGGAGGGACATCCACCCTCCTCTCCAAACTGAGGCAGCACCCAACAGTGACATAACCCAGACCTTTTTCAACCTGCCTGATGTCCCCAAGGCAGGAGAGAGAGAGAGAGAGAGAGAGAGAGAGAGAGAGAGAGAGAGAGAGAGAGAGCGCTTGGGGAAGGGATACAATCAGGGATGTCATCAAAAAGTCTTCAGGTCATGAAAAGAAAAAGTCTTTGGGGCAGCTAGGTGACACAGTGGATAAAGCACTGGCCCTGGATTCAGGAGGACCTGAGTTCAAAGCCAGCCTCAGACACTTAACACTTACTAGTTGTGTGAGTGACCCTGGGCAAGTCACTTAACCCCAATTGCCTCACCAAAAAAACCCAAAACAAAACAAAACAAAAAAATAAGCAAAAAAAAGGAGTCCTTGAAGATTTTGTTAGAGGATATGCCCAAGACTTCCTGTATCCTTACAAGAGGCTCTGAGGAACTGGATGAGCAAGGCCCCTGGATCTGTTATCACTCTACTCATAACGGTAATTCAGAGTTCTGGACAGATTGGGGAAGCCAAAAAAGCCCAGATGTTTAAAGGCGATAATGGGGGCCCTGTTCAGACAGGTCTGATTGAGGTCTGACAGGTCTGATGCAATAGGCAATTAGCTGGTTAGTTTCTAGGCATGGAAGACACCAAAACAGGAAATTCTAGAAAAGGGACAGGATAGAGGAACTGAGAGTGTTATGGGGAGGTTAGAAGCAAGCTACAGGATATAGAAAGACCAGCCTCAGGGTTTTCCAGAGTACAACAGAGATTTACCTACTTTTTGACATAGTTCATCTAGTCCTTGACTATCCTAGATTATCTTTGACTTGCAATGGGTTTTATGAGTTTTTGCTCCCTACTCAGATATATGCATGCTGCTGGTATGTCAGGAAGGAAGGAAGGAAGGAAGGAAGGAAGGAAGGAAGGAAGGAAGGAAGGAAGGAAGGAAGGAAGGAAGGAAGGAAGGAAGGAAGGAAGGAAGGAAGGAAGGAAGAAAGGAGGGAAGAAAGGAAGGGAGGGAGGGAGTGAAGGGGAAAGGAGAGAAGGGGGGAGGGAGGGAAGGAGGGATTTATTAAGCACTTACTATTTGCCAGCCACTCTTCAAAGCATCTTTTAATCTTATGTCTTTTGATCCTCACAAAATCCCTGGGAGGTAGACTCTATTAATTATGCCCATTTTAAAGATAAAGATAAAGAGATTGAGGTAGACAGAGGTTAAGAGACTTGCCCGGGGGTCACATAACTAGTAAGTGTCTGAAGCAGATTTACACTTAGGAAGGTGAGTCTTCTTAACTCCAGGTTCAGCACTCTATTCATTGCAACTGGCTACCTCAGAAGAGAAGAAGCTCAGTATCAGTATGGACCACAAATGAATGTCCCTATATATAAAAATGACAACAGAAAGAGGGGTAATCCAAGTCCATAAACCAATAAATGTCCTAACAGCAATTCTCATTTTTGTAAAAACATGTTTTCCTTTTGCTTGAATTTGTATTTCCAGGATAGTATCTGGGACATGGTGAGTGTTGAATAAATGTCCCCCTCTCTTTATCCATGTAACTATATCTATCTAAATATCTATCATCTATCTATCTATCTATCTATCTATCTATCTATCTATCTATCCACCTACATATCTATTAGTCATCTATCATCTATCTGTCTATCTAGCTATCTCTCTGTCTGTCATCTAAGACTAGAGTCATCTAAGACTATAAACTGTAGAGAAGGTGCCAATATATGTTGGTAGATGGAGTTTTCTCACCAGAAAATTCTCCATTCCTATTCTAGAAGATAGAATGATTAATGTAGCTGTAGAATTATCTAATTTACACTGGGGACATGGGGAGTTTGGACCAAACTATGCCATTTCCTGTATGTAAAAGGAATCTTTGATGATATCAAAATGTGTCTTAGGTAAAAGGATATGGCAAGTAAAATTATATATGGCCACCCTATAATTGGCCCAAGTGTTAGGGAATTTAGCTGGTATTTATAATATATTTGTTACTTAGAAATTGGAGGCTACTGCGCCAGTTTGGGGCATTAGGCATTTATTAAAGCATATTAAATATTAGTAAAGAGAGTGCACAAGGCTCTGAAAGATAGGGAAACCTAGCTAGGAAAGAGAAGAGAGAGAAAAGAGAAAATGGGGAACACTAGTGGGCTGTGTCTGCTCTCTCACCAAGTTCCCAGCCCAAAGAGAGAGATCAGCGAGCATAAGCTCTTTGAGAGAAGGGGCAGAGCCTACCCTAACACACTGATTAAAGCTAATTGGCTAGCACTCTTCAAATCTACTGGTTCACTGGATCTGAGGGTGGTTCAGCACAGTCATGATGATGTTAGAGCCCAGAGAACAGATCCTCTGATGGGAACAAGGCAGGTGTGGTTTTGAATGAGGTAACTTCCTGACTCTGGGCTGACCTTAAGAAAGTTCAGGCCAGGGGCAGCTAGATGGCGCAGTGGATAGAGCACCGGTCCTGGAGCCAGGAGTACCTGAGTTCAAATCCAGCCTCAGACACTTAACACTTACTAGCTGTGTGACCCTAGGCAAGTCACTTAACCCCAACTGCCTCACTAAAAAAAAAAAAAAAAAAAAAAAAAGAAAGGTCAGGCCAGGCTCTCTCAGCAGGGGCCTCTGGGAGTCCCAAAACCCCATTATTTTCTCACCAGGGCCAATGAGGTGAGAAAACACATAACTGGTTATTGGGGTTGGAGGTTGCTAAGCTCTTTCATTAACTTCTGTAGTTGACATAAAAATGGAAGGACCTAACTTCACATCTTTAAGATGAAATTATATATAATTTCAGGTTAATGATGGATTAATCACTCACTATAAACAGCCCCCTTTCTTTTTCCTGATTGTGCTATTTCCTTAACAATTTTTAAATGGGTACCATCTGTTTTGGAGGCTTTATCAATATGCAGACTTCCGTATTTCCTGATAACCTGTTATGATTTAAAACCAATTTCCCTTATGATATTTTGCCCCCTCGGGCATTTTTTTCTCTTCCCAGCATCTATCACTCCAACTCCTTTGTGGGCAAAGGTAAAAAGTTCAAATGTCCTTAGTGTCCTGGCACACCTACTGTTCATTTAATGTGCATTGGTGCATAATGAGGTTGCCTAAGACTTAACTGCAACTCCATAATATGAGTAAGGAATAACATACAATAAATCTTGGCCAATTTCCCTGTCATTTGTTTGTAGTCCTTTGTAGTTCCTATACTCATTGACTCAAAAATGGAATTTGTGAAATGCGCTGTTTCATAAGATAGAGAAAAGTTATCATGGTGGCTTTTTTTCCTGGAAAATCTGGAGATAACAATAATGATGCCGATGATGATAATTGGTATTCTTCTAGAGGCTTTTGTATCATGGTGCACAAACAAAAATGCATTAACACTCTTACAGCCACTAAACTAAAAAATCCAACCAAATAATCCCGAGTTCTTCCAGTTCTCTACAATACCACTAGACCATGGTACATCAATCCTATCCATGCTCCCATCTTTAGTAAGAATTGAAATGAGGGTTACAGGACAAACCTTGGAAAACATCCATGTTGATAACAAATCTTGGTGGAGTGGGGAAGAAAACACTGAATTTAGAGCCAGAAGACCTGGGTTCAAAGCATGGCTCTTCTGGTAACCACATTTGGGACTTTGGCCAATCATTTCTCCTTTATATTTTTCATTTTCCTCCTCTGTAAGCTGTGGAGATTGGATTTGATGATCCCTAGGGTGCTTTCTAACTCTGGATCCTAAACTGATTCAAATAGGTCACCTATTATAGAATAGCACTGAGGATTCCTTTTCATGCAGTGTAAATGTATTTTTCTGAGCCCTCCAGACAACCATTCTTGGATGTAAAGGAAAAAGAAATTGGCACCTAGAGGTTGGGAGCTGTTTATGTATTTCCTCTGTTAAGGAAAAAAAAAAAAGGAAAATAAGAAAAAAGTTATTTTGATGTGTTGAGGGTATTTTTTTTTCCAATCTGGGAAGACTGGAAAATTTAGTGAGGCTATAAGTTAAATCTTAAAATTTAATGGACCTTGAGTTGCCTATGGCAGAAGCAGCTAAAACAATGAAAGGGGAGCCCGATTCATCTATTACTAAATCTCAATGCTTTCCCTTTACTCCTTCATTTAGAGAAAGCATTTCTCATATAAATTGAGTTTGAGTACATGGACCAGCTGGGTGGTACAGTGGATAGAGTACAGGCCTGGAGTCAGGAAGATTCATCTTCCTGAGTTCCTTACCTAAGACACTTACAAGTTATGTGACCCTGGGCAAGTGACTTAACCCTGTTTGCCTCAGTTTCCTCATCTGTAAAATGATCTGCAGAAGGAAATGGCAAACCCCTCCAGTATCTTCTCCAAGAAAACCCCAAATGGGGTCATGAAGAGTTGGACATGACTAAAACAGCTGAACAATAGCAAATATGAGTATATGTTTGTAAGCCACGGCTCAGGATATTATCTCTGAGCTCTAATGAACTGAGTTCAATCTTAGGAGAGTTTCTCTTAATAATCTTCATTACTAAACCTCCACCCAGGTTAAGTCCTTGAAAATTTGGCTTATTTTTGTAAAGGTCTTAGTCCCCTGTGTAACGATTACAATGATGCCACCTGCTGGAGACTGACTTTAGAAAAGCTCCACCATGAGGAGAAGGCCTCTGAGGGCAAGCTATGCAGTCAAGGTCCTTGGCATCAGGAAGTGACGTTTGCTCGTGGGTACTGTCTATCAAGGCTACCAGCCAATCAACTTGAGGAGCCTCCCATTTCTGAGAGGAGGACGCGAAGGAGGAAGGAGACGCTGGTGGGACTGTGCTTCCTTTTTGGCTGTGAGACTTCAGCATGGTGGCAGGGAACTTAAGAAGTGGGAGATTAGGAAGGCTAGGATTGCCAGGTTATAAGAAATCTCTTCCCAATCTTTCTCTTTCTTTTACTATCTTTCAATAAGCCCTTAAAAAAATTCTAAATTCATTTATCAGTGATTTTAGTCAGTTTCCACCCAAAACTGGGTGGGGGAGACAGATTAGAACCCACATTTAGAATTTTAAATTACACATCTGCAAGCACCAAGGCTAACAAATGAGTAAACAAAGAATAGATTTACTAAAGCGGTACTGGACATTAAAGCAAAAAGGACCAAGTACTAGTGGCCATAGGATATAATAATAATAATAATAATTAAGAAATTCATTCATCAGGGCAGCTAGGTGATGCAGTGGATAGAGCACTGGCCTGGAGTCAATGGGGAACTGAGTTCGAATTCGGCCTCAGGCACTTGACACTTATTATCTGTGTGACTCTGGGCAAGTCACTTAAACCCAATTGCCTCACAAAAAAACAAAACAGAACAAGAACAAAACAAAACAGAAATTCATTCATTAAGGTCCTATGCAAAAAGCATCAAGCATTTATTTATTAAGGCATTTTTATGTACCAGGCATATGGAAAGTCAAGAACAGTCTCTGGAAAAGACAACATGTAAATAATTAGGTACATATAGGTGTATTCTCATACTTAAATATTACTTGTAAGATGTCCTATCCTAAATAAGATCATCAGGGGTCAGGAGTGAGATGAAATATCTTTCAGTTTCTGGGCAGGCTTGGAATTTCACCTTGCATTTCCTAGCAAGGAACCAGAATGAGGCAAAAGCCTTTAGTGCTATAATTAACAAGCAAAAATGTTATTTAAACTAATGATTATTTTTCACAATGGAATGTCAATCCAACCCTAATTCATAAATCTGTTCATTGTTCTGTGTTTTAGGCATTTAGCCATCACCTATATAAAAGACTAAGCACACACACACACACACACACACACACACACACACACACACACATACACACACACACACACAAACTAGTATGTTGCAGCTTTTTTAAAATTAGTTTTTTTTCATCACTTAAGAGGTTTTTCAGAAGATTCTACTTTTAAAGTGTATCACTAGTTACAATTAGTGGGCTCATTAAGTGTTGGAGTGTCTAATAGCTGCACAGCTATTAGAAAGCAAGATAACAATTCTCCCTGGCTGCTAGCCCCAGGCTAAGCTGTGCAGAAACACTTATAGACAATACAGTGGGTAGATTTTTTAGGATCCCAAAGCCAGTTTAAGTGGAATTGAAGAAAGCTCTATCTTTAACAACTTGTACTGGCTCTTTATAATCTTGTAAACATCCAGAACACTTGAATAGAGGCTTAGTTCACAAGTAGACTTACGGTATCTGGGACCAGATATTTTATTGTTTTTCCCTCATAATAAAAGAGATGCTAAATGGGTAAAAGAAATGGTATGTAGGGGGATGAATTAAATAATATGCACACTTCTGGGAATTTGGATGCGGTCTGTGAGCAGCTGCTGAAGTTTTCCTGGGAAAGAACAGCAGACCCCACAGCACCCTTGTTTGCCAATAGAGTTCAACTGTCCTTCCTCTTTACAAGTTCACAGCTAAGCACTGCAAAACTCACAGAAGTCTTAATTGGGGTTACTCATGTTTCAGTGATAAACAGAATCCTTTGTTTTAACCACTAGGTGGTTGGGGGAGAGGTATTTAAAAAAAAAAACTTTTTTCCTACACATTTTAATCAATTCATTTTGAAAAATAAACAAGGCCAGTAAATGAGGAAACATAAATCATTTTCCAGATGACAAATTTAAGTTATGAGCCTGCTGTTTGGAAAACTTGCAACTACTTCTTGGTTTAAAACAATAACAATAACCAAAAAAAACCCCAAAACCAAAACACCCACTGCAGGGCAGAAAAAGCACTATGCTTACTGCACCCCCTGCTGGTTGACTCCAAATTCTCCAATTAGGAATTCAATTAAGACCTGGTTTAAAAAAAAAGTCAAGTCATGGTGATTTGAAAGTAAATGTCTATTGGTCTTTGACTCCGAAATATTAGGGAATGTTACAGTAATTGATGTTTGGGAATTTGCCATGTGTACGTGGTTGACTTTTATACACTAATGAATTACAAAGATCGGTGCAAGAATTTATTGTTGTTATCCAGTCCTTTTTCAGTTGCATCCAACTCCTCATGATACCATTTGGAGTTTTCTTGGCAGAGATACTGAAGCGGTTTTGCCATTTGCTTCTCCAGCTCATTTTATAGATGAGGAAACTGAGGCAAAACAGGGTTATGTGACTTGCTCAGGGTCATTCAGCTAGGCAGTGTCTAAGGCCAGATTTGAACTTAGATCTTCCTGATTCCAGGCCTGGCTCTTTATCCACTGTTCCAACTAGCTGCCTCTCAGTGTGAGAATATATTCTACAAATACAATATTATTCTTTACAGGGTTTAATGATCAATATTCTACCCCCACACTAGTTCAAATTAATGTAGAGATACCAGACATCCATCAGTGTATTTAGGAACTTGTATAATGTCAGAAAAGAAACTTGTTTCAGTTGAGAGGTTGAGAGAGGGAGAGACAGACAGAGAGGTAGAGAGAGAGAGAGAGAGAGAGAGAGAGAGAGAGAGAGAGAGAGAGAGAGAAAGAAAGAGAGAGAGACAGAGAGAGAGAGATAGAAAGAGAGAGAGATAGAAAGACAGAGAGAGAGAGAGAGAGAGAGAGAGAGAGAGAGAGAGAGAGAGAGAGATTGGCCTGTACTTTTATCCTGAGGTACTAAGGTTTGAAATGAACTGTTGGAGCCCATAAGGTTCAATGAACCAAGGGAATTTAAAAGACACGTCATTAGAAATAGTAATCTTTGGTCCTTGAAGGAGAGGACCACCACCTAAACTGATGACCCAGCTCATTAATTTCTAGTATTCCAATTGTACCTCCCAGTTCATGGAGGGGGAGTGAGAGTTTGTTGCTCCCATTAACAATGGGACATTGGATCCAGAACTAAAGCTCTGTTTGAGCGTTTTACATGGCCTAGGTCAAATATTGGAGGTGTCTCATAAATCACTCTATTTGGCTCAGGGTCCACCCAAGTTTTCTCTTGCAACATCAACATTTAGCACATGTATTGGTCTTTTTATAAAAAGTAAAGGCTCATATCTATATCACTTGTGAGCACTTAGGCTTAACAATACATTAAATACAGAACAGACTTTATTTAATACAGCAAAAAATGCAAAGTAGAAAGAACTAAGTTCAAATAGTCAAGGTAATTCTCCTTCCTGCTCTGGTGAATTCCATCTTCCCTGGGGATTGTGGCATTTTAAATTATATGTGGTCACCTTATTTCTGTCCCAAGTTTTAGGGAAACTTAACTAGGGTTTCTAATATATTGCTACTTATAAGTTAGAAGCTTTAACACCAGTTTTGGGCATCCCAAAACCCATTAGTTTCTCACGGGACCTAAATAGTGCTTGAGACTTATGATACTACTACATATTTGAGAGGAAATCACTTGGGGTCATTAAAGAGATGAAACCTTTCCCCCACTGAACCTGACTTCCCAGAGGCCTGTCAAATCCCAAAGACTTGTGGGTACCTATAGTCCCAATGTGATTCTTAGGAACTTTTTTTTCATTTTTTATTGTGGATAGGATGTAATAGAGACACATCCAATTTCACTTTATGGAGCACTGTTTTTAGTGCAGTAATGGTCAGGAGAGGAACATGGTATTCATTTGAGGAAATTCTAAGATGTCAGAATTCTATCAGGCCCATTCCTTTATACAGGGCTAATGGGGGGGGGGGAAATGGAAGTAGACAGGAGAGGCTGCCTTTCATGAAAAGGCTGGTCTTGGACTATTCTGTATGGAAGCAGAATCAAACTGGAACAACATAAAGTAATGGGATGTGAACTTCTGAGCAGGTCACGTCTTCAAAGAAACATGAACTTTGTGTATCCAAAGAGTGTAAAGGATGGGGACCCAGGGAAGTCAGGACCATGAAGTAGGAACCAAGAGTCCTATGGGATGATTCCAATTGCAAGGTAAAGCAATAGGTCTCCATGAAATCCACAAACAGAAGATGAGGTGGGAGGTGTGACTGACAGTTTCTTTACCCCCATCCACCATGGGAGGGATAGGAATAAATTGAATAAATTTTTCCCCAATAATTTTTTTGTTTGTCTTTTTTTTCCCCAGCCACCAGCTACAGAAAGTAGAGAAAACTGCACCAATTTTCATCTTGAGATTGAGAATCCTAGTCAAGTCTTTGTTTGAGGCAGTGTGGTCCAGTGCAAAGAGAGCCAGTTTGGAAGCCAGGAAGTCCTGTGTTCGAGTTCTACCTCTTACATATATTGGCTGTGTGACCCTGGGCAAGTCACTAAATTTCTCGGTGCTCCAGGCAATTGTCTAAAACTATAAATTGCAGAAAAGGTGCTGAACTGAATGGACTGAGAGAGTTTCTCCAGTTAAGAACATACCATATGAAATTATACCCATGAAATATAAAATATAATAGCAATATGCCAATGCTATATTTTTTAATTCTATCCATATGCCAATGAAATTGTAGGCCAGACCCCCATCCCATCTTGTTACTTGCGTGTCTTTGTGTTTTAAAGGATTTACTATTAGATTTGTAGCTTTTGTATGGTCTGGAAACAATGAGCATGGTGCAACCCCACTGAACCTAGGGAGAGTAGTGAGAAACTCCAGAACCAAGGCTTTTGGCGGGATTCTAGAGGACTCTTGTTATAATAGCTAACATTTATATAGCACTTACCATGTGCCAGGCAATGTGCTAATCACTCTATTATTGTTATCTCATTTGATCCTCACAATAGCCCAGTGAGGTAGGTGTTATTATTAACCCCATTTTACAGTTGAGGAAACTGGGGCAGGCAGCTCTTAAGCGACTTGCCTAGCTAGGGTTATTGCACAGTAATATCTGAGACTAGATTTGAACTTAGCTCTTTCTGACTCCAAGCCTAGTGCTTTATCACCTTCTAGCTTTAGCATACCTCTAAATACCCTATTAAAAAAGACAATTAGGGGGCAGCTAGGTGGCACAGTGGATAGAGCACCAGCCCTGGATTCAGGAGGACCTGAGTTCAAATCTGGCCTCAGACACTTGACACTTACTAGCTGTGTGACCCTGGGCAAGTCACTTAACCCCAATTGCCTCACAAAAAAAAAAAAGACAATTAACTATTAACACTTTTTCTAAGTACCATAGTCATGATATTTAGAGGCATATGGGGGTGGAAATGAGACAAGAGAAGGTCTATCTTTGGTATTTTTATTGGAACAAAAGGAGAGGGGGAGAGAGAGAGAGAAAGAGAAGAACAAAAGAGGAGACAGACAGACACAGAGAGACAGACAGACAGATTTACTGATTGACTTTCACAGTCATAGCAGGAAAAGAATATTGACCAGGGACAGGCTTTAAGGACATTTAAGTTAATTCAGTTGATCAATGTTCCTTTGCCTGAGTTACCTATTATGATGCACCAGCCAAGTATCTGGATACCCACACCCCCACACACCTCCTTAGGGCTAATTTCTAGCCAGTTGGTGACCAATATCAAAAGTCAGAGCCTTGAGTCCCTTGAGTAAACCTAGTCTCAAGAAGGGACTTTTAAATAAAAACTAGCCTAATTTGCATGGAGGAAGGAGTTAGGACAATTGCTCCTACCATAAGCACTGAGCCTTTAAAATTTACAATGGGATTTAAAATTGGCAAATAACTCATCTTCTAGATGAGAAACTTGAAGAGCAGATCAGAGAAATGTTTTGGCCAAGATCACATTAGCAAGTTGCTGAAGGAGGATTAAAACTCAGGTCCCCTATCTTGGAATTCAATGCAATTTCCACTAAACTATGACATATAGGCCATAGATGATTTGGAAAGAAAAAGCCTCAGAAATAGGCAACAGATTATAAAAGCGGAGACCTATCTAGACTAGATACCCTGCAGTTTCGTAAAATGGCCCTGTTTATTTGCTGTTCCTTCTGGACAATTCCTTGGATCCAGAAACTTTTAATTCCCCCTTCCATGATGTAAAATTTCATTCATTCACTTTGTCTTGACATACTAATGTTCTTAACATATTTCTTAAATATTATCTTCAACAGTCAAAACAGACTATAATTGACAACTTGGCTTGACTTACTAAGAATATCAATTGTTAGAACACTAGGGAAGCGGCATGATTTTTATCAGTCACATACAGTCTGCATGAAAGGTCACTGGCATTTTGGATGGTTACCTATGATGTAGATTGATTTCCCTGGACTGATTTTTAAGAAATAATTTATCTGTGGTGGTTGAAAGTCTTTCTTGACCAACTACAACAAAAGTGAAGGGGAAAAAAATTTTAAATTTTATACTGTGTTTATATAGATCTTTCAAATATAATTTATGTCAGGAAATTACCAGTCAATTTTAAGTTCCTTGGGTTGTTGCCTAAAAGTTTTGTAGTATAATTTTATTTTTCTAGTTCTCTCTCCTTCTTAGGAGTTTTAAACCTATTAGCTATAGTTTTATATGCTGCAATTTTAAATCTAATTTTACAATGTAAGAAGTCTGTCTTGTCTTGTCAGTGTCAAAATTGTTTTTGTCTTGTGGGAATACAAAATTTCTCTCTATTCACAGAACAGATTTTCTGTCTCACTTATCCTCTGATAATATAGAAGCTATTGGTCACATATTCTTGAAAACGAATGCAAAATAAAACAGGGAATTGTGAGTTTCAAAAGACAAACATTAATATGATTTAGGCAACAATAAGCCCTGGGTATTTTTTAAGAACAATAAACATACCTGAGTATGTTTATTGGAATGCTCCCAGAATATTTATTTATTGTTTTGTTGTTGTTGTTGTTCAGTCATTTTAGTCACGTCTAACTCTTCATGACCCCATTTGGGGTTTTCTTGGTGACTTCTTTGCTGGCTCTTCCCCTCTTTCTCCCACAAGCAAATGTCACTTCCTGATGCCAAAGAAAAACCACATGTCTTGCCCTCAGGCGCCTTCTCCTCATGGTGGAGCCCTCCTACAGTAAGTCTCCAGCAGGTGGCGTCATTATAATTAGTATGTATTATTACATATTATATAATTAGTATAGGAGGAGGAGGATGTATGTATTATATCCCCAAATAAAAAATAAGCTTCTTGAGATGAGGGAATTCTTTTCTTTGTATCTAAAGCTCCTAGCATAATGCCTGATATATAGTAGTTACTTTACAAATGCTTATTAATTTATATTACCAAATATTATGCTTATTGTCATTCAAAGTTCTATAACCTTCAAAAGGGACAACTAAGTGGCTCAGTGAACAGAGTAACAGGCCTGGGGTTAGGAAGAGTCAAAAGTTAGGAAGAGTTCAAATCTGGCTTTAGACACTTACTAGCTGCGTGACTCTGAGCAAGTCACTTAACCCCATTTGCCTCAGTTTCCTCATCTGTAAAATGAGCTGGAGAAGAAAATGGCAAACCACTACAGTACCTTTTCCATGAAAATTCAAATTGAGAGCTGGACAAAACTGAAATGGCTGAACAACAACAAAACCTTCAATAAAGTCCTGCTCTGATTTCTTATCATGAGATATAGATGATCCTGCATCATTGAAGGCAAAGCCAATAGAGCAGAAATTCTAGAAGGTTCTACCATATTGTAAAATCTTGTTACCAACAAGTGCAAAGAGGCTTACTAATAATCATTGACCACTAGGTGATATGTTCTTTGAACAGTTTCCTATGAAACAAAGACAAATACCTATCAGCCCTCAGTTCAATGAGGCTGCCTTTCATTCTTGCAATGATAGTGGCAAAATGACAAAAAAGAGGGCAGAAGATGCTAAACATAGCATAACACATATTTCTGATGGTTTATAAACATAAACGTCAGTGCTACAAATGTGAAATCATTGCCCAGTAATGAGTTGGTAGGCTTAATACTTAAGAAAAGTAATTGCATTAATACTGACACTCATAAATGAAAGATGACAAAGGACAATTACAGGTACATTAAAATATTATTTACACATCCTCATTTTAGAGGGAGATAAAGACATTGTATAGGTAGATTTTTGTTGTGTGTCTATATATAACAAGAAATATCTTTTTTATGGGAGAATTGATTATCTTTACGTTCTACACTCATGATAAATACATATTTATAAAAAAAAAACCTGATGAAGAAAATTGTGACTTGCATTCCAACATCTCTTGCAAAAGATAGCATTTGAACAAATTCTACCAAGAATTCAATGAGATCATACAAATGAATGTGTGTGTTTATGTGCATATAATATACTTTATATATGGAATAAAAACAAATTTTCAAGAAATTTGGCAAGAGAAACAACTAAGTCAGTTCACCTAAGGGCATTTAAAGCACGAAATTTGAAGGACAATAGACAAAAAATATGGAAAAGATCTGTTAAGGCTACCATAAGAAAACATTCTGTCAATTGACTACATGAAATAAAGTTAAAATTACACAAAAGAAAACAAAGATGGGAGCAGTGGCTAGACTAAACCAAAAATACAAAGTAGTATTCTATGCAGGAGATAGCAATTTTAAGGTAGTTGAGGTATTAATTCTTAAGATACCTGAAAAAGAGGACAATAGAAAAAAAAATAAGGATATCACTTTGTGTGTGTGTGTGTGTGTGTGTGTGTGTGTGTGTGTGTGTGACAATTGGGGTTAAGTGACTTGCCCATGGTCACACAGTCAGTAAGTGTCAAATGTCTGAGGCCAGATTTGAACTCAGGTCCTCCTGAATTCAGGGCCAGTGCTCTATCCACTGCACCACCTAGCTGCCCCAGGATATCACTTTTAAGAGGCTAATGAAAATACCACCAAGATGAAATTAAAGCAATTATAAGGAGTTATTTTGTCCAATTATGTGCCAATAAATTTCACAATTTAATTGAAATTGAAGAATATTTACAAAAATATAAATTGCCTAGATTAGCAGAAGATGAAATAAGATATCTAAATATACCTATTTTAGAAAAAAAAATGAATGGGCCACGAATGAGCTTCCTAAGAAAAAAAAGCACCAAGACCAGATGGATTTACAAATGAATTCTATCAAATATTTAAAAATCAATTAATTATGATATCAAATAAATTATGTGGAATAATAGGCAAAGAAGGGATCCTATCAAACTACTTTTATGAAGCAAATACTATACAGATACCTAAACAAGGAAAAGTAAAAACAAAAAAAGAAAATCAGCCATTTATATTCATTAATGAATATAAATCCAAACAATCCTAAATAAAATACTACCTAAAAGATTATAGCAATATATTACCAAGATTATACATTATGAACAAGTTGGATTCATATGAGGAACACAGGGATGATTTAACAAAAGGAAAATTATTAATGTAATTGATTACATTGATAATATGAGAAAAAAACATGATTATGTCAATAGATGTAGAAAAAAATTTTTGATAAAGCACAACACTCATTTCTATTTTTTTAAAAATTGAGAAGTTCTGGGATGGAGCCAAGATGGTGGAGGAAAGGCAGCAAGCTCTCAGAACTCACAACACAATCCTGCCAAAAAACCTCTAAATAATGCCACAGGACAATTCCTGGGAGAGCGAAACCCATAAAAGAACGGGCTGAGATAATTTTCCAGGCAAAGATGGCTTAGAAGGTCAACAGGAAGGAGCTGCTGTGCCAGGGCAGGAGTGAAGCCCAACCCCACAGTAACACTGACACAGATCCAATCCCAGGCAGACCAAGCCAGGGAAAGAGACCCCCAGAGCCTATGATTCAGCTGCAGTGCAAGTGTCATCTGGAACTAAGCTCATGGTCTGTTAAGAGGGTTAAGCAGTTGGCTGGAGTGCTGGTGCTGAGGTAGAACTTGGGTTTTTCACCCCTGCTGGGAATCAGGAAATAGGCTTGAGTGGCAATGACCCAGGTGGGGGAGGGGAGCAAACTCGTCAGAGCTAACACCCACAGCACACAAAGATTTGCTGTCTGGTTAATTATCAAGTTAGCCTGGGGTTATCTATAGACCAGGGAGCAGGCAAAACAAGTGAAAAAAATCTGCCCTTCCTTACGTCATACCACCTGGGACCCCCTGAAGCTTGGGACAGTGCAGCCTGGAAACAGTGCCCCACTTTAAGAAGGAGTTAAAAGTCAAGTGAAAAACAGAGAAGATGAGCAGACAGAGAAAGGTGAGAACCATAGAAAGTTTCTTTAGTAATAAGGAAGATGGAAGTTCACACTCAGAAGAGGATAGCAACATCATGGCTCCTACATGCAAAGCTTCCAAGAAAAATATGAATTGGTCTCAGGCTATAGAGGCACAAAAAGGACTTTGAAGATAAAGTAAGAGTGGTAGAGGAAAAATGGAAAGAGAAATGATAGTGATGGCAGGAAAATCATGAAAAAAAGTAAACAGTTTGAAAAGCCGAATTGGCCAAATGGAAAAGGAGGTACAAAAGCTCTCTGAAGAAAATTATTGCTTAAAAATTAGAATTGAGCAAATAGAAGCTAATGACTTTATGAGAAATCAATACACAATAAAACAAATCCAAATGAATTTAAAAAATAGAAGACTATGTGAAATATCTACTTCAAAAAAGAGCTGACCTAGAAAATAGATCCAGGTGAGATAATTTGAAAATTATTGGACTACCTAAAAACCATGAACAAAACAAGAACTTAGACAGCATCTTCCAGGAAATTTTCAGGGAAAATTACCCTGATATTCTAGAAACAGAAAAAAAAAAGATATTCCTCAATAAATAGTTCCACTTTCACACACAGTCCAATTAGAATTAAAGCGGTCTTTTATTTGGCACTACAGAAAGTGGCCTGAGTGGGAAGTCAAAGACCACCCCTTGAGGAAAAAGGCTTAGAAACCTCCTCTTTCTAGAAGAGAAGGAAGGCAAAAGCTTTTTATAGAGGATAGATGGGTTATCCACTTGAAAACTGGAAGGTTCCCTTTTGAGTTGAGGTGGGGAAAGCTTGGATACTTGTCATATTTCTAAGAGTTAAGAGGGATTTAAAAAAAAATGATGGCCCTGATCTTTGAGTTTATCTCTGTCTCCTAGCTCTGGTCAGGTAGTAGCCAAGCCTAATTGACTTTCCTGCTATAGAATTTCATGTCCTCTTACTTTTTTTGCATGTCTGTCCTGATATCTGGTTGGTCAATCTAATCTTTAATAGTCCCTTGATTCCTCAATATGTCTGTTCTGTTATATGGGCATCTTTGCTATTGCTTCTCACAGGGCAAACTTCTTCTTCTTCTTCTTTTGGTAAGGCAATTGGGGTTAAGTGACTTGCACAGGGTCACACAGCTGGTAAGTGTGTAAAGTGTCTGAGGCCGGATTTGAACTTAGGTCCTCCTGAATCCAGGGCCGGTGCTCTATCCACTGCGCCACCTAGCTTCCCTGCAAACTTCTGATTTATCTCAAGTCCCATGTCAGTTGCTGTCCTCAAGGAGCTTCTAACAGGGGAAGACAACACTAAAAAGGAACTCTATAGCAGGGGCTGGAGGGAGAAGTTACCCTCAAAAGGGCAAGGTAGAAAAGTAATCCTGAGAGTAAGGAATTAATTTCATTGTGTGTGTACATGCATGTTATTGCTTAGTGTTAACCATATCCAGTGGCTTCTAACCCTGTTTTTTTTTAATAATTCATATGGTATGCAGGTATAAGACTTCTGATCATTGAAAAAAGCCTTTGACATCTTTCCTTCTTGAAACCTGAACCATATTTCTCTTACACATATTTTTGTCTTCCTTTTAATCTTTGCCTACCTTCACAATGAAGTCCAATTATAAGTTGCCTTGGTATTCCCAGCCCCTAAAACAGTGCTTGGGGGGGGGGGTGAAGCTGAGATAGCAAAGGCTGCGACTCCCCCAAGCTCCCAACAAATTCATCTATACTCTCCAAAAATAATGCCATAAGACAACTCCTGGAGTAGCCTAACACACATAAGAACAGAGTGGATCTATTTTCCAGCCAAAGATGGCTTAATTAGGTGACTGGGAACACCTGCTCTTCTGGCTGAAAGAGGATCTCTGCATATGGTACACACCCAGCCTGAGACAGGCCATACCTGCAGGGCCTCAGAGTCTTCAGCACCAGCAGCTTCTTCTGAGGCTCTGCTCACAGACTGGTGAGGCATTTCAGTGGCTGGCCAGGGTGAAGTGGCTGCAGTCTCTCTTGGAGTTAGGGTGGAGTGCCTATTTTCTAAACTAGTGGGCTGACTCGAGTGGTGGTGGCCCAGTGGGAGAGGGGAACAGGTGCATCAAGCTTCTGACCAGAGAGAAACAGATATCAATCAGACATCTGCTTCTGGGTTGAGATTAGTAGGCAGAGAAAGCAGTGGACCATAGAAAGCTTCTTTGGGGGAAAGGTAGACAAGAATACACCCTCAGAAGAAGATAACAAAGTCAAAGCTCCAATATCCAAAGTATCCAAGAAAAATATGAATTGGTCTCAGGCCATGGGGCAGGCAGGGTGGGGTGGCTTATGCCTGGGGCTGGATTTGGTCTTGGGGTCTCCTGAGTGCAGGGCTGGTACTTTGTCCACTGTGTCACCTCTCTGATCCATTATGATGTCTTTATATTTTTTTTAAGAATTTTATTTTCCAAATTACATGTAAAACCAAATTTTAACATCAATTTTTTTTAAACTTTGTGTTCCAACTTCTCTTCCTCCCTCCCTTCCCACCCCCACCCCAAGAACTCAAACACTTCAATATAAATTATACATGAGTAGTCATGGAAAACAATTCCACATTAGCTAGGTTGTGAGTGAAAACAGATAAAAACAAAACTTCATATACCCAGCAAAACTGAGTATAATCTTTCAGAGGAAACATGATGATGTCTTTAAAATAAAGTTAACGGGTAAGAAGAATGCACTGGAAGAAAGGGAAAGGGAGAGGTGAACTGGGGGAAAGTAGTTCATATAAAAGAAAGAAGAAAAAGCTTATGGAGTGGAGAGGAAGATGGGGAAAGAGCAGGGGAGTGAGTGAACCTTACTCTCATCAGAATGGGCTCAAAGATTTAATAACATACACACTCAAGTGGATACATTAATATATTTTGCCTTGAGGTAAAGTGGGAGGGGAAGGCAGAAGGGGAAAGGGTGAGAGGCAAAGGAAGGGAGGGCAGATTGGGGGAGGGGGCAGTAAAAAGCAAAACAGTTGCAAGGAAGGATAGGGTGAAGGAAGAAAGAAAATAGAGTAAATGTCAAGGGGAGGGAATAGGATGGAGGGTAATACAGTTAGCAATAATAATTGTGAAAGAAGTGATGAGCAGGATGCTATCAAAAGGATACATGAAAAATGCAAACCATCAACAGAGGAAGAACTGCTGGTAACTGAATACATATTGAAGTATAATTTTATTTCTTAGCTCTTCTTTTGAAAGTTATTTTGTCTATTTTCTTTCACAACCTGATCAATGTGAAGATGTTTTACATAACTGCACATGTATGACGTATATTGAATTGCTTGGTTTCATAGGGAGGGTTGAGGAGGGAGGGAGGAAGAAAATTTAGAACACAAAGTTTTAAAAAATCAATGTGAAAAAAGAGTGTTTGGCACATAGCACGTATTTAATAAATGCATATTGAGGATAATTTTAGCTTATGAGCTCTTGTTGAAAAGGTAGAGAAATCCTATAGATAATTTGATCAGGTCTGCCCATCAATGAGTAAATCAGCATTTATTGAGCAATTATTATTCTTATCATTGGAGATAGACAAAAATGAGGTTATCCCTTTTCTTAAGAATCTTAGAATGTTACTTCATTCTGGTTTTTTTTTTTTTTATGCTCAGAATAAGCATTGAAAGGAACCAAGGGAACTGACTGTCATATGAAATTAAGCTTCTCATTGCTTTGGGAAGTTCAATGAAAACACCTTTTTTCTTCATCTTTCTTTTTTACTTCTTTCTTTATCCCAAGAAGATTAATGTGCTTTGGTTCTAATACTATGTTGATTCATTGCTCATTGGAAAAAAGAGCCCATATTTAAAAGCATAATCCACAAAGAGCCATGATGTTTAATCCCTGTCATCCCTTCTGTGAAGAGCAAAGATGTTGCACAAAACTGAAGACCATTTTTTTTAAAAAGTTTTCTGCGTTTTATTTGTTTTCCTAGCCAAAGAATTCATCACCCAGTCCAATTTACTGAGGATGAGTTGTTCTGTGCTTAGCTAGGTGGATCCGCAGAGAGCAGACAGTCTTTTACTGAGGTCTATTCAAAACCTTTCCATCATGGAAGAACCTGCCAGAGTTTCATTGGCATAATCTTCAAGAAGCCAGGGTAGCCTACGTAGTACAATAAGGACACGGAACAGAAAAAGACCATATTTAATTTCATATTTACAACACCCAGTGAATGATCACAAGACTAAACACAAGTTGACAACGTATTTGAAATTGTAAGAAATTGGTGTTAGGGGAGATCTAGAGAGGCATTTTATAACGTGATCAAGAAAATGAGAGTGCAGATTTAACTTCAATTCAAGAGACATTTATTAAGCACTTACTTTGTGATAGTTACTAGCCTAGGGCCTAGAAATACAAAGACAGAAATGATGGCATAAAAGTGATTCCTGCAAGGCACATATATCCAATTAGGTTTTATAGTGGATAGTGTTGGACTTTGAGTTAAGAGAATCTAAGTTCAAATCCTTCCTCAGACACTTATTATTTGTGTAACCCTGGGCAAGTTATTTAACCACACTTTGCCTCAGTTTCCTCATCTAGAAAGTGAGGATAATAGACACCCGTACCTCCTGAGGGCATTGTGAAAATCAAATGAGATGACATATGTAAAGAGCTTTGCAAACCTCCAAGTGCTACATAAGTGTTAGTGATTATACTTTTCTATTATTCTAACTACTACTCCATCATGATGTCTTCTAGCATAGTTACATAGAATAGAATAAATGCAACTTATCCCTTTCAGAACTGAGTGGACCGGAGACCATTTGTTTTGACCTATGATTTGCCTTGGCAGTTAGGTAGTGCAGTAGATGAGAGCACTAGTCTTGGAATCAGCAAGACTCATCTTCATCATTTCAAATTGGTCCTCAGACACTTACTAGCTGTGTGACTCTTAGCAAGTCGCTTCACCCTGTTTGCCTCAGTTTCTTCATCTGAAAAATGAGCTGGAGAAGGGAAAGGCAAACTACTTCAGTATCCTTGGCAAGAAAACCCAAAATAGGGTCACAAAAATTCAGATATGACTGAAGTAACACAACAAAAACAATGAGATGCCTTAAACTTAAACTCTCTTCTACATTCTTTGATGGTCAACAGAATAAATTTTTGACTTTTCAATTTAGAGACCCTAGGTACATTGCTTAAGGCATCAAAGTAGATAGATTTATGGCTTAAAATGCACGTGTGCATTTCTCTTGTGAATCTGAAGATAAATAGTCAAACAGATCAAAGGATATGATTGTAGTATGAAGTACCTTTGCCAAAGTCAACTGTGATAAAAAGGAGGAAATAGATCATCATTCTGAAAAAGCTGTTTTAACATAATTTTTGACACATTTTAACATAGTTTTTGACATAGAAATACAACCCAAGAGTGGATGTGATGGGTCTTATTTAAATACTCTAAGTGATAGCAGTTTGGCACAGTGGGTTGAGGGCCAAATTATGGTTGGAAATGCCAGGGTTCAAGTCTTGTGTCTGATACACAATAGTTGTGTAACCATGGGCAAGTCACTTAAAAATTTGGCAACCTATTTAATCCTTCAAAACCACAAATTACAAAATAGTTTCCAATATGCATTAGTAGAGAGTTTCATCTTCAGTTCCCCCTAGGCCATCTCACACACACACACACACACACACACACACACACACACACACACACACACACACACACACACACTTTTCCCTTTCTTGTTCCCAAAGACTTGATTATGACATAAAAGGTCAGTTTGTACCACAATTCAGCACTCCAGAGAGAAATCCTAAGTCTTGTACTAGGTTCTCTGTTAGACAATGTTCCTTCTAAAGTATATTATTTTTCTTAAATTAACCATTCCAAATCAATGTAAGGAGTAAGACCGGGCTCCACCTGTGTAGTGAGACCCACTTATGGAAAGGGACTTGTCTGCATGTGTATCTCATAGTAAGGCATAATAGATAGATAGATAGATAGATAGATAGATAGATAGATAGATAGATAGATAGATAGATAGGTAGGTAGGTAGATAGATAGCCTCTTCTCCCCCCTACCATTCTCTAACAGAGATTCATTCCTTCCAGGAGGGGAAGCAGAAGGTTGGGCCTTGTAGGAATACACAAAAGACCCTCATGCACACACTTCAAACGTCTACCTCAGTTCAACATGTGTATTACTCTAGAATATTGGATAACAGTACTTCATAATTACTCACAAGCTGCAACCCTTCCAACGCCTACTTCTACAAGCAAACATGGGGTCTTTTTCAAGGTAAAAGCTGTATTTATTATATATCATCTGGTATAGTAGGAGCTATACTCCACACCCAAACACTCTACTATGCCCACCCCACCCCAGACCCCAAGTACCAGAGTTTCAGCCTTACCCGGGCTCCCTCCAGCATTTGTCAGTCTAGATTATGAAAACTGAGATTCAGGCTGAGCAGCAGGTCAAACCTATGAAAATTCATTTATTTCTGAACCATTTAACATATATAAAATTGTGTTTGTGTATTTATTGAGTTCTTACTGACAAAGCTTTTGAGTGTTTGAGTGTTTTCCCTCTAACCTTATTCTTCCCTTATTCCCTGTGACTTTTATTATGTGATTGTGCATAGTGTACAATGTATATGTTGCCTTATAGTAGAAATGACTGTACTAGATAAGGCAGCTTATTTTAAATGGTTGATGAAAAGGCTACATCTGGTTTTTTATCTATTAGAAAAAGGAAGAAGAAAAAAAAAACAACCAGTATCTATGGTTTGGATTTTTCTTAAGGGGAAGCAGCAGATCTGCTATTGTGGAATAAAAATAGGACATTTGGAAAATAGTCCTAAGATGGGAAATTTCATGCTTGGAGAATAGAAATTGTTCATGGAAGTTTCCCTGGAGAATAATTCATAATGATTAGTCAAGGCACTGTGGCTCTACAATGGTTCGATGTCTTTTAGACCATTTCACTGGGCAAATGAGGTCTAGCTGTTTGGTGCTGTATGAGAAGTGCAGTAAAGAGGCAAAATGTTTATATCTATTTTCAATTTCCTATTTTTATGACTCCCCAAATTCTTATGTTCGCTTAAATCGTTTCTTGTAATGAGGACATTATTTTTAAAAGATCAGTGCTTAGCCAAGTACTTTGTACATAGTAAGAAAGTAATGCTCATTGAAGTCCAAGCCCTCTGAAATATAATAGATAAAGATTTAGGGAGATTTACACACATTCCCCTAAAAACAGTACAGTTAAATTATATCTTCATTCCAACCAATTTAGCCACTGCTCTTCCCCTTACAAAGTATTCTATCTCTGCAGAGCATGTGATGCTTGCCTTTCTCACCTCCACCTCTGATTTTTCAACTCCACCTCACTCCCTTCAAGGCTTTGCTTAAGAATTGCGTCGTACATCTGGCCTTTCCTCACCCGCTCACTTGTGAAAATATCAACCCCCGAATTACTTAACAATAAATAGAGAATCATGGATTTCAATTCTGAAAGGACATCATAGGCCATCTTCCCCTCTGCATATACTTAACTAGTTTCTTTGTAGGAAAAACACCATGGCTTAGGGGCTTGAGTATTGTATTTGAAGTCAAAGGAGCTGAGTCCAAATCTTGCCTCTGTTCTTACTCTGTGCCTGACTTATACTGGTTATGAGACCACAGGCAAGTGTAAAAATTCCTTGTAAAAGCCAATTGATATTAATCAATTAAACGGATTGCTAATCTCTGGAAGTTAAGAGTGGGAATGGGCAGGAGCACACCTGAAGAGGGCAATGAGTCGATAGCAATAGAGAAGAGATAAACCATCTCTTGAGGAAACCTCCTAAAACCCTGAGGGGAAAATGTATGTGAGATTTAAAACTGACTATATAAGAGCATTAAACTCCCCTTTAACCTTTCCCTTATATATCTCCCAGACCAGTAAGAGAAAGAAGCCTCTGAGCTTTAATTAGAGAGGGATTAGCCTTTATTGTTTAGACAACAAACAGGTGATGCCAGTTAGGGAAATAGGAAAGTATAAATACAAATGAATAATCTTTGATCTAAGCTTAGTCTATATTCTTTTATAAAACTCACTGAATCCCAAAACTGTCTCTCAGACCGAGAACCAGAGCCAATCACCAGAACGTGCTGTCAAGCCAGAGAGTGTGAGACTGAGCCAGCCAACTTCCGTTCTACCTTCCGTTTTAAGTTGGCGTCCCGGAAGTACCACGTGCTTGGCCACGCTCTCCCGGGCAGCAGCAGGCGCACAGCTGTTCATCACGGTCTCCTCCCCAAAAGGGGTGGTCCTTCAAAAGCCACTTTACCACATGTAGAAGGCCTTGTTCTTGGAGAATGAGGACCAGAGCAATCATAACCTATTGTTGTGATTGTAATATACACGTACATATAGTGCATATATAGAATATATGCAACATATTGTTGTGATTGTAATATACATGTATACTGTATATATACATTATATGTTATGTATTATACATAACATTGTTATTGTAATATGCATATATATAAGTGTAACATATTGTTGTGATTGTAATATACATGTATATTGTATATATACATTATATGTTATGTATTATACATAACATTGTTATTATAATATGCATATATATAAGTGCAACATATTGTTGTGATTGTAATATAATATATATTGTATAATATACATAACATATTGTGATTGTAATATACATATACATGTGTATATATATACATACATATATACATATATTAGCTATCTAGATAGGTGCATATAAAATAGATACATATTTTCTGGTTAAAAGCTAAAAGATGCTTAGCTTTGGGGTGGCATGAATAGATGTGGTCTGGGTTCTGGCCCACTATCGCTTTCAGTAAGTGGAAGCCTCTGTCAGCATTGCTAGCAGCTAAGCTAGGTAGAGGAGTAGTAAACATCCAGGACAGAGCCTGGGCAATCTCTCTTTAGGAGTATCAGCCTAGAATTATATCTATTTATAATAATTATATATTTATTTTATAATAATAATTTATTATAATTATATATATTATATCTATTTGCTACCTCAAAATATCTCTACTCTAGGGTTATAGATGAAAGTCTATTCCATTATCATTATCAAGTAAGAGGGTTGCCCTTGATTGATATTCATGAGTTTATAACTTTCTGGCAAAATTCTGGGAAGAGGTCACTATGAAAAGTGAGTAAATTCATTTATTCAAGAAACACATGAAGTAGAAATTGAATAATTTCTTTTTTGAACATGTAATAAACATTTTTATTTATAGTTATGGGTTATACATGTATGATTATGTAAAACATTACTATATTAGTCATTTTGTATAAAAAAACTTGAATAAAGGAAAAAATGAAAGAAATTGAAAAATGGCATGCTTCAGTCTGTGTTCCATCAATATCAAAGTTCTTTCTCTGGAGGTTGATAGTATGTTTCATGATTATAGTTCTTCAGAATTTTCTTTGATCATTGTGTTGTTATAATCTTTTGGGGGGGGGGCAATGAGAGTTAAGTGACTTGCCCAGGGTCACACAGCTATTAAGTGTCAAGTGTCTGAGGCTGGATTTGAACTCAGGTCCTTCTGAATCCAAGGCCAGTGCTTTATCTACTGTGCCACCTAGCTACCCCCTGGATCATTGTATTATTGAGAATAGTTAAGTGATTCACAGTTCTTTATTAAACAATATTGCTGTCACAGTGTACAATGTTGTTCTGGTTCTGCTCACTTTACTATACATCAGTTCATACAAGTCTTTTCAGGCTTTTCTGAAATTATTCTGTTTGTCATTTCTTATAGCACAATAATATTCCATCATATACCACAGCTTCTTTAGCCAATTGATGAGCATTCCTTTGATTTCCAATTCTTAGCCACCACAAAAAGAGCTGCTATAAATATTTTTGTACAAGTAGGTCTTTTTCAAAATTGGAGAATTTTTACATCCTAAAAGGTCTCAAAGAATTCAAAAGAATAAATAAAAAGAAATTTAAAAACAAAAATAAATAAAAACAAATTTAAAAAATAAAAAAGAGTAAATGAGATCTTCAACTAAGAAAGGAAGAAAATTTCAATTCAAACCAAGAGAATGATAATGATAGCAAGTGATAGCATTCAAGGGACATGATAGAAACCAGTTTACTCATGCCTGTGTTTCCAGAGGCTCCTGGTAACCATTTGGAAAATTCAAGTTTACCACCTGTCTCCAAATCCCTTCTCAAAGTCTCTGTGTCCAAGAAACTGAAACACATTTCTTCTTCACTTATAAAGTATCAAGGCCAGCATTCTCTCAGGCAATCAGCATACAACTCTCCCTTCAGTACATGTTCAACATGCATGTAACACAAGGTTGTCACTCAGGAAAAAAAAAAAAGCTTCCCACTTCGCCTGGGTGAGAAAAAGTATTGCATATACAGATAAATAGATGGATGGAGAGAAGTAAACCTCAATAGAGGATAGATACGCATATGTGTCTACATGCACATATATGTAAGTTCATGTATGTGTATACATGTGCATATGTATATGTGCACACATACATGCATACACATACATATGTACATATATAGTTGTGGCTTATCTATTCACATGATGCTTCCCCTTGTACAATTCAGCTTCCTTGAGGACATAGATTGTTTTATTTTTGTGCCTCCAGAGACTAAGAATAGTGCCTGATACATTTTTTTATTTTTACTGGACCTGTGGTATCATCAGGATAGAACTTCCTATACCTATGACAGTAGCCATCTTTCTCAGTGATGTATGGCCTTAGAAACTTGCTTTGGGACTTGACAGATGAAATGACTTGCCTAGACTTTCCAGGCAATAGATGTCTGAGGTGGGAGTATGTCCAAACATATAATCAAAAGATCATAGATTTTGACCTAGAAGGGATCTTAGAGGCCATCAAGGCCAATTTACTCATTTTACAAATTACTGTATAATAAAATGATCCATTTAACAATTTTAGTTATCGAAATTTGTAGGAAATAGAGGGATCAAGATAACAAGTTTTTTTTACCATTTAAGTAATTAGATCATTTCATTCTCATTAGATATTAATAAGCTGTATGTAGGTATGTATAAACTGTGAACTGTCATATTACTGTAGTGTCCTGGAAGGAGTTAGGGTAGGAATCTGGGAAAAACCCAATCAAAAAGAAAATGGCACTAAAATGAGGTAAAAGTGTGCTAGGTTAAGGTCAATGAAATTTTATGGGCACCTTCTCAAGCAACCTGATGGCTTTCTTCAGGTTTAGATTGAGATGGAGCTGAGTTTTTTTGTTTGTTTGTTTGTTTTCATTTGTGGGCCACAGAGAAAGGACTGGGAAATGTCCTCTTAAACACTATATTTTTTATGTTTTTTATGAAAGGTTGGAATGCGGACTCCTGAAAGCAATGAAGTCTTACATTCAAGCGACTGTTTCAGCATCCCTGAATTAGAGCAACATTTCTTGTGTATCAGTGAAGGAAAGGATTCTTGTCTAGATGGCTTGTAAATCTGTTTGTAAGCCTAGGAAAAAGGCACTATTGTCATTAATTATTGATAACATACACAATTGCTTAGTGCCCCAGGGCCTTGTTTAACCAGCTGATTGTCACTCATTCATCTTTTTCTTGGAAGGCTAATATTGAAGGCTTGCATGCCAACCCCACTATGGAAACATCAAGATGGCAGGATGAACTATTCAAGAATACCCATCACAATTAAAGTCAAGCTTGGCATTATTGCTTTGAGCCAAATAGAGCCTAGGGGAGGTGAAGGGGAAAATTAAAAAATCTTAATATAATGTTATCCACCAGAGGGAGCCCACAAAGTCATAGGAATGTAAATAGCAATAGTGAGACTGCCCAAAAAACCAATTAGTTCTTTTTTCCCCCTCATATGGATTCAAAATTCAAATAAAGAACATTTATCAAGTATGCCAATCTCCTATGCAAGCAAATAAAATGATATAAAAATCAGACCACCCTTTTTGGGCAGCAGTTTTGTTTTCAGCTAAGCTTTTCATCATAACAAAATATAAATAAAATATGAAACCTTTGATCCACACAATAGCTAGCAAACGCATGCATAATGCATGACTAAAGGATTTTCCCCTGTACAAAATGGATGTAGAAAAGGAGACGCATACCAGTTAATAACTTTATATTTTTTCTCCTGCAATTGGAGGGAAGTAGTGGCCAAAAAGCTTCACCCAACCAATGACATTTTAAAACTTCCTTCAGTGAACAGAGCCAAGGAGTCCATCTACTGATAATGCCTCTTAAGGCTTTAAGTTTATTGAGTGGCTGCAAGGGTGGTGGGATAGTACTGTGCTCAGAGAGGATGGAAACCACAGATGAGTTTGTAGGGTCAATAATAAACATCTTTTTCTTTCCTGGGGAACATACTTATCTTTCCAGACCCATCTTTGCTTCCTTCATTATCTCGGAGCATTCTAAGGGCCAGGAACATCCATTACATCATAAGTTTTAACTTTTACCCTCATGGTCAAGTGACCTCATGTCTTCTGTTCAATGGTGTCTATTTTGGAATGTGTGAGCAAAAGGGGGTACATGGACATAATATAAAAGCTTTAAAAAATGAAGACTGTGGGAAAATCAGCAAGGAAATACATGCATGAACTCACAAAGAGCAAAAGAAAAAAAAAACCAGGAGAATACAAGGCACACAACAAGTATAGTAAAGTAAATGAAGATAACTGAACTCAGATTAGTGGCAATGGGCAAGCTTGCCCCAGAATGAAAAAAAAGTAGGAAATGAACCTTTCTCCTTTCAAATATGGGAGACCATATTTGTGGATTGTTCAATATACTGTCAGACATGGTAGTTTTGTTAAGAAGTTTTACTAAACCATTTCCATTTGTTAAAAAGCAGGCTTCATGGGGCAGCTAGGTGGTTCAGTAGATAAAGCACCAGCCCAGGCCTAAATTCAAATCCAGCCTCAGACACTTGACAGTTACTAGCTGTGTGACCCTGGGCAAGTCACAAACCTCACTGCCCTGCAAAATCAATCAATCAAATAAATAAATAAAGAGCAGGGTTCACAGGAGAACGTTGTACACAGTAACAATAATATTGTGCCATGATCAACTGTGATTGACTTAGCTCTTCTCAGCAATACAGTGACCCAAGACAATTTCTAAAGACCTATGATGGAAAATGCTATCCACAGTTAGAGAAAGAACTATGGAATCTGAATGCATATCAAAGCGTACTATTTTCACTTTATGTTTTTTTCTTTTGTTCTATTTCATCTTTCACAACATGACTAATGTAGAAATATGTTTTATATGATTGCACATGGATAACCTATATCATATGGCTTGCCATCTTGTGGAGGGAGAGGGAAGGAGAAAAATTTGTAATTCAAAATCTTTTAAAAAAAGTAATGTTGAAAATTGTCTTTACATGTAATTGGAAAAAATACTATTAAATAAAAAATGTCATATAAAATAAATGGCAGTTGTAAGTAGCAAGTATATTCAGTACCAAGATATAAAATCAAGAAATTACTACAATGTAAATAACAAAAAGCATCTATTAAACTTCACAAAGAGACTACAGTACCTGTCACACAATGAGAGGTCAGTAAATTTCTAACAAATATTTTTATTATTCAATTATGTCATTATTTCAAGGGATTCCCTAGCATCCTTGTAAATATTCCCTTCACAGGTACAGAGAACAACTCCCATTTCATTAGTGGCTATGTTAAAAAGCATTAATCACATAGGAAGAGAAGGAATATGGCACAACCCTTGGCTAGCCAACCTATCTGAATTTTATCAAGGCTGGTTCTCAGGCAAACTGTATATAGTTGGTCACCAGAATCATCCTCAAAGCATTTAAAGCTTAGTAAGACCTACCAGAACTTGTTCTCTATTATAATAGCTACCAAGGTGGTGTTGTTGCTTGTCCTTTGTTCTGAAGAGGTCCATGACATTGGGGTAATGTTATGACTTGCATTGAATTGGATTTAAGTGAAGAAGAACTGAGCAAGGTCACTAACCTTACTCTCTCCTCCAGGGCCTTCTGGGTCCAGTGGTGAGATACATATCAGGATGACTAGAGATGGTCCCTGATGTTTAAGGCAACTGGGATTAAGTGACTTGCCCAGGGTCACATAGCTTGTAAGTGTCTGAGGTGAGATTTGAACTTAGGTCCTCCTGACTCCAGGAGCAGTTCTTTATCCACCATGCTACCCAGCTATCCTTACCAAGGAGCTGAGGTCACTTCTATGCCACAGTGGAGGAATGTTGCCATTGTAGTTGTTGTTACTGCTCACACTAGGAAATATTCATTAAACATCTGTAGTGTGCTGGACCCTTAAAGCAATTTGGGAAAGACCTTTCGGTTCTTTTCAAGGAAGTCCACATAAAAGGGTCAGTCACTTCACCCAGTTTGGAAATATGCCTGCTTCTTTAATGGAATATAATAGCTCAAAGACAATGCAGTATCTCACAATCAAGAAGTAAGGAAAATAGAAAGTAGAGTCAGTTACCATGGAAACAACAAAGGAAGCTTAGGGAAAACAGATTGAACTTGCATCAAGTATTGGAAGTCAGTGAGGAGGCTAGAGTGTAGAATTTTTTCATTATTTTTTGTTCTTTTGATCCAGACTCATGGTTTCATTAGTGTAGGGAACATCCTGGTTTGGAAACTCTTCACTAAGGCAAATCAGCTATTCCTTTTGAATTACACTCTTGGAGAGTTATAACAGGCAAAATGCATTTATGTGAGCATTTCATCAGAGTAAGATAACCATGCCCCTATGAAAATTTGATCCTAGTAAGGAGGTATTTGTACCAAAGCATCTGAAGGTTCATTAAATAGAAATACTGTGGGAGTGAATATATCTCTAGACGTCATTGGAAGAAAAAAGCTCAGTGTTTAGCCATTGAACTAGGTTACTACTGGTCTGACCCAAACATAAAGAGATGGATAGGATTACAGAGAAGATCTGTATCATCCATACCCTACATATAGAAGCTTGAATTTGCTTTAAAATGCTTGAATTTGAGGACAGAATTGAATTTGTAAGGAACAGCAGCATCACTGGATCTCAGGGAACATAGATGGTTTAAGGTACAAGAAGAATAGAAAGGTAGACTCTCAGATGCCATACAGTGGATTTTGTATTGATCCCAGAGGAAACTACTGAAAATTATTGACTGGGGTGTGGGTGGGTGATATGGTCAGATCTACACTTTTGGAAGATCACTTTGGCAATGGAGTATAGAATGGACTAGAGTAATAAGAGACCTGTGGCAAGGTGTGGGGTTATAAGGGCATTCACTAGGGCAGTGGCAGAGGAGAGGAGACAGATATGAGAGATGTTAGGTAAAATTAGCCTTCACAAAAGATTGGATGGGGGGGGTGGCAGGGTCAAAGAGAGTGAGAAATCGAATATGATACCTATGCTTTGAGCCTAGGTGACTGAAAGGATGTTGGTGTTCTTTTTTGGGGGGCGGGATGCTGTAAGTGTTAAGTGACTTGCTCAGGGTCACACAGCTAGTAAGTGTAAAGTGTCTGTGGCCGTATTTGAACTCAGGTTCTCAACATATAGAGCAGCTAGGTAGTGCAGTGGATAAAGCACCGGCCCTGGATTCAGGAGGACCTTTTTTTTTCTTCACTGAAATATGAATCAAGGTTTTTAGCTAATAGGGTATAGGGGAGGGGAGCTATGGAAGATTTGAGTTAGGGATGGAAAGATTTTAAAAGGTCACTGTGGTGAGTCATTAAGGAAGTATGAAAGGATGAGAACCCAGATTAAATGTTGAAGCCTCAAGACCTAGAGAATGGATTCAAAATCCAAATTTTCAGATAATTATTTTTTTCTAAATAAAAAAAAGGATCCATTTGTGGAAATTAAGTAGCTAAAGCACTATGAAACTGAATAGAATACATTCAAAGATCATTTCATGTTATCATTATGTATATATATATATATAACATATATACATATATTCCATATACATGTTACATAACTACATAAGTAACATGGTTTAGTTACATAGGTAACTAAAAAGCCTGAAAACTAAGAAATTACTACTAAAAATGATTTTGATGTTTTTTTAAATGTCAACAAGTTATATAAAGATCAGGTAAAGTCCTGAAAGTAGTAGGCAAAATAAGATGAAGCAAAATAATTTCATGAAAATAAATTTTATTGGATTATTATTTTTTAATTCTGCTTTGGCAATTTCAAATTAACCTTTTCATGCCCTGGATTATTAAAAAGTGAATCCAATTAGTGACTTGCCTTCATTAAAGAAATTTCCCTCTGGACTTCAAGATGCCATTTCCTCATATCCAGGGGGGGGGGGGAAACAAAATGTTTTAAATGCCCTTAATAAAATCCAATTTTTAAAAGAGAAACTATTAACTTAAAACTTTCTTGTCAAAGTACAAATGCCTGCTTAATACAACAATTTTTTTTTTGCAAGCACTATCTGGAAAATGCAGGCTTTCACAAAGTCTTCTTGGTACTAAAAAGACAAGCTATAAACACACAATAGGAGAAAAAAAGCATTGGAGCAAGTAAAAAGGAAAGGAACATTGATCCCAGTAACTCCCAGAATATCAGTTGAGATTCACTAGTCCACTTGATGAGATTATGGTACAAATACCTTTGTCAAAAGGAAACTTCCTAGGGTCATGGACATGACTGAGCAAATGGCCCAGTGGGTAGAAATTTGACCTGGAATCAGGAAGACATGAGTTCAAGTGCAGTGTCAGACACTTACTAGTTGGGTGACCCTGGGCAAGTCATTTAACTTTTCTGCCTGAATTGTAAAAGGGGGATAATAATTGTACCTAACTCACATTGTTGTTGTGAGGATCCAATGTGGTTCCATTTGCAAAAACACTTTGCAACCCTTAAAGCCTTGCTAACTATGATTATTTTGATGTGAAGATACATCCTCTGATCCTTTGGAACCACCTCCAAAATGATTGGTGACCAAGTCTCAGGAGAAAGGTCTCAGACCAGTACATAAAAATGAGTGCAGACCATACCTGATGTTTCTTCTTCTCCAGAAAACTCCCTTGGTCTTTCCTCTTGTGCATTCTTCATAAAAGTGGTGAGTTGTGGGGAGGGGATTTTTCCACTCCCTTACCTAACCCAGTATCAGAAAATAGTGACTGTCAAGATAAGCATGTGGTAAACAGAAGAGAGAAGTCACCATTTCCTTTTCTGAGGATTGTGTGACCCTGAGCTAGTCACTTAGACTCTCCAAAACTGTTTTTTCATCTGAAAAATTAAAATAAGAATCCTATTTACCTCACAAGGTCTTTCGTGGGAATCAAATGAAACAATATATGAAAAACATTTTGCAAACCACTATTATTATTATTATTATTATGCCATTATTATTACTATTTGAATTCATTAGAAAGGACTGTTGTGCCAATCTATGTTCCCCAAGAGATAAAGAACACATGCAATCCTTCTGGAACTAGCACGGGAAAGGAAGATTTCTTCAACAGAGTGCACCTTGTGGAAGGAAGAGGACCATCCTGAAGTTAGTCAATAAGCATTTGGAAAGTTTCAAAGAAATTCAAAGAGGTAGGGGGTGAAGAAATCTGGACCTTGCCCATCCTTTCCCTAATATGTCCATGAGTTTCTCAAATGGTATAAGTCTGAAGTGCTTGGGGAGCATTTTTTTAGTAATTACTTAAAGTGCCTTTACCTGGAGATGAATAGGGTCTTACTAATGGGCTATATGAGTGTTTCACATTTTATTTGTTCCTAAACTTCTAAGAGTTCTTTACATCCAATATATTTTACTTGGTTGGTAAAATAAAGGCAGTCCTATTTACGATATTCATATCATATGCTAAGTGGCTGTGAAGGATTTAGAGGCTCTCTTACTGACATTTTGATAAGTCTATACAATCTTTATTTAGGGAACTTTTCTGGAGAACTACAGGTGGAAGCAGTAAACCAAAGAGAGATACTGATTCCTTCGAGTCGGATTCTCAGGAATGAAATTAGTCTAGAACCCAGAGTCCTTGGGAGGGGTCTCAAATCTCAGGTCACAAATTGAAGGGTTATCTGGAAAATCTTGTGTCAGAAGCCGCAATGATTCTAACTCCAGTGGTAAATATTAATGTTCTACAATTAAAAAGCTTGCAGTTTAATCTTGAAATTAAGTTGTTATTGTTTTACCCTCCTCCTTCCCCCTTCATACTCTGAGAAGGCCATGAAACCAAAGCTTTGACTTTGAAAAAATGAGACTATTCAAAGCAAATCTAAGTCACCTGGATGAAGCAGCTCAGAATCACAGGGGCTGACAGAATGCCCACGTAGCAGCAATAACCCATTAAAAGCTTTGCCTAAGAAGTTTTCCATAGTGCTTGTGCCTACCATGGCAACCACAGGCAAAAGCAAAATGATTGGTGACTGAGATTTACAATGCAATAAAAGTAGAAAATGGGCATCTGAATCTCTCTTGCTCTCTAGGATGGTGTCTTTGCCTTTGGTATTGGGTTGGGGGTGGGTGGAGGAGGGGAAACATGGAGAAGTGAAAGGGAAACTTTTCGTGATAGGGCAGAAAAATGGAATCATAATACTGACAATCCTGGCCCCCACTACCTGAAGGCCAAGTATGTTCCATGTTGCCCCTCCAACAGGGTTCTCTGATGCCTTTAAGTGGGCGTGGAGTATCTAGGCTCTTTGCATATGGTTCCAGTCCCGACCTACAGTGTTTCCCCACAGTGTACAAGTTGGTTCTCTGTAGCCCAGTTCCATTTAACCACAAACAATTGAATTATGAAGGACTATTTACTTTACAAGTATAACCAGAAATATACAAACTTGCTCCCCATTATGTGGGGTTGAATCCTTTTCTCTTCTTGTTACTACCTCAGTCAGTCTCAATGAGGAGGGTTAAGAAGAGTTTAGCTCAGCTCCACAGTCCCATTTCCCAAGTCTGACTCCCTTCAGACTGGAGTACCAGGCACTGTGGTTTCTCTGGGCTTCCCTGGTCGGCAGCAACATCCCACCAGGCCATAATTCAAACTCCCAGGTCTGTCTCCACATTAGCATCTGAAACTGAGATGGACAAATGAAGCAGAACAGAAACAAATACTCCCAGGACCTTTTCTTAGGGACAGGAGTAACAGAGAGGGAGGTAAAAGGTAATGATTCCCTCTTTTTGGTTTAGTTTATGTCACCCAAGATGTAGGTAAACTGTGATCTTCACCCTCTGGAAGCAGCAAAGAGATTGATCGTCCCACTATCCCTGGTTTTAAAGACATAGACTTTCAGTTGTTCATGGCAGGGGATCACAGAGCAATCTGGGCATGTCTAGGATGAGCCCCTCAGGGCACTTTCACGTCAGGCAATCTGGCCATGCTCCAAGCTCCACTACATGATGAAAGCAAAAACAATCACCCCAAGTCAAAAGAAGGAATAAAATGAGTAAAAGGCAGGAAAGGGGAAGACATATTCAGGGGACTAAAGACATTTCCTATAATTAATCCATCTATCTTGGGTGTAGAAGGAAGGTTATTATACAAAATTAACTCCAAACTCTATTTTCCCTCTCCCTTGGGAAGGAAATCACCTAGCTATTTGAAAGTAATCCCTCACTGCCTCCCTTTCCACACTTATACTGTGGAAAGGCACAGTTATTTTCATATATTCAATATCTCCCCCTGTAGATTACAAACTCATGAACTTTATTATATCCAGGAATGTGCCTTGTAAATAGTAAGTGGCCCGTAAATAATTACTGTATGAATGAATGAATGAATGAATGAATGAATGAATGAATAAGCAGCCTATGGGAATTGGGTGACCAAGGTGGCAGATATGAAAGACAGATATGAAAAGAGCCTCCTGTGCTCCTTCCTCCCCTGAATGTTTATGGACTGGCTCTGCTCTCTCATAGCAACAAATGTGATGATGGTAGCAATATGTGGAAAAGCCAACAGAAAGAACTGATCTTCTGTTTATAGGCACAGTTCAGTGTTGATGTCTCATTTCTGGGGCCTCTGTTTCATTCTGAATATTTTAAAAAGGGCTGGAGGGGAAGGTGAAGTGGTGATGAAGCTTGCCTCTCACTTGGCATGGAAAGAACTGGCTGCTACTTTTGTTGGTTGCTGACAAGAATCTGCTCTTTTTGTGATAGTTGTTCACTTGGGTATGCTAGAAAAATGCAATTCAATTCAGTTCAACTAGCATTTAGGGAGTGAAAACCTTGTGCCAGGTCCCTTGTTAGGTTATGAGAATACAGAGGGAGAAAATAAAGACAGTCCCTGGATGAAAGGAAATTAAGGCACCCCATGATTCTGTTGTGAGTCTACCAGGTGGACATCTTTACACTCAAAATAAAGTCCCAAACAAAGGGAGATTGGATTTTGCTTTGGTGGTCAGCAACAACTGCAGCAAAAAGCACCTGAGGGGATGCCAACCGCTCCAAAAGATATGGTTCTGAGAGATTATAATCTGAGGGACAAAATCAGCACTCAAACATAAACAAATTAAATAATTGTGCATGTATGTGAATAAAGTATATATGTATATATTCACCTGTATATTTAGTGGGTATAAGAGGGGTGATGATTCTACATGAAAATCTCAGCATAAACTACTCTATGGGTCTGGAAAATGTAAAGGACTGAGGTCCACAGACACCATCCCCCTCCCCGCCTGTTGTTCCAAATGAACTTGAATGGAGGAAAATTATATATTTAACTTCACTAATATCTACCCAAAATTTAGCATTCCCTCCATTTTCTTTTATTCATTTAAAAACATTATTCTGAAAAAGGGTCCATAGATATTACCATGGTTAGATATGGTTAAGAATCCCAGGTTTAGAATAACAAATGCAGAGAGATTGTGTTATCAAGCCTGCCCTTGCCTTAGTTTTCTCCTAAGTAAAATTCAAGGAGATAAAATTGTCTAGTACTGTGATCTAAATAAGGTATAACTAAGTGGTACAGTGGTGGTAAACTCATAGAGAAACTCCATAAAGAACCATTATGACTTAGAAAACCACATTGTATTGTGTTTTTATTTTGCTAAATATTCCCCAATTACATTTTAATCTGGTTTGGGCTGCACATGAGTTTTGTGGGCCATTTGCAGCCCCTGTGGAGTGTTTGATACCTCTGATTTAATGGATAGAAAGCTTTTCTCAGTCAAGAAGACATGCTTCCAAGCACATCATTTTTCAGTGCCCCAGTCAACCTTCTATTACTAAAGAGGTTAAAGAAGGTGCTGAGCTGCATTAAGAGAAGGACTTTTGATTGGAAGTTCCCTGATGAAATCACCACAAACAAAATGACCCAAATGAATAACCCTCTATTATGGCTAGGAGAGTTGAAGGTATTGGCAGGAGTTGTATTTATAGGGAGGCTGAGTGTAGAGGAAATAAATACCTTTGTTCTGTTCCTATTTAAGGCAAACTCTGAAGAAATAGGAAGTATTGTGCTAACACAGTAGCCTATAACCACCTAGTTATCATCCCAGCCTTGACCAAAAAAGTCCAACTTGAATGGACATATCATCATTACATAACTCCATGAAGGCACTAGGAAAAAAAAGGCAAGAAAGGATTTTTTCTTCTTCTAATGTGATTCAGTTAGGAATTGTTTACTAACTAAAATTCATTTGGAAGAAAAGAATGAGAATTTACTTGACAACACCCAGTCATCCAAAAGAAAAAATTATACTTATCTAAGACAAAACCAGATTATGTTCCTCATAAGCAAGATTTGCTTTAAGCTGTATAGTGAAACAAAAAGAAAAAGCAATGCAGTAAAAGACTAAAGACTAAATCTTCTGAAGGCAGCATTGACTGGTGGGAAAAAAAAAAAACAACAGATAAATTGGAGAAAAGTGTCCAATAGACCTAGTCAGTTAGCTATGATTGCTCAGCTATTTCTGAGGGATCTCATATTGAATCTATGAGATGAGTGAGAGGAGGGGAATATTCTACCTGCCATAATTAAATCCCAGCAGTGACAGCTGTCAATCAATCATTTAGTTATTTACTTAATGCTTCCTGGTGCCCAAGGCAATGAAACAAAAAAGGTTTGCTTTCTTATTATTATCCTCTTTATTATTACAATTCCATAATGGATTTTCTCTTATAATCATATTTTATCCTTCATCTCACCATACTGGATAAAAGTCAAAAGTAAAAAAAAAAAGCATAAGAAATAATGATAAATTAATATTTAAAGATGGTTAAATATTTATTGGTTTATATACAAAAATGTTTTGACTTAAACCAAGTACTTTAATAATTTATGAATAGAAATACTCCATTAAAGGTCATCACTATAAAGATTTAAATATATCATTAGATTCCTGAATAAAAAATGGTTGACTTGCGAACACATCTGAATGAGCATTGGTGATAGTTTTCTGTCTCTTCCCCATTTTAAATTGGAATGAGAGCCAGTGATTATTAAGAGTGACATTCATATGCCAAGTGACTTGAAGTATTAGATAATATAAACGAAAATCTTAACATTTTTATTTTTACACTATATTTTGAGAAATCCAATTGCTTTTCTAACTCCATAACTTATAGCCATATGCACACATATACATGAATATATATGCATAGAACACTGAAGATAGGTTAGAAGTCTATCCTCAATGTATATTTTTCCCGCACCCATTCACTCCTCAATTCTCTTTTAATCTATCTTCAGTTCCTACCACTGTACTGAAACCACCCTCTTAAATGCCACCAATCATCAATAATAACAATAATGATAATAACAACAATGACAATGATGATAATCAGAGAAGAAAATGGCAAACCACTCCAACATATTTTCCAAGAAAATCCAAAATGTGGTCACAAAGAGTCAGACATGACTAAACAATAACAACGATGATGATAATAGCAAAAATAATAATATACATTTACATAGTGCTTTTAAGGTTTACAGCTAGGAGCTGCTAGGTGGTACAGTAGAGTGATGGGTCTGGAGTCAGGAAGATTCATGTTTTATAAGTCAAATCTGGATTCAGACACTTACCAACTAGCTATGTAACCTTGGGCCAATCACTTAACCCTGTTTGCCTCAGTTTCCTCATCTGTAAAATGAACTGGAGAAGGAAATGGAAAAACCAAGAAACCCAAATGGAATCACAAAGAGCTGCCAAACATGGCTGAAACAACTGATCAAGAACAAGGTTTGCAAAGGATTTTACATATCTCATTGGAAATGTAAATCTCATTGGATTCCCACACTAGCCCTATAATGTAGATATTATGATTATAATTATTTTTATCATTATCATTATTTTACAAATAAGAAAACTGAGGCTAGGAGCAATTAAGTAATTTACTCATAGCTAGTAAGCTATTTAAGCTACATAACTAGTAAGTGTTTGACTCAAGATTTGAAATCAGGTTTTCTTCACTCCAAGTCCTGCACTCTATCCTACCCTAGCTGCCAATCTGTTCCCAGTTATTGGCTTCTTTGACTTCTCTGTGACATCTGACACTATCTTTCATGACCATCAACAATAAAAAAAGTGGTTGAGAGCATGGTCTAACTCACTGAACACCTTAGGTTTCTCAGTACAATGTGTGTGTGTGTGTGTGTGTGTGTGTGTGTGTGTGTGTGTGTGTGTGTGTGTGTGTATTGAAAAGGAGTATGATGGGGCAGCTAGGTGGTGCAGTGGATAAAACACTGGCCCTGGAATCAGGAGGACCTGAGTTCAAATCTGACCTCAGGTACTTCACACTTACTAGCTGTGTGACCCTGGGCAAGTCACTTAACCCCAAATGCCTCATCAAAAAAAAAAAGGAGTATGATGTAATGGATAGAGCACTGGACTTTGAGAAGTTCAAATCCTGCTTTAGATACCAAATATCTGTGAAGAAGTTGGACTCAATTGTCCCTTCTGGCTCTAAATTTATCATCTTATATCAGGATGATGAACGACAAATGATAGGTATGCCATCTATAGACAATTTAACATGCCATTCAGGATAGTTGTCCCTGTTGAGATGCCCTCCTAATTAGTTTTTTGTGTGTGTGCTTTTTACTTTCTTACATCAACCACAACCATATTGCTTTCAAAAGTAATAGGGATATTCATCCCACTAGCTCAGAAGAGTTTGCATGTTCCCACATTCACAATCTCAAACAAATACAAGCACAACATGCTCATGACAGTGTTTTCCTTCTGTTACCATTCAAGGTCAAGACCTTGGTACCACATCTTTTAAAGACACAACCCCTTTTGAGTATAAACAATTCAATCAATAAGGAAACAAATATTTATTAAATGCCTGCTATGTGCCAAGCACTGTGCTAAGTGCTTTACAAATTTTCCATTTGATTCTTACAATAACCCTCTAAAAAGAGTACAATTCATGATCCCCATTTTACAGTTGGGGAAACTAAGGCAGACAGTGGTAAATGAATTGCCCAGGATCATACAACTAATAAGTAAAATTGGATTTGTATTTAGGTCTTCCTGGCTTCACTGTGTTTCCTAGCTGTCTCTCAGAAGGGAACTCTATACTAGGGAAACTGATCACAATACACAAAAAGCTCTTTAGATTCTTCTCAATTTCTAGAACATAATAAGGACTATTATAAAGAAGATATTAGCTGAGACCATATGCGTGTGTATATATTTCTAACTCCAATGTCAATACGATGACTCAGAGACTGAGGTTTTTTTCAAGGAACAAGTCATCCCATGGCCAGAGATCTTTCCTCTCACATTCTAGAGCAAAGCTTTAGCTTTGCACATGGCCACTATGGAGGTGTATTCCCAAGGCTGCACCTGTCTCTAGTGAGGACTTGGAAAATGCATGTCCCACCAAGCTGTCATAGTTCTACACTAGGGTCCCTTCACTGACTTGTCACCCTCTTCTTATATATGATCAATATCAGTTCATAAATGGGGCTACAGATTTATGGAAAAGTGGCCATAGCAGCTTATCAATTCTCTGGGGATAGACAAGTATAAGTGAAGACAGGTTGGGGAAAATGGGAGGGGAACATAATTTCCTCTTTGACCAGAGCATGAAATTTACAGTTGACTTTTCTCCTAAGATACATTATTCCCAATATGTTTCAGCATAGCCCCCAAATCTTATCTGAAACCAACATTCAGTCTCTCTGTTTCATTGTTTACTTTCAATACCGCTTACTTATTTTCACAGAATTATGCACATCTAAGCCTGAAAAGTACCTTAGGAATCATCTTGCACCATTCCCTTATTTTATAAATGGTGAAACTGAAGCCTCAGGAGGTAAATCTACTACTTAATGCCCCAAGTCTAGTTTGTAGCAAATGGGGGTGGGTGGGGTGTAAAGTAGTATCTCACTGATGCTACTTCTGATATTTAAGATAATGCGTAGCAAATTATTGACATTCTACCTCTCTGTTTTACAACTTCCGGGGTCAAATCCAAAAGGAAAAACATGCATTAGTTTCTGTCTGACAAATTGGATGTGAATGTAATAAATTTCTGGGTATCTGGTGACTCTTAACTATTTATAATAGATTGCTCCAATGTGAGAAATAATAGACGATCACAAGATTCGTTCCACTCATTAAAACCCATAAGGAACCAAAGAGCTATTGAAATAAATTGCATTTGGCACAAATGGCTAAATCTCTAAAGGAAAGATGTTTGGGAATGCTTAGATGATAAAAGAAGAATATATTTCTTGGATTTTCCTGTAGGACCCACATATTTTCAAGAGCCCATTATTGTCCATGGTCACTGGGTAGCCAGTGAATGCAATGTAAATATGACAATGATGTGATGAAAATGATGAGAGAAGTTGTTGCCTACTTTCTTTCAACAGCTCTGGACATCATGGTGCCCTCCACTTGAACCCACCTTTGGAGGCTACAAACAGGCCCACAATCTGAGAGCTTTGATAAAGCTTTGTTAAGAAATCATTCCTGTTGGAGAAGGGGACAGGCCTATTAGCCAAAGGAGAATTTTCTAGAATATCCACAGAATCAGAAGTCATATAATCAGAAGTCCCTGACTAGTTTTTAACTTGGAGTGTATATATGGTAGAAATTTGTGTATATGAAGAAATTTGTATATATGAAGAAATCTGATTTAGTTTGGTTCAGCACTGTGATTTCATTGGAATTAGGGAACTTCTCATGAGAAAACTTCTCAGTCCAATGAAGATTATCACTGGTCTGTAATTCAGTGGTCTGTAATTTATAATCTAAGGAAATTACATTTCCTAGAGCAGAAGTATGACACATGCCCATGGGACCCACAACACTCCCAATTATGCCCAAACCAGATTAAAACATATCTCTTCTCTGATTTTAATGTTGATGTATTTATTTTTAAAAAGGAAGACATATATAAACATATGTGGTTTTCTAAATCAATACACAGCCCACAGTTTCATGTTCCCTTTTCTATTTGACAGCTATCACTGGCCTAGAATATTATGAGGTTAGGTAACTTGCCCAAGGTCACTTAGCAGTATGTGTCAGAGGTGAGATGTGATCCCATGTCTTCCTGACTCAGGCCAGTTGTTTATTCACTGTACCATGCGTCCCACCTCTCTATTTAGACTTATGAGATGTTAAATAAGACCAGCTTCCAGTCACCAACTATTCATTCGGCTACCCTGTTGAAAGAGATTCACTTGGACTTCCTGGCACATTTTTGGCAAACCTGAGAAGGGTGGAACGAGACAAATTTCTTCAATATTTTTTCAGACTCTTCCCATCCTATCCCAGATATATGGGGTTTCAGAAGATGTAGACTGTAGTGCCAGGTCCAAAAGCCATGTAACTATGGTGAATTATGTTTTTCTATGCCAGATTATCCATTCTTTTAATGTGTGGATTGCCACTGGTTCAATCTACCTTAAAGAGATATTGGGAAAATATAAAGAGGTAATATGAAGAACTATGAGAAAAATATGATGAAAGTATCATTTAAATGCAAAGTATTTAATAATTACCCACACTTATAAAACATGGAGAAGAAAGGTTTTAATATTGTCTTCCTGATTAATGGGTCCACTCGATCTCAGGTAAAGCCAAGCTTTTTTAAAAAGCCAAAGGTGGGGCAGCTAGGTAGTGCAGTGGATAAAGCACTGGCCCTGGATTCAGGATGACCTGAGTTCAAATCCAGCCTCAGACACTTGAGACTTACTAGCTGTGTGACCCTGGGCAAGTCACTTAACCCTCATTGTCCCTCAGAAAAAAACAAAAAACAACAACAAATAAACAAATAAAAAGCCAAAGGTTCATGTTGTGGATCAAGCAAGAAAAAACATGGAAGATCCCAACAGCATAGAAGTGGAAATGACCTCGGAGCTCACCTCTTCCACTCTTGCATTTTACAGATATGAAAACTGGGGTCCCTGGAGAAGAATTGTTTTATATAAGGTCATACTAGCAGTTAGTAAGTAGAAGAGTTAGGATTTCAAACCAATTCCTTTATTTCCCTATCCAGGACTCTTTCAATGATCTCACATTATATCCTTTTCCTTCCTTCTCCATAATTTCTGGGACACAACTAGTAACATGCCTTCAGAGGCATGGGAGAAAGAAGCCCTGACTCTCAGAAGTTATGGTGAGAATAAGAGGAGTACTTCCATCCTTTCGTGGAAAAACAGATTTTGTGAGCTTTAGGAATGACAATACAATTTTTCTTTATAAAAATTTCCATGAAAAAAGTAGATGTTAGAAGGGGAAAGGTGGCCTTCAGTGTAAGATAATTTTTTATTTTGCCCACCAAAAGCCCATTCATAACTGTTATTTGTAACTTCTAATGGAGGAAAGGGGAAAAGGAACAAGCATTTATAACACAGCTACTTTACATCCAGCACTGTGCTAAGTACTTTATTTTATAAATATTACCTCACTGAATCCTCACAACAACTCTGGGAGGTAGGTGTCATTATTATCTCCATTTTACAATTGAGGAAACTGAGGCAGACATAGGTTAAGGCCTAGGATCAAGCTGGTGATCAGAACTAAATCAGTTAGTGCTGAGTGCTCTAACCACGGTGCCAACATATCACAACCTCATTGACTTTATAATTATTTCAATGTTCTTCTTAACCACTTGACATTTAATTCCCGATGATAACTATAAATGGCATTTTAATAGCACCTTTAAAAGTTCTTTCCTTCATATTCATTTTCTTGATACTCATAGCAGTTGTATGAGGTAAACAGATTAGGCAGTATTCTTGCCATATTACAGATGAGGAGGGAGCAGCTAGGTGGCACAGTGGATAGAGCACTGGCCCTGAAGTTGGGAGGACCAGAGTTCAAATCTCACCTCAGACACTCACTAGCTGTGTGACCCTGGGCAAGTCACTTAAACACAACTGCAAATTGCCTTAAACATCCAGGGCCATCTCCTCTCATCCTGATGTATATCGTGCCACTGGACCCAGATGGCTCTAGAGTAGAGCATGGGGTTGGTGACCTTGCACAGCCCTCCCTTACTTAAATCCAATTTAATGCAAGTTATGAAATCACCCCAATGTCAAGGTCTTCTTCAAGAATGAAAGAAAAACAACAATAGATGAAGAAGCTAAGACTCAGAATTTTTAAAAAACTGCCCAAACCACATAGTAATTGGCAGAACTGGACCCTAAAACCCAAGTCCATTGATTCATTGGAAGCACCAGGCCAATAGTCAGGAAGACCTGAATTAAAATCCAGCCTCAGACATTCACTTACTGTGTGACCCTGGGCAAGTCACTTAAACTGTTTCCTCATTTATAAAGAATGAGGATAATAATAACACCTACCCTGGAGCAGCTAGGTGGCGCATTGGATAGAGCACCGACCCTGGATTCAGGAGGACCTGAGTTCAAATCTGACCTCAGAAACTTGACACTTACTAGCTGCTCCAGGGTAGGTGCCCAGGGTCACACAGCTAGTAAGTGTCAAGTGTCTGAGGTCAGATTTGAACTCAGGTCCTCCTGAATCCAGGGCCAGTGCTCTATCCACTGCGCCATCTAGCTGACCCCCCCCAATTTTTTTTTTTAAAAGCACACAGCATGGTTCCTGGCACATAGTAAATACATATAAATGTTAGCTATTATTATTTTCAACCCCAGTAGAATTGTACTGAAATCTATGGATTCCTCAGAATAATGTCATTAAATGCACAAAATAAAATGCATAGTATTACAAAGGAAACCAATTTTACTAAAAATATAGTAATCTCAATATTTTATAATATACAAGGACTCTAGGCCAAGAACTCCTACTGTCATTCTTTTTTTTTTTTGTTAACTGAGTGAACAGAAGAAAAAAATTGACATGCCTTTTTTTAAAATCAAAGAGAAAAGAAAGTTCTGTATACCCAATAATGTGTTGATAGATCTCATATTTTACCACTGAATTTCAGAGGAGATGTTGGGTTAAACAACAGAGCAGATGCTCTAGTCTTTCTTTCCCTATAGTACCCTGACTGTTACAATAAATCTTAACAATTCCTTCTTTTTTTTCCTTCTAGTTATCTAAAAGAGCCAAGTTGGAAAATAGGACTGAAAATTGAGATGACAAATCTTCCCCTTAAGTTCATGAATTAGACTCTCCTGAAATTCACAAAAACCAGTGTGCCAAAAAATAATTTTAGCTTTAGCCATGATGTCTCATTCTTGAACAGCAAATGAAATGTTGGTAATAAGTGTAGGTGTTGGAGGGTGTAAGAACAGTTCCATATACATGGTAGTCACTTAGTAAAGGCTAATTAAATTGAATCAAAATGAAATGAACTGTCCCTATAATTTCTCCCCCACTTCCCATCTTCCTCTTGACACCAGTGCCAGGAACTGAAGATCAAGCATGATAAGTAATACTCCCTAATTGCTAGCTATTATTTTTGAGAAACATCTGGTTGGGATGGGGAGAAGAAGCTTAGCACAGTGTCAGGTGCATAATAAAGTAGAATAGAGTCAGGAATGCCTAGTTTCAGGTCTTATTCCTGATACAGATTGTATGTGCAACTCTACCCATTGTCATTTAACTTCCTTAATTCCCTAGGCAGGAGTTAGGAACCAGTGCTGTTCTATGTTGGTAGAGGGAGCAGTTCCTTATACCAATAAAATCCTGGGTCAAAACCATAAAAAGTAGCACAGATAGAATGTTAAATTTGAAATCAGAAGGCATTGGGTTCAAATTCTTCCTTAGATACTTATTAACTGTGTGAACCTGGACAAGACACATCTCTAAATAGCAGGTAACACCTGCTTCACAGTATAGTTGGGAAGATCAAATAAGATAATATGTGTTTTATTAACTTCCCCCCTCCTCCTTATCAAACTCAATTGCCACCAATTCCTAGCACTAAAATTGATAAATGAAAGAAGATAATGGCAAAAGAAGAGAACATGGGTCAAAGTGCTGGCCCTAGAGGGTTTTGCTGTTGTTCAATCATTTCAGTTGTGTCCAACTCTCTGTGACCCCATTTTGGGTTTTCTCTTCAAGGTTCCTAGAGTGGCTTGCCATTTCCTTCTCGACAGCTCATTTTACAGATAAGGAAACTGCTACAAACCAAAAGTCAACATGGGTTAAAGGTTTCAAAAGGAGTGTTTGTATGGTATCCCATCTTGCCTCGATGATCCCCTCTTTTCTTCTCTATTGAGTCTACCTCTTGAGATGATGTATAAAGCTAAGCATAAAATTATCTGGAGTCATGAACTGTATTTCCACACCAATCAGTTACACTTCAATCAGTTAAACTAAATATCAAATTTTGCCACAAATTCTTCCTGATTTTCCCATGTAGATTGATAGACTATTAGGCTTGAAGGGTCCTTGAAAGCTAACAAAACTCCCTTTATTTTATATTTTCTTTCTATGCTTCATATAATACTTTGGGTCACTGCTATGCTGACACTCTGAGGTATAAGAAATTCCCACTGCCTCATGAGCTGTCTTCTCTAGGACTAGAAAAATGCAATATGACACCTAATTATTTAGAAAAGGAGTGAAATAATATGAGCTGGCCACCAGGGAATGCTCTAATTGACCATCAGCCTTGTAGTTCTCTTGTGTGGTACAAATTGATGATTAATGGCAGTTCATTGGTTCCAAATCTCAAATCCTTCCATCTATTCATGAAGAAAAAGACTTTGGGGCATTAGATAATACAATACATCTTTCATTTATAAAATAGCTATTCTCCTCACATGGTGATCAGCAAGTCTGGTTCTAATGGCTGCTGCCAATCACAACAGCTCCCCACATGACCATGAAGAAGTCCAAATCTCAGGGTCAAAGGAAAGAATGAGAAAGGCAACCAACGAATCTGGATACCAACATGCCCCTACATTCTATTGTACTGGGGAAAGTACAATTTCCTTATATCTCACGAATTATTTTCCCTCTGGAAGGAACTTCCAGAGTCTGGAAATGTGACTTGTCCTGGGTCACAATATGGAAATGCTGCCTGGGCACTGGACTGGCGCTGTTGATACTAAGTAATCAACAACGCACTTAAACCTTGACAGGGTCGTGTATCACAGGACCAGGACAAGAGGTAGCATGCACAGAGGATAGACTATTAGTCCCAAAGCCAGGAAGATCTGGATTCAGGTTTTGCCCTGACACATATCGTGACCTAGGGCAAGTCACATGACCTACAACATTATAAGCATCTATCTAAGACTATAAACTACAGAGAAGATGCTGATCTACTTTAGTAGAAAAAAGTTTATCCTCCTGGGATTTCCCTCAACCAAAGAAATCAGAGGTCCAGGGCCTTTCCCATTACCCCATCGAAATCTGGAAGAGACTTTAGAAAACATCAATCCCAGCCATGAAAAGAGAATGTTAATTCCTTGAGAGCAAGGATCATTTTGTCTTTCTTTGTCACTGTAGCATTTAGCGCAGGGCCTGGCACATAAATAAATGCTTAATAGAGCCTTGCTGGTTGATTTATTCATTAATCCAGCCCCCTGACTTTACAGATGAGGAAAGTAAGGACAAGGTTGGTAAAGTGTCTTACCCAAGGTTGCACAACCCTCTGATTCTCAAGCCATTTTCTTTCTTCCATACTACAATGCCTGCATCCTCCTTCAAAGGAGGCTTAAAAATGAATTCAGCACCTCAGGAGGAAGAGAATTCCAATTGTTTGGGAGAAGAAAACAAGCAACAAACAACCCTGCTGAACCAGGAGATCAAGTCTAAACAATATCATGGGCCTTTATTGTTGTTGTTGTCGTTATTTTTGACCTTGCACCAACCAACCTCTTGGTATTTCTTCTGTCAAACAAACACCATAATAAACACACCTGGAGATTTAGTGCACGTGCGGTGCCTGAGATATATTCCTGATATCCTGGGGTGGAGAAATGTTTCCTCTCGGCAAGGGCCCAGCATGAGTAATAGAAAAGCAGGTGGAAGCCCGCCTCTGCAGTAACTCTGAAGGTACATTCAGGAGGAGCCTTGTTACAGAAACGCCTGTTATTCCCATAGATAGAGAGCAGTCATTCTCGAGGGAACTGTCTGGCTGAGTAATGGAGGCATCTCTTAGATGGAATTATAAAACTGCAGCAACATTAGCATCCTCTGCAGCAGAAAGGCAGTCCCCTCTGAGCTATGCTCACTTGACATAAAGAAGCCAGGGACAAGATAGCACACAAGGAGCGGGAGAGAAGATGAATTCTAATCTGAATATGTTTCCATTATTAGCCTCATTTATTTCCTTTCCCTTGGTGTATTCATTCTGAGTTGCTTTGTGGGAATCAAGCTTGAATGCAGCTCCAGGAAGATGTTTGTGGATGCCTCCTTGAAGGGCTGGAACACAGGTTAAACATCTGCTGGCATCGGCTAAATATGCCAGGGGGAATATGGGGAGGAAGGAGGAGTGTTAAACTGAAGAAAATCTTCAGAACCTTCTGGCCCTTGAGAGAGGGAGGGGATAAAAAGAACACTAGTATCCTCAAAAAATCGGAGGCTAAAAAGAAGAATCACCATTATCTACTGCAAAGGAACCTGTCTATTAGAGCATGACAAGTCAACTAAACCATATTCTGGGAATGGTCAGTCAATAAACATTTATTAAGTAAGCACCTACTATGTGCCAAGCACAACTAGAATGCTGAGGATACAAATATTAAAAAGAAAAACAGTTCCTGCCCTCAAGGAGTCTACAATCTAAATAAGTAGCAGCTGATAGTAGCTTTAAAAACAGGTAACCTGATCTTATGAAAGAGTGAATTGCCATACTAAGTGAAAGGCTCTTCATATTCTGAATCTCAAAATGAGCATCATAGGTTCATAGAATATCAGAGCTTAAAGGGAGGGACCTAAGAAGTCATCTAGTCCAGAGATGTCACATACATGGCTCATGGGCCTTCCTGAGTACAGCTGAATCAGATTAAAATGGAATTGGGAAATATTTGACAAAATAAATAAAAATACAAAAGACACAGATAATGTTAATACATGGTTTTCTAAGTCAATATGAATCCCACAGGGATGCTCATGTATGATTTAGAGGCCCTGTTTCTATTGGAGTTTGGCACTGCTGATCTAGACCAACCCATTCATTTTGTAGATGAGGAATTGAAGGCCCAAAGACTCGCAGTGACCAAAGTCATATAGCTACTTAGTGACAAAACCAGACAGGGCTGGAACTGTGATATCTGGAACTCAGAACAAGTAGTTTGTACTTATTTTGTATATATTTGGTTTATACATACCTGTATATGTATGTGTGGTATTCCCTGATAGACCATAAACTCCTTAAAGACAGGATTTTTGTATTAGTGTACATAGGACAGCTGGGTGGTGTTAGCCCTGGAGTCAGAAGGTCCTGAGTTCAAATCCAGCCTCAGAAACTCATTAACTGTGTGACCCTGGGCAAGTCACTTAACACTGTTTGCCTCAACTTCCTCTTCTATAAAATGAGCTGGAGAATGACGTGGCAAACGACTCCACTATCTCTGCCAAGAAAACCCCAAATGGGATAACAAAGAGTCAGACACAAGTGAAATGACATAACAACAACAATTAGTGTCCATTACACCTAGCACAGTGCTCAATGTTTTTGCTGTCTTTTTGTCATTCAGATATGTTTGATTCTACATGACCCCACAGATTACGACCATGAGGTTTTCTTGGCAAGGATATTGGAATAGTTTGCCATTTCCTTCTTCAGTATGCCGCCATTTTACAGATGAAGAACTATGGCAAATAGGGGTTGAGTGGCTTGCCTAGGATAACACAACTAGTAAGAGTCTGAGACTGAATTTGAATTCAAATCTTCTTGACTCCAGGTCTGGTGCTCTATCTGCTTCACTATCTACCTGCCTTCAATATATACTTAATAAATGATTTTTGATGGATTGATTGATGGGGGAAAGGGATAGTGGACCTCACCTGGGCTGCCAGAAGGCCTAAAGACTAAGAATAACTGGTGGTTTCCAGTTGAAATCCTCAGAGCAGTATGCCCACAGGGGCCCATCCCAAAAGTCTGGCCCATGTCTATACAACTCTTCCAATAAACCCCGATACCTCCAACACAGACAGGAAGTAGAAGAGGAAGCAGAGCAAGTCGGGAGGGCAGCAATGGAAGAAGACCTAGAGTAGCCATGTTCCTTGACCTTGGAATGTTGCAAAAATATGCAGCAGACATAGTAATGTGTCATTGGGTCCTGAAAGAGGCATATGCTGCTATCTGGGTGAGTGAAGTCAGCTGAGCTAACAGTGGAGGAAGTATTGGCACAACACATTGAGGAAAGAATGTTGGTCAGAGGATCACGAAGGACCTTCTAAATTTCAGAACTCTGAGTAGAGCCACAATTGCACCACTTTGGATAGGATTCTGAAACTGAGACTAGAACCCAAGTGTCTGGACTCCACTCACAGCTCTGAAAATAAAAATAGAACTGGCACCCTAACTCTTTACAGTGATTTTTCCAATTAGTTTAGGACATTCCTTGACTTAGAGACTTAAAGGTACTGAGCTAAATTCATGGGTCTGAGGTACAATAGTGTGATTTCTAGAGGCAGTTGGTTGGTGCAGTAGATAGAGGTGAGTCCACATCTGAACTCAGACACATACCATCTCTGTGACCTGGGCAAGTTACTTAACCTCTATATGCCTCAGTATCCTCAAATGCATGGGCATAATAACAAGACCTACTTCCCAGAGTTGTTGTGAAGATCATATAAGATAATATTTGTAAAGCTCTTGGCACATAGAAGGCATTTAAGTGCTTGTTTCCTTTCCCTAAAGACTATTATGTCTCTGTCCAATAAAATCTGTTCTAAACTTTGCCTTTTGAAGTATTTGGAAAAATAGTAGGTGAAATTTTACTTTTGAAGTGTGCATGTAATGAAATCTTCAATCTTTAAATAAAAACAATTCTGGAATGAGAAATATGGATCAAATTGTCCATCAGCAAAATTGTAGGCAACAGCCTCCTTCCATCCTGAATAAAAATGTATTATTCATCTATTTTGTTCAAAGCACTGTCAGCAAAATTGAGTTGTGAGATCAAGAAGGCAGCCGTGACAGTAAACAGCCTAATAAAGACAGCATCAGACCTCTCCACTACTCCTTACATAGTTTATTAAAACAGAGAAAACTCAGCCTTCTGGGCTGGTTTTCCCTAATATTATATTGTGACTGTGGAAAGGAGCATGTTATCAGAAGGGAGAACAAAAGATGCAGTTTGAGACCTCAGAGTCCTGGACTGGACCTGATTTGGGCCACTACTCTGGCAGTTTACGTTTGACATTGGAACAAAAGGAGACACTCATAGGCCACTCAGCAAGTAAGTAAAGAGGTTTACTTATCCCTAGCAGGATAAGGGCATTGGAGAAGGAGAGACATTGGGGACACCTCAAGTTGACTCATTTGCGTGAAGATCTCTGAGTTGCTCATCCTTGTAAGGGTTCACCCTTACATTAGAATGCCCTTTATACTCTCGTTGGCTGTTAAATCAACAGTTTAAGTCTATAGTCAACCAAGTGTTCAGGAAGATTTCAATGCTTCTTTTTTTGGAAGGGCAATGAGGGTTAAGTGACTTGCTGAGGGTCACAAAGCTAATAAGTGTCAAGTGTCTGAGGCCATATTTGAACTCAGGTCCTCCTGAATCTAGGGCCGGTACTTTATCTACTGAGCCACCTAGCTGCCCTATCAATGCCTCTTAAGGAAAAAAAATAATAATAGCTGAACTTGTAGTAGAGGAGAGGTTAGGATATTGCTTATAAAACACTTGCTTATTTATATTGTTTTCTTTGTAAATTTGTGTTTGTGTTTCTCTGTATTGAGTGTTTTCCTGGGGAAATTCTCATGATTCGGGGTGTACTATAAGATGCTTAAGATCTTAGGTATAGAATACTCCATAGGGCTCGACAGTAATGATAGTATGATAAGGTCAATGACAGCCACAACCTTAACAAGACCTTCTAAACTCTTTCTTCTTTGGGATTTTCTGGTTTCATGAACCATAGAACTCTGAATGTCAGTGGTCATGGTTATCCATGACCCGGTTGAGGATATAATCTGATATGACAAATAAGATGGAATCATCCAGAGTAGGACTGTGCTGATTGGAAGAAACAGGGCAAAAGTCATCATCTTTGTCATTTCCACTAAGCCCATTTTAGTCTTATTCTTAAGGTGATTTTCATAACAACCAGAAGAATAATGAGATTGATCTTTTTACCCCAGTTCCACTCACCTTTTTGGCAGTTTTGCTCAGGATTATTTGAAGGGAGTTCAAGCTTATCTCCAGGGGGTATAATAGGAGTTTTAAGTATTTCCATGGTAGCAGAGGGGGGGAAAAAGCAGTTCAAAAAAGGTAGATTTATAACATCTAAGGCTGTTATAATCTAGCTGATTGGGTTTAGCTGGCTGATTTTTGAATCTCAAAAAGCCTGAGTTACCTGGAGGCTATGACCTTTTCAGAGTTGAGGTCCTAAGAGCTGCAACTGCAATTTATTTCAAGATGCAGTGCAGCTAAAAACCAGCAGATACCAGCAAAAAAGGAAAGCAGCTCAACAGATTCTCAGTAAAGTGTGGATATGCCCAACAGAAAGGAAGCTTGATGGGACTGCCACAGGACATTGGAGTGTCATTGGAAAGGTAAATATGAGTGATTGTTATTATTGTTATTATTATTACAGGGTAATCAAGGAAGACTTCATGGAAGAAGTGGAATTTGAATGAGGCAATGATGCATGGGTAAGACTTAGATCTAAAAAAGGAAAGTGCATTTTCGCAGAGAATGACATAAGCTAAGACAACATTCAATAGGAAGAGAAAAAACAGGAAAACTATGTTGTCAAACTTATGAAGATCCTTAGATGCCAAGCTAAGGCATATGGACTTATAAATTTGGTATGTAGAAGGGAGAGCTAGTGATAAAAAAAAAAAAATTAAATGCCCATGTTGTCTACATTTAGGCAACATGGCATAGTGGATAAAAGGCTAATCTTGGAATCAGAAAGTCTTGGGTTCAAGCTCTGCCTCAAACAAAGACTAGCTGTGTGACCAAGGGTAAGTCACTTAACATTAACCCCAGGCAATGCTAGTCTAAAGCCATACACCACAAAGAAATCCTAAGGTGCATGAGCAGGAGGAATTTCAGCACAGGAAATCCTCTAGGCTGATTTAATCATAGGCATGGAGTATTTTTAAAAGAAATCTGCCCCTTTTTTTGTTTTTTTGTTTTTTCTTTCTCATGGTTTTCCCCTTTTGTTCTGATTTTTCTTTCACAAAATGACTAATGTGGAAATATGTTTAACATGATTGTACTGTGCAACCTATATCAGATTGCTTACTCTCTTGGAGAAGGAGAGAAGGGAGGAAGGGAGAAAAATTTTTAACTCAAAATCTTTAAAAAATTATGTTAAAAACTATCTTTACATGTAAATGGGAAAAAATAAAATACTTTTGAGTGAAAAAAACAAATGATAAAATAAATAAAAATAAAGAAGTTTGCCTTGCTTTTTAAAAATCTTAATCATATAAGATAATACTTATATTTCTAGTTTCTTTTTCTTTTTTTTTTTTTTTTTTTTTTTTTTTTGGTGAGGCAACTGGGGTTAAGTGATTTGCCCAGGATCACACAGCTAGTAAGTGTTAAGTGTCTGAGGCTGCATTTAAACTCAGGTCCTCCTGACTCCAGGGCTGGTCCTCCATCCACTGCGCCACCCGGCTTCCCCTAGTTTCTTTTTTCTTTCTTTCTTTCTTTCTTTCTTTCTTTCTTTCTTTCTTTCTTTCTTTCTTTCTTTCTTTCTTTCTTTCTTTCTTTCTTTCTTTCTTTCTTTCTTTCTTTCTTTCTTTCTTTCTTTCTTTCTTTCTTTCTTTCTTTCTTTCTTTCTGGATTTTTGTGTTTGTCTTCTGAACTAGAGCTGTGGTACATTTCTGCATTTTTTCCATATTTTCTAGCCACGCTTCCCCCATCCCTCAAACATGGCCTTATCGGGGCAGAGAAGCTGGCATAGTTCGATGAAATTATGAGCTATGCCATGTAGGACTGCCCAAGGTGGATGGGCCATAAAGGAAAGTTCTGGCAATAGGTGATCCACTGGAGAAGTAAATAGCAAACCAATCCAGTATCTTTGCCAAAAAAAAAATTAAATACATGGACAGTACTAAAATGATAAAAGAGATGGCATCAGAAGATGAGCTCCTCTGGTTAGAAAGTTGAAATAGTGGAGGACAACTACAAGTAGTACTAATGAAGAAGATGGAACAAAGCCAAAAGGAAATTGAGTTGTGGGTGCATCTGGTGAAGAAAAGAAGTCTGATGCTGTAAAGATCAATACCTGGAATCTAAGATCTATGAATCAATGTAAACTGGGCGTGGTCAAATAGGAGGTGGAAAGATTCAACATTGATGTCTTGGGTTGTCAGTAAACTTAAATGGTTGGGATGAGTTTAATTCAGATGATCACTATACATACTACTGGGAGCAACAATCCCTTAGAAAAAATGGAATGTTACCCATAGTCAATAAAAGAGTGAGAAAAGCAGTACTGGCATATAATCTCAAAAATTACTAAATAACAACTGTTTGAATCCAAGGCAAACTGTTCAACATAACAATAATACAAGTCTATGTTATAACCACTGTTTGCAAAAGAGGCCAAGTGGATCAGTTCTACAAAGGTCTATAACATGTTCTAGAAATAGTACCAAAATAGATGTCACATTAATCATAGGGGATTGGAATGTTAACATAAGAAATCAAAACATAATTGAATTAATAGACAAGCTCAGCCTTGCAGTACTAATAAAGGTTTGTTAAGATAACTTGCTGGTCATAATAAATACCCCTTTTCAACAACCCAAAAGGTGATTTGATACATGGACATCACCAGATGGTTAATATGAAAATCAGATTGATTATATACTTTGCAGCCAAAGGTGGGAAATTCTGTCCAGTCAGTTAAAACAAGACCTGGAGCTGACTGTGACTCCAATCATGAGTTTCTTATTGCAAAATTCAGAATTAAATTGAAGAAAGGAGGGGAAACCAACAGACCATATAAGCATAACCTAAGTAAAATCTCTTAAGAATACAAAGTGTAGGACCCGAGAGGAGCAGAGCGAGGACGGCAGGAGGCCAGGCCCGAGCCGGGAAACTGATGCCAAGACCACGCACGGTCCCAGAGACATGTTCCTGGTTAATTCATTCTTGGGAGGGAAGGGCGGCGGCTGTGGGCAACGCTCTCGGGGGGCTGCTCAGCGGAGGAGGGGGCGGCGGCGACCGTGGCGGCGGGGCAGGGGGCGCCATGGGCTTCCTAGGTGGCGTCATCAGAGAAGCTGCGGCCAATTATAACCCAGAGCCCCACCCCTTCGATCCCACTTCTCCCACATTGAGGCCAATGAAAGTGAGGAGGTCCCGCAGTTCAGGAGGCTGTTTTCTCAGTTGTCCGGAGATGACGTGGAAGTCAGCGCCTCTGAACTCATGAACATCTTGAACAAGGTGGTGACCCGACACCCTGACCCGAAGACGGACGGCTTTGGCATCGACACCTGTCGGAGCATGGTGGCGGTCATGGATAGCGACACCACAGACAAACTTGGCTTTGAGGAGTTTAAGTACCTTTGTAACAATATCAAGAAGTGGCAGGCCATCTACAAACAGTATGACCGCGACCACTCAGGAACCATCGGCAGCAACGAGCTTCCTGGAGCCTTTTCAGCTGCAGGTTTCCAGCTCAACCCAGAGCTGTACCAGATGATCATTCGGCGATATGCGGATGAGGACGGGAATAGGGACTTTGACAATATCATCAGCTGCTTGTGCCTTAGACGCCATGTTCCATGCCTTCAAGTCTCTGGACAAAGATGGCAGCAGGCAGATTCGTATCAACATCCAGGAGTGGCTGCAGCTCACTATGTACTCCTGAGGCCCATGTATCTGTCCACCCAACGGGCCATTGGCACCCCGCCCCCGCCAGGACAGAGATGGCCAGGAAGCTGCTCCCCTTCCCCCTCCCCCCACCTTTCCCCATGTGGGGACCCTCCAGCACAGGCACCACTGGACGCTGACGCCGCGTTGTCCCTGGGTGTCCCTCCTACCCCCGACTGTACAAACATGGCCACCACCAAGGAGCCTCATCCCTGCCCACCTCCCAGGCCCAGCGCGTGCCAGCTACAGGCTTGGGAACCCTCATGCTCTAACATGGTGCCTTCTCCCGCTCCCCATGTACTTCAGGCCCCCTCTCCTCCTCTCTGGGTGGGCCTCGGGGCAGGGCAGGCAAGCCCCAAATAAACAGTGGTCACAAGAAAAAAACAAAAAAAGAATACAAAGTGTAGGTGATGAATAGATTTAAGGCATGCCTGAGGAACTATGGACAAAGGTTCACAATATTATATAGGAGACAGCAATTAAAAAAAAAAAACATTCCGGAGAAAAAGAACAAGAAAGAAAAATGACTATCTGATGAAGCTTTACAAATATCTGAGGAAAGAAATGGAAAGGAAAAAGGGAAAGACATACCCAAATGAATGTAAGATACCCAAAAGAGCAAGGAGAGTTAAGGTTTTCTTAAATAAGCAATGAACAAAAAAAAACAAAAACGAACAAACAAAAAACAATAGAAGAAAACAACAAAATGGGAAAGATGAGATCTCTTCAAGAAAATTGGAGATATCAAGGGAATGTTTCATGCAAGAATTGGCATGATAAAAGCAAAAATGCCCAGATTTAACAGAAGTAGGAGGGATTAAGAGGTAATAGAAATATACAAAAGAACTATACAAGAAAGATCTTAACATCATCAATAACCATGATGGTGTGGTTACTGATCTAGAGTCAGACATCCTGGAGAATAAAGTCAAGTGGGCGTTAGGAAGCATTACTAATAATAAGGCTAATGGAGGTGATAGAATTCCAGCCAAACTATTTTAAACCCTAAAAGATGATGATATTAAAGTGCTATACTCAACATGCCAGCAAATTTGGGAGACAAAACAGTAGCCACTGGATTGGAAAAGAACAGTTTACAGACCATTTCTAAATGCCAAGGGATATTCAAATTACTGATCAATTGTGCTAATTTAACATGGAAGTAAGATTATACTTAAGATTCTGCAAGCTAGCCTTCAGCAATAGGTGAACTGAGAACTACCAGAAGAGCAGGCTGGGTTTTGGGTTTTTTTTGAAGACTCAGAGGAACTAAAAACCAAATTGTCAACTTTCACTGGATTATGGAGAAATCAAGGAAGTTCTGGAAAAATAAATGTCTATTTCTGCTTCATTGACTACACTAAAGCCTTTAACTCTGTGGATCACAACAAGCTGTGTCAAGTCCTCAAAAAGATGGGAGTAGCAGATCATCTTACTTATCTCCTGAGGAACTGGTATGCAGGCCAAGAAGCAACACTCAGAACCTAACATGAAACAACTGATTTGCTTAGGATTGGAAAAGGAGTAAGACGAGGCTGTATGTTGTCACCTTATTCATTTAATTTATACACAGAGTAAGTACATCACATGAAATGGCAAGCTGGATAAGCCAAAAACTGGAATTAAGATTGCCAAGAGAAATCACAATCTGATATGCAGTTCATGCCACTCTGATGGCTGGAAGTGAAGAGGAATTAAGAAGACTTTTTTATAAAGGTAAAAGAAGATGGTATAAAAAGCTAGCCTGCAGATTAATATCAAATAAAACTAAGACGTTGGTAATTAGTCCTATCACTTTCCTGGAAAATGAGGGAGAAGAAATGGAAGCAATGTTAGATTTTATATTCTTGGTCTCAAAGATCACTGAAAATAGTGACTACAGTTATGAAATTAAAAGACACTTTCTCCTTGGAAGGAAAGCTATTACAAATCTGGACAGTGTACTAAAAGGCAGAGATATCACCTTGTCAACAAAAGACAACAAAGTCAATGCTATGGCTTTTCAAGTAGCAATGGATGGCTGTAAGAGTTGCACTATAAGGAAAGTTGAATCGATGCTTTCAAATTGTGATGCTAAAGGATTTTGAGATTGCCTTGGAAAGCAAGGACATCAAATCAGTCAAGAAATAGAGAAATTAATAAAGTCTATTCACTGGAAGGTAAAATACTGAGGCTAAAGCTTAAATAATTTGGTCACATTATGAGAAGATGGAATATAAAACACCCAGATGTTGAGAAAGATTGAAGGCAAAAGGAAAAGGGGACAGCAAGGGATGAAATTTGTAGATAGTGTCATGGAAAAAAATGAACATGAACTTACAGACTTCAAGAGACAGTGGATAATAGAAGAGGCTGGTATACTTTGGTTCATGGAATCATGAAGAATCAGACAAGACTGAAAAACTGAACAACAATCTAGTCAAGTGCCTGACATGAAGAATGTGCTTAATAAATATCTGCTGATTGATTGACTAATCAAGATTTTTAAAAAACACACTATTAACTTTCCCTACTTAAACTCTAATTGTTTTTTTTATTATTCTTTAATTTGAAAAACTACTTACCATTTGAAAAAAAATAGATAAATTCTTCTAAGAAAGCAAAAGACACAAATGCAAATTATAGCTTGATTATTTTCAGCAGGGAATTAATTCATCATGAACCTCTAGTCCCATAAATCTAAATAAGCAGCATCAGTAGAAGTCTCTTCTCACATGAACTGTGTGTGCCAAGGATTTCATCAGGAATAAAAGCTTCATTCAGGACATAGGGAACTCACAATAATTCATTTTTCAACAGCCTTAAAGTCAAAGGGGACTCAAAGGATTTGTGGACACATTTGCCAAACAGACCCAATTATCAAGCATTCTAGAAGCACAAATGGATGGATAGTCAGGGTTTTTTATATAAATAGATTTAAATTCTAGCTCATCATGGCAGATTGAAATAGACACATGGAAGGCAAAACATTTTTTTACAAGAATGAATTCACAAGAACTAGAAGAAATATAACTGCAAAAATAAAGTAAAAGTATACTTGAAACCCATAAATTCCTTTGTTTAGAGGCTATCTACTTATCATCTAGCATCCATCTAGCATTTGTCTCTATTAATTTATCATTTATTTTTCATCTATCACTATCTCTATTTATAATCTATAATTGATACTGTCATCTATTTCTGTCCATCTATCTGCCTATATGCCTGCCTCTCCACCCATCCATCCATCCATCTATCTATCTATCTATCTATCTATCTATCTATCTATCTATCTATCTATCTATCTATCTATCTATCTATCTATCTTTCATCTATAATTAAGTCACTTCAGACATGTTTGCCTTCTTTATTGTTACTTGATCTCTATAGGACTTGCTGATACAAGTGGTTTTTTTAAGCAGTATTCCATTTGATTTGTGATGAAGATGAATGAAGGAATCAAAGAAGATTTCATGTATAAAAATAATTATTAATAACTATATCTAATTTGGAAAAATTATAATAATTGTACTTACATGAAAAATTATTATTATATGAAAAATGATAAGTTTAGAAAAATTATAATTGGGCCATAAATCCTGCCACGGTTGCCATTCAAATGTAGAATATTTTAAGTGATTGGCCTATTTTGGGAGGCTAATCTGACTGGAGGACTAATTTGGGGACTTTTGACTATTTGGCTATCTGACTGCTATTAACTTAGTATGGGCCATTTATAAAGTTCCACCACACTGCTCCCAAATTGATAAGCAAAAGATTAAGAAGCCTCTTAACTAAATAATCAAAGCAGAGTTTATTTATGAGATACTATTGAAAATTAAGAATACAGGTAAATAAAATGTACAACCTGTTGGCCTCTCTTTTCTCTGTTCCCATTCCTTCTCATCTGCCGGCCTCCAGTCCTCTTGTCCGCCCTGTCTCCTTGTCCGCACCCCTCTAATCTTGTCCGCCGGCCTTTCCTCCTTGCTCCTAGTCCTGCGTTACTATTCGTCTCGTCCCCCCTTCTAATCTAACTCCCAGGTCTCTCTCTATATATATACCTTTTCTTCTCTCCACTCAAATCTCGGGGCTTCCTGCGCCCCCACAGACCAAGCTAATCTGCCAGCCAGGGCTGCAGCTGGTGGGGGAGGGGGGGTGGCGCTCAAGCCTCACATGCCTCAGGCTATGCCAGAGCCCAGCCTGGGGATCTCTCAGATAGAATAGCTCCGCTCAGGTGGGAGGGAGCTGGGGGCTTTTTCCCCCCAGCTGTCTGACCTGGCATCTTGTACAGTCTATGGGGCTTTTTGGCTCAGCTGAAGCAGAGGGGGAGGGGGACCAGCCCCTCCCACACAGAAGTGACCCTGAGGGCCTAAGGCCTTCTAATCATGTCCCCAAATCAAAATTAATTCCCACACATGAAAGAGGTGGTATTTGAGCAGGTGGATATAAAAAAGTAAAGGGCATTTTGACACAGAAATGACAAAAGTCAAGGAAATATGTGTAGGAAGAGATAAAACAAAAATGGTAGGTTGGGTCAAATTTGGAGGACAGGACTTAGATTATGAACTATCCAGAAACCCTGAACAGCTGAGATCTTCAAAGATATCATAAAGAATAAGACAGTGAGAGGTTGCCTGGAATAACTAAATGAACACTGAATGTTGAATCAGAAATAAGTAGAAATGAAATCTCATCTTTGATAATTTCCGGTTAATCTTAGACTGTCACTTAACCTCATGTCACCTCAGTTTTCTCATATGGAAAATTCTAGGGGCTGAACTCTTAGGTTCCTTCCAGCTCTCTACCTATGACCACATGACACCAGTTCCAGGCCTTTCAGCATCACTTTCCTGACACGAAGCATGAAAATTAACCACTTGGAGCCTTGGTTTCCTCGTTAGGCAGTTAAATGACAAAACAAAAACAGTGCCAGACTCAGAGTCAGACTATACTTAAAATCTGACTTCAGATACTTAATAGCTGTGTGACACAGGGCAAGCCACTTAAACCTCTCTTCACCTTGCTGAGAAAGGTCCATATGGCCAACTCTATGGTTTTTCCAGTAGTGATGTATGGCTGTGAGAGTTGAACTGTAAGGAAAGCTGAGCATGAAGAATTAATACTTTTGAATTATGGTGCTAGAGAAGACTTCTAAGCAAGGAGATCAAATCAGTCAATACCTCAAGAAATTAATTCGAGCTATTCATTGGGTCAAATACTGAAGCTGAAACTTGAATGCCTTGGCCATATAATGAAAAGATAGGACTCACTAGAAAAGACCCTGATGTTGGGAAATATTGAAGGCAATAGGAAAAGGGCACCAGCAAAGGATGAGATGTATAGATAGTGTCATGGGAACAATGAACATGAACTTGGACAGATTTTGAGAGATAGTAGAGACTAGAAGGGCTTGATATGCTCTGGTCCATGGGATCATAAAGTGTTGGACATGACTGAACAATAACAAAAACCAAAAATCTTTAGTTTCTTCATCTGTAAAATAGGCACCTACCTCCTGGGTTTTTTTAAAGGATAAAATAAATTTTAAAACACTAAAAAAAAGTCAAGGTATGTTGTTATTATTGTTAGTAGTAGTAAGACCGGGGAAAAAAATCTGCCCTGCCTCCCTCATAGGGTTGCCATGGTAATCTAAAGAGATAATGTAGAAAGAAATTCTTTGAAAAACTGTAAAGCACTATACACATGTCAGCTAATACTGGGTTTTGGTGTTTATTTTTTCATGGTAGGCACAAGATGACCTCCAAGAGAAGCATTTTATCTTATTTGGTAAGAAAAACGGTGTTTCGATATTTCATAGATTCCCTTGGCCAGAGCTTACCAGTAGCAAGATGAGCTTCTACATCAGAAAGGATGACTATTTACATCTTCTGTCCAGCTTAACAGAAGGCATACATCTGGAAAGAGCTTCTTGGACAGGGTAGAACCAAGGTAAAATGTAGAAAGATTATTTATCAGACCCAGAAAGTGCTTTATGTTTTGATGGTTTTAGGTCTCCATCTCCTAAGAGAATATAATAGCACTATATAATATTTGATATATTTGTACATGTGTATAATATATAATAAATAATGGCCAATTACACTATCCTGCTTTCAGTAAATGTGTACTTGTCTTTGTGTTAAACATTTCTCTGGTGGAAATAAATAGCTATCTCATAGCTGATTTACATTGTATATGAGTACCTTCTAGCTGTGGTTATTAGGTGGAAGTGGGCATAAACCCTGAATAGGCTTTGCTGGTTATCTATATACAATAAAGACCAAAAATGTAGTTAGGAAAGGAGGAACAAAGCTTTGCCTCCAATGGACTCATCTGCATAAAAGATAGAAAAAATTATAATTAAGAAAGTAAGGGATTCCATGCCCTTGTGATTTCTTAGGAGCATAGTCTTTAGAATAGAGGCTGACTGGATATAGTCTTTTGGTAAATATAGAAAAGCATAGTCATACTTGTTTTAGGTGTTCAACAAAGAATTACTAGGTTACTAGGAAGTGAAAATTATTAAACCACTAGCATGTTAATTAAGATGGGTAGCTAGGTTGCACAGTGGATAGAATGCTGGCCCTGGAGTCAGGAAAACAAGTTCAAATCTGGCCTCAGACACTTAATAGTTGGGTGACCTGGGGCAAGTCACTAAACTCTGTTTGTCTCCGTTTACTCATCTGTAAAAAGAGCTGGAGAAGGAAATGACAAACCACTTCAGTATCTTTAGCAAGAAAACCCCAAATGGGGTAAAAAAGAGTAAGACATGACTGAAAATGATTGAACAATGTAAGCTAGTTAAGTGACCCTGCCTTTTGTTCTAAACAACTATTCACCTGAAGCAATAAATCTCTTTCTGGAGATGAAAAACCTAATGTTGCTCTATTCTGAAAGGAACAGAGAAGCTATTCCTTAGAGAAACAAAGTCAGGAAGGTTTTGTCCCTTAGAATTATACCTGAATATAAAGGCTGCTATTCTGAAAGAGCTATGAAAAATCTCAGGGCTTTAAACTAAAAGAGCCTGGCAGAGCCCTCTCTTCTCATGAGAACATTATAGTCAATAACTCTTGTTGAAACCAGAAGCTAGGAGCAGAAAGAAGCTACATAGAAGTATGTCTTATAGATAGATCCATGCCAGGCAGAGGCCACCAGAGATAATGTGTCCATTAGGGCAACATTTAGCATAGACTATGCAACTAGTAGAGTAGTGTCTACCAGAAATAATATGACTGGAAAAATTAACAGGGAGCAGGTCCATTAGAAATAACATAACAGCATGGCCAGAAACATTTGTGGGGGGAGGTAGAGTTAAGTGACTTGTCCAGGGTCACACAACAAGTAAGTTTCTGGGGCTAGATTTAAACTTGGGTCATCCTGATTCCAGGGCCAGTGTTCTATCCATGGTGTGACCCACTTGCCCTTGCCTTTTTTTTTTTTTGAGAAAAGGCAGCATAAACTATTTTATTCTGATACTAAAACTTGAAATTTTTATGTGGTGGAGGGAGAGTGGGTAGTGGCAGTTTCTCTTACCAAATCTCTATATTGGACCGCAAAATTGGGGTGGGAGTAGGAGAGATAGAGTGTGGGGGTGGAGGGAGGTGTATCAGCAGTAGGGGAGCTAAGCATCAAAAACAGGAGATGTTGAAGCTATGATGACCAGCATCAATTTTGGAGTTTTTTTGGGTTTTGTAGATAACATGCAACAATTTCCTCTGACAATGACTAAGCTTTCATTGTGTTGCATGTAATAATAATAGTTGAAATTTATATTCTAATATGAACTAGGCACTTTATAAACATTATCTCATGTGATCCACACAGCAACATCAGGAGATTAGCACCATTATCATCCTTATTTTTAGTTAATGAAACAGTCAAACAGAGTTTCAGAGACTTACTCAAGGTCACAGAGCTACTAAGTTTCCATAGCAAGATTTGAACTCAGGTCTTTTTGACTCCAGTTATCCAGCACTCTTTCCTGAGCCATCTAGTTGCTCCTCTGCACATGTGGTTTCCTACTAGTATTTCCTATATGCACCTGCTTTTTCTACTCCTGATATTATATGATGGCATTCAGCTGCCTTTCAAATCACCTTGTGCGGATGAATACCATCTGCGGGTCCCGAAAAAACTGGCAGGTGTAATTGTTGTAACACTATCAATTATATCTGGAAGACTATGGAAAATGGAAAGATATCATGAGGATAGAAAAGAGCAAATGCCTTACAAATTTTCAAAAAAGCAGGAAGGCCAATTAGATTGATTTCAATTCCTGGGGACATTCTAGAAAGAATCATTAAAGTAAGAATTGATAAATGTCTAAAATGTGAAGTGGTGATTTCAGAGACCATATGGCTCCATCAAAATAAGTAATGCCAGACTAACCTCATTTTTTATTACAGAATTACTCAATTAATGGATGAGGGAAATGACATGGATAAAGTTTACCCAGATTTTTCAAAGCTTGTGATAAAGTGTCTAACATTCTTCTTTTAGGGAATATGAAGAGATATGGGTTAGACAATAAAACAATCAGATGGATTCTGAGATGATTGGATGGCCAGCCTCCAAGAACAATTGTTACTGGTAAACATGATAAGAGATCTCCATTGGAATACCCCCATACTCAAATCTGTACTAGGCCCTATGCTGTTTACTATTTTGTAATCAATTATTTGGAAAAAGGCATAGATGGTATGTTCATCATATTGGCAAATGACCCAAAGCTGGGAGAGGGTAGTTGAAACAATGGATGACAAAACCAGGATCTGAAATGATCTTGGCTAGCTAGGAAAATGTATTGTTGTTCAGGCTTTCAGTCATGTCCAACTTGTGACCCAATTTGGGGTTTACTTGGTAAAGGTACTGGACTGGTTTGTCATTTCCTTCTCTTGCTCATTTTACAGTTGAGGAAACTAAAGCAAACAGGGTTAAGTGACTTGTCCAGGGTCACACAGCAAGTAAATGACTGAGGCCAGATTTGAACTCAGGAAGATGAGTCTTTCTGATTCCAATCCCAGTGTTCCATCCACTGTACCACCTAGCTGCCCAATTGGTATACTCTAATAAGATGAGATTCAATAGGTATCAAGGTAAGTTATTTTACTTCAGTCCAAGAAATCAGTATCACAAGATGCAGGAAGCATGGATAGATAGCAGTCTTCCTGAAAACAATTTGGGGAGTTTTGTGTTCTGCTTAATATGACTCAACAGTGTGATTGGCAGCCAGAAAATCTAATGAAGTGCCAGCTTACATTAAGAGGAGACAGAGCCTCCAGGAATAGGGAGGTGATAATCCCACTGTACTGTTCTCTCACCAGATTCCATCTAGAGAGAACACCATCCTCCGTTCTAGGCATCATGGTTTAAGAACAATAACAAACTAGAGTATGTCCACAGAAAGAAGTGAAAGAAAAAAAACATTAATATTGTAGTCTATGTTATAGGCACAAGATGACCAGAAACATTTTTTATTCATTTATGATTATTCTCCTTCCAAGCATTATTTTTCTTGAGAAACAAATGTCCAGATTGAGGCTTCTCCTAACCTTGGACATGTCCTTTAACACTACACATTTTGAAGTAGCACCTTGAACAAGGAAATTTCACAGTATGATACAACATAATTATACAACTCAAGGTAAGGTAAAAGTTAACACTTTGATGAATAAATTCAGAACAGTCACTTAATCTTAAAGCATCCTTCTCCTATATTTTGACCATATAACTGATCCCTTCAAGACTACCTCATCCCCAATCAAGATACTTCTTTAATTCTCATAGGTGGTCCATTATCCTAACACCTTCAGAGCACTGGAATCACTACCCTTAGGTCGATCTCCCAAGGGATCCTAGTGGTAGGCCTTCTCAGATCTTCATCCTGATGACTTCAAAGATGAGTCCTTCCTGGGCTAGTCAGAAGTAGGGAACCTGACATTTTTTAGGTAATAATAAAGAAAAGACTGATAAGGATTAGTTTTGATTTAGTCTGATAAGGGTTGTTCAGATGAATCCAAAGGCTTCAGCCTAGAATGACTTTAAAATGCTTTATTAATTTGTCTAAAAGAGGAAGAAAGGAGGAGTTGGGGCTTTAGTCTGCTTCCACAAGAGCCATAAGGATTTTGAGAAGCCTTGAGTTCATGATATCTGAGGAATGATTGAAGGAACTGGGACTTTTTGCAAAAAAGAAGATTCTGGGGATACCATGATAACTGTATGTAAGAATTAGGAGGGATATTATATGGAAAAGGGATTAGATTTGTACTGTTTGGACCGAGAGGGAAGAACCAGAAGCAAAGAATAGAAGTTTCAAAGAGACCAATTTAAACATCATGTCAATTGGAACTGTCCAAAAATTGTTGGAACTTCCTCCAGAAATGAGAGGCCACCATCTCCTTGTAGGTCTTCAAGTATAAACTAGATTATACATAAGAAAGTGAGTGATATTAGGCATCCTTTTCATGTATAGGTTAAACTAGATGATCACTGAAGTCCCTTCTAACTCATGGATTCTTTGATTCTGAATAATTGTGAGAGAGTATACCCCTGGTATATGGGAGACACAGTGTATTGCTACTTTTCTTACCATACTAATCTATTTGACAGCCTTTGCCTTAAACTAAATTTTGTCACCTGCTGGCCAATAAAAGCAATGCTATCAGTGGGTTTTTTGAGCTATATTTTAGAGCAGATGCAAAGTCATAGGAGTGAATGGAATCTGAGATAATTTATTTGGGGGACTAATTGGGATAGTTGGGGGTGTCTCCCAGGTGCTACATATAGTTCAAAAACTTGTAAGAAATGGTAAAGACTGAAATGTTAGAATTCGGAAAAAAGTCATACACATAAAGAGTTACACCTGGCTCTTTATGACCCCATTTAGGGATTTCTTGGCAAAGATACTGGAATGGTTTACCATTTTCTTCTTCAGCTCATTTTACAAATGAGGAAAGTGATGAAAACAAGATTCAGTGACTTTCCCAGAGTCACAGAGCTAGTAAACATCTCAATCCAGATTTGAACTCAAGTACTCCTGACTCCAGGGTCAGCCCTCTATCTACCATGCCACCTAGCTACCCCATTTGTAATGTTTTTAAAATTTTGAAGTATTACTGGCCATTTGTTTTTCCATAAGATACTTGTGAGGACCTTTCTTTTCTGTGCATCTAAATGAAATGAGCTTTTTATACAAATCAAAGCCCCATTATATTGTGTATTCTCTTTCTCTACATTACTGATTTGTGTTCTGAGTCAGACATGTGAAATTAGATAGAGCAACTCAGTTGTGCCTGTCTTACGCAGGCCTAACTTATTAATGGCTGGAATTGGCCATGTCAGCTCAATTCCTAATGGGATGGCTGCCCTTGAAATGATTCACGTCATTTCTGTTGCTCTTGGGACAAGGAGAGGAGCTGCCTGTCAAAAACTGGATGCAATATATTGGAAATAGCTTTTCTGTAATGGCCTTTTGCCATAAAATTCACATCTGTATTTGTGAAACAGGGTGGGTTGCTAATCATTTAAAATATGGTTTTGTAAACGGGCCAAAAGAAAGTTAAGAAAAACAATGAACAGAAACAAAAGCTGTCAAGGATAGAGATTGTTGATGTCAGGACAACTCATTTAGTATTATTGTTTTGCACAATTAATCTTTTTAGAAATCTAATTGATCCCACCTCACCACTGCATGATTGCCAGGGAGAAAAGAGGGCCACATAATGGTATATTTTGACTTTGGTGGAAAGCTAATGAAAACATGTAAATGTTCTTAGTTTCCAAAGAGTTAAATGTTGATACTGTCTTTGTAACCTGACAGTGTTCATTTCTCTGCAAACCCAAGGAATGATTTTCTCTTGGCCCTTGAGGGACCTTGAATGACATGCATTTTTGCCCAAGTCATAACTCTTAAAACTAGGCAATGATTCCTCCTCAGTTTTTGCAGATGTATTTTCTAATAATTATAGGACAAGACTATCTCCTCTGAACCAAAATGACCTAAGTAAAGCAAATACATAACATTCATCCCTGTCTTTAATCCTTATTTTCTGGACATTTTTATTGAAGTCTTTCATTCCACCAAAGGATTTTAATTTGGCCAGGTATGAAAATTCTAACCACAGTGATAAATATCAACACTAGTTTTTTCTCCTTCAATGTTAGCAGTGAGAATGTTAGGAACAATAGCTATTTTTAGCAACACTATTCCAAAGATCTTATGGCTTCCTTCATGAAAGTAACGCATACATTTAACAGCAAAGTCTCAAAGGAACCAATAACCACGGTAAGAAAGAATGGTGGTAAATCCATGAATTCTACTTTATTTTGTGCTTTTAACCTTAAGGCTAGTTATTTATTTAATTGCACCTTCTACCTTCATAAGAGCTGAATTCACTGACTAGATCCCAAGCACGAAATGCTCCACCTCTTATCTTCCTTGGTTTCCTCCAAATCTCAGCTAAAATGCCACTGTCGGCACAAAGCCCTTCCCTAGCCCCCTTAATGTAGGTACTTCCTCTCTGTGATCTCCAATTTATCCTATAGAGATTTTGTTGCTACATGGCTGTTGGATGTTGTCTCCCCCATTATATTGTGAGGTTTTGGAGGGCAGGGTTCTTTTTGCCCTTCCTTGTTTCCCTACAACATAGTACAGATTCTGGTTCATAGGAAGAAATTTAATATATCCTTGTTGGCTTGAAAAATTATTTACTATATTACTATTATGTGCAAGGCTCAATATGGAAAGGGCTTACTGAGCCTAGACCCCTGGTATTAAGAGTAAGACTTTTGAAATACATACAAACATACTTCTGGAAATCATAATTATTTCTTATTTACTAATGTCTATAATGAAGGGTAAAGTCATTATATAAACAATTGGTTAATACATAAAAATATTATTATAAAGTTCATTATATATTACATCTGATAACCACTACAATCTTGTGGTATAGTAAGACAAGCATCAATAACTTGAGTAGGGTAAGTGACTTGTGCATTAGAGAATTCCTTGGGATCTTACTCTGAGGTGGAGGCAAGACAGACAAAGAAAAAGGCATACAGAGACAGAGAATACCAGGGACCTTTCAAAGACCTCTTGTTAAATGACCAAAACCAAAAGAATTACTTCCAGGAAGATCCTAAGACCTCTGGTTTGAGGAATTTCCCAACATTCAGATATACAATTGATTTAGGAGGCAAAAAAGGGTTAACAGAAAAACCTAAGACCCAAGCTCTAATTCAGATATTAGCTTTAAAAGGGATTCAGACCCCAGTTAATGTATAACTTACAAGTCAGGATGCTAGGTTCTCATACCCACAGTAATCAATACTCATAATGGGAACATAAAGGGGCAGGTCATATAACAATGAAAAAATAGACAGGCTATAGAAATTCTAAAGAAAAATGAATATGTTTTTGAAAATAAGCATGGGAAGCAGAGAAGTGCGCAGAAAAGGCCAGATTTGTCCCCAGATTCACCTTATGACGTGTAAACCCCCAAAACACACCTCCACAGAAAAAGGTACCTACCTTGGGGGTTGGCTTAGAACCCCAGGAACTCCAAATTAGGATAAGCCCTCTCCTGTACCTCCCCAAGGTGGAGATTATTACAATGAGACTGATAAATCAATTTATCTATACTATAAATATAACTGTCTTTTCTTTCACTATTTGAGAGATACCTTTCCATTTTTCTGGTTCTCTCCCTGTAGTCACCCACAGTATTGCAATAAAACTTGGTAAACTGAGTCAGTGAATCTTGTAATTCTTTTGGGATGACTCATGGTCAATTTGACCTCAAATTCAGCCCACATCACGATGATCTAGTGGTTGTCTCCTTTTCTTCTGAGAGATAATGGTATTGTAAAGGTCACTTCTTGCTGGGCAGCAGTCACCCAGATCCAAAAATCTGGGACTTTCCACCAACAAGGTTACCACCAGGGTTAAGAAAGTCCATATCACAGAATCACTGGAAACTGCTCAAAGGAGAAACACAAAGGTAACAGCCAAGTGACTCAGGCTTACCTACTGTGTGCTTATAGACACTCCTGCTACTGGCAGAGGAGGGCAGAGAAACCCTTTGCCCCTAACCCCTCCAAATCCAAAAGAAAGACATTTCTGAATGCATCCCCAAAGGAGCAGAACTTTTTCTCCTCAACTCCTCTTAGAGTCCACAGCTAGCCACTCTTCATGAATTAGTCACCAATAATCTTCAATACAGCTTCTCAGTCATGAGAATTACTGATAAGAAATTCCTGCATCATCTTAGTAAAACATGGCCCACAGAAAGGAACTATGGTGCATATACAACTCTGTAACAAGTGCTTTAAACCAGGAGATAGCTATCTCATTTCTGGTCCCTAACCCCCCAAAAAGGGTAAAAAAGGCATCAGTTAACAACTAACTTATCATGATAGCCTGATGAAATCTGAGTGTGATCTACAAATTTCAAAGGAGGAAAGTATAAAAAGGGAATAAGTAGGTTCTTGCAAATGACCCTCTTTTTATTTTAAATTTCTTATTTTGAGCATTCTTTTCTTTTACAATTTTGAATTACAAATTCCCTCCCTCCTACCCATTCCCCACCCACTTAAAAGGCAAGGAAAGTTATATACATTAATTATATGTGTGAAATGATACAAAACATATTTACATATTAGCTATGTTGCAAAAATTAAAAAGGAAAAAAGAAAGAAAGAAAATTATTTGTACTCAGAGTTTATCAGGTCCCTCTTTTTTATTATAACTTTGTGGAATTATCTTGAATCATTGCATTTATCATAGTGGCCAAGTCTTTCATAGTTGATTATCATTACAACATTGTTGTTTTTGTGTACAATGATCTCTCAATTCTTCTCCCTTTACTTTGCATCAGTTCACAAATGTCTTGTCATGTTTTTCTTTTCTGAATCTACCGCACCCCCCATATCATTTCCCACAGAACAATAGTACTGATTGTGATAGTATGATTTTGATAATCATATGCTACAACCAGTTTGGCCATTTACCAATTGCTGGGAATACCCTCAATTTCCTATTTTTTGCCACCACAAAAAGGGCTGCTATAAATATTTGGGTGTTTTTCCTTCTGTTTTGATCTCTTTCATATTCAGACCTAGCAGTGGTATTGTACGGTCAAAGGGCATGTAGTTTTATAGCCCTTTGGGCAAAGTTCCAAATTTTTCTCCAGAATGTTTGGACTAGTTCATAACACCACCAACAGTTTATTTGGATACTGATTTCCCCTCACTCCATCCAGCATTTGTCATTTCTGGTAGGTATATGGTGGTACCTCATACTTATTTTATTTTGCATTTCTCTAATAAATAGTGATTTAGAGCATTTTTCTTATGTCTTTAGATAACTTTGATTTCTTCTTCTAAAAACTACCAGTTCATATCACTTAACCATTTGTCAATTGGGGAATGACTCTTATTTTTTTTTTATTTGACTAAGCTCCCTATATGTTTGAAAAATAAGGACTTTATCAGCAAAAGTTGCTGTAATTTTAAAAAATATTATTTCATTGTCTATGGTACCTTTTAACAAAATGTAGTTTCCCTGATTATATCTTTTACTTAGGTCTATTTTTTCTTTTGCTTTGTCTAAGATCATGGTTGCTACCCCTGCATTTTTTTAAACTTCAGATGAATAATAATAGATTTTACTTCAACCTTTTATTTTAACTCTCTGTGTGTCTTCCTGCTTCAAGAGTGTATCTTGTAAAGAACATATTGTTGTATTCTTTTTTCTAATCCATTCTGCTATCTGCTTCTATTTTTATGATTACTGTGTATTTTCCTCCATCCCATTTTCTTCTCTTTCTTTTTCTCTCTTTTTATCCCCCTCATATCTCTTATTCCCTTTCCCTTCTGTTTTCCTATTGTGTCAAATAGGTTTCTATATCCAACTTAGTGTGTGTGTATGTGTGTGTATTTTTCCCTATTTGAATTGGTTCCAATGAGAGCAAGGGTTCAAGCATTGCCAGCTACTCTACCCCATTTTCCCCTACACTATAAAAGCTCTTCCTTGCAATCCTCTTTATGTGAGAAAAATTTCCCCATTTTACTTCTCCTTTTCCCTTTCTCACAGTACTTCCCCTTTTCCTCACCCCTTCATTTTTTGTCAATCATCCCAACATAATCAAACACACACACACATATACATACACATGTATGTGTGTATATGTATGTACATATATATGTGTGCATGTGTATATATACATACATATATACATACATACATATATATATATATAATCTCCTTAATAGATACAACCACACAAATCATTTCTGGAGTATTTTTGGAAGGATATCAATAAGAGATGCAATATTGGAGGAAGTCCCTACATCAAGGAATTTTAAATTCTGATTACTGCCTTGTATTGAAATTATTTTAAGATAAAATAATAATTATTATAGGATATGGTATAAATTGTTATAGGATCAAATATTTATAACTGGAAAGAACTTTATAGGCCATCAATTCCAATCCCTTCATGTTAACAGATGAACAAAATGTGGCAGAGTGATTAAGTTGGTCACATAGCTAATGAGCTTCAGAGGAGAGATTTGAACCCAAATCTTCCTCATTCTATATCCAGGCCCCTATCCATTATACCTCAAGAATACAAGCTCCTTGTTAACACAGGTAATATTTTGTATTTTTGAGTCTCCCAAAGCCCCTTTCCCACAGCACCTTCCCCAAAAGATCCCCAATAAATACTTGTCAAATATATGAATGAATGAAAAGGAAATGGCCAGATTTTTAGCAGTAAAGTTCCATTATTCAAAGAAGTGACCAATGTGAAAATCACAAGCTGACACATGTATGGCATGTAGATCTCATAGACATATATGGTAGTCATTTTTTAAAATTCATTTATTTATAAACCAAAAGCTATACCTCAGCCCTAGAGAGGTTTTTGTTTTGCAGGTTTGGGTTTGGAGAGTTCTTTTTGGCTCTCTAAAATCCAACCCAAGAAAGGAAAAAAAAAAAGCAACTATTCCCAAATCTCTCTATATATCTTAGTATTATAATGAGTCATACCAAGAAACATGGTACCTTATTGATGAGAAATAGCAAACTGAATTATTTGGACAATAATAAGCTAGAGTGCTAAATTCCAGCCCATTTCAATAAAATGAAACCAACATTTGGGATGTCAGCCCTTCAAATTGGATAATTTGGGAGAGGTGAAGACAGTTGGCCCTATTTCCCTGCTCCCCCAATTCCTTTCTTTAGAAAATCCAGAAAGCTAAATTTAAATCCAGAAAATCTATCATTGTGGTTTTTTAAATGAACAAATAAAAGACTAGAAAAGCTATTTCTATCCATTTTTTTTTGTGAGGCAATTGGCATTAAGTGACTTGCCCAGGGTCACATAGCTAGTAAGTGTTAAGTGTCTGAATCCAGGACCGGTACACCACTGTGCCATCTAGCTGCCCCTATTTCTATCCATTATTATCATGATTTCTAGAATACTATGAGTGTCATTCTAAAAACATTTCATGAGAAACATAGGCCTGAGAAAATGAGACCAAGGTTCTTTTAAAAGCTTTTTTTTTTCTGCCATGAATGTTCATACTAGGAAGATCATAAGCAGAATAAATGAACAAATGAATAAACAAATGAGTCATTGAATTAAAACTCCTTTTTATTTTTAGTAATATTTTATTTTCCCTAATTATATATTAAAACAATTTTAAAAAATTTTTAAACTTTTTGAGTTTCAAATTCTATTCCTCCCTATCCCCTCCCTAAAATGGTAAGCAATTTGATATAGGTTATACATATGTGATCATGCAAAATATTTCCATATTATTTATTTTGTACAAGAAGACACAAATAAAAAAGAGTGAAAAATAGCATGATTCAGTCTGTATTTAGACAGCATCAGTTCTTTCTCTGAAGGCAGAGAACATTTTTCATGAATCATTTAGTACTCATTGTATTGCTGAGAAGAGCTAAGTCTATCATAGCTAATCATCACATAATATTGCTGCTACTGTGTGTAATGTCACCTCAAATTTCATCAGTTCATATAAGTCTTTCCAGGTTTTTCGGAAATCATCCTGCTTGTTATTTTTTATAGCACAATGGTATCCCAGCACAATCATATAACACAGGTTGTTTAGTCATTCTCCATTTGATGGGCATCCTTTCAATTTCTGATTCTTAGCCCTCACAAAAAGAGCAGCTATAAATATTTTTATACATATAAGTCCTTTTCCCTTTTTTTGATCCCTTTAGGATACAGACCTGGCAGCAACATTGCTAGATCAAAGGGTATGCACAGTTTTATAGCCCTTTGAGTATAGTTCCAAATTGCTCTCCAGAATGGTTGGATCAATTCACAACTCAACCAACAGTTCATTAGTATCTCAGTATGCCCACATCCTCTCCAACATTTATCATTTTCCTTTTTTTTTTTGTCATATTAGCTAATCTGATAAGTGTGAGGTCAAACCTCAGAATTAATTGTAAAACTCCTTTTTAAAAGTATGTCCCAAAACTATATATATCATGCAACCACTTTGAAAAGTGAGCTCTCAAAGAGCTCACACTCTAATTAGGGGAAATAATATATTAAGACCCTGAGATATGAGATATAAATCAACAGCTTTAGTTTGTAGGGATAATAACTATAAAAGTAAAATGAAAATAACTTTTTCAAAGGTTCCAGATCCTTTCTTCCCAATGTTTTTGCTTTTAAATTTGTCTCTTCTCCTTCTGCCTGATTTTATTCACTAGGGGATACTGACTGTTCCAAGCAGTCACACATTCCCACCTACTCTGCAATGATGGACTCACAAGAACCCCAGAAATCCCCAGGAGCAGAGGCTTAAGTAAGCAAGTTTCAGAGATAGGGGCTTGTATTCCTCCTTCTTGTTGCCCTATCTCTTTTCACCTTAGTAGACTCCATGGAACCTCTGCAGGCCTCAGACAGCAGGCCACCTTTGTTCCTGACTCCCCATGAGTAATGTCTTCCTGCTTCCCTTATATCTTCCAGCTAGTGTTAGACTTTGTTGGTCCTCCTCACTCTTGGGGCTTGTTTTCCCATACATTAAACCATTGTTGGATTCCACAGCAATTGTCATCTTTTTAGAGTATCACATCATTCTTGGTCTTTTTCTGAATGCTCTTTTTTATCTTCTCTAAAGTGAGGGAGGGGAGTTTGGACCAAATGCTCTCCGGGGTCTCTTCCTACTTTAAATCTAGAATCCTACCTAGAATATTTTAAAATGTGCAGATGTCTGAATAAACTGATTATATGCCCATTATCAGTATTTGAAGCAACTAATCAAGGGGATTGTGTGCTTCGAAGACTGAAACTAATTTTCTCCCTACCTGGAAATTAACAAAGCATCGCTACTTTGATTCTCATATCAAGTAAATTAGCTCATTGACCTATTTGGATCTTTCTTCAGCTGTAGAAAATCCTTAAGTTGGACAGGATATTATAGAATTTTAGATGTAGTCCCTATTTTTAGATGGAAAAAGTACAAAAAAGAAAGGAGGATGAGAAAGAAATCTTTTTGCTTTCATGGAGCCAGGATGTTCTGTTTTTCTTTACATAAATAGTGTAATGTCATTACCTTTCAAAAGTACACACCTAATATTTACTGGACTAAAAGTCTTCTTTATTTGCCAGGCTTAAAGAAGGAATCGGAGAGTGTGGGATATACTGACACCTCTCTCCTATACATATTCCAGCCATTATATACTTATATAAAAATGTGACACTTCGATAAGGGGAACAGGTTGCATTATATTTGGTAAATTTCTCAGGGCTTTTACTGCTCCCAAGTTGCTCACCAATGCAAAGACCCATCTTACACCCACAAATTCCAGTGATGCCATGGGACTGCAAATCTGAGGTAAGACTAGATGGTGAGCACATAAGTAGTCCACATATCCCAATTGATGACCTGTATTCAGAAAGTGACTTAAGGATTGTCACCAAGGAACATAAGATGAGAAAAGGAAGTCAATTGGTCATGTTGTGAGAGGGAAAGATAAATGATGGACAACCAGGGTGGTCTACTACAGAACCACAACCAGAGATTTCTTTACATTATGTTACACAAAGGTTCTCAGAACAAATGGAATTAAAAGGTCTCTGTTAACAATAACTTCTCAAGAGCTCATTATGAATAAATGCTTTATGGCACAGTGGATAAATCACCAACCCTGGATTCAGGAGGACTTGAGTTCAAATCCAGCCTCAGACACTTGACACTTACTACCTGTGTGACCCTGGGCAAGTCACTCATTGTCCTACCAGAAAAAAAAAGAATAAATGCTTTAGATACCAGAATTCTCTTAAGCAGATTTTTTCCTCCACAAACTATCCATAAGTCTTCCTAAGGAAAATGTTTAATTCAAAGCAAAGGAGAAATATCCAAGTTTGAAAGTGAAATTTTAGTTTGGCCTACATCACTGAACAGAAAATACCCTGTTTTGAATTTATCTGTAGTAGATTAATATTATCCTCAATGAGATTTCTTTTCCAAGAAGTAGTCAATCTAAGATGAGAATGGACTGAGGGTAATGCATTCCTATGAGAGACAGGAATGTGTCACAATGGAAAAAGAGTACTGGTTTTGCCATCAAAGGATCTAAGTGTGAATCTTAGCTCTTCCACTTACTACCTGTGACCTTGAACAAATCACTTCCTCTCACTAGGACTCAGTTTTCTCATCTGTAGAAAAAAAGAGAGTTAGATTAGATGGTTTCTGACATCTCTTCCAGCTCTCGCTTATATGTCCAATAACCTTTGGACCTCAGTTTCCTCATCTATAAAGTGAAAGGGTTAGATTAGATGGATCCTAAGTTTCCTTCTCATTTGAAAATTATTTCATCATTCCAACAGGGAAAAAGGAAAGTATTATAGGATGAACAGGTTTCAAATGAAGAAAGGAATATAAGCATTCCTTCTGGTTTTATGGTATGTAGAAGAGGGAAGGGGAGGCAGGGACTAAGTCCTGCTCATTAAACAAGAGAATCTTATTCCCAGTCTCACTTCTGACTCACTGTCTGACCTTTGGCACATACTCTCTTGGCTTCACTATGTCTGCTGGTAATGATAATTATATATCCCCTGGGGTAAAATATCCAAAATGTTTTAAGATTCTAAAATGGAGACCCAAAACAGAAAGCAACTTAGTTATAAACATGGAACATATCTTCCTTGCTAGAGAAACGTTATTTGTCCTTGCCTCCTGGGCTTCCTCATTCAAAAATTCTCATACAAAAATAGGAATCAGTTTAGATATTGGGGAAGGAAAGAGGAGGAGGAGAAAGTGGAGAAGAAAGAAGGGAGGAAGAAGAAGAAAAAGAAGAATTAGAAGAAGAAGAAGAAGAAGAAGAAGAGGAGGAGGAGGAGGAGGAGGGTTATGGGGTAGGGAAGAAAGGAAGGAAGGAGGGAAGAAGAAAGAGAGGGAAGGAGGGAGGGAGGGAGGAAGGAAGGAAGGAAGGAAGGAAGGAAGGAAGGAAGGAAGGAAGGAAGGAAGGAAGGAAGGAAGGAAAAAAGACATTTTTAAAGATGGGTTTTTATAGCACTGGCAGTCTTCAAAATCTAGGTTTTATTTAATCCAAATGACAACTAGAACTGATGTCTCGCCCACTGTTACAAAAAAAAATTATATAAAATAAAATAAAAACCCAGATGACTCATTGGGTAACTTTTAAAAAATCCTGAAAGGATTTTCATGTTATTGGTATTTATCTTACATTTGGGTCTACATTGTGTTTATGGTTTTTAGCAGTATGCAGACAGCAAGCGTACTGACCCTTGGTCCAACTGTTCTCACTCTTGTTCCCGAAGACATTTCAACCACGTCAGCATCTCTCTTTGGCCTTTCGATATGGTAATTTAATTAAGTGGGTTTTTCCCTCCCACTTTCCTGTGATCTCTGCACACTAATATTTTGCTTGCTTTTACCCAAGCCCTCCTACTGTTTCCATTAAAGACTAAACCAGAAGCAGACTTTCTCTGACTCAAGAGTTGGGTTCCTCTTTTGTTTCTTCTGGCAGATACACTTCCCTTATTATAAGTAACACCTACAGTAATTGTTGCTCTTACAAGAAATAGCAAACCCTTTTCTGGCTGCTATTAAGACAGGATTGAGAAAGAACTTTTTGCCTAAAAGTGAAAGCATTTTGTATTTACCTTCCAACATTCTCTGCAGGTTTGGAGTGCCTTTCACACCACATCTCATTAGTCCACACAACACTCCTGGAGGCAGGGAAATGACAAGCACTATTTAGCTTGTTACTGTGGGAAAGTAATGAAAGCCAAAAAGTCGAGATGTCTTTCTCTAGGTGATACAATTGTTCTGGAAAAGATCTATTTCCTAACTCTGAGAGAGCTCAATACTTTTTCACCTGTCTTTGGGGATCATAGACTGATAGACTTAAGCCTAGAAGGGAACTGAGAAGGAAGGTATCTAGACATGACTGGGCTCATTTTTGCAAGTGAGGAACTGAAGCAGATTACTCAAAAAGTGAGATGCTAAGTGGCCTGCCACAAATGACACAAGGTAAATAGTGTAGACAAGATTGAAACCTGGGACCTCCCCCCACAAATCCTGTTCTTTTTCCCACAGTATTGATCTCTCTAATTCCCATTAGCCTATATGAAGCTGGTCTTAAATAGAGACACACAAGAACATTTCATTATATAAGTAAAGTAGGAAATGATTTCTCAGGCCACCAATCCAAGCTCTTCATTTTACAGAGTAGGAAATTGAGGACCAGGATGGTTAAGTCACTTGCCCAAGAACATAAAGGAAAATAACAATAACTAACATGTATATGGTGTTTAAGGTTTGCAAAGTATTCTTGACACTACGAATATACCATGCTGCCTGCTGACAGCCATATGATAAGATTTGAGAGGTGGCAAAAACGATCCTCAAATTTCCCTCACAAATCTGAGGTAATGTCTTAATATATCTACATATATCTATCTTTGATATGGATATAGCATATATAAGCAAATATATGAGTTTTTTTCTTGTGTACTTACTGTTTTATCCTCCCCCCCCCCCCCGCCCAAGACAATGTAAATTCCTTCAGGACAGAGATTATTTTGGTCTTTATAGTCCCAAAGTAAATACCTCATAAATGTTTGTTGAATGAATAAGTAAGTGAATAAATGACGTAAAAGAAGCAAAGAGTAGCAGAAGAGTCAGGTGTGTGTGTGTGTGTGTGTGTGTGTGTGTGTGTGTGTTGTGCTGATGTCCACATAACATTTGAATACCTAGAGGGAGCCCTCAAGGGATTTTGGTAGATCCTCTATTCTCAAAGAACATATGAAAAGACATGGATAAAAATTTTTTTTAAAGAATAAATATTTGCAAGTAAGATAAAATCAATAAGGATTTATTAAGCAAATACTAAGTGCCAAGCACCATGCTAAGCATTGGGGACACAAAGAAAGGCAAAAAGAAAAAGACCCTACCCTCAAGGATCTCACAATGTAATGAGGGAGGCAATATGCGAATAACCATACAAATAAGTTATGTGTTGTAGCTAATCAATAGACTGAAGATACTAACATTAATGGGGATCAGAAAAGCTTCTTGCAGAAGATGAGCTCTACCTGAAACTTGAAGAAACTCAGGGGATCTAAGAGGTGGAGATCAGGAGGGAAATTATTCTAGGTATAAGGCAGAGCAAGTGATAATGACCAAAGGCTAGAAAAGGACTATCCTATGTGAAGAGCAGCAAGGAGACCAGTGTCATGTAGCAGTGTAAGGAGTACTCACATGAATGAGATCATGTTCCCACTGGCAGATTAGAATGTCATCCACTAGTGGATAACATGAAATGCTCCTGTCACATCAACTGTAAAAATGTTATTCAGATTTGTAATGAATACCAGCTTATTTGTACTTTATGCCAACTGAAGCTGTCTCATTTCTGACATTGGTACAGCTGGAATCTAATGAGAGATGAAGAACGGTTACTCTTTCAATATTGAAATTGAATCAGCTTTATAAATAGATAGAAAAGATCCATGGTCTCTCAAACATTTCTATAAGTCACAGCCAGAACTGACAAATGCTCTTTACATTCCAGATAATCATCCCTGTTCCCTTCATGAATAAGCTAGAAAAAAACACAAATATGTTCTGTAGTCAGAGATTCAAAGGTAACTCCAAAATAAACTCTTCTTTTTCTAAAAATCTGGCAAGCAGTTGAAAAGTACTGTGGCAATGTGGGGAATACAGAAATAATAACAAGGTATATAGAAAAATGTCATGGAGTAGAATAAAAAGAAATGGAAAAAAAATGAAAAGAGGGAAGAACAAGTGATGTTGGAGGAAAGAAGTTCAGCCAGAGTTTAGAATAGGGGAAAGGAACTGCAAACTTTTTCCAGGAAAATAAAATTAAAAACACTTTTTAAATGGAGATTCATTTTTAATTATTTTAAAGTGAATTTTAAAAACTGTTTTTTCAGAAAGTATTTTCCAATCACTAAACTCAGGCTTTTGGGAACATTTAACTCAAATTCTCCTCCTTGTTAAATAATGTATTTTCCTCAGAAAAATAAAAGAGAAAAAACTTTTTTCTTTATTGCCTTACTAGCATGCAGACCACATAGAGCAGCATAAAGTGTATTATATATGGGTTGGGAGGTAGGGTTTTGGGGAGGGGGGGGGCACTGAGTTCAAGTCCTACCTGTGATGTTGAATGTGTGTGTGTGTGTGTGTGTGTGTGTGTGTGTGACTATGCTAGTTGCCCTTTTTCTAACCCTTAAACTGGTCTGTTGACTCATCACATAGATGCAAGATACCATAAAACATTAAAATAAGTCTTTTTTATTTTGATCTGCATTAAGATCACAAAGGTATATCCAAAGTTCAAGAGACACTATTGCAAAAATATACTTTTCAGTCAGTTTCAGTTAATAGGTCACACTCACTGATAAGGTATTCTCCATGTAACGATTGGAATGACGCCACCTGCTGGAGACTTACTGTAGAAAAGCTCCGCCATGAGGTGAAGGTCTTTGAGGGCAAGACCATGCATCTTTTCTTTGGCATCAGGAAGTGACATTTGCTTGTGGGAGGGAGAAGGGGGAGCCTGGCATTCTGACTTTCACTCTTTCTTGTGGACTCTGGCAGAGAGGGGAGCTAGAAATGCGCTCTCCCTTTAATAGATAGATGAATCTAGGCCTTTCTCTCTTTTTTTTTTTTACCAAATTCTTATTCCCCTTAATAAGTGCTTAAAAGTCTAACTCTTGCTAAAGCTTATAATTTATTGGCGACCGCTCATTAGATATTTTAGACAGTTTAGCTAGAATTTTAGCCTTTTAACATCCCCAAATACCTACCCCCCACCTTCATATTTTGGAACCACTCATTTGAGATCACTCTCATTTGTTAAAGCACCAGCAAAAAGTACCTGTTATAACTTTTCTCTTATAATACAATTTCAGTCTCTTGAGACAATCACCTGAGGGTGGGGTTGACAATTAAAAATAACTCTCTGAGCAAACAGTTATCACTGGTAATCTGAGATATTCACTGCAGGGGTTCTAATGCAGGGGGTTTTCATTTTTTTATTATTTTGATAATTGCATTTCAAAATAATTGGTTTCCTTTTAAATGGCATATATTTTATTCTGTTCATTTAAAAACACTATTCAGAGAAGGGTTCTGTAGACTTCACCAGACTGCTCAAGAGGTCTATGACTCACCCAAAAGGATTAAGGACCCCTGTGCTAAAGGAAGATTTTGCTTCTTTTGAAAGTGTAAGGTCACATACCTATGATAAGAACCAAGTATATCTGTTATGATGTGTACCTGCAATTACCTTCATTTTAATAAATCAATGAGTGCTGTACATATATGTAAAGGTAGGTGGTATGTGTTGCCCATGTAGGTAATACATGTCCACATGGGTCTATCCAGATATGGTTCCAGGGAGAGACATCCCTCTCTAAGACAGACTTTGAATCCTTCTAGGAGAGGAACCAGGAGGGTGGTGCTAAAGATTGGCCACTCATTACTTCTCAGAAAGAGAAGGGGCATAAGGTTAGGATAATATCTATCCAAACTACCCCCCCCCCAATATTGTTAATCTAGGGGAAATAAATGTTCAGTTCAAAATGAGTGCCTAATCACTATCTCTTAATGAGGAAGGTATGTGCCTTTTATATATCCAAGGCATGCCTCCCTTCCCAATAAATACCAATTCCATAATAAGCATAAATAAAAATAGAAAATAAACCCATTTATCAAGCCAATAGCTAAGAGTAATCAGAGAATGCATATATAGAATGAGAATGTATTCCAGACAATACATATAATGAATTAATACTCCCACTAGGAGCAAGGAAAGGGAGGGGGGGGAAGAGAGAGAGAGGGGGGGAGAGGGAGAGCCCCAAGGGGAAATTACCTGAAGTCTCTACTGTTGTAAGATGAGGGTAGGGATGAGATTGAGGTGCCAGGTAGTTTGTATATCAGCTTCTTCTCAGAATATTTCTCTCCCTTAAGGAACCTAACAGAATCTAGAACTACATATCTTGAAGCTGGAAGCCTGAAGATCAGAATCTCCTGCCACCTCTGCCCAATCCTCCCTCCATGCTGGTGTGGAACATTGAATACTCAATTTCCACCAATGAATAGAGCCCCATGTAAATAGGTGTTGAGGCATAGATTACATATGTAGCAATTTTACTTGGTTCTTCCACAGAGATTATCGATACTGTTATTCTGTTTTTAAGAGCAAACTGGAGTGTTGCACAAAAGGCAGTTTGGACTAATAGTTGGAAATCAGTTGAAATCAGAGAGAACATATGTATTATCAGTGATCTATGAGGCTCTATGAAGACTCCATGGAGGAAATTAAAGAGGAAGAAAGTAAAGATAAATTTCTTATTTGTCAGTCTTAATTTGAGTGTCATATATAAAGAAACATAAAGAAAATTATGTTAAGAGTCTCTGAGGAGACACAGTAATAAATGATTTCAGTAATGTGCTGTTTCCTAAACCCAAAGGCTACAGCTTCTGGGATAGGAACTCAGTATTTGACAAAAACTGCTGGGAAAACTGGAAGATAGTATAGCAGAAACTAGTCAACATCTTACACCTTATACTAAAATAAGGTCAAAATGGCTATATGATTTAGACATAAAAGGTGATAATACCACAGGTAAATTAGGAGAGGAAGGAGTAGCTTACTTCACAGATTTACAGAAAGAAGAACAGTTTATGGCCAAACAAGAGATAGAGAATACTATAAAATGCAAAATGGATGACTTTGATTGCATTAAATTAAAAAGGTATTGTACAAACAGAAGCAATGCATCCAAAATTAGAAGGGAGACAAAAAACTGGGAAATAATTTTCATAGCCAGTATTTCTGATAAAGGCCTCATTTCTAAAATACATCAAGAGCTAAATCAAATTTATAAGAATCTATGTCATTCCCCAATTGAGAAATGGTCAAAGGATATGACCAGGCAGTTTTCTGATGAAGAAATCAAAGCTATCTATCACCATATTTAAAAATGCTATAAATCACTAGTGTAGTAATATTGTTTTAATCACTATTAATATTAATCACTATTGATTAGAGAGATACAAATTATAACAACTCTGAGGTACCACTTGACACCTATCAGATTGACTAATATGACAAAAAGGGAAAATAATAAATGTTGGAGAAGCTGTGGAAAAATTGGAACACTAAAGCATTCTTGGTGGAGCTGTGAACTGATCCAACCATTCTGGAGAGCAGTTTGGAACTATGTCCGAAGGGCTATAAAGCTTTGCAATACCACTATTAGGACTTTTTCCCAAAGACATCATAAAAAAGGGAAAAGGACCCACATGTACAAAAATATTTATAGCTTGCTCTTTTTGTTGTGGCAAGGAATTGGAAATTGGGGGTCATAAATTCTTCCCTTCTCTCTAGATCTGACAGGTAAACTCTTATTTGTTTTTCCATTTCCTTATGGTATCATATCATCTTTTATGTTTCTACCAATTAATTTTGTATAACCTTTTTATAGAAAGATATTTTACTATTTGTATTATTTTTATTGGAAAACATTTTATAAAATACATAAATGTACTCTGGTTTGTGCCATTAGTCCTAGTGATCTCTTTTTCACCCCTAACCTAGAATTCCCAAGATTGATCATCCCCATTGTTGACAAAAGCTATGAACTCAGAACAGTCTCCAATTTATCCTGTATGTAGATTGCTTTGTCTATATTTGTTTACATGCTATCTCCCCCATTTAGTTGTAAGTTCCTTGAAGGCAGGAAGTGTCTTTTGCCTTTTTTTGTATCCCCTGTGTTTAGCAATGTGCCTGTCAACAAAATAAAAAAAAATTAAGTGTCAACAAAATAGTTGACACTTAATAAATGTATTATTTGACCTGTTTGAAAAATTCTTCTTCATACCCTGAGCCTAAGGGAAGATAAGAAAGCATCTTCAAAAATCAAGATGGAAGGACTCTAATAAAGTTAAACATAAGTTGCTTCTGTTCCTCTGAGACTCATGTGGCTTTTATCCAGGGAAAAATAATAAAAACTTCATAGCCCAAAGGAGGAAGGGGAACTCCATTATGCATATAAAAAAGGATCCAAGCCCTACCCTCAGAAAACCATTTTCTTTCAGGACCTATATAGATCCTTTGAGCACTTAACTTTGTAGGGATCAACAATGGGTGCAAGTCAGGACTGAATGGAAATTATAAGTTGTGCAGAGACCAAATACACTATGTCAATTCATGTGAGGGAAAATCAATCCTCTTCTCAATAATTCTCAGGAACTCAGCAGCAATGTGACAAAGGCTCTTTATTTCCTTCTTATGAGAAGGAGGCACCCTAGTGTGCAGCTAGTGGGTGCAAAGAAAGGGGGCTCGCAGGCCCTAGACCCTAACGTGAATGGACCCTCCCCCTTTTCATCACTGGTCCAATTACTCAAGAGTTTCAATCTACATGCAAAAACTAGCTAATTGAAAGGCAACATTCCCACCCCTCTTCCTTGTATGGGCATAATTCAGGAGTGGACATTATACTTCCTTATATGGACACAACTCTGGATTGGACCTTATTGAGATCAGGGCTCCTTGAACCATGTTATTTTGTTAACCTGAGGGGAAGGAGGGGATTTGTCCTACAAACAGGTCAGGAGGAGTATGATTGACTGTTATATCCACATTGAGAGGAGACAACTACCAATTTTCTCACAATTGGGAACATCAAAACACAAACTCAGAAGAAAATAACAAATTAAAACTACTATATCTAGACTATCAAGGAAAAATACAAATTGGTTTTGGGTCATGGAAAAGCTCAAGCAGAATTTTAAAAGTCAAGTCAGATGGGGGCAGCTAACTGGCACAGTGGATAGAGCACCGGCCCTGGAATCAGGAGTACCTGAGTTCAGGTCTGGCCTCAGACACTTGACACTTGCTGGCTGTGTGAAACTGGGCAAGTCACTTAACCCCAATTGCCTCACTAAAAAATAAAATAAAAAATAAAAATAAAAAAAATAAAATCAAGTCAGAGAGGTAGAGGAAAAATTGGGCAGAAAAATGAGAGTGAGGTGGAAAAAATCATGTTAAAAAAAGAGCCAATAGTTTGGTAAAAGGGGCACAAAAAATACTGAAGAAAATAACAACCCCCCCAAAAAAAAACTTGAAAAAAACCACCAAATTATAAGAGACACAAAAATCCAATGAAGAGAAGAATGCCTTGAAAAGCAGAATTTGACAAATGGAAAAAATTATACAAAAATTCACTGAAGAGAAGAACACCTTAAAAAGTAGAATTGAATAAATAGAAAAAAAAAGGCGCATAAGCTCACTGAAAAAAAATAATTCCTTAATAAGTAGAACTAGTCAAGTGGAAGTTAATGACTTTCTGAGATATCAATAAATAATCAAACAAAATCAAAAGAATGAAAAAAAAAGAAAATGTTATATATTTCATTGGAACAAAAAGTGACCTAGAAAATAGATCCAGGAAAGATAATTTAAGAATTATTGGACTACCTGAAAGCCATCATCACAAAAGAGCCTACACGTCATCTTTCAAGAAATATTCAAGAAAAATTGCCCTGATATTCTAGAACCAAAGGGTAAAATAGAAATTGGAATAATCTACCGATTATCTCCTAAAAGAGATATCAAAATAAAAACTCCTAGGAATATTATAACCAAATTCCAGGATTCTCAAATCAAGAAGAAAATATTGAAAACAGCCAAAAAAAAAAAAAAAAGAATTCAAATATCATAGCACCACAGTCAGGATAATGCAAAATTTAACAGTTTTTTCATTGAAGTATCAGAGAGTATAATATTCCAGAGGACTAAACAGCTAGAATTACAACCAAGAGTCATCTAATGACCAAAACTAAGTATAATACTTCAGGGGAAAATGGATATTCACTACAATAGAAGACTTGAAACATTCCTGATGAAAAGAGCAGAGTTGAATAGAAAATCTGCCTTTCAAATACAAGACTCAAGAAAAGCATAAAAAGGTAAACAGGAGGGGCAGCTAGGTGGCGCAGTGGTCCTGGAGTCAGGAGTACCTGAGTTCAAATCCGGCCTCAGACACTTAATACTTACTAGCTGGGTGACCCTGGGCAAGTCACTTAACCCCAATTGCCTCACTTAAAAAAAAAAAAAAGGTAAACAGGAAAGATAAATCATAAGGGATTCAATAAGGCTAAATTGTTTACACTCCTCCATGAAAAAAAAATGATACATGTGATTCCTAAAAACTTTCTCATTATTAGCACAGTAAGCAGTATATGTAGACAAAGGGTATGCATGGGTCTGAGTTGAATATGATGGGATGATTATCTTTTTAAAAAATTAAGGGGTGAGAAAGAAGAATGCACTAGGAGAAAAGGAAAGGGAGAGATAGAAAGGGGTAAATTATCTTATATAAAAGAGGTGTGAAAGAGCTTTCTCAGTGGAGGGGGAATGGGATCACTTTGGGGTGGGGGGAAGCACATGAACATCACTCTCATTGTTATTGGCACCAAATGGAATAATATACCCATGAATTTGAATATAGAAATATATCTTACCATATTGAAAAGTAAGGGGGGAAGGAGATAGAGGTGATAGAATTGAGGGCACGTTATGGGAGGTAAAAGTCAGAAGCAAAACACTTTTGAGAGTGGACAGGGTCAAAGGAAAAAGAGTAGGATAAATAGGGGGAAAGAGGATGGAGAGAAATACAGAATTAGTAATCATAACTGTGAAAAAATGTAGCAAGTTTCTCTATAAAAACTTCATTTCTCAAATATATAGAGAACTGAGTTAAATTTATAGAAATAAGAGTCATTCCACAATTGATAAATAGACAAAGGATATGAACAGGCAGTTTTCAGATAAAATAATCAAAGCTATATATAGCAGCATGAAAAAAATTCTGTAAATCACTATTGAATAGAGACATGCAAATTAAAACAACTCTGAGGTATCACTTCACATCTATCAAATTGGCTAATATGATAGAAAAAGAAAATTACAAAAGTTGGAGGGGTTGTGGGAAAATTGTGGCAATACTGCACTATTGATAAGGTTGTTATTCAACCATTAAGTAGAGCAATTTGGAACCATGCCCAAAGGAGTATAAAAGAGATTTTTTAAAAGGAAAAGGACCTTTATGTACAAACATTTTTATAGCAGCTCTTTTAGTGGTGACAAAGAATTAGAAATTCAGGGGATAGAGGCAGCTAGGTGGAGCACTGGCCCTGGATTCAGGAGGACCTGAGTTCAAATCCGGAAAAAACCTTATCTAAGAAATTCAGGGGGTATCCATAGAGTGGGGAGTGGCTGAACAAGTTGTTATATATGACTGTGATAGAATACTATTGTATTATAAGAAATGACAAGCAGGATGCTCTCAGAAAATCCTGGAAAGACTTAAATGAATTGATGCAAAGTGAAATGACCAGAATCAGGAGAACATTGCATACAATATCAGCAATCTTGTATGATAATCAACTGTGAATGACTTAGTTGTTCTCAGCAATACAAAGATCCAAAATAATTCTGAAGAATTTATGATGTAAAATGCTATCCATATCCATAGAAAATAGATAGATTATGAATGCAGATTGAAACATACCTTTTCTTTATTTTTCTTAGGGTTTTTTTGTCTGTGTTTTCTTTCACAACATGACTATCATGGAAATATGTTTTGCATGACTCTACATGTATAACCTATATCAAATTTCTTGCCTTCTAATTGGGGGGGAAGAAATTTGGAATTAAAAATATTTTTAGGGGGCAGCTAGGTGGTGCAGTGCATAGGCCCTGGAGTCAGGAGGACCTGAGTTCAAATCTGACCTCAGACACTTGACACTTACTAGCTGTGTGACCCTGAGCAAGTCACTTAACCCCAACTGCCTCACCAAATATATATATATATTGTTTTTTTTAAAAGCTAATTAAAAATTATTTTTACATGTAATTGTGGGGACAGCTAGGTGGCACAGTGGATATAGCACTGGCCATGGATTCAGGAGGACCTGAGTTCATATCCGACCTCAGACACTTGACATTTATTATCTGTGTGACCCTGGAAAAAAAACTATAAATTAAAACTATAAATTAAAAAATAAGTTATTGAACAGTTATTTTATTTTATTTGGTGAGGCAATTGGGGTTAAGTGACTTGCCCAGGGTCACACAGTTAGTAAATGTTAAGTGTCTGAGATCAGATTTGAACTCAGATCCTCCTGAATCCAGGGCAAGTGCTCTATCCACTGTGCCACCTAGCTACCCCAGAACAGTTATTTTAAAAGAATTAATTTGCCCTAAAACACCAAGAATACGCATCAAGGATACAATGGTATATAGATGTGCCCTAATTATATCTCTATATGAAAACACATCTGGTCTGCAGAGCACAGTAGGAGTTGCATGGTCTTCAGATTTCCACCAAATTGGAGGGACCCCAATTCCAAATATGCAGCACTTTTTTGTCCTTAGGTAATCAGGAAAATGTGTCAAAGGGGACACAGAACAATTTGTTGTTGGAGACATCTTCATTGCCTTTTTGGGAAAACTAAGTCTAGTTGTGGGGAAACAGGAGAATGCTGGTCCAAAATTATTGGCATGGAACTTACAACAAAATTTTATCATACTTTAGCTAACTCCATTTGAAGATGACATAATGTTGCTGTTGTTGTTATTGTTGTTGTTGTTGTATCTTTCTGCCCCTGCAACTTCTGCTGGAAGATTTCTTCATCTCTATGGTCAATTCATCTGACTGGTTGCTCCCTGTGGAATCTCTGCTTTAAGGAAGGGTCCAGGCTAGCTATGTTTACTTTGTTATTATTCTCTAGTTCTTGACTCTCCATACTTCTTTTTCTACACCAAAGTGCCACCTGGGAACCTTCTCTCTCCATCCTCTTTTCAGATTCCTTTCATGTGTTGTCTTCCTTGAGGAAAATGTAAATTCCTTGAAGGCAAGGTCTATTTATATCCCCAGTGCTTAAATACAGTACCTGAGGGAAATGCAGTAAGTACTTAATAAATGTTGATTGACTTGTTGACTTATAATCAATTTCAAAGAATTAATAACTAAACAAGTAATATCTGTTATACTCGGGGCAGCTAGGTGGCACAGTGGATAGAGTACCTGCCCTGGAGTCAGGAGTACCTGAGTTCAAATCCGGCCTCAGACACTTAACACACATACTAGCTATGTGACCCTGGGCAAGTCACTTAACCCCAATTGCCTCACTTTAAAAAAAAAACAGGGGGGCAGCTAGGTGGCGCAGTGGATGGAGCACCTGTCCTGGAGTCAGGAGGACCTGAGTTCAAATCCGGCCTCAGACACTTAACACTTACTGGCTGTGTGACCTTAGGCAAGTCACTTAACCCCAATTGCCTCACCAAAAAAAAAAAATCTGTCATACTCAAAAAGGTTTATGAGGTTGCAAATGAGTTCTCTGTTGGATATATTGAATTTGAAGTATCTTTAGTCTATCCAGATCAAACAATGTCCATTAGATAGTTGGTGAAAGGGACTAGAGCTCAGATGAGAGACTAGGGTTATAGATTTGGACGTCACCTGCATGAAGATGATAATTAAATCACAGAAGTTGATGAGATGACCAAATTAGAGAGTATGGAGAGAAAAGTGATCCTAGGACAAAGTCTTGGGGTAGAATCCATAGTTAGGGTTCATGACATGAATGTTATTCCAGTAAGAGAGTAAAAAGGCATGGTCAAACAGGTAGCAAAAGAACAAAGAGAGCCCAAAGTAAAAAAAGAAAAAAAAAGAGGAGAGAAAGTATCTAGCAGCAGAAGATGATCAATAGTGTCAAATGTTACAAAGAGGTCAAATGGAAAGAGAATTGAGGAAAAGAAGGCCTTTTAGATGTAGCATTTAAGAAATCTTTGGTAATACTAAAGGGAGTTAAATAATGAGCTAAGGAATCAGAGTACAGGGGATTAAAAGCCAATAAGGAAAGGATCAACTCAGAAAGGACAATCAGAACTTTCAGAGACTGCCTAGACTAGAGAACTGTCAGTTCTGTGAATTGAAATTGCTGTACACATGGAAAAGTATACTTTATTTAACAACAATTACATTGCATTTCTTTATTTTTAATCCAAAAAGAATCTTAAAAGAAAAAAATTTTGAGAAGAATAAAAGAAATATAAATAAGAGAATACAGAAGATGAAATTCAACACTTCAGAGCTTTCAAAGTTCATGTTTACACTAAGCATAAACCATCCTTTTTGCTGGATCTCCTCCTTTCCTAGATGAAAATTAATATTATTTTCTTAGTTTCTACTCACCCTGACCAGTATCTGTATGCCTGGAGTCCATGCACACATGATTTCCACTTTTAATTTACTGAAAAATGTTCAAGCCTTGCAGATAAAATGAGGTAGCTTGTACCTACAATGAGGTGTACTCACCCCCTGGAAAAACTGAATACATTTCTTTAGGACTGATGTTTCAACTACAGCTTTGTTTTGGTTCTCTATTGACCAAGAGACAGAAAATCAATGATCCAGTGTTGTAAATTTCCACTTCAGAAGCACAGACTTGCTTTTCTTGTACAAATGTGGCCCAATGTCTCATGCCTTCACTGCTGATAAATTCTCAACTTTAATGAACCTGAGAATCAACTTAATTTATGAACCCATAGAGCAAATATGGCCTCATGTTCCCAAGAAAAGGCTTTTCCAATGGGGTATGTAATAATCAAAAGAAACACTAGTTTGTTTTTTTTTAATTCTGGGGGATCTCCTACTGTATTGCAATCTCTCCCTTTGATGTTTATCAGTTTAAAATAGAAGTAAAATATTTCAGAAGTTTGGTGTTTTGTTTTTTCTGAATTACTACCAGCATTTGTTGTGAAGACCAAAAGAAAAAAACTGCCTACTCTGGGCTGACTTCATTTGCAATTGTCTAGATGAGGGGCAGCTAGGTGGTACAGTGGATAGAGCACCAGCCCTGGATTCAGGAGGACCTGAGTTAAAATCCGGCCTCAGACATTTGACATTTACTGGCTGTGTGACCCTGGGCAAGTCACTTAACCCCAATTGCCTCACCAAAAAAAAATTGTCTAGATGAGTCTCTCCAAAAGAAACAAAAATTGAATTATGTTTCTAAAAGATTCTGAGTGAAAAGCAGGGCAGGATCACTAGGAATTACGTATCTCTGAAGTCAGACCAAGACAGCCTAGGTCCAAATCTCATTGCTGACATAAGTAGGAAATGTTATATACAAAATAAGAGGTAGGCAACACACCCTCATGGAGATGTGAGGCCAGGAGAATGGAAGGTCAATTGGGATATGGAGAGAGATGAGAGAGGAGGCTTAGATGTTACAGGTATTATTACAACTCTATAGGTCATCAGATACCTCCAAACCAATCTAAATTTTATGTGATTATTAAGGGTCTGCTATATGCAATATAAAAGGAGAATGAAAAGAAAATTACTATCCAAAAGGAACTTATCTTCTACAAGGCAAAATAACATTTGAACAAATAAATAAATACAATGTAATTTGAGGAGAAGTCTACTCAAAGTATAGGAGGACCACGAAAGGCTTTCAGTAGGAGACAGAACATCTAACAAAGCAAAAAAAAAAATGCTAAATAAAATAAATAAAAATAGAATAGAATGTACACAAGGTCAATTTATGTTTTTTAAGTCAGTATACTACCTGCAAAGATCTTTATGGATGGTTTAGCACCTTGTTCATATTTGAGTGTGACACCACTATTTTAAGGAGAGCAAAAAGTAGGGCTCTTTGCCTGGTGGGTAGTGTAGGGTTTAATGTGAAATTATCTTGTAATATTTGCTGGAGGCAGTCAATCAATGGTATGTCCTATCTCTGGGGTCAGAGAGCCTGGGGTCAAATCCCATTGCTAGTGTTTGCTGCCTAGTTTTGTCAAATCATTAGCACAGTGGAGTCTGGGATTTGGTAAGTGCTAATAAATGTTTCCTCCTTTCCTTCTTGTTCTCAGTTCTCTGTAGAGCTTCTAAGACACCCTCCTTCTCTAGAAATGATTCTAACAAGGAAATCCACAAACATTCACTATACTATATGTCAGTCAGTATGCAACATGCTAAGAATAAAAAGAGAAAAAAAATAAACACTCCCTCCCTTCAAGGAACTTACATTCTATTGCAAAAATGGCTTTAGGATCCAAATTGAGGGTTTTTTATTTAATCCTAGAGGCACAGAAGAAGTCACTGAAACTTCCTGAGTGGAGAAAGGACAAGATCAATGAGCAGGTGAGTGACACAGTTAGGCATTCTTTAGGAAGAACATTTTGGTAGCTGGGTGGATTGTGAATTGGAGAGTAGAAAGATCTGTGGCAAGGAATCCAATTAGAAGGCTGTTGTATCTCCACAATAACTAGATATTCTCTTCTATTTTTTCTAGCTTTATTTTATTATTATTATTTTTTTTTTAGTGAGGCAATTGGGGTTAAGTGACTTCCCCAGGGTCACACAGCTAGTAAGTGTTAAGTGTCTGAGGCCGGATTTGAACTCAGGTATTCCTGACTCCAGGGCCAGTGCTCTATCCACTGTGCCACCTAGCTGCCCCTCTAGTTTCATTTTAAATACCCAAATTAACAACAGAGGACATATGCTATCTGAATCCAGAGGAAGAAGTAATAAATCGAAGTATATATAGAATGATTTTACATATTTATGTGTGTATGCATATGTATGTGTATATATATATATAAGTATACCTATATGTATACATATACATATACATAAATGTTGTAAGGGGCTAAAATTCTAGCTAGTCTGTCTAAAATATCTATATATACATATATAATTATAAGCTTTAGTAAGAGTTAGACTTTTAAGCATTTATTAAGGAGAATAAGAATTTCATGAAGAGAGAGAGATAGGCCTAGATCTATCTATCTATCAAAGGGAGAGTGCATCTTTTGCTCCACTCTCCACCAGAGTCCTCAGGAAAGAGCTCAAGAGAGCCAGCCTCACCCCTTCTTCCTCCCACAAGCAAATGTCACTTCCTGACGCCAAAGAAAAGCCACATGTCTTGCCCTCAGGTGCCTTCTCCTCATGGCGGAGCTTTCCTACAGTAAGTGTCCGCAGGTGGTGTCATTCTAATCGTTACAGTCCCCCCCTTTGTTTCTTCAAGAAACACGGGGTGTTTCCTTGATGAAACAGTAAAAAATAACAGAATATAATACCCTATGCTGACAAACAATATGTTAATAACAATATAGAAAAGGGAGAAAGGAAAGTTTGTCCAGAGGGGTGGTCCCTCATGAACCAGTGCTTTGACACTGGCCTGCAGAGGGAGGGTCTCTGCAGAGAATACATGTTACAAATGGTGTATATGATAACAGAAGGGAAAAAGAAAAACAACAAAACCAAACTGTTCATTTAAAGTCTTTGAAAGTCTTTTCTCAGATAATTCTTGGAACGTCCTCTGGGTGTGGTCATGGAATGGAAGTCTTTTCAGGGGTTGATGTGTGGATGCTGGTAATCAGCCAGGAAACTTTCCTACAAAATTGAGCTTAACACAACTTTAAAATAGCTTTGTCAATAATCAAAACAAACAATAAGAGTTCTTAGAAACATGTTTAAGGTAATTCAGAATCTTAGTTGTTACACATGAAACATATAATAAAACAAAAATCGAAACATTCTCTAAAACTTAATATTACTATAGTCCCCCCTTGTGGAGGGTAAATTGAGAAGACAATTGCTGTGATATTAATTTTTTTAAATAATTTTTATCTTTGTTTCATCGCCTTTTGAATCATCTGCCTAATTATCCTCATGCCATTATGAGAAATTTTAAAATCTAATATAATTGGTAACAGATGTCAAGGCCAAATCCAACACTGTATTTATCATGACACCTGAGATAATTATGGGGGTTACCATAAAAGAACAGAGAAATGATGGGATATGAGCATTCCCACACTTGAGCAATATATATTGCTCATGCAGTATGCCAGGCTTAAAATAGGTGCATGGGATATATGTCCATGCCACCGAACATATTGGAGGAAACTGAGCCAGACTTAATCAGATGCATGGGATTGAGACGTCCATGGCATCAGGCATATAGGAGGGGGAATAGAAGTCAGTTGTAGAATGAGATGGGTAGGATGAAAACTTCTAGCTATCTGTACAATATTGTGGGGAAAAAAATTAAACCAAGAGAAACCAACCTCAACATTTGTCAAAAGCCGTTCCCTCGACCATACTTTGACTTCATGCATGTCTCTCCTCATGTGACAGTTCAACGTCTGCTCTTGCATGTATTCCTCTTGTGATTGGATGGCATCCTGGCCAACTGGCATCTGATAACTCAGAATGAAGGCAATTAATGTCTTAAATGATAAGTTCCCATAATCCAAGTCTAATATGGATTTAAAAATTGAGGGTAATAATGATTGCAAAAAATGTGAATGTACCTTGACTCAGAATACAATATATAATAATTTCAAATAATACCTTTTTTTTTACTAAGTATACAATTACTTTTGTGAAAAATCAGAACATATTTAAATACAAGTTAAAACACAACACAATCTTAAAGAAAACTTGTTTTTGGAAAAAAAGAAAACTTTTACAAATGTTCCCCTCTCTTTTAAAAATATGCTTATCAAAAATAATACTTCGCGGATCAATTTATACTTGCCATGGCAACCAATTTGCCAGGGAAATGCTTTATAGAGTTCAATCAAATAATCAGTTGAGAGAAAAAAATAACAAAAACAGACAACTCAGAATATGGGAGCACAATACTCCCAGAATTAACATTGTATTATGAAATCAAAACCATCTTGCACTGTTTCAAAATTAGATACATGAATGAATAGAAGAAAATACACATGGAAGAATAAAAGACAATGAAATTCAAACTAGGCAAATCTAAATGAATATAAACTTAATAAGAGTATTACAAAATATAAACTTGATCACATGACTACAAAAAGCTTTTACAAATATTATCCCTTTTTTCTTAAAAGCATGAAAATCTCTATGAAAATAAACCCATACTGTTAATTTCAAAATATAGATGTAATAGGATAGAAATCCTTTGGAACCTCTGAACAGACATTATTTCTCTGAGTGAATTTAGAACACTTTTGATTCCAATATCTAAAATCCCCAATATCATATCAATACCTTGCTGCTTACTTCTACATTTCTTTAAAATATGCACCCTTCCATGGCAAAAGAAGCAGAGTCTTGAACTATGATGATGAGGCTTGTCTTGTACATCTGTATTCAGCTTTAGTGTCTCTTGTTTTTTTACCCCTTTATATTGTCTGTCGGTCCTTTCATAATACAAATGCTTTATAAGGTTACTAATTAAAGACAAAAGCAGGTTAACAAAATTATGAACAAAACGAGCATATCTGGAATTTAAAGAGTTTTCTAAGGTTGGTTTGGGAGAACCACAGCAGGTCGAGTCAGAATCACAGCTTAGCTGGGGAAGGGCTGAGGCTGACTGCTTCAGCAACTGAGTAGAAGCTGCAAATGCGGGTAGAGAAAGCTGCACATGTGCAAGATCAAATCTCTGGACTTCCCTGGCAGGAGAATCAAGGGGCTTAGCCATGGGAGGAATATGAGGTGGTGCCAGAGGAGGGGAAGGGGGTGTGGTCCTGAGAGGAGGGGAGAGACCAGGGCAATTTTAATCAGACTTGGTTTTGAACTCAGGCCTGGTTTCCCTTTCCCCTAAGGCTAGGGGATTAAAGGCTTCTAGAGGCTAGGTTGTTGCCTCCAGGCATCCAAAATTAGAGAACCTCTTATAGCATTAGAATTTGAAAAAAATTCAGGAGTCAGAGGTTTCTCTGAAAAGGCATGGTTGGGAGGGGGGGTGGGGTGTATTATATTCCCTTGTGTGAGCACCTTGCTCGCTCTTCTAACAAAAATAAAAAGAAAAATAGAAAAGCCACAAAAACAAAGCACTAACATGATCTTATCCCCCATTTGTCTGGTTAAACAGACTAAAATCAGAAACAGGGTACTTAGGGAATTGAAAAAGCCCATTTGAAAATTTAAATAGAAAACAGCGGGTACTTAGCAGTACTTCAGATTTAAAGGGACAGTGTAGGGGATATTTCTTACCCAACTGGAAGATCAGAATATGGAGGTTTCAGCTTTCCTCTTCGTGTTCAGCCATCTCTAAGGGGCTAAAATTCAAGCTAGTCTTTCTAAAATATCTAATGAGTGGTCACCAATAAATTATAATCTTCAGCCAGAGTTAGACTTTTAAGCATTTATTAAGGAGAATAAGAATTTGGTGAAGAGAGAGAGAAGGGCCTAGATTCATCTATCTATCAAAGGGAGAGCACATTTTTTGCTACACTCTCCACCAGAGTCCTCAGGAAAGAGCCCAAGAGAGCCGGCCTGGCCCCTTCTTACACCCAGAAGCAAATATCACTTCCTGATGCCAAAGAAAAGCCACATGTCTTGCCCTCAGGCTCCTTCTCCTCATGGCGGAGCTTTCCTACAGTAAGTCTCCATCAGGTGGCATCATTCCAGTCGTTACAATGTGTATATATACATATTTGTGCCTAATGGTAGCCATCTTTACAATGGGGAAGAGAAGAAAGAAATGTTAAAATTTACATGATAATTTTATCATATATTTGAAAGGAATAGCAAGTTGTATGTAGTAGATTAGTAATTTCATGTATAATCATCTTTTTATTATACTTTGTTATGGAAATGATTGTTTTATTCCATAAATTTTTAAAAAATTAAAAAGAAGACTTTTTCAATATTCCAGATCTAACATATAAAGTAAAAAGGGCCTGAACTAGAGTAGCACTTTTATGATTTGAAAGAAAGGGGCAGATGGGAGAAAAGTCCTGTAGGTAGAACTAATAATTAATGGACTATTGCAGGTAAGGAAAGGCGAAGAGTTGATTGAGACATTTTATTTATTTATTCATTCATTCATTCATTCATTCATTTATTCATTTGTTTGTTTCTTTATTTTTGTGAGGCAACGAGGGTTAAGTGACTTGCCCAGGATCACACAGCTAGTAAGTGTCAAGTGTCTGAGTCCAGATTTGAACTCAGCTTTATCCACTGTGCCACCTAGCTGCCCTGAGTGAGATATTTTTATTGTAAGCCTGCCTAGGCTATTTAAAGGATATTTCTTCCCTTAAAAGAAATAAGTGTGGAGAAATGGGAGGGTTTGTGTTTGGGAGGGAGAGAAAGAAGGGAGAGGTGAATAATCAGCTCTCTTTTGAACATGTTGAGTTTGAAATATCTATAGGCAGATATATGCTGGTAAATGTTTAATAACTGTTTCTTTGAAGGGAAATTTATGTACAACATATTTTAAGTTTAATCTGCATCACTGACATCTCCATCAATTTCTTTAGTCTAGACAATCAACAAAACCATAATAAATCTAGCCCTGATTTGTATTATTTGTCAATTTCTGAGGTGTAAATGCTGACACTAAAAATCTAACAATTAATTAGTTCTCACTTGCTTATATGAGCTGACTCCAGCATATTCTTAAAGGATATCCAGTAGCTGATGGCCAATGGGGTATTTATTAGTGATGAAAGCCTGAAATTCAGGAAAGATATTAGGACTGGTTATAAAGATCCTGGCCAGTATCATCCACTTGATAACCAAATCCATGGAACTAAGAAGGTCACCAAGTAAGAGAATATATAGAAGCAGAAGAGAATGGATGTTCTTGCGAGACCTTGGCAAGGAGGTAGCTCAAGAGAACCAGAGAATTAGAAACAGCCAGATAGGTAGGAAGAGTGTGGAGCAGTGTCAAAAAATCTGATGGAGCAGAGTATACCCAGGAAGAGAAGGTGATCATCAATGCCAAATACTGCAGAGAGATCAAAATAGATGAATAAGGGGGAAAACCTCTCATATTTAGTCACTAAAAGAAATCTGATGTCCTTGGAGAAAGCAGTTTCAGTTGAGTAGTAATATCAGAATCAATATTAAAGTGGTTAAGGAGTGAGTGGTAGGGGATGAGTTGGAAGCAAGGAGTAGAAAAAGTTTTTTTCTGGAAGTTTGCCTATTAAAGTGAAGAGATAGACTAATTTGAAATAATCATTTGCTAATAATTCTTTTATCTATGTAAAAATCATTATTCTTACTAATTGGGTGCTTATTAGCCTACATGCATCTTATCTGGAATATGACTATGGAGGAAGACAATGTGTCTTTCAATTCCATAGCTGTGGTTGTCATCTGCAGTGATCCTTGAGCTCAAGAATATGAAATCTGATGCTCCTTCCATTTATTCTCCCTCTCCTTGCCAGGAAGTGATGGGACCAGTTGCCATGATCTTAAAACAGGAGTGGGAATCAAAGGATCATAAGATTATAAACTTAGAACCAGAAGGCAATGTAGAAACCATTGATTCCAATCCCTTAGTTTACAGATGTGGAAAGTGAGGCACACAGAGGTTGGGTGACTTGTCATATAGTTAGCATGCAATTAGAATGGGGGTATTCCCTAATCTCCCATGCCTTCCTTGTTGGGCATAGCTAGATATCATGGCATAAAGAAGAAGAAAAGGAAAAGGGTGTAAAAAGTGTGGGGCTGTCCTAACTCCTACTTCTGTGTACCAGTGTGGGTTTTACCTGCCTCTATCAGCGTGCCTCTTAGGACCCACATGCAGTCAGGACCTCTCCAATTGGTGGAAAGGAAGCTTGAGATCTGCTCTGAAAGTCCTCTCCAGTGCTCGATTAAAGTAGAATCCTTCTAATCCTTCATCTAGACACTTACAAAAGCACTAGGAAAGGGGATGTGGAGGTCTAGATTGGTTTCTAGATCAGTATAGACACTGGATGGGGCATAATACATGTAATTCATCTTAGGATGAATTGGGGGGGTGGGTTGCTACTGTTGCTTTCAGTCAATTTTCAGTTGTGTCTTACTCCTTGTGATCCCATTTGGGGTTTTCTTGGCAAAGATGCTCAAATGGTTTGCCATTTCATTCTCCAGTTCATTTTTTTCAGATGAGGAAACTGAAACAAAGATGAGTAAGTGATTTGCCCAGGGTCATACAACTAGTAAGTGTCTGAGGCCATATTTTAACTCATGAAGATGTCTTCCTGACTCCAGACCCTATACTCTATCTATTGTACCAATGTTGATACATTTCTACACACACTTGCTTATCCTGTCTCACACTAGTATCCTTTTCTTCTGGTCAACTCAGTCCCACTTTTGGGATGCAGCTTGCCTGTCAACTGAATTCTGATGTATCTCACCACCAATTTGAGAGGTTCTCTACCAGTCAGAACCACACCATTCATATGTGGAAGCATCAGTTACAACAAACAAGAAATTTTGAATGCTGTGGATAAGTTCACTTACCTTGGCAGTATAACTTTCAGGGATGTGCACATACATAGATAAAGCATGCATTGCCAGAGCTAACTCAGTGTTTTCAATGCTCCAAAGGCAAGTGTGGGAGAGAAGAGGTATTTGGCTGCCTACCAAACTGAAGGTCTATAGAGCCATTGTGCTGACCTCATTGTTGTGTGCCTATGAAACCTATACAGTATAACAATGTCATGACAGGAAATTGAATTGCTTCCATTTGAATTGTCTTAGGAAGATTCTTAAGATCGCCAGGCAAGATAAGGTACTGGACATGGAGGTCTTTTTTCAAACTGAACGGTCAAGCATTCAAACTCTACTGCAGAGAGCACAACTCTGATGGGCTGGCCATGTTATTCAAATGCCAGTTGTATGTTTGCCTAAAAGACTAGTTTACAGAGAACTCACAAAAGGCAAGGAGTCACCTGGAGATCAGAAAAGGTGATATAAAGACACTCTCAAGGTCTCTCTGAAGAATTTTGGAATTGACTGTAAAACATGGGAGACACTGGCACACTCAGCATGGTATTCCCACATCAAAGAAGCACTATGCTCTATGAACAAAACAGAATTGCAATAAATCAAAAAGAAAAGTGAGATGCACACAAACTCAGACATATCTTCCTTCCAAATGTTCATATGAACTATTTGTGCCTAACCTGTAGTAGAGCCTTCAGAGCTCACATTGGTCTGATTAGCCACAGTTGGACACATTATACCTTTACCCCCACACAATGATGTCATTTTGGTCCTCTTTGAGAATGAAGGACAACAACTAATTAATAATAATAATAGTTGTAATAATGATGAGGACAATGCTAATAACTGCTGATATATTTATAGCACATTAGAATCTTACAAAACTCTACTAATATATTATCTCATTTAATTCTTTCAACAATCTTCATTTGGGGAAATGAAATTACTTGTCCAGGGTCTTACAATTAGCCAGCATGTAAGGCAACACTCAAAAGAAGATTTTCCTGATTGCAAATCTTGTGCTCTATCTACACTATACCACACCATCTCCTTGAAATGGTGGCTACAAAATGTTTTAAAATGTTGGTGAAGCTGTTTGGAACTAACATGTAAGAGAGGGAAAATCAGAGAGTTCTAACAATACAGATAATGAAGTATGTGAGATAATGTTTCACTAAACTGGTTTAATTTACTAAATTTGGCAGAAACAGTAAAAGGTAATTTGCTACCACCTTTAAAAAATTAAAGCTTTCAGTGAAACTAACCAAAGAATTGCTTTTGATAGGTTTCTTTATGGGCACCTTATAGGTCTTTGAGCTTCATTAATTTTTAGATTTAAAGAAAAAACAGAGCTATAAGTAGTCATGTTTACTTCACAAAATAATGTTTTTAAATTTTTATTTCATAAATTAGAATTTGTTAATCTCAAATGGAGTTAAGGATGAATCTTGAATATATAATATGGGATACTCTGCCAACTTTCTATCTCTCTGCAATCTAACATGCAAAAGCATTTGTTCTCAAACATTCTCAATAAAATTAGCATCCATTCATTCCCACCAAATGTGGGAATAACAACATGGTTTAGATATGATGTAATCATCAGAATAGCCCTTTCAAAACACTAATTTGACTCACAATAACAACTAAATTTTTAGCAGACCTAAAAAGAAAGAATATTCACTTCTTGGCTTTATAATCTCTAGCAAATAGCATATTCAGAATAAATTATGAAATTTTAACATATGGATATTTTCACTGGTTGTAAACATGTTAGTTATTTCATTCATGTAATCATACATCTTGTGAAAAAAAGGCATAATAAAAACCAAGGCAAAAAACACCATTTTTACTAGCAGAAAGAAGAGCTTTTTAAGGAGAATATTTAAAAGTCAAATACTGCCTTAATCAATATTGATTCAATCTTCTCTGGCCCTACCAGGCAGTCTTTAGAAGTTGCCTATACTTGGAAAAATTCATTATCTGGTGGCCAACCATCTGATGATGAACTCTTTTAGTATTTGGGCAGCCTGGCTCACAGACAACAAATGTATAGCTCATCATTAGGCTATACTTAAAGCCTTTCCAAATCAATTAAAAACTTATGTTCTTCTGCCATAGAATTGGAGAACCCACAGTACCTCAAAGCCATTATGAAGCATTAAAGTAGGACTTCAGGGGCAGCTAGATGGCACAGTGGATAGAGCACCGGCTCTGGAGTCAGAAGTACCTGAGTTCAAATTCGGCCTCAGACACTTAACACTTACTAGCTGTGTGACCCTGGGCAAGTCATTTAACCCCAATTGCCTCACTAAAACAAAACAAAACAAAAAAATAAAGGACTGGAGTAGAATTTATAAAAAAATAAAATAAAATAAAAAAAAAAGGGGGCGGCTAGGTGGCGCAGTGGATAAAGCACCGGCCCTGGAGTCAGGAGTACCTGAGTTCAAATCCGGCCTCAGACACTTGACACTTACTAGCTGTGTGACCCTGGGCAAGTCACTTAACCCCCATTGCCCCACAAAAAAATAAATAAATAAATAAAGTAGGACTTCAGTGGAGATTAAGTATTATTGACATTTAAATGTTATTATATATTTTTTTTAATTTTAATCATATATTTATTATATAAATATGTGGTAAAATTGATGTGACAATTTCCATAAAAATATCCTTCTTTTAATTCCTGAACCAAAACACAAAGAGGTAAAAAATCACACATAACAAACATACTGATTGTCAATGTGGTGTCAGGGTCAGTTTAAACATAGTTTAAAGAAAAATAAAGAATGCTAAGTTCTCATCAGGGGGAAAAGTATTTTAGCCTACAAAATTTGGGCTCAGGCTTTTAACCAAATTGACCTCTTACTTCTACTACCTGCTTCCATGGTTGAAGGTTATGAGAGAAAGAACCAGAAAAGAGAGAGAGGAGATTGAGCTGAATTAATCATAAGAAAATTGTGGAGGTGATTGAGAGAGGTTTGGACTAACAAAGTTAGGTCAGAGATTGAATGTGGGGAGTTAAATTTGGCAGAAGTTAAGAGAATTTAAGAGAAATGTGAAGAATAATATCTAAGTGCAAATACTGGTTTAGACTCTACTTCTGAGATGTAAAATGAAACTGGACTAAAAACAATTAAAGAGGCTATAAAAAGATTATGTTTAAGGATCATGAAGGAAGATTAGAGAATAGAACCTGAAGAGTTAGACTTCAGAAGTATAAAGAGAAGTAGTAGGCAAGGAAAACAAGGTAAATAAGGAAGAGTAAGTGAAATAATTAGCAGATTAAGCAAATAGATAGAGACATCAGTGGGACAAACTGGTGAAACATTTAAAAGGTCAGTTTAAGGCTAAAGGAGCAATGAGTATGGCAGTGGAGTTATTGAGACAAAGGAAAGGAATTTGAATGAGGCTACCTGTAAAAAGTCTTAACAAAGTACTTATGTTTTAATATAAAATGCCCACAAATAGAATCAAGAAACAAGGCTGAATAATCTCAAAAAGTCTGGGGATTACAGGAATCATTGTGCCATGTTTACATTTCTGCCATAGTTCAGTGATTATAATCTGTATTCCAATTATAGAATAATCCATTTCCTGAAGGAGGTAATGGGACTTAAAGAATGCATCTTCCCCACTCCAGGCTGTTAGGGAGAATGAAGGATTCCCCAAAGATGTAGAAGTGAGGTACCAGTGGGAAAGAGAGGGCTCAGAGGTTACAGAATGGAGATTTGAACCTTTCAGGATGATGGAGAATGCAAAAGAGTTACATGGAGACAAAAAAGCAAGGAAAATGACATTTGTATAGTAAGAACAGAAATAAAGATTTGAGGTTCTGTCTGAAGCTACATTGAAGCTCTGAAGGAACAAAGCTACTTGTCCTCCTGAGAATGATATGGTAGAGACACAAAAGCAATTTGTTCCCCCACTCACAAGAACAGAGATTCCCATTGTCTTACATGTACCTAAGACATTGCAAAGACCCTCCTAAGGGCTACTCATTGCTGGTGCTTCACATGGACACAAATAACATTTCCAGGATGAACCTAAAAAGTGTTGCCTATGATTAAGAGGTTGAAGACCATAGGGGCACAGGTTATGTTTTCCTCACTGATACTCACTGAAGAAAAAGGATGTAAAAGAGAAACATTAATTCAGAAGTGAACTACAGAGAGTTTGAAATATGATATTCCAGAAGGCAAAGGAGTGAGTATTACAAGTAAGAATCACCTATCCAGCAAAACTGAGTATAATCTTTCAGGGAGAAAAATGGATATTTAAGGAAAGAGAGGACTTTCAAGAATTATTCATGAAAAGACAAATAAATAGAAAATTTGACATTCAAACACAAAACTTGAGAGAAGCATAAAAAGGGAAACATGAAAGAGTAATAATAAGAAATTCAGTAAAGTTAAACTGTTTACATTCCTATATGAAAAGATGATGCATGTAACTCCTAAAAACTTTATCATTATTAGGGCAGTTAAAAGGAGTCTACATAGACAGAGGGCATGAGTGTGAGTCAATTTTGTTAGCATTATCTAAAAAAAATGAAGGGGTGAGAAAGAGGGGTGCACTAAGAGAAGGAGGAAGGGGGAGGTAGAATGAGGAAAATTTTCTTACATAATAGAGGTACATGAGGAAGAACTTTTACAGTGTAGGGGAAAATGAGGAGGCAGGCAATGCTTGAAACATTCTCAGTGGAATTGATTTAAATATATGCATGTATGTCTACATACATACATAAATACACACACTCAGTTGGGTATAGAAATCTATCTTATCCAACTGGGATATAAAAGAGAAAGGGGATAAGAGATATAAGGAAGGAAGAATAATAAAAGACAACAGATTAAGGGAGGCAGTAGTCAGAATCAAAACAGACTTTTGAGGAGGGTAAAAAGAGAGAGGAAAGGATAAACAGAACAAAATAGGATAATGGTAAATACATAGGGATCATAACTGTGAATGTGAATCAGATGAGCTAACCCATAAAATGAAAGTAGATATCAGAAAGGATTAGAAACCAGAATCCAACAATATGTTATTTACAAGGGACACACTTGAAACAGAAAGACACACAGAGAGTTCAAATAAAAGCTTAGAGCAGAACCTATTATGCTTCAGCTAATATAAAAAAGACAGGGATAGCAATTGTGATCCCAGACAAAGCAAAAGCAAAAATAGACCTAATTAAAAGAAATAATCAGAAAAACTATGTTTTGATAAAAAGACACCATAGGCAATTTAGTAATATCAAAAAATTACAAGTTTCTCTGATAAAGACATCATTTCTCAATTATATAGGGAACTGAGTCAAATTTATAAAAATAAGAGTCATTATCCAATGGCTAAATGATGGTTAGAGGACGTAAACAACCAGGTTTTGGTTTTTTTGTTCTGTTTTGGTTTTTGTTTGTTTTTGTTTTTGTTTTTGTGAGGCAATTGGGGTTAAGTGACTTGCCCAGGGTCACACAGCTAGTAAGTGTTAAGTGTTGGAGGCTGGATTTGGACTCAGGTACTCCTGAATCCAGGGCCGGTGCTTTATCCACTGCGCCATCTAGCTGCCCCAACAACCAGTTTTTATAAGAAGAAATCAAAGCTATTTATAGTCATATGAAAAATACTCTAAATCACTATTGATTAGAGAAATGCAAATTAAAACAATCCTGAGGTACCACCTTACAGCTATCAGAAATGACAAATGTTAGAGATACAAGGAAAAATGGGTACATTAATAAAGTGTTAGTGGGGTTGTGAATTGGCCTAACCATTCTGAAGAACAATTTGGAATTATACCCAAAAGGCTATAAAACTGTGCACACTCTGTATCCCAAAGAAATCAAAGGAAAAGAAAAAGGACCTATATGTTCAGAAATGTTTATAATAGTTCTTTTCCTGATGGGAAAGAATTGGAAACTGAGGGCATGCTCATCAGTTAGGTAATGGCTGAATGAGTTATGGCATATGACTGTGATGGAATATTATTGTGCCATAAGAAATGATGTGGGGAGTTGGTTTTTTGCGGGGGGAATGGCATGACTTCTAATAAACTGATGAAAAGTGAAATGAGAAGAGCCAGGAGACCATTGAGTACAATAATAGCAATGTTGTAATCATGATCAACTGTGATCAATACAAAGATCTGAGACAATTCCAAATGGCACATGATGCCGGCCAACTCTAAGTGCACGTTGAAGTATAATGTTCTAACTTTATTTTTATTTTTGCTTTGTTTTGTGATATGGACAATATGGAAATATGTACTGTATGTTTCCACATGTATAATTAATTGGTATCATTTACTTGTTTTATCAGTGGGTAAGGGAGGGATGGGAAGACTACGGAACTCAAAATTTAAAAATAAAAGAATATTGAAATAAATAAATAATGAACTTTTAAAATTAAAATGAAATAAAATAAATTACATTTTTTTTAAAAAGAAGTGAATTACAGATTATAAGAACATGGTATCTAAGAATTATACTTAGATTCCAGGATTAGAATTTTAAAATAGAGTTGACAAATGGAGTACATTTGACAAAGACTGAGAACATAAAAATAATAACTAAAATTTGTATAGTGCATATTATGTGCTAGACACTATGTACTAAGTATTTTACAATTATTATGCCATTTGGTCTCCAACAATAATGGGAGATAGGTTCTATTATTTCCCCATTTTACAAATGAGGAAACTGAGGCAAACAGTGGTTTAATAACTTGTCCAGGATCACATGGCTAGTTAAATGTCTGGAGTCATATCTGAACTCAGGTCTTCCTGACTCCAGGCCTGGCACTCTATAGACTGCATCACCTAGCTGCCTCATATTTGTAAATCTAATCAAAATCAACAGAGCTTTACAATAAAAAAGAATGGGGGAGGACAAAGACTGCTTACCTAATTCCCTTTAGTTAAATAATTTACAGAAAAACAACAAAGAAAAGGAGGAATTATGACACCCATAAATTCACAGAAGACAAAATCCAAGAAAAGAGCCAGTAATAAAAATCTATGGCCTCAAATGTCTATATATAACTGCCCAGAATTTAAGACACAAACAAAAGGAACTCGAGTTCTAAAAACATGGGGTCAAATTTGTCTTCATAGGTATCACTGATACTTAATACGATGACACACGTGATTGGAAACAGGATAAATGAAGAGTAAGCAGTGTATTAAGGAAGTATACTAACATGAGGAAATACAAGGACCAGAAAGGAAGAAGTATGACAGAGAAAATATAGATGAAAAGAAAAACAGAAATTATATTGTAATGGTAGTACATACCACCTGGATAGAAAAAAGAAATAGATGAAGAGTTTGGACAAACCACAAATCTGGAATTGAGGAATAATACAGTTATTATGAGTGATTTCAATTATCTATTTGTCTCCTGGAGTTATTTCTATCAAGTAGAGCAGCTACTAACTTCTTTGATTTGCCTTACTGATAATTTCATCCTCCAAAAAGGAATTGACAAAGATTGTCAGGAATGCTAAAATGTAGCATGAACTGAAAGATGACAAAAAGAGCTTTTTGACCTCTACTGGGATAAAGTAGAGGATCAAAGAAGGAATAGGACATTGGCTTAATGGTGGATGAAACAATGATAACTGACAACAGATAAAAAGACTAGTTGTTCAACTCTCATTTCTATTTTCTCTGCAAAGAAGGAAAAATAAAAATGACTAATAATATTCTAGCCCTTGGGTACCAAAAATTAGCTTCCTAAGTATCAGATGGGGAAAGTATTACTGGGTAGCATTTATTGAGAGAGAGAGAGAGAGAGAGAGAGAGAGAGAGAGAGAGAGAGAGAGAGAGAGAGAGAGAGAGAGAGAGGGAGAGGGAGGGAGGGAGGGAGGGAGGGAGGGAGGGAGAGGAAGAGGGAGAGGCAGAGGCAGAGGCAGAGGCAGAGGCAGAGGCAGAGGGAGAGGGAGAGGGAGAGGGAGAGGGAGAGGAGAGGGAGAGGGAGAGGGAGAGGGAGAGGGAGAGGGAGAGAGAGAGGGAGAGGGAGAGGGAGAGGGAGAGGGAGAGGGAGAGAGGGAGAGGGAGAGAGAGAGGGAGAGGGAGAGGGAGAGGGAGAGAGGGAGAGAGAGAGAGTGAGGGAGGGAGAGGGAGAAAGAGAGGGAGAGGGAGAGGGAGAGGGAGAGGGAGAGGGAGAGGGAGAGGGAGAGGGAGAGGGAGAGGGAGAGGGAGAGGGAGAGGGAGAGGGAGAGGGAGAGGGAGAGGGAGAGAGAGAGGGAGAGGGAGAGGGAGAGGGAGAGGGAGAGGGAGAGAGAGAGGGAGAGGGAGAGAGAGAGAGTGAGGGAGGGAGAGGGAGAAAGAGAGGGAGAGGGAGAGGGAGAGGGAGAGGGAGAGGGAGAGGGAGAGGCAGAGGCAGAGGGAGAGGGAGAGGCAGAGGCAGAGGCAGAGGCAGAGGCAGAGGGAGAGGGAGAGGCAGAGGGAGAGGGAGAGGGAGAGGGAGAGGGAGAGGGAGAGGGAGAGGGAGAGGGAGAGGGAGAGGGAGAGGGAGAGGGAGAGGGAGAGGGAGAGGGAGAGGGAGAGAGAGAGAGGGAGAGGGAGAGAGAGAGAGAGAGTGAGGGAGGGAGAGGGAGAAAGAGAGGGAGAGGGAGAGGGAGAGGGAGGGAGGGAGGAGGGGAGGGGATCTGGAGATTTTAGTGGACTTCAATCAATATGAGTCAGCAGTGTGCTTGATGTCATTAGCCAGGAAAGCCAATGAGAACTTGGTTTCATTAAAAGGGACATGACTTCCAGAAACAAGAGATGATAAACTCTGTATACCTGTTCTCTACATTGTACTCTGGTTTCATTAGAGACCAACTTGCTTTCAGTTTGGGGCACCACTGTTTAAAAATGATATTGATAAACTATAGAATGTACAGGGGAAGGCAACTGGGATGACACAAGACATCATGTCTATGATATATGTCATGCTTTTGAAGGAACATGAAATGTTTAGTGTTGAGAAAAGAACATTGTGAGGGAGTGTAGAGGAGAGGGGAGGGTGTAGATGTTAGCTGTCTTCAAGTATTTGAAGGGTTATCTTGCAGAGGAAAGATTTGACTGGTTCTGTTTGTCTCAAGAAGAGAAACTAGAAGCAATGGAGGGAAGTTAAAAAGAGGTAAACTAGGCTTGATATCAGGAAAAAGAAAAAAGAAAAAAAAAACACTTGTTAACAATTAGAACTTTCCCAGAGTGAAATGTGCTGCCTCTAGAGGGGGTGGGTTTTCCCTCCTTAAGTCCTCAAACAGAGGTTTGTTAATTGTTTGCTTGTTAGTTGTATTCTAGTATGCATTCATTGTGAACATGATTTCTACTAGACTTGCTGCTATCAACTCTCAAATAATGTGATTCATTACCAAAGGGAAATTTTTTAGGGAAAAGCAAATGACTGAAATTTGAAGATTATTTTGGGTCTGGACCTGTGATTTCATTGGTATAAGGAAACTCCCTGTACCTAAAGCAGATAAACAACACTCTGCATCTTAAAAGATCAAAGAATCGTAGATCTAGAGGTGGCCTTAGAAACCTTTTATTCCAACCCTTTAATTTAACATATGAGGAAACTGAGTATGATGGTGATTCAGTGACTATTGGGGCCCTAAGAAGCTAAATAAGCTGAGCAAGATCATACAGTTAATATATGTCAGAGGCAGAATTTGAACTTACCTCTCACTGATTAAGTAAGACCAACTCTCTAACCACTGTGAGCAATACCTTCATAGTAGATACAGAAATAATTTGTTATATAATATTCATTATATCAATTTATTTAATCCACTAGGTTTTAGAGAGGAAAATATAAGTCTAAGTAATATTAGTCAATTGTAATCTCATACCAATAATAATAAAATGAATGATAGCATCTAACATCCAATATTGCCTATTCAGTATGGGAATCGTTATTCTAATTTTAAAGAAGACAAACAGAGTTAGAGTTGTTACATATCACCAGACCACCCATAAAGCTACAATGTAGCAAATTCAATATTTCTCCCAAGAATTTTGAAAATATTTTTTTAATTTTCCACCACACAGATTGATTTTTTAATTTGTTTCATAAAATTGTACTATTACACAAAGGGATATGCTATGAGGAACTACATACATTAAAAACCTATTTCAAAACTTGCAAATCAGTCTTAAAAATTCAGAGCAGTTCTTTAACAGGAGAAGTTTGATAACCAATACAAATTCCATCCAAACACCTAATACACCATCATGAAGCTCCTTTCTTCAGCTCTGGGCGATAAAACAAATGTGTTGCTACCTACTAACCACAGGGGTAAAGCAGAGCAGTGTAATGTTAACAGCTCTGGCTTTGGAGACAGAAGGCTTGGGTTCAAATCTTCTCCCTACTAACTACCTGTTAATTACATTCCCATTTATAAAATGAGAGAGTGGGATGCCCTAGCACTGTTATTCTCATCTTCCTCTTTTCTTTTTCTTTTCCTTTTCCTTTTTCTTTTTTTTTTCTTTGTTTTTCTTTTTTTTTGTTAAGCACAGTAGAGATCTGCAAGAGGTAGCTGGGACCCAGGAAATACTAATAATAGCAGCATATGAGCTACTAATAGAGCAATTAGGCAGCAGCATTGCCATGAGAACTACTGGCATTTGTTTTGGGTACTTTAGCTATTCTCAAAAGCATGAAAAGAGAAAAGAAAAAAATCTTAAGCAGAAAGATTTTTAAAAATAGCCTATACAGGCAATAAATGATCCTACATGCATGCCTGAAGAAAAGAAATTAATCAAAAGGAAGGCATTTGGTTTTCTCTCAAAGGTTAAGATAGCAATAACACAATAACGAATAGCCACACAAATTCCATCCTGCTTACTCAATATCGTGCAGTGACATGTCAGCCTGGATCAACAAGTTCTGCCTTCACTCATCTCCCAGATTCTTTGTTTGAAAGGAAATGGGGCTGATGTGAATGGAGAATCACCTAAGACAGCAGCTTTTTCACATCATTTAGGGATGTCTTCAGTTGCTAATAGAATCATAGGTTTAGAGATGGAAGCAGATTCAAACCCATTACCTTGCAGATGAAGAAACTGAGTCACAGAACTGTTAAGTAGCTGGCCCAAGGTCCCATAGCTAGGAAGCTGACCTTTTGTTGCATGAAAAGGATTCCACATACATCCTGAAAGTGACACAAGGCCAACACCAAACATGGACACCAAAGGAGTTGTACATCCAGGAATTCTTTCTTCCTTTCCCACTGTGGTTCCTGGGCTTTAGAGTTTTGTTTCTTCCCCTACTCCAAGTTATTTCCTTGTGGTCCTTTAAAAGTATAGCAGTAGAGCAAAGTGGTGAAAAGTGTTACCCAAGGTTGGAGACTAGGATTCTCTTTTAGGGGCTATGTCATCGGTACATTCAAATGTAATCCATGGCTGAAATCTGTAGCACTGCGTTAAGGTTCAAACATGGGACTTCTCATATATCATATTGTTTGACTCATGCCCGACCAAGAGTTTTCCTTGGGACCATTAGAATTTGGCTATTGTCTATGTCTCAAAAAAAAAAAGCAAACAGAGAAGGGCCCTCAACTCTCCCCCAAAACTCTCAGGCTTACCACATATCAAATGTGGGATGCAATTTATTTTACCCAATAGAAAACACAAAACACAAAAGTCTTGTACTCCTGAACCCCTAAACAGTCAAAACAACTATCTTTCCTTGTTCAGTGAGCCTCCCTTTTCTCTAGAGACCAATATAACTTTAGACACAGAGTGCTAGCCTCAGCTTTAGGGGGGAAAGAGGGTGGGAGATGGGGAGGGGAAAAGGGAGGGAGAGAGAAACAGAGAGAATTTATACTTGTCCTCTAGTGATTCTATTCCTAGGGATCAACATAGATACTTCCAGACTTGGTTGATTGAGCCTGTAGAGGACACCAGGGGGCTTACTAGATGTTTGAACTCTTCCCCACAAGACTTGTATTGTCCATAAAACTCATAGTTCCAGGGATGGACACAAATCCAGGTTTACCTCCACACCATTCTTTGACCCTTTGATATTCCTCACATCTCTCTTGGTCCTGGAAATCCTATACTTGATGGAGAGACTAGCATTATCCAGGACCTTCTACTCTATCCAGGAGGCTTAGACTTGACCTTTGTCCACTAGTCCAGGAATGCTTCAATCATTCATTCACTGTTGTTCTGCTCTTACTATCCCTTGTCCTTGTAGCCTCTGGTTTGGTCAGGAATTCTCCAGTTTTATCAGTATATATCTCTGAGGTCACATGATTTCTTGAAGAGATCTTAGAGATTTAAATTGAGCCTGAGATTCTGTGTGTAGCTGCCCTCTTCTCTGCATCTGTCCAGCTCTGATTTATTCTCTCTTATAAAGACCAACTCTAAGGGCATATCTCAGGCACAGGCTAGAAATGCTTCAATAAATCATTATCTAATGTGATGTTGATGGAGATGTTTTCATCTTGTATGCAGACATATTCAATGCTCACACAAAACTTTCACCAGTTAGGTTAAATTAACCCCTTTTGTTTAGGAAAGTCCTAATGATATTTCTAGAATTTTCTCAAGTATTCAGTTACTTCTTTCTAAATGCTCTAAATGCATTCAAAATTACTAGTTGTTGATTAAAAAAACCCAACAGAACATTCCTGACTCCTTAAAATGCAATTAAAATCTTACCTTCTACAGAAAGCCTTCCCCAGCTCTTTCTAATTCCAGTGTCTCCATTCTGTTAAATATCTACCATTTATTCTGTATATATCTTCCTTTGCACATATTTATTTGCATGTTGTCTTCCCTAGTAGATGGTAAGCTCCATGAAGGTAGATACCACCTTTTGCCTCTTTTTGTATCTCCAGCTCTTAGCACAATTCCATCATCAGGAATGCAAACAGACATGGCTCTGATCATTCCTCCTGGTTGAAATGCATTCCGTCCTCATTTCTATTTCATAGAATTCCTCTCTTCCTTCAACACTCAATCACCATGATCCACAAAATACCTTTCCTTGATCCCCCAAACTTCTGTGCTACCCTTAGTTCATTTTGTATTAATCCTATACATTCTCACAAATGTTTATATTGTCTCTCCTGATATATGCTCTTTGAAACCTACAACAGTTTCACTTCTACCTTTGTATCGCACAACCTAGTGCTATGCCTGGCACATAATAGGTACTTAATAAATAATTGTTGATTAAGCAATTTGCCTAACTCACCCAGCTAGTAAGTATATAAGGGAGAATTTGACCTAGGTCTTCCTGACTCCAAGTTCAGCATTCTATCTGCTGCACTATCTTGCAAGACTTTAGATCATTGTATATGTTTACAGCTGAAAAGTTAGAAATATACAATAGAAGCTATTAAACTGTTAGAGCCATCAAACCTTAGGAGTCTAGAAGAGAACACTAAACATCACAAGTGAAACATCTTGATTTGGAGTTTTAAAGATTTAGACATCAGAACAAGGAAAGGTAAATGAATTGAAGCCACCAAATTGATGGATAGAGGATTGAGCTGATGAGCTGTATCTTAGACACAACATCAGATAAAAATATGATCACTAAAAATAAATTATGTTCTCACTGCATATTACTCAGGAGAAGTTGGCAAAAGACTTTTATTGCTTGGGGAAAGAAAAAGGCAAAGTAAAATTGCTTTTTTATGGAAATCTTAGGTGTCTTTATGACTTATACCTTTTTTTAGTAACAAATAATTGTTTCAGAGTTTTTTGCCAGCCCTTATTTTATTACACACAGGGTATTTTTAATTTTAATTTTGTTTTGCTTCTTAAACAAGACAGTCATTTTGAGATGATATAGTATAATTTACATATTTTATAGATGAAACCACAGGAAAATGGAGAGATAAAGGGATTTACCCAAGATCACAAAGGTAATGAAATAGTCACATCTTCTGAATCCTAGTACAGTGTATTTCTCCATTGTGCTACCTCCCATTTGTCTAAAAGTAAAACAAACAAACAAATAAATGAGTGACCCAGTCTGGAAGTACATTGACCATTCACAGGTATAATCCCCACAGGCATTCATTTTAGGCATTTGGGGCATCTTACAAAGACACCCAGAGAAAAGTGATGAAGTATCATGAGTCAGGACCAGCAATAAGGCCAGAGTGTCTGAACCACAGGGCATGGAGAAGAGCAATATGGGATATGGCTTGAAATTGGTTTTATATTTAATTGGTAAATGGTTTTATATTTCAAACAGAGGCAAGACTCAGAGCATCTAATTCATGGAATTGTTATAAGAATCAATGCAGAATGCTCAAAAATTTTAAAGCATCTATACATGCATAATACTTTGCAAAACTTACAGTACTAAAACTGTTATTCTTGGGAGAAAACATTGCTTAGTGAATAGAGAGCTAGCAATGGAGCAAGGAAAACCTGTGCTTGAGTCCCACTCTGATACTTACTGGCTGTGTGACTTTGGACAATGTACTTGAACTCTCAGTTTCTAGGCAACACTACAAAACTCTAAATTGTAGGAAAAGTCCACTGGCATGCATTGGTGGGGGTTTCTTAAATTGTTTTTCTCCCCCTCACCTGTGAGTTCTCTACATCATTGGTATCAAACTCAATGGATGCTGCTAAACTTTACATAACAATTTCTTGAAGGGGCAGCTAGGTGGTGCAGTGGATAAAACACTGACCCTGGATTCAGGAGGACCTAAGTTCAAATCCGACCTCAGACACTTGATACTTACTAGCTGTGTGACACTGGGCAAGTCATTTAACCCTCATTGTCCCAGCCACATACTGTCTTATAAAACAACGTATTAACATCATCTATATTCTATTGTATTCTATTTATTTGGTTAAATATTTCCCAATTACATTTTTATCTGGTTCTGGCCACTCTTGGGATTTGGGGCCACTGGTATCACATTTGCCTCCTCTCCTCTGTAGCTCTGAAATGAACAATCCAACCCCCTTTCTTCTTATAAATGATTTAACCCCCCAAAAAAATTATAAATGACTTAATTTTTGATAACAATAGTATCAACTGCACATGGAATCCACACAAATAGGAGCCTTCACTTAATTTATGGACTCTAAGCTTTTCAGACATCCCTTTATCTCTGACTTTTTCAGTGGACTTAATATTCATGAGGATAAAAGCATTATTATTACAAAGGAATGTGGTCAGGAGGGCTAAGGGTATTGTTTGTTTTCAAAATGACAATAATCTTGTATTTAGGAGTCTTAAATAAGCAGGAAAAGCAAAGCCATATAAGCTCAGATGTATTCTTTTCCATAGTAACCAAAGACACTTTTTTTCCCTTCCAACTCAATTTTTATTCATTGTTTTGGTCATTAATGACTGTTGGCTATCTCTTTCCAAAAGGAATATATTGATATTTAAATCTAGTCCGCTTGATTTCTGATTAAATGTTTGTTTGTGTTCATTTATGGTATCCAGATAATTTCCTACAGAGACTGAAACTTTGATCTGATTCCCTCATTTACTACCTTTTACTTGTTAGAATCCAACCTCATCTAATTTAAAACTACCCACATTTTAAGCTAGTTATTGCCATTACATATTTTAAGTGTTTCTAAGGTATCAATGAAAAGTTTATTGATATGCCTAATATTTGAAACATCATCAGACACAGGTCTTTTGGTACTTTATAAAGATATATTACTAAAGATTCAGAATAATAGAACTTGAAAATATATGAAGGGGAGAAGAAATTAATAGTAAGAAAATGAGGTAACCAAGGCTCATAATTACCTGCCATTATTAATCACTGAAATAATTAAGTTACATCTCAAGCATGCACTATAACAGTCATGGCACACTTAATAGAAATAATGCAATTATGGCTTATATATCTCTTCTGATTTCTTTCATAATGTTATTGGGGAAATAATTTGCTGGAGTGGAGGCCAGTATGCCACTAATAAGATCATGTCAAGGTTCCTTTCCTTCTTCATTATTTTGGCCAGTGAATTTCATCCTAATGAAAAGGAAGAAATGCAACGTTGAACGTCTGGAGGCTGTATTATATAAGGCTCTAGTATCAAAAGGAATTTTTTTTAACTTTTGTCCCTTCTTAAAAGTAAAAAAAGATGAAGTTTTAAAATTGGTGCCTCCGACCTGGCATATGTAATAAAAATATCCATCATGAATCCCCAGACTCCTTCTGAATGGAGACCTGTGCTCCAGCCATCAATAACAATTTCCTTTCCTAGAACATGAGTATCCTAGGTTGCCAGAGAGGATTATCTGCCAAACAATCCAGAATCTGCCAGTGGCCTCAAATAGAATGCCTCTTATTTGCATATTTGATTTGCAGAGATTTGGATTGTCAAGAGGTGTAACGATTGGAATGACGCCACCTGCTGGAGACTTACTGTAGAAGAGTTCCACCCATGAAGCGAAGGTCTTTCAGGGCAAGACCAGGAGTCTTTTCTTTGGTGTCAGGAAGTGACGTTGGCTAGTGGGAGAAAGAGGGAAGAGACTAGCGCTCTATCTCGCTCTCTTTCCTGTGGAGAAGGGAGCTAGAAATGCGCTCTCCCTTTAATAGATAGGAATCTAGGCCTTTCTCTCTCTCTTTACCAAATTCTTATTCTCCTTAATAAATGCTTAAAAGTCTAACTCTTGCTAAAGCTTATAATTTATTGGCAACCACTCATTAGATATTTTAGACAGACTAGCTAGAATTTTAGCCTTTAACAGAGGGAATCACCTAGATAAAGAAGATTGGGTTGGCTCCTAGAGTTATTAACCAGTTATTCTGGAAATTCTCCAGATAAATCATGGAATTACACATTTAGTATTGGCAAGGATCTTGCATATCATCTAGCCCTCACTTGTGAGGGCTTTTAAATTGCCTATTTCTATCAAGAGCACCACCATCATCCCAGGCTCACAACATAGATATCATCTTCCATGCCTTAGTCTCCCTCACCAAATCCAAACTTAATCTGTTGCCAAGGCCTGTTGATTGTGCCTTCATGACATCTCCTTCATCTGCCTCCTCTCCTCTATATGCCTATTTCTATCCTCTGATATTGCCACCATCCTGGTGCAAATAAATCTTCATTACTCATACATGGACTATTGCAATAGTGGGCTAGTTGGTATTCTTACCACAAATCTCTCCCCAAACCAATCCATCCTCTGCTCAGCTTTCAAAATGATCTTCCTAATGCACGTATCTGACCATGTCACCCTCTCCCCCCACCTTAACAAACTCCAGTAGCTCCCTAGTACCTCCAAAATCAAATATAAAACACTTTGGCATTCAAAGCTTTTCAAAACCTGACTGTACTCACCTTTCCAGTCATCTTGTACCTTACTCTCCACCCCCACCACATACTTTTTGATCTAGAGACACTGACCTCTGTTCTGTTACTCACACAAGAAGCTCCATCTCCTTACTCCAGACATTTTCACTAGTTGCTCCTATGCATGAAATACTCTCCTTCCTCATCTCTACCTCCAGACTTCCTTGGTTTTCTTCAGGTTCCAGTTAAAATCCTACCTTCCACAGGAAGCTTTATCCGACCCCCTTTCATTCTAGTGCCTTCTCTTTACTATTCTAATTTATCATACATATAGCTTTTCTGTACATTTATTGTTTGCCTTTGTCTCCCCAATTAGACTATGATTTCCTAGAGAGCAGGGACTGGCTTTTGTCTTCGTATCCTACATTCAGCACAGTGCCTGGAACTTAACAAATATTTATCAACTGACAGAGCAGTAATTTGAATACAGGCACTGATTCTTTCTAGTGCTTCACACTGCTTCCTCAGTCAGGTTTAATCTGATCAATATATATTATCAACATGAGAATTTATGGTCAGGAATACAAGAAGAGGGAAACATAACTGTTCAGTTCCATCGCAGCGCTTTGAAATAGAATTACCTAATAAAGCATCTTGATTTTGAAAGAAACCTGGAAAACGGTCTAATCCGAGTGCATGGCTTAAAAAATGAAATTCCCTTTTTCAGAAAGTAAGGGTTTGGTTAGGTGTCCTTGGCTAAAGTGCATTGCTGACCTTTATGAACATCACATCTCAGTACTATCTAGCATGTTGTGTTAGAAATGCTCCAAAGTTCAAGCAGATATATTTGACCAAATCTCTAACCTTCGCTTAACCTATGTTTTGTTATGTTATGTTAGCCTTACCTTATGTCATAATCTCCTTTTGAATACTTTGAAAGCCTAAAGTCGCATTTTTTTATTAAAAAAAAAAAGAATAGAACAGAGTCTGAAAATCAGGGAGCTTAACTCCTTCCTAAACATGTTTTCTTCTGAATTGTTTTCCTAATTGGCTCCATTGTGTTTAACCTTAAAATCATCCTAAAAGACAAATTTGCTTTCCACTTCCATCATTTCCAGGTCTGTGTCTATGCAGAGAAATTGCATGGATAACTAAATGGCCCCAGAGTTAAAGATCTGCCCTCCAAACTCCCCCGCCCCCTGCAAAAAAATGTATAGATAGATAGATAGATATAGATACAGATACAGATACAGATACAGATACAGATACAGATACAGATACAGATACAGATATAGATATAGATATAGATATAGATATAGATATAGATATAGATATAGATATAGATAGATAGATAGATAGATAGATAGATAGATAGATCTATATACTGATTGTGTGACCCTGAGTATGCCACTAAATCCCTCAGTGCCCCCAAGCAGGTCTTTGTGACTACAAGATACAGAGTAGATACACTGACATTGGGAGTTCCTTTAAGAAATTAAATCGCTGTTAAAGTCTAATAATTAATTCACACCCCCCCATCACCCCTCCAAAACAGCCAATGCTACATCCCTGTTTATGCAAGTCTCAGCAACAATTTGATTTCCCTTAAAATCTTATTAAAATTTTCTTTTCCTGTACACTAAAGTAATCCTCTTTGGTCTCTCCTGTTCCTAACATTACACACAGTCATTCATATTTATAAAGAAATATTGCCATACTATTGTTTTTTTTTTAAATAATCAACTTGTTCTGCTGGTTCCATTTTGTCTGATTTACAAAAAGAAAGAAAAGAAAGAAAGAGTGAAAGAGAGAAAGAAGAAAAGGATTTAAAAACCCATTATATGAAATGATTATATAGTCTTCCCAGGACCTATGGTAAAACAGAGAATGGTTCAGCTCTTTAATCTGTACCTGTCACCACCACCAGGACCAAAACCATACCTGTTTAATCTCTATAATTGCCTAGTAGGGCAGTATCAACAAAGGGATGTTGGGTTAGAAACATAGCCAGTACAGCTTACAAGTATAGGTTGGAATGAGGCTGGCCATGGATCAAGATAGACATGTTATCAGAAATAGTTGAAGTCAAGAAGAGCAAGGTTCAAGACCCAAGTAAGATATTGGTCAGACAATAAAACACAGTCATTCAGTCAATGAACTTTTATCAAGCATTTGCTATGTGCCATGGTGTCCCAAAAAATCTTGGTGAAATTAAAGCTTTCACAGATTAAATTGTTTAGCTTTAATAGTTTAAAACTGTGCTAAGACCTTTAGACTACCCTGTCTCAAGGGTAGATAAAAGGTGATATCAGAAGGAAGACACAAGTAGCAGGTGGGATCAAGGAAGGCCTTGTGCTTGAAGTTAGGATTTGAGCTGAGTGGTGAAGAAAATAAATGAAACTATTAGACAGAGGTGAGGAAAAGAGAATCCCAGTCAAAGAAGACAACAAGTATAAAGGTACTAAGTCAGGTGATGTAGTAAAGTGAAAAAATAGGAAAGATAGGAAGGTGTCAGGTGGTAAGCAGCTTTAAATGTCAATCAGAGGCCTCTGTAGGGTAATAGAGAGCCACTAAAGCTTATTAAGTGTGGGAGAGGAAGTTACCATGATCATACCACTCTAGGGTATTGAATCAAAGAGAGCTTTGAAATGGAGTAGCTTTGGATAATACCAAGAATCTCACTCTTATAGACTGAGACATGACTGTGAGTATATATTGTTTGTTACAGGAGAGAGGGGAGTTAAGAGTTGTTGTTGTTGTTGTTGTTGAAACATCCATCCACAAAAACAATCAAGCAAATTAACAAAGCAAGAGGTAGAACCTTTCTCAAACCCTTAGCTTTTAAGGAAGCAGAAGGAAGCAAAATTAACAAAATACAAACAGGCAAAGAAAAAAAAATATTTGTTTTTTGTCCCCTCTAGGACTGCTCAAGGTTTTACCACTTTGGGCCATTTTCTCCTCATTCTTTGTTTTTTTGTTTGTTTTCTTCTTCATTCTCTTCCTCCCTTCAATCACCTTCTCTCTTGGTTTTCTTTACTCTAGTACTCAGTATGTATACAGTTAATTTTCTTGTATGTGGTTGCCATTTTATGGCACATCTAAATTCTATTGCATTATTAAATTCTATTATTATTAATAATAAATTCTATTATTCTAAATTGTAGTATTATATACCATTATTTGTTGGGTCATTATTCAATCACGATACATGCAGGTTGTTTCTTTTTGATCCGTGTTTGTGTTTTTTTGTTCAGAATGTTCCTTTTTGTCTTTCTATGATGTTTTTAGGATAAAATTCTAAAAAAAGAATTGCTGGATCAAAAGATATAATCAGTTTTACATGATGTTGAATATTATCAAATTGCATTCCAAAATAATCTCACTAGTCTGCAGTTCACCAACAATACAGTAGATTGTCTCTGTCTATTGTCTATTGGCAATACAGTGAAAATTGGATTTTCAAGATACTTGCTATTTTTGTCATTCTGGTGGGAGTAAAGAGATGTTTTGAGGTTATTTTAATTTATATTCATCTGATCATTAGAAAATGTGAGAATCTTCCAATGTCTATTGATTTTAAATTGACTATTCATGTCATTCAATAAGCATTTCTTAAGTGCTAGTCATTGTGCTAGATATAGAAGTACAGAGACTTAAGGAGCGAACTGTTTGTTGGAGAAAAGTATATATAAAGAACATTTAAGTTTTATTTCATTTTGTTTTTAAAGAATCCAATGTAATTTCTGAGAGGAGGATACTGGCAGTTGGAGATCAGGATAGACTGCCTGAGTTTTCAAGTGAAGAAATTAAAGCTCTCTATAGTCATGTGAAAAAAATACATTCTAAATCACTATTGATTAGAGAAATGCAAATTTCTCAACAATACAATGATCCAAGACAATCCCAAAAGACTTATTATGGAAAATACTCTTCACATCCAGAAAAAGAACTATGGAGTCTGAATGCTGGTTGAAACACAATTTTCACTTTTCTTTTTTGTTTGTTTTTTTTCTTTCTCATGGTTTTCCCCTTTTGTTCTGATTCTTCTTTCACAACATGACTAATGTGGACATTTTTTTAACATGACTGTATATATATGTATATATATATATATATGTATATATATATATATATGTGTGTGTGTGTGTGTGTGTGTGTGTGTGTGTGTATATATATATATATAACCTATATCAGAGTGTTTGCTGTCTTGGGGAAGGAGGGAAAAAATTTGGAACTAAAAATCTTAGAAAAATGAATGTTGAAAATTCTTTTTATGTGCAATTGAGAAAAAATAAAAATATATTTCTTTTTTAAAATAGACTATTTAAGCACCTGAGTTGAACTGCAAAGACAACTAGAGATTCACTGAGGTGAAGAGGAAGTGCATCCAAGAAATGGGTGATGGCCAATGCAAATGCATGGACATAAAAGGTGAAACATGAAAAATAAATAACCTGAAGAGCTTGGTGTAGCAATTTAAAAAGTTAGATTTGGAATCAGCAAGATCTGAGTTCAGATGCTGCCTCTTCATTTCCTAGCTGTGTGACTTAAGCTGGGTAAATTGCTTATTCTGTCTAATCCTCAGTAAATCCTCTGTAAAATGAGGATATTGGACTAGTCAGTTTCTAAGGATTTTCCCCCCAATTCTAAACCTATGATCCCACGGTCCTGCATGGTTAATAACAGGTAAGCCAATTTGACTAGAATGTACAGTATATGAAGCAGATTAATATGAAATAATACTGGAAAGGAAAAATGGAGTCAGAGTGTGAAGGGCTGTAAAAACTATAAAGTGGACTTGGTATTTAATCCAAAAGACAAAGGGGAACCACTGGAGTTGTTTTAGTAGAGTATTGGCATGGTCAGACCTTCACTTTAAGAATTTAGAATATATGTGAAGTATTAATGAGGGAAGGGAGAAAATGGATATAGAGAGACCGGTTAATTATGTAGCTATTGCAATAGTCCAGCTCAGAGGTAATGAGGGCCTGCACTGAAGGTTATGGTTATTCAGTTGAAAAGAAGGAGATGGGGGGGGGGGTGCAGCTAGGTTGCACAGTGGATAAAGCACTGGCCCTGAACTCAGGAGGACCTGAGTTCAAATTCGGCCTCAGACACTTGACACTTACTAGCTATGTTACCTTGGGCAAGTCACTTAACCTTTATTGCCCCATTAAAAAAAATAAAGACGAAGAAAAGAAAGGGGATATATTAAGATGTATTGTGGAGACATAATTTACAAAACTTGGCAACTGGTTGGATATGAAAGATGATGAGGAAGAATATAGACTGCAAAAGGTTGTGAATCTGGGTGGATACAAGATTGGTAGGGCTTTCAACAAAAATAGAGAGGCTACAAAGAAGTGAAACTTTTTGGTAAAAGATAATGAGTTTTGTTTTGGACATGTTAAGTTTGAGATATCTATAGAGTATCTGTTGAAGAAATCCTATAGAGTTAGTGATACTATATTAGAATTCAGGAGAATAACTGGAGTTGCACATATAGAAATGGAAATAATTTGAAGATATGATGCCCTAGTTATGAAAGCCAATGAGATCACCAAAATGGAAAGAGATGAGGGACCTTTAATCATTGCTTCAGTAGGCTGTCTTGTGGATATGCCTAAATTCTTAGTAGGCTCTAGATATCAAACTTCTATCTGCTATGTTTCTTAACATTATTTTTCTTAAACTGTTTCTTTTATTTTCATTTTAAAGATATTGCTCTTTTGTTATATTAAACATGTTAATTTTTGTTGTTTGAAAAATTGCTTTTTTATAATTAAACCTATTGTCTCTAAGGATGTTTTCTATTTGTTTGATTAAAACATCCCTCTTTTCTTAATTAAGACAATTGCTTTTTTTTTCTTTGTTTAGTTTTATTTTTTTAATTATTAGATTACTCATTGACTATAGATTTTTATCATACTAGACCCATTATTACTCAGTTGGCCTTGACCTAATGGTTAGGAGGATCTTTGCCTTAGTACTTCTTAGTCTTAGAGGTCCATCCTCATGCCCTCTACTCTCAAGCAATTTTAGCAGGAGTTTTAGTTAGTCAACAGACAAGCATTTATTTTGTTTTTGGGTTTTTTTGCAGGGCAATAGGGGTTAAGTGACTTGCCCAGGGTCACACGGCTAGTAAGTGTAAAGTGTCTGAGGCCAGATTTGAACTCAGGTACTCCTGAATCCAGGGCCGGTGCTTTATCCACTGCGCCACCTAGCCGCCCCCCAAGCATTTATTAAGCCCCTTCTATATGCCAACCACTGTGCCAAGTTCTGGGAATCCAAAAATAGGCACACACACACAAAAAAAGCTTCTCCTCTCAAGGAGCTCACCATATAATGGGAGAGTCAACATGCAACAAATATGTGCAAATAAGGGGGTAAATTGGAAATAATCACAAAAGGAATGCATTAGCATTAAGGGAGATCCATGAAAACTTCTTGTAGATAGTGGGATGTTAGCTACAACATGAAGTAGAAGAAGGAAATTGGGAGATGAAAAAAGGAGGGAGATAATTCCAGGCATGTGGGATAGCCAGTTAGTTGAGTGGCAGGAAATGGAGTTTCTTGTGTAAGTAAAAGAGACCAGTGTCACTGGATGACAGAATAAGTAGAAAAGAATAAGATATAAAAAGATTGGAAAGATTGTGAAGGGGATTTTTAAAAGCCAAGTAGAGGAGTTCTGGAAGGTGTGATTGGAGTTTATTGAATAGGGGGATGGTATGGTTATGCCTGACCTTTAGAAAGACCAATTTAACAGAATAGATGTTGGACTGGATTGATGAGAGACTTGAGACAAAAATACAAGCCAGAAGACTATGACAGGAATCCTTGTATGAGTGGATATGGGCCTGCACTAGCATGATAATGGTGTCAGAGGACAGAAGGGGGCATATACAAGAGATGTTATGAAGATAAAATTAACAAGAATTGGTAACTGATTGGATATGGGGAGGTGAGAAATATCACATATTTCAATTTGATGTCAGTCTACACAAGAGTTTTCACATCCTTGGGAGTTGTAGAAAGCTGAAGGGGAATTGAGTTACTTTGTCTGTTAGATGGGTGAGAAAAAGGAAGAAGGAGGAGAATGAGGAAGGAGAGGAGGATGGGGGATAAGAAGTAGGAGGAGGAAGAAGAAGAAGAAGAAGAAGAAGAAGAAGAAGAAGAAGAAGAAGAAGAAGAAGAAGAAGAAGAAGAAAGAGTAGGAGAAGGAGAAGGAGAAGGAGAAGGAGAAGGAGAAGGAGAAGGAGAAGGAGAAGGAGAAGGAGAAGGAGAAGGAGAAGGAGAAGGAGAAGGAGAAGGAGAAGGAGAAGGAGAAGGAGAAGGAGAAGGAGAAGGAGAAGGAGAAGGAGAAGATGGTGGTGGTGGTGGTGGTGGTAATACTGCTGCTGCTAGCTAGCATTTTTAAAAATTCTCTAAAGTTTGCAAATATATTCCATATGTAATCTCATTTGATCCCCACAGTAATACTGTGATATGTATAATTTTTAGATCCATTTTAGAGATGAGAAAACTGAAGGTAAGAGATGTTAAATGACATGTTCTGGGTCAAAGAACTAGTGTCTAAGACAGGATTCAAATTCAAATTTTCCTGACTTTAAGCTCTGCACTCTACACTCTATCTACTGTTCCACCCAGCCACTACTAGGTGAGAATCTCTTCTAAGCCAGAGATTGAAACTCATTGGGGAGGACGGGGGGGGGGGGGGGGTGGAGAATGCCCTTTATCACCATTATTATTCAATTTTGTATTAAAAATGTTAGTTTTAGTGATAAAAGAAGAAAAAAGAAATTGAAGAAATTAAAATAGGCAATGAGTAAACAAAAACATCACTCTCTGCAGATGATATGATGGCATACTTAAAGAATCCTAGAGAATCAATTAAAAAACTACTTGAAATAATTAACAACTTTAGCAAAGTTGCAGGATATAAAATAAACCCACATAAATCATTAACATTTCCATATATTACTAACAAAGCCCATCAACAAAGAGATAGAAATTTCAGTTAAAATAACTGTAGACAATATTTGGGGTCTGCCTGCTGACAGAAACCCAGGAACAATATGAACATAATTACAAAATGCTTTTCACACAAATAAAATCAGATCTAAACAAGTGGGAAAATATCAGTTGCTTATGGGTAGGCTGAGGTAATTTAATAAAAATGACAGTTCTTCCTAAATTAATTTACTTATTCAGTGCCATACCAATCAAACTACCAAACATTTTATAGAGCTAGACAAAATAATAACAAAATTAATTTGGAAGAACAAAACGTTAAGAATATCAAAGGAATTAATGAAAAAATGCAAAGGAAAGTGTCCTGGTTATATCAGATCCAAAACTCTTATAAAGTGGCCATCATGAAGAAAACTATTTGGTACTGGCTAAAAAATAAAGTGATGGGTCCAAAAGGCTATAACACTGTGCAAATCCTTTCATCCAGAAATACCACTATTAGGTCTGTATCCCAAAGATATCATAAAAAAGGGAAGAGTACTGACATGTGCTTTTGTACATTTATAGCTGCTCTTTTTGTGGTGACCAAAAAAATGGAAATTAAGGGGATGACTATCAATTGGGGGATATGCACAGAATGGAATACTATTGTGCTGTAAGAAGCAATGAGCAGGCAAATTTCAGAAAAACCTAGAAAGACTTACATGAACTCATACTGAATGAATTGAGTAGAACCAAGAGAACATTGTACACAGTAACAGGAACACTGTGTGAGGATCAATTGTGATGGACTTAGCTCTTCTCAGGAATACAATGATCCAAGATAATTCCAAAAGACTCATGATGAAAAATGTTCTTCACATCCAGAAAAAAAGAACTATGAAGTCTGAATGCAAATCAAAGCATACTATTTTTATTTTGCTGTTTTGTTTCTTCTTTCTTCTGTGTTTCCCTTTTCTTCTGATTCTTCTCTTACAACATGATTAATGTGGAAATATATTTAACATGATTGTAATATATAATCTCCATCAAATTGCTTGCTGACTTCAGGAGGGGTAAAATAAGGGAGGGAGGAATAAAAGTTTGAAACTCAAAATCTTAAGAAAATGAATGTTGAAAACTATCTTTACATGTAATTGGAAAAAATAAAATATTATTTAAAAAAAGAATTATAGTGGTGGATCAGTGGCCTAGGGTAGGTACACAAGACACTGTCATAAATGATTATAGGAGCCTACTGTTTGCTAAACCCAAAGACTCCAGCTTCTGGGATAAAAACTCATTGTTTGACAAAAACTGCTGGGAAAACTGGAAAAAAATATGGCAGAAACTAGGCATAGATCAGCATCTCAACAGTCTATCAAAATAAAGTCAAATTGATGACTTAGACATAAGGGGTGATTCCATAAGCAAATTAACAGAGGAAGGAATAATAGAGAAGTTAAGAATTTATGACTAAATAAGAGATAGAGAACATTATGAAATGCAAAATGGATCTTTTTTATTACATTAAATTAAAAAGGGTTTGCACAAACAAAACCAATACAACCCAGATTAGAAAGAAGGCAGAAGGCTGGGAAACAATTTTTACAGCCAGTGTTTCTGATAAAGGTCTCATTTCTCAAATATATAGAGAACTAAGTCAAATTTACAAGAATACAAGTCATTCCCCAATTGAGAAAAGGTCAAAGAATGAGCAGTTTTCAGATTTTAAAATGAAAGCTGTCTATAGTCATATAAAAATGTTCTCAATAACTATTGATGGGATAAATAGAAATTAAAACTACTCAGGTCCCACCTCATACCTATCAGATTGGCTAATATGACAAAAAAGAAAAATGATAAATGTTGCAGATATGGGAAAATTGGAACATTAATACATTGTTGGTAGAGTTATGAACTGATCCAACCATTCTGGAGAGAAATTTGGAACTATGCCCAAAGGGCTATAAAACTGTGCATGCCATTTGACCCAGTAATACCACTACTAGGTCTCTGTGCCAAAGAGATCATAAAAGAAAGGAACTCGTTGGGGGTCAAATCTCTGATAATCTCTCTAATTACAACAATGTCCTTGGTCCTTGATTCATCTCTTTATACCCCCTGGTTGTGACAAGGTTCAATAAATAAAGATGTATTAAGAGCTTACTCTGCGTCTGGGTCCACTGAGAATTAAAAGAAAAAAATGGCTTGTCTGTTATTTCTGGCCAACAGAAGTTCCAAGGAAGTGCTAAAATACTCAAAACCCCTTGACTGCTCCATAGTTAAGCATATACTCCACCCTCTCTTCATTCTGAAAGGACAGCTTCTAAATCAGGAATACTACAGCCTTGCCATGTCCCAAACAACAGTTTCCACAGTAATAGTTTACCCTTTATTTTGACTTTGAATCCCTTCCATTTACTTTATCTTATCTCACTGCCTCCACCCCTTGACAGCCAATTAGCACTTTGACTCTTCACACTGTCAATGTCCATCTTTTCTTCTGCAGTCACCATGACTTAGAACAGCTTCCAGCTAATTTGAAATTTAACTGACAGGCTTATCTTCTCACCCTAACCAAGTCTCTTTTTTTTTCCTTCTTCTCTTGCCAATAGAGGAGGACTTTCATGGTAGAATACAAATTAAATTAAATTAAATTAAATACTTTGATGCTTCAGGGATCTGTGTCTCATCAATTCACAAGTGCAGTCTGAATACATGCATGTTATCTATCCCTGTGTCTTCCCCAAATATCCTCCATAGGGCATCCACTCAAAGTTCTGGAGCTGAACCTGTAGCAGTCAACACATTAAAAAGACACAACACTCTCATAGGCCATTCAATGGGCAACTAAGTGATGCAGTGGGTAGAATGCTAGGCCTGGAATCAGAATGGAATCATCTTCATGAGTTCAAATCCAGCCTCAGACACTTAGTAGTTTTGTGATCCTGGACAAGTTACTAAATCCTATTTGCCTGTTTCTTCATCCATAAAATGAGCTGGAGAAGGAAATGGCAAACTACTGATAACTACAAATTTACTGAGAACTGACTGATCCCCACCTACTCCCCCTTCCCAGGCCAATGAACTGTCTGGGGCTAACCAATCTTTGTCACTTCCAGTCTTGACTGACTTATGGGTCTCCCCCAAGAAAACTATCCCCTCCCAATGATTCCTGAGCTTACTCTCTGGACTTTCTGTTATTATGTAAAAGGGTCCACCTACATTAAGTGGTTTCTATTTAGAGTTAAGTAGCACCTATACTTAACTCAGGGGCAGTCCTATAATTTCTTTTGTTAAAGGTTCATTTACATTAAGTAGTTAGTATTTTCTGTACTGGAGCAGTCTTTTGGTTCCCTTTTGTTCTGTTACCCCATAGTTCCCATCTTTGGATATTCCTAGTTTCTTGCTTTGTGGTACCACAAGCTATAGTTCTTCTTTTTTTTCTCCTATATTGATTGTTTCCTTAATTTCCAGGTTAACACTACTCAGTATCTTCATCAAGAAAACCCAAAATGGGGTCACAAAGAGTTGGACATGACTGAAACAACTATACAATAATTAACACATAGAAAAGGGTTTTCAGTAAGTTTATAGACTGAGGACATCCTGAGTTGATTCAGCAGAATAAACCTTCCTGTCTTTGATTAAGGCAAGTTTGACTGCTGTAGGCATCGAGAGGTCACCTGGAGCTCCTCAAAGATGTTTTGTACTTTAGGGATGGGGAAGTGATAACAACCTGAGCCTAATTTCTTAGCCAACCAAATCTTGAGGATGATAGAATACCTTGTAAGGAAAAGCTAGCCTAACTTGCATGGGGGTAGAGCGTTTAGGATATTAACAATACTAGGGACCCTTTCTCTAGATCTCTTGACATTCCATGGGGATGAATGGAACACACAGGCTCAATTGGTTTCCCCTTCCTCTCCTTACATGACTGGCTAACCTCCTTTTGAAGTTGTACATTTTTCTATCAGTATATTTTGCATTTGTCCTCTGAAATTCCTCACTGGTAATGTTTTATAGCCAACTCATTCTCAATATGTGCCTCCCAGTTCTCCTGTGAATCACCTCTAGCTTTAATTCTTTGAGGACCTTGGAATCCCATTCTTCACAACCACATAGCATGAGAATATTATTAGTATTGAAAAGATAGATCTGTGTTTCACGAAGAAGCTTGGAGTCACTAATAGCTCTGTGCAATTTCCCAAAGCAATCCATTCTACCTACAACCACCTGCTCAAATCTGGATCCAGATCATCCTCCCCTTCCATTAACTGTCTATAATATATGTATTAATGAAATATCCCTATGGTCTATCTATCCAACAGTATATCATAGTCTCAATAATGGGCCTTCTTTATCCACATTTCCTCCCATGTGACTACTTAGACTGAGCTCCTCTGTATACTTAAGGATCTCATTTGTTGTTTTCTTCAATGTCCCAGCATAGACACAATCATCACAATGTCATTTGCCAACAGGAACATCTGGATCATCTTGTTATCTATAGGGAATCCCTGTTTATTTGGCCTCTGAGTTGGACATGGTCTATAACACTGGAAAACACCTGTGATGAGCATTCACCTCCTGCTTTTATGCCACTCTTGGGATGAATAAAAGGGGAGGGGGAATTAAACAGTTATTCATATTGGAACAACTCTGAAAAAGGTTTATATGATTATGATATATGAATGGGAGACATCTTGTTGGAGGGAACCCTTTAGTGCAGCATGTTGCTCTATAAAATCATACTTTTAGTAATGAATAAACAGTATGCACAGTGGCATTGTGTATTTTCTATGCTTTTTAGCCAAATGTTTCATTGTATAACTAGGCTTTATACCAGAATACCAGCTGTAATAGTATACTGATTTGCTTCTCATACCTTCACCAAGAATGTTCTTGATCTTGGTGTGGGTAACTTTCATAAAGATTTGGGAGAGATATCAAAGTAGTCATAAGAAGTTGTAACAATGTTTTCTGGATCATTTTTCTGGAGGGATAGTAATATGTTTGTGATTTTTCCTCCTTTATCATAGGTAGGAAGAAGAATCTTAATCTGTAAAAAATGAAAATATACCTATTAATTATGTTACTGATTTCTATAATTCCATTTTTCGATTTTTATCTCCCCCCCCTCCATCTTCTAGGAAATCCAAGCTCTTCTCAGAGTTACCACCTTTGAGAAATAGAAATTTTGTTGAAGAAGTTTAGGAGAAATAGAAAAAGAAAAAAGATAGCAGCCATGTTACTTTGGCCAGTTTTACATTTCAAATGAAATTTCAGGTTGGTCTGGATACATCTGAGAATTTGTTGGGTTCTTATTGTTTCTATTATTGCTAGAAACCCCCAAGAAAAGAAGAGCTAAACATCTCAGGAGGAAAGTTACTAGACACCTGCTTTTTCAAATCCATTTACTATTAAGAGCTTCTTGGATTCCCTTTCCCTTCAATTCCTTGCTCTAGCCAGGTGTCTTATCTTCATCAGTTCAGAGCCATCCATCCTGAGACCTGACTCACAACAGCATGTTTCATTTTTATTGCTGATTTCCTGTTCTGTTTCTAGGACTTGGACCTAGATTCCATCCTGGATGATTTGATTCTTTATTCTAGCAATTTAACCTGTGTGTGAAATGCTAGATTTTGGATTTTCTTTCCTGCTTCCCTTTCTCTGCCTTAGTTGATCTCTTTGGATATGACTTATGGTTTGTGACATACAAACTGGTGTTCCTCTTCTGTCTAGATGAACTTCCTATTGTGGCCTACCTGGTAGCCTGATGACACCTTTTAATCAGCTTGAGCTTAAAGCTGGTTTAAAAAAAAAAAGCAAGACTACTTTGGACTGAGAAAAGCTGAGGGTTGCGTCTTGTTGTTTGTCCTTTGTTCTGGAAGAAAACCAATGACATCAGGAGGGTGATGTCTTGACTTGTGAGTGAATTAGATTCAAGTGAGGCAGGGTTGTACCACTGAAAGCATGGGGGCTGGTCCTCCCATCCTGCTCTCTTCCTGGCCACTTCTGAGAACAATGGTGGGGGTTGGAGGCTACATTGCAGAAGGAAAGGGGCCTTTGGGAAGCAGCTGCCCCAGGCCAGGCTGGATTTGCTCCCAGCAGGGACAGCAGGAGACTGAAGCCCATGTCTCCAGATGCAACGCAATCGGCACACACGCTGGTGAGGATGACCCAGAGGGAGGTAGGTTCTAACCTTGGAGCTGCTTGTGGGTGACAAGAAGGACCCCAGAGATGTGGCCCAGCCCTCCCCCATGCCCCGCCCAAGCTCTGCTGCCCAGGTCCCAGCTGACGGTTTATTGTCATGAATGCAACCAAATAAAAACATAAGTTATGAACCCTTCCAGTCCTCTTACAGGTACTCTAGTTCAGTGATGCTAGTCCACTGACAGTTTCATGAACAAGACTCTCTAACTCATTGGCTCCAGGCATTTTCTCTGCTGGTATTCCTCAATCTTCCTCCTCCACCCCAACTACTGAATTCCCTGGCTTCCTTTGAGTCTCAACTAAGATCTCATCTTTTACTGGAAACTTTTCCTCAATTCTAATGCCTTCTCTCTGTTCATTATTTCCTGTTTATCTTGTATTTAGCTTGCTTTGTTATGTTTATTTTTTTATTTTTAATTTAATGGAATAAAACAAATGTTTCTGTAACATGGTTTATTTAAAAAAAGGTGATTCACATGAAACTGTAAATCTATTATGTACAACTTGCTATTTATTTTAAATGCATAATAAAGTTATCATGTAAATTTATTTTCCTTTTTTTCTTCCCTTCCTCTTCTATCCTAGCAATGATGGATGGATGGACAGATGGATGGATGGATGGATTTATAACACAAATAGGGGATGCAGATAACATCTTTCTTCAAATGTCCTTTCTAGTTAATTTGGATATATGATTGCGATAAGAAATTATGAGCTTTTTTGTAAATATTTGTTTATATGTTAGGGAAGATTCCCATTAGATTGTAAGCTCTTTGAGGAAAGGGAGTATCTTTTGCTTCTTTTTTGTATTCCCAGCACTTAGTACAATACCTGGCACATAGTAGAGACTTAATAAATATTTTTCAATTGGTGCAATGATTGATATTGAAAGGTTGAGGGAAAGGTCATTCAGATGTAAAGGAAGCATTCTTTCCTTAGAAATGACTCAACTGCATTTAGAAAGGCCAGAAACAGCAATAACCTTAAGTTCCAAACACATGGCCCCTGTCTCTCATCTGCATAAAAACCCAACAAGGATCTGGCAAGCTTAACTGAATGGTCACTATAAGTAAGGGTAGGATTCCTCAGAAAGTGAACACTGATAAGAGGAAAGAAGAATTCTAGATATAAGATCTCTTCTACCTCCTGCCTATAGGTGACAAATCTCAGAGTTGGAAGAGAGGAGAGGCTTCTACCAGTCCTAAAGGGTTACTGCTTCTGCTAAAAAAAGATTAAGAGTAACACCCAACCAAACGAGTATCTGGAATGGGTTGAGATTGCAACTGCCCATCAAAGATGGAGTCCAAGGTGTCCATCAGAATGACCCATTCAGGCAAAGTCCCTGCAACCTGTGAAAAGCCCAGCAGCTGAGTGACCTGTACAGCTCTGTCTGGCAGCCAGGCAGTGGAGACACTTGCTTGGTTAAGTTTGGCCGCAGATACACTTAGCAACATGAAGGAACACCAGGCCAAATCCAGCATCAGCTGCCCAGCAGCTGAGTGACTTGTCTGTCCCAGCCAGGCAGCTGCCATCCTAAGTGGTGAAATAACTTGTTCAGTTCAGTCTAGCAGAAGCCAAGCTCAAGGAAGAGGAAGCTCAGCAGCCAAGCCCCTAACTAAGCCCAGCCACCAGTGTAATGGCTGTCTAGTGGAGACACTATGGCCAACAAGAAGCCAGCCCACAAGAGCAAGCAAAGTAACACGTCTTTCAGTGATGCCATGCCCTGCTTCTAATGTCAGGAGAACTCTCCAGCAAAAGAAAGGACACTGAGGCCCTGACCCTTCAGAGTTATGAGTTGCCTTGGCTATATGTATTCCTTACATATATGCCTCACTACCAGTGTACTTTAAGTTTGTGTTCACTATCCCCACCAATGATTCTTTGTAAATTTGTGGGAAAGTGTGTACTAGGTTTATAAATGCCTTTAGTAAGAATTGAGTCAACTATTGTGATCATTAACATAAAGCACACTGGTGGGTGCCAATGAATTACAGTTTTAAAGATTATCCCTAGATGCCCTCTAAGAATCCAATCTGCCAATGAAAATGTGAATTGCAGGAGTCAGCCCAGAGTGGGCATTGTATAAGTAAAAAGGCCCTGAACTTTTATTACCTGAAGAAGTAGTCTGGTCTGAATCCCAGATCTGCTTCTTACAATTTCTGTGACCTTGGACAAGTCATCTTATTTCTCTGGAGCATGGCCTATTATCCATCAAATGAGAGGATTGGACTAGATTACTGCTAAATTCCCTTCATCTCTGAATCCTATGAACCCATGCATAAAGCTAGTAAATAAGAGATGTAAGGAGACAGAAAATATGTAAGGATGAAACTGAAAGAATCAGTAGCATCCTGTGATAACTATTCATTGAACAGGTTCTGTACCCTACTATAAAACAGTAAAACACATCATTCATTGAGAGATTCAAGCACTTACCAGATTATTATTATTATTTCAATAACAACAAATTTTGAAAATATTCCAAGTACAAATATAATTCAAAATATACAGAGACAGCTTGGTACAGTGAGTCTGAAAGACCTAGGTCAGAATCCTGCCTCAGAAACATTCTCTGTTTGCTCAGATAGGTCACTTACCCTTTCTGATTCTCAGTTTCCTCATTTGTTAAATGGGGATACCAGTACCTGCCTCATAGCATTATTATAAGGATCAAATGAAATAAAGCACTTAGCATTATGTAAAGTTTAAGGCATTATAAAGGGTGTGACACCCTATATAAATGTGTTCTCTTATTGTTATAAGTTTTCTGTGTTTGCTGCACAATTTTTCTAAATAGTCAGCTTTTTTTTTTAAGTTCAGACTGTGCAAGCAATTGTAATTTCTGTCAGAGTTAAGCTCTTTGGACACATAAATCCCTTGAAATAACTTCTTGGTTCAGGTATATGAGTGCTATTGCTTGTACGCCTTGGAGCCTATGTGATTAAATGCTCATTTTATCTGCCTGACTATTTTCTTAGCCTCTCTGTTATGGAAAAAAAATTCTTGAACAGAATGTACCTATAAACTAAAAGCTACATATGAAGTAGAGAGTTGAAAATGAGCTGTGTAATATATCTCTAGTCAGAGCAGGCTATATTATGCAGGATCTTGAGTCATTGTCTCTGGAGCACAACGGGGCATCCCAACAACTCTCAAGTGGAACCTCCAGCTAAGGCTACTCCAGATCCCCTTGTATGCAAAACTATAGCTCTTGAGCCACAACACAAACATCATATATATATATATGTGTGTGTGTGTGTACATATGTGTTTATATGTGTTTATGTGTATATTTGTAGAAATAAACACGCGCACATATATACATGTGAGTAATTATATATAAATATATTATATTATAAACACATACATTGCTGAGCTGACCATTAAGATGATGTAATCATATAATTCTTAGTGGACTTAGTCCATGTTGGTCTCATGTGGCACACAGTCAGGGAGTGTCTACAACAGTGGTGTCAAACTGAAATAAAAACTGATGCCTGTGGGCCAGTTGACTTAGAAAACTACAAATTATGTTTATTTTGTCAAACATTTACCTTTACATTTTTTTTTTTGCAGGGCAATGAGGGTTAAGTGACTTGCCCAGAGTCACACAGCTAGTAAGTGTCAAGTGTCTGAGGCCGGATTTGAACTCAGGTACTCCTGAATCCAGGGCCGGTGCTTTACCACTGCGCCATCTAGCTGCCCCCATTTACATTTTAATCTGATTTGAGACACACTTGGGAGGTTTGTTGCTTTGTTGTGGTGGAGGGACTTGCATACCTCAATGAAACTATGAGCTATGTCATGTTAGGGCTACCCGAGCCAGATCAGGTCATAGTGGAGAATTCTGACAAAAAGTGATCTGCTAGAGCAGGAAATGGCAAGTGATTCCAATATCTTTGCCAAGAAAATACCATGGACAGTACTAAAATTATAAAAGATATGACATTAGAAGATGAGCCCCTTAAGTCAGAAAGTGTAAAATATACTACTGGGGGGGCAGCTAGGTGGCGCAGTGGATAAAGCACCGGCCCTGGATTCAGGAGTACCTGAGTTCAAATCCGGCCTCAGACACTTACTAGCTGTGTGACCCTGGGCAAGTCACTTAACCCCCATTGCCCTGCAAAAATTTAAAAAATATATATATATACTACTAGGGAAGAGTGGAGAACAATTACAAGTGACTTTGGTACTAATGAAGTAGGCAGGCCAAAAACAAAAGGAGGTTTAGCTACAGATGCATCTGGTGACAAAAGTTAAGTCTGCTGCTTAAAGATCAATACTACATAGAACCCTGAGATGTAAGGCCTATGAATCAAGGTAAGCTGGATGTGATCAAACAGGAAGTGAAAAGATTAAACAACATTTTGGATGTCAGTGAACTTAAATTTATGGGAATGGGTGAATTTAATTCAGATGATCACTACATATATTATTGTGGGCAAGAACCCTTTAGAGAAATAAAGTAGTCCTCAGAGGCAATAAAAGGGTGAGAAAAGCAGTACTGGGGTATAATCTCAAAAATTACCAAATGATATCTCTTTGAATCCAAGGCAAACTATTAAAAATCATAGTAATTTAAGTCTATGCTCCAAAGGAGCCAAAGTTGATCAGTTCTATGAAGACCTACAATAGCTTCTAGAAATAACACTCAAAAAATAATGTCACATTTATAAAGTAGGAAATCAAGAGCTAATTGGAATATCAGGCAAGTTTGGTCTTAGCAGGGCTGAGACTAATAGAATTTGGTCAAGATAACTTGCTGGCCATAACAAACATTTTTTTTCCATTATCCAAAAGGTGACTCTACATGAATATCACCAGGTGGTCAATGTCAATATCAGATTGATTTTATATGTTTTAAGCAAAGGTGGAACAGCTCTATACAGTCAATTAAAACAAGACCTGGAGTTGACTATAGCTCAGATCATGAGCTTCTTATTCCAAAGCTCAGACAAATTGAAGAAAGGAGGGGAAATCATCAGATTATATAGGTATGACCTAAATAATATACTTTATGAATGTGAAGTGGAGGTGATGAATAGATTTAAGGAATTAAATCTGGTAGATAGAGTGCCCAAAGAACTATGGACAGAGATTTACAATATTATACTAAAAACATCAACAACAACAACAAAATTTTTAAAAGAGCAAAAAAAGAATTTTTTTTTTTACAAATAGCTGAGGAAAGAAGGAAAGAGAAAGAGAAAGATATGTACAACTGAATACAAAATTCCAGAGAAGAGCAAGGAAAGATAAGCTTTTCCTAAATGAACGATGCAAAGAAATAAAAGAAAGCAATAAAATTGGAAAGGCCAAAAAAAAAGTCTCTTCAAGAAAATTAGAGATATCAAGGGAATGTTTCATGCAAAAAATGGGCATAATAAAGGACAAAAGTGGTAGGGACTTAACATAAGAAGAGATTAAGAAGAGGTGTATAAATTACATAAAAGAACTATACAAGAAAGATCTTAACATCACTCATAACCACAATGCTGCTGTTACTTATCTAGAGACAGATATCCTGGAGAGTGAAGTCAAGGGAGCCTTAGGAAAAAGTGGCTAACAATATGGCTAGTGGAGATGAGGGAATTCCAGCTCAGCTATTTAAAATCCTAAAAAGATGATACTGTCAAAGTGTTGCACTCAATATGCCAGTATATTTGAAAAAACTCAATCCACTTGTTGCTGGATTAGAAAAGATTAGTTTATATTCTAGTCCTAAAGAAGATCAATACTAAAGAATGTTCAGATTACCAAACAATTGTACTCATTTCACATGCCAGAAAAGTTATGCTTAAGAGTCTGCAAGCCAGGTTTCAGCCATATGTGAACTGAGAATTACGAGAAAAGAATGCTGGTTTTCAAAAAAGCAGAGGAACTAGAAACCAAATTGCCAACATTTCTTGATTATAGAAAAGGCAAGGATGTTCTACGGGGTGGAGAAATCTACTTCTGTTTCAATAACTAAAATAAAGTCTTTGTGCGGATCACAATAAAATGTATTTGACACTTCCGGCCTAAAAAAGCTTAAAACAGAGATTTTTTTTTTTTTTTGGTCAGATGTTGTGCCCTTCTGATCTTATGCTACTGTAGCTTGCTGATGCTTTTGTTCCTTTGATCACTGTCAAGTAAGGCTTCAATAAGCATTTTTCTGTGGAGTATCTCCTGGTTTCTTGTTTCTGGATTCAGCTGGAGTCCTCAAATAAGGTATTTTATCTTTCCTATCAGAAAAAATATATAGGTTTCCCTTTCTCTCCTGTAGCTTACAGCCCAGACACTTTTTGTCTCTTTTTCCCTACAGTTCTTTTTAGAAAGGGAAAACCATCATGCACCTAGAAAGCATCTTAGAGAGAAAAGGATTACCACCTTTCCCTCCTTATGGCAGGTCTATCTGTCCTCACAGCCTTATGCATAAAATCTTTTCAATAGAAGATTCCTTGCCTAAGACACCAAGCTCTTTTGGAATGTAAAACAATTTCATCTAACTAGTACCTCTAGGCTCAAATTTATTTATTATTATTTTTAAACAGACTGCCTGTTCACTAAAAGGGAGGACTCTATCCAGAGCTTCACAATGACAGCATTAGAAAGTACTTATAAGGGGCAGCTAGGTGGCACAGTGGATAGAGTACCGGCCCTGGAGTCAGGAAGACCTGAGTTCAAATCCAGCTTCAGACACAACATTTACTAACTGTGTGACCCTAAGCAAGTCATTTAATCCCAATTACCTCACAAAAAAAAAAAGAAAGAAATGAAAAAGAAAAAAAAAGCAAGAAAGTACTTATATCTCTGCTTAATTACTCATGGGGATTCATACCCATTTCAGGGAGTCTCTCCTGACATGGGTTGAGGATAAGTCAGAAGAACTTTCTCCGGTGAAAAGCAAACCAAAGGTGACCAGATAATATGACAGGCACATCTAAGAAGTAAAGGGAGATTAAATTCTATAGCAGGAAAGTCCATTAGACATGGCTACTACTTGAGATAAGAGACAGAGATAACTCCAGAGGTCAGGATTATCATTCCAAAAGAAAAATACCCCTGAATCTCAAGAATATGACAAGCATCCAAGCTTTCCCCACCCTACCCCAAAAAGGAACTTTCCATTTTTAGGTGAACACCCCATCTACCCTCTATAAAAGCTTTTGGCTTCCTTGTGTTCTAGGAAGATGTTTCTAAGCTTTCTCCTCCCCTTGAGGCTGTCTTTGACTTACCTCATGGTCATTTTCTCTATCACCAAATAAAAAAAATAATAATCCTAATTGGACTTTGTACAAGAATGTAATTCTTTACAGAGGAATGCATAAGGACCCCCCACCATCTACTTCCCCCATGACACTCCCAAAGAAATATAAATAACCAGTATGGGTCTGGCCTGCTATTGTGAGGTTTTTTTTTTTTATTTGGTTTTTAGGGAGCCCCACTAGGGAAATTAATCTTACCAACTGCAAAAGCTAAATCTAGAAATCAAAAGCATTATCTTCCTCTTCCTAAAATACATTCCTTCCTTTGGTGTGACCGGCAACAAGCTATCCAACCTTTCTTGGTGGTGGTAGTTTTTGTTTTTAATTTTTTAAGAATAGTTGCCTATTTTGGTTAAATTAACTAGGTAAATGCCAAATGTCTATTTCATCTTTTTAATTACATGTAAATATTTACATGTCCCAGAGCTTACATGAATCCCTTTTAAGTTCTACAAAATAGAAACTGATCACAGCATATTTAGCCTTTAGTGTGGAGGCATGGCAGAGATGGAAGAAAGGTAGGATGGTAACAAATGGTAGAGAACTTAGTTGGATACTTGGTAGACAATAAGTTGTTACTGAAGATCTTCGAGAAGACATGAGTAACATGATCAAAAATAAACAAAAGAAAAATCATTCTGATTAATGTATGAAGGTCAGATTGGAGTGGAAAAGAGAAGAGGAAGATTTTTGCAATAATCCAACTGCCTTGGTGATAATAAGGGCATTCACTGGAGTAGGGCAAGTGGGAATAAAAAAGAGGAAATCGGTGTGAATGATCTATGAATAAGGAATTTATAGAAAGTAGTAAGTTGCTGGATATGGTAGGTAAGGAAGAAGGTAGAGTTTAAAATGTCATATATGTGGGAGACTGAATGAATACCATTTCCACAGATGGAAATGGTGAAGTAAACAGATTTAAAGAAAAATGATAATGAGTTCAGTACTAGTCATGTAGAATTTGAAATATTTCTAGGACCATCAGAGAGAAAGAGACGTTCTGTAGCCAGCTAAAGATTTAGATTTGGGACTCAGAAGAGAGACCAGACTGGAGACAAAGATTTGAGAACCATCTGCTAAAAAGTGATAGTTGAATCCGAACAACTGAATGGAATTGTCAAGAGCAAGTGTGTAGAAAAAACCAAAACAGTGAAGTTGTCCAAGAACTGATAAAAATTAAAACTGACCATCCCTCTTTCATCTGCATATTCTTATGTTACTTTTCACATTCTTGCTCAGTAGTATATCAATCTCTTTGACTAGTTCCAAAGTTTGCAAACAATTTTTGCTGTGATAGGCAGGTAGCAGCATAATTCAATGGAAATACTGGATTTAGAGCCAGAATACCTGGGTGGAGCTACTACTCTGACCCTGGTTATCTGTGCAACCTTGGACGAGTCATTTAACCTCTCCTGGTCTTAATTTTCTCATCTGCAAAAGGAAAGGCTTAGACTAAATTACCTCCATGCAACTCTAAATCTTTTATCAAACATATCCTTTATTCTTTTAGAGAGGAAAGTTATACTACTTTTAAAATATTTCAGAAAGTTCATGAAAAAATTATATAATTCAGTCCAAGAGACATCTTATGGTCTTCAAATTTGAGATATTCAAATTTTTAACTTCCTAAGAGGCAGCATTTGCAAAAATTCACCTCCTTTTCGCTTTTGGGAATAAATACCTACAATTTAAGAGGTTGTATTTTCTATCAGATGGATTGCACCATGAAATGTAATAGATGCCAACTGCCAAATCTGGCTCAGGTAAATCATTAGGTGATCTTGAAAAAGTTTCTTTTTATAAATTATCATTTCCCTCTTCTATAAAATGCAGCATACATATCGAAGAATGAATGAGGATATATGTATGAAAAATTTACTATCATAAATTATAACAAATATAAATAAAATATAAATTATAATAAGCATAAATGTAGTATAAATCTTCAGTATATGGAATTTCTATCAAATTATATCTGTAAAAGAAGTAACAAGCACACAAAATAAGTGGCTTGGAGATAGTCATTGGAAATAGTCATTGCCATTTGAGTCATTATTCTATTTCAGCAATATGTTGATATTGCTATGATCACTTCTTTTTTTTTCCCTTTTCAATACTTTTGGCCAATGCTTAATTAAATTTTAGCCAATCTTAGAAGAGTTAATTTACCCCAAAATCAAAAGCCCTCTGGTGGTCAACACTATTTGTCTAATTCCTGGAACTGATAGCCTAGTACTGTGTTGTACACACAGCAGATGGAGAGGATGCCCCCACTTGCCAAATTGTTTTAGCCAAAAGATGAAAATTGACTTCTATGACTTAGATTTCATCTATGTGCCCTACTCAGTCTGTTTCCAACTGAGATCAAATAGGGAATAGGGACTGGGATAGGGACTGGGATCTCACTGATCTATGAAATTCCCTCTATGAATTCAGGCTATAATCTTAAAGATTTGCCTACCCAAGGTCACACAGACAACATATGTTAGAGGTGGTGGGACTTGGAGCCATATTTTCCTGGCACCAATGCTGGCACAATATTTAATAAACCATGCTTCCACATAAGATTATATTTATTATATTGGAAATAATTATTAATTTTCAGATAAGTTAATGTATATTATCTTCTTATCTAATAAAATAATGATGATAAAATAATGTTTCACAGAGGCCCCAAATCAAAGTACAAAGAGCAAGGTTCAAATTCTGGTGTTGACACTAATTATCTATGAATTCATAGGCAAATCATCTACCCATTCTGATCTTCTTCTCTCCATTACTTCATATATAAAATGTGAATAATACTTGTATTACTTATCTTTCAAGGTTGTTGTGAGAGAAGCCCTTTGAAAACTTTTTGTTTTTTTTTATTTCAGTTATGCCCAACTCTTTGTGACCCAATTTGTTGTTTTCTTGACAAAGATTCTAGAGTGGTTTGCTTGCCATTTTCTTCTCCAGATCATTTTACCGATGAGGAAACTCAAGCAAACAAGGTTAAGTGATTTGCTCAGTGTCATATTGCTAGTATGTGTCTGAGGCCAGATTTTAATTCAGGATTTCTTGACTTCAGGCTCAGCACTCTATCCATTGTGCCACCCAGATGCCCTTAAAAACTTTGATATACTGCATAAATTTTATCCAGCACTATATACTCATTTCATTATTTTCCTATAAAAATCCCAAAGAATTATGATAGATTCTTATAGCCTTTTAATTTGGGTCAATTATTTTAATAATACAATTTAATTCTGATCAAACTAGCATGAGGACCTTGTTGTTGTCATGGGAGGATTATGGGCCCCGGTTACCCCAACAGTTCTCTGGGGGGTTCAAGGAACTTTTTCCTTGAAACCTCAGGGATTTTCCCTTATAATCAAATAGGCCTCTCCTTGAACTTAATCAAAGACACACACACACACACACACACACACACACACACACACACACACACCCCCAATGGAGACAAAGCAGCACCAGATCGAACTGAGCATGCTCCAGGACCACCACCCTACATTCCAGTCTTCCTAAGCACCTGGATGAGGTAATGCAGGAGAAGACCACCTGGAACCACCCATCAACAGACTGCTTAGACCCATCAGGACAAAGTTGAAATCCACCACCAGATCGCTCACAAGGGGTTCCTCCTACCCCAGCGCAACGCGGGAAGACCACCAGCCCCTCACCCAATAAGAGACTCTTACCCACCCCATCTAAACCCTATAAAATGGCACTCTACAAGCTAGTCAGGGAGGAAAGCGTTTTGTTCAGGCAAAACCTTCCTCCCGGCCAGTTTCTCTTGTACCCCAATAAACCTGTTCTTTTATTCCTAATTAGGTCTTGTGCAAGAGTGTAATTCTTTATAGAGGAATCCTAAAGACCCACGTGCTTTCTCCTATCGGTTTCTCCCCCATATCACTGTTCTGTAGAACAGCAGTGACAGAATCAGAGAATTCTGTTGAAAATGTGTTGTTTGTCCTTGTTTCCTGAAGAGGACAATGTCATTGGGAGGTGATATCATGATTTTCAGTGAATTGGATTTAAGTGAGGCAGAGCTGTACAAAGTCACCAGACTCACTCTCTGCTCCAGAGTCAGCTGTGTCCAGTGGCAAGATATACACATCAGGAAAATTAGGAATTGGCCTGGATGTTTTTGAGGCAATTGGAGTTAAGTGACTTGCCCAGGTTGGCACAGCTGGTCAATGTCAGATTTCTAAGACCAGATTTGAACTCAGGTCCTCTGAGTTCAGGCCCCTCCAGGGCCAGGGCTCTCTATCTACTGTGCCACCTAGCTGCCTAAACAGGCATACTTACCCCCAGATATGCTGGGACTCATATTTTACCCTTAATTATTATATGTCACTAGATCTAAGTAGATCCAATGTACTTTTTAGATTCTTTGTCAATGGCAATTCATCATAGAATGGAAATAGTACAAAGCAGATAATATTGAATATTGAGAGAAATGATTATTTTTTTAAATTACCAATGGGGGGGGCAGGTTTTTTTCTTTTTTCTTTTTTTCTATATTCTATTTCCTTATTTAAAGACTAGGTCAAGTCAGCCTCTGAAGGACAGGGCTGATGAAGACATTCACCTCAATCTTATCAGGGCCCCACCCAACTGGAAAAGCTTAGTTCTGATAAAAGGGTAAAGAGAATATAATTTAGAAGTCCTTCCAGCCCATTGTTCAACTACATAAGTGATCTGGGTGGAATCCTTTCAACCCCTTGTGAGTGAAATTTTCCCCACCCCTTAGTTATAAGTGATTTAATAATTGTAATAATCAGTATATTAATTAAAATTGTGATTCGATATATCAGTATATTTTACTTTATTAGCAGCTTAAGTCAGTAATCCGGATTAGATAAGATGGATGTTAGTGGGCTATCCACATTGTATTGAAGTTGTTTTTCTAACACAAGCTGTCAGCTAAATCCATACTTGTCAGCTAAATCTATACTTAGCTAGGAGTCAAACCCACAAACTTAAAAGGTCAACTATCAAGAATAGTAACTCCTGAGCTATATAGAACAATCAAGACTGATCATCCCCTGTGACCCATCTACTTTGGTTGTGGAAGCCCCTCCTTTTCTTATGTTCTGTGGTTTATATTCTTTTAATTATGTTAAGTTCTGTGGTTTTTATTCTTTTAATGATGTGCTGATATGCATTACTTTGTTTCACAGAAATGCCCCGTTTTGATTATGTTGTGTGTCTAAAATGAATAGTGTATAGCACTGATGGGGTATAAAAACTCTTAGGACCTGTAGCTCAGGGCCTTTGGTCATAGACCTGAGGTCAGCTTTATTGTGAGACAGGTGCCCTCTCTCAATAAGCCTGTTTCCTTATGGCTTGGAGACTTTGTTGTTTCTGTATTGTGTGGGGTAGATAAATTTTTGCAACACCCTCCTTCTTCATTCTCTTATCAGTTATTAACCAATTAGAATTTATTTCTGTCTCTAGGGAACACTCACTTTTCCAAGGGTATTTAAAGGATGTTCTCCAGGGGGCATCTTTAGTTGTGGAGGCAAATTACTAACCCTGATTTATTGGTTATTTGTTAGCCATAATTAACAAATCAATTATTAATTGCCTGGAAACTGTGTCTCAAAATTGTCTTTCAAGACATTATGGTAGTATTTCAAGAGTAATACCTAAGTTCCTTAAAGGGAGAGACTTTCACACTTGTATGATCAGCACCTAACAACGTGACTGACACATTTTTCTTTTTTTTAAAAACCCAACTTGAAATATCATTAGTCCCTCTACCACTGAAGATGAGCAAATGTTTAGCTATTGGTAATCTTAGATATTTTTTCTACATCTAGTTTGAGGTTAAATAACTTGCTTAGGATAATACTGCCCAGTTTGAGTCCTGAGCCCAGAGACAGGACTTCTTAAGTCCAAGGGTAGTTCTCAAAACCAAGATCCCTGACACTGAGAAGGGGTTTAATCAAAATTTATTGTTTGATTGATATTAAGCACTTAATACTTCAAGACTGAAAAGAAATTTTACATATATTAACCTTCCTTGTGAATTCTTATCTGAATCAAGAAAAAGAGATCCTCTTTTGATTATCTATTACTTTTCTAAACTCAGCTTAAGTATAGCACACCATTTCCTAAAGCAGACATATTTCTTTTTTTTTAATTTTAAGAGCCAATGTCAAAAAGGAATAGAATTATAGTTTAGAGTTTAAATTTATATGTGACTATAAATTGCAATATGACAAAATCCTATAACTTATTAATGTTGCAATTACCCCAAATGGAAAAGAGACAAGAAAGATTTAATGAGAGGAAATACCTGCCTAAATTTTAAAATTCTTAGAGAAATAAATTGGATTATTAATGAAGCTATTAATTTTTTCTATTTATAAATTGCTGTCATAAATATAATATATTAAGTAAATACAAAATAACATTAAATCATTTACCTGAAATAATGCATTCTAATTATTTTTTTCCTATGACAACTCCCTCCAAAAACAAATAAAAAATTAAATTATCTCTCAGGCCTTTCACTTTTGCAATGAAAATGTTAGCATGGCAGGAAAGGAGTCAACAGTGTTAAGAATCACATAGTTTTTCAAATGCCCATCAATGGAGTATAATCATTGTTTCTGTAATTTAGTATTATTTAATGTGAGGCCTTAGTTAACACTTGAATTGACACACTACTAGAGGAACTGAACCATATTAATATTTAGATTCTGACCATAAGTGAAATTAAAAGACATAAGGAAGTCCTAACTCGATGGAAACACTTTTCACTGGTTTTCTTATAAATAAGAGAGTTTGTTTGATCATGTGCCCAAAGGCAACAAGAAACACCATTTTATGGAACAATTTTTCTTCTTGCTCATAATAATTATAAGCAAAAAAGAAACCATGGAGATAATTGAAATTCATGGGCCAAAGTTTGTTGCACAGCAGGGAATATGTAGAGAAATTATATTAAGACCTTGACTGCTTACTGACCTGGGAATCATTTGCAAATAAACCATCTGGGTAATCCCAGAGATTGGACCCAAACTTCCAAGGAAGAATCACTTGGGGGTTGACAGGATGAGGCTTTGGCCTCCAACTAGATTTCCTTCCTCTCCTTCATAACTGGTGCTTTTTAAAAAGGCCATAGTGGTCACAGGCAGACTATAGCATGTAGTCTGACAATGAAGGTTTATCAAAAGTGAATGGTGACTTTTAAGCAAAGTTTATGGCACTTTGGTTAATGCTAATAACATACTGAAAATCACAGAAGCAGAGAATTTGAAGAGATTTCAGAAGACTTCCAGTGCAACCAGTTAGTTGATAACCAGAAATCACCCCAATAGTAATACTGGGAGTAGGAATCCACAAAGCCAAACTAACATTTAGCTAATTTTTCAAACTCTCAATCTTCCAAGTGTTTCAGGTGCTACTCAATTCCCAATTTCTATCTATACATAGGGGCAGCTACATGGTACAACGGATAGAATGCTGAAACAGGCATCAGGAAGACCTGGGTTCAGATCTGGCCTCATACACTCAACTAGCTGTGTGACACTGGGCAAATCACTTAACCCTGTTTCCTTCATTTTCCTCATCTGTAAAATGAGCTGCAGAAGGAAATGGCAAACCACTTCAGTATCTTTGCCAAGAAAAGCCCAAATCAGGTCACAAAGAGCTAAACAAAACTGAAAATGACTGAACTGAATCTATAAATAGACACACATGCGCGCGCACGCGCACACACACACACCCCTAAGCACTTTTAGGGAAAAAACAAAACTGTCATAACTTAATGGTGGAAGAGACTACTTTAAAATTTATTTTCTGTAATATTTTCATGATTTCACTAGCTCTTCATCTTCTTCCTTATCCTTTCATATGGTCTTCCTCCAAGACTTTTCTTATCCCTCTTCTCTTTTTTCTTGCCAATTTCACCTACATATGTCTTCAATTATGACTTCCAGACAAAGATCTCCACAATCCATATTCCATACCCAACCTCCTTGTGGAATTAAACTTTACATACACAATTATGAACCCAATTAATCATAGCATCATCATTATAGATTTGGAAGGAACCACTAAAATCATCTAGCTGAGTCCATACTTGAGCAGAACCAGATTCTCAAACCCATGACAAGTGGTAATTCCACCTCATTTGAAGACTAACAATAATTAGGTACCTACTCCTCTCCATAGCCTGTTTAGTCCTGCTTCCTCTCAAATACATGTCTTTGCTTCCAACTCTTCCCTCCCCGCAAGAATCAAACAGTTATCCAATACTTAGTGTCCAGCACATGCTAAAAGGCAGAAGCATAACATTTGATTTTTGCAAAGAGAGGGGACCCAAATGGCGAAATGCTATTGAAGTAGCTGAATTTCTCATATGAGAACTATTTCTCAGTGAGACAGAAGTGAAAGGGGGGGGGGGAATCTGTTCAGATCATATTGAAACAGAATTTCAGTTAAGTATAAGGACTGGACATTTTTGCTATTGGGATCCCCCAAGTGAAATTCCCTTTATCAGTGTATAGGTTTGTGCCTTCTATACAAGCTAGGGTCCTTCGAGCTCTGAAAGGTTTAAGTTAGTTGTCCAAATTCACATAGACATCATGTGTCAGAGGTGGAATTTGAACCCAGGTGCCTTGTTGCCTCTCTTATTTTAAGGGCATTGTCTATATCTATCTCCTAGATAAAGCTATTTGAAAATTCTTCTTGCATATGCAATGATGATATTAAATATAGATGATGTAATTAATTGACATATTTCTCTGCCCTATCTTGACTAGGCTCTGTGTGTAAGTTACTTAGTACTGCCAGACCAGGGTGTTTTAAAGGTTGATTAGAAAAAGAACAAGTGGTTTTTGTACTATTTTGTTGCTCCTTGGACTCAAGTGGATAATACTTACAAGTGAGAAATGTATACCGTTTAAAGACACTTCTTAAATTCTCAGAGGACTCCACTTGTTATGAGAGATTCTGACCTTTGGAAAGATGTCAGGAATCAGGTTATCTCTTCACCATTGTTTCTCTTCTTATGATATTGTAGTAAGGGAAATCTTGAACTATGGTGTATGAATTTATGTCTACATAAGCCTTGGAACTTGTATGTATTCTGATGGGCTCTTGGGACCTTTTGATTGTCAATACTAAATAAGAAACAGAAGAGAAAGTATTTTTCTTCCTTGGTTGACCTTTCTTTCTTACCTGAATCACTATCAAACTGATTGTTATATAATAACAATGTTTTCAGGTGTTATGCATCGAAAGGGTAAGGAACTGTCAATATCCTATGAGGTGGTACTGTTCTGACCACAGCTGGTTTCACCCCAGGGGGGTAAAAACAAAACAAAAGAAAACATTGCTTTGAGCTGTGGTTAATCAGCTAATAAGGTTTAGAAGAAAAGTTCTGTTGCTGGCTTCCTTGTTCTCAATCTTGAAATGAGGAGGGGGAGTTGGATTAGATGTCCTCTAAGGTTTCTTTCAGATTTAAATCTATGATCTTCTGATAGCATCTTTATAAGTGATAACTAATCTTGAAGCCTTTAAGAAGTATAATTAAGATAAATGTACTTAAATACCAATTCAGTCTTCCTCCCTTTGTTCATTTGTCTTTATGTGACCTTTCTGTTCCTTTCCCAATTGTCTCATCTTCTTTCCTCTTCTTGTTTCCTTCTCCTCCTCCTCTTCCTCTCCCTCTCCCTCTCCCTCCCTCTGTCTCTTTCTCTGTCTCTGTCTCTGTCTCTCTTTCTCTCCATGACTTACCCTCTGTCTCTTTTCTTTTCCACAGTTAATTTCTCTTTGTTCTACCTTTCCCTTTATCTTTCTACTCTCTTCTCTGTTAACCTTTTACCCCTCCATTTCTTTCCGTCCCTTGCCAATGATCTCTCATTTATATCCATTCACTTCACATAATTTGGACATTGTGCCTTATTTAACATTTGTTGATTAAATTTTCCTGTTCCTCATTCTTATTAAGAAAATAAGAATTTATTTAGGAAATAATCTCCAACTGCCTTTCAGACGTCTCAAACTAGATCCCCAGTAGACATATTAGAATGAATATGGGGGCAGCTAGGTGGTACAGTGGATAGAGCACCAGCCCTGGAGTCAGGAGTACCTAAGTTCAAATGCGGCCTCAGACATTTGACACTTGCTAGCTGTGTGACCCTGGGAAAGTCACTTGACCCCAATTGTCTCACACATACACAAAAAAAAGAATGAATATGTCCAAAACAGCTTATTATCATTCCCCCTAAACCCTCTTCTTTCCTACCTTCACTATTACTATAGGGGGCAACACCATCTTCCCAGTCCCTCAGGCTTGCCACCCAGGCTCAGCATCTCACTTCATTATATCTCAATGCCCATACACAAGCTGTTGCCAACATCTCTTGAAAACGTCCCTTTCCCTCCTCTGACACTGTCACCACCCTAGTGTAGGTCCTCGCTTCCTCATGCTTTGAGTACTACAATAGCCTGCTGGTGAATCTGCCTGCTTCAAGTCTCTCCCCATTCTAATTCATCCTCTATTCAGCCACTAAAGTGATTTTCCTAAAGCAGAAGTCCAATCATATAATACCCTCTTGCTCAATAAAGTCCAATGTCTTCTTATTGCCTTCAGGAGCAAAGACAAAGTGCTCTGTTATTCAAAGTATTCAAAGCCTTTGGTGAGGTAGCCCTCCAACTTTTTCAGTCTTCTTATGCCTTACTTCCATACTCTTTGATCCAGTGACATTGGACTCCTGGCTGTCCCATGAATAAGACACCCTCATCTCTTGGCATTTTCTCTGGAATCCCTCCTCCTATGAACCAACTACAAACTTCCCTGGCTTCCTTTAAGTTTCAACTAAAATACCACCTTCTATAGGAAGCTTCTCCCTAGACACACTTAATTCCAGTGCCTTCCTTCATTTAATTATTTCCCATCTATCCTGTACATTGTTCACTCTGTATATATTTGTTCGCATGTTGCCTCCCCCCATTCCATTGAAAGCTCTCTGGGGGCAGGGACTGTCTTTTGCCTCTTTTTTTATTCCTAGCACTTAGCATAGTGCCTGACACATAGTAGGTGCTTAATAAATGTCTTTTGGTTGACTGATTGATTGAGAAAGAGGAATAAAATTTTACATTTCCCTTTTGATTTAACAATAAGATAATTCAATCATATTTTTTCGCTATTATGTTCCTCATGTATTTCCCCTACACTGTGTCGATAACCCTAAATGAGTTTCCTTTCCTCTACTTTAAATGATAAAGGATTCAATTCATTTCAATATTTTAGAAGTGCCATGTAAGACACTATGCTTGGAACACAAAACCAAAAGTATCTCCTGTCTTCAAGAAGCTTACATTTTACTAGAGGATAAAGAATATAAACAAATCAATATATGAGTACATCACAATGGGAAGGAAAAAAAAACACTAACTCGGAGGATCAGGGAAGACGTAATTTAAGAGATGGCACCTGAAGGAGGTTAAAGATTCTAAATGGCAAAGATGAGGAAGCAGTATATGCCAGGCATAGGAAAAAGACACAGATGGGGCATGGAATGGCACATTGAGAGAACATCTAGTTGACTAGTTTGGTAGGAATACACTAAGTGAGAAGAAAGTAAAATAAATCATGATTGGAAGGTTGGCTTTAAATGCCATCTTTTGCTTCAATTCTTCCCTAGCCTTTAATCACTGAAAAGAAACCCCTTCACTAGACCATGCCATCCATCCACTCAAAATATCGCCTTATGTCTATGATCTCTTTCTCAGCCAAAGTCCTTGAAAAAAAAGGTCTATATTCTCAGCTTCCTCATCTCTTCTCATTCACTCATTGACCTTCTTGCAATCTGACTCCTTAGTATTCAGATGAGAATCTGAAACTGCAAAGTTAGCAATGGTTTTTCATTGCCAAATCATCTGATGGTGTTTTTCTTTTTCTTTTTCTGAGTCCTTACCTTTCTCAGCCTAACTGCTGAATTTGACCCCACTCACCTTCCTCTCTCTTCTCTGGGTTTTCATGAGATCACCCTCTCTTGCTTCTCCTACCACCTATTTCACCATATTCTTTTACTAGCTTATCATTCACATCAGGCCTCCTCCCCCTGCTTGTACAATAAGGATCTATTCTGGCTTATTTCTCTTCTCTCAATATTTTCTCTCTTAATGCCATCATCAGCTTTAATTATCATCTTTATGCAGATGACTCATTGATCTCTGTCAAGTTCCACTCTCTCCCAAGTCTCATATCAATAATCACTCATTGGAATTTCAAGCCAATAATCCTAGAGCTATTTCAAACTCTCTATGTCCAATATATAAATCCTTTTCTTTATAGTCAAATGTACCCCTCTTCCAAATGTCCCTATTTCTTCCAAAGGTATCAACAGTTTTCTGTTCTTTCAGGTAGCTAGCAGGTATAATGGATAGAGTACTGGACCTGGCAACAAGAAGACCTGAGTTCAAATCCAACCTCAGAGACTTCTAGCTTTGTGATTCTGGGTCATTTAACCTCTGTCTCAGTTTCCACTATTGAAAAATGGGATTAACAAAACCTACTTTGTAAGGTTGTTGTGAGGATCAAATGACTATTTTGGGGGACATATTATTTGTAAATTGCTTAGCACAGAGCCTGGCACATAGTAGGCACTATATAAAAACCTATTTTCCCTCCTCCCCACCTTTCCATTCTCCCAGATTTATTTACTTTTGCCATTATATTTTCTACTTTTTAGTCTCCCTCAAACAACAACAACAACTAATAATAATAATAATAATAATTAACAAAGTTCTTTCAAGTTTTCAAAGTGCTTTACAAACATCATTTAATTTTATCCACACAACAAGGGGGTGAGTGCTATGATTGTCTCCGATTTTTATATGGGGAAACTGAAGCAGAATGAGGTTATGGTTACATAGGTACTAAATCTATGAGGTAGGATTTGAACTCAGACCTTCCTGACTTCCAGATTCAGTACTCTATCCCCTGTGTTAATTAGTAGTATTTGTACCTCACCAACATGCGTAGCAACTGAACCATTCTCTATATCTACACAGCTAACAGCTTAATTCAAGCTGTCATCATCTCTCACCTAGAGAATTGTAATCCCTCCTACTTTGTCTCCTCAACTCATTTCTCTCCAATGCTCCAATCCATCCCCTGTACTTCTACTGAAGTGATTTTCCTTAAGCATAAATCTGACCATGTCTCTCTCTTAATCAACTCCATAGCTCCTCCCTGTTTAGCTTTTAAAGCCCCATCACCCTGGACCCGACCAGACCATATATTACATGAACCATAACAATTTACACTTTATATTTTCTCTTGATAGGGTTTGTCACTTTACTCCCTTATGGCCCAATTCATCATCTCTGTAACTTTGTGGGCCAAACTGCCCCTCCTTGGATATCACTCCCCTATATATATTGTCCCCCTCCATTAAAATGTAAGCTCTTTTAGGGCAGAGACTGTTTTTATTATGTGTTTTTATCTCCAAAACTGAGCATGATACTTGTTGGCACATAGTAAGTGCTTACTAAATGTTTTGTTATTAATTCATTACTCCTCCCATACTCTGAGATCCAGCCAACCTACCTATTCCTCTGTTCCTTACATAGGACATTCTTTGACATCTGCCATCTCTGTTTTTTCAAATAGATGAGTTTACCTTCTAATCTAGCCAGATGTCTGAGTCAGCAAATACTGGTGCCTAGCATACACACACTAGGTGCCAGTTTCAAGATGGCAAATATGACACATACCCAGGAAACAGCTTGCATGTGCAATTCATCTTGGCTCTTGCTTGCCCTGGCATGTGAACCCTTGCTCCTGGATGAGATCCTGGTTGTCAGAACTGGTATCCGGGTCATTGGTGATTTGGGAGAGCCAAGGTATTGTTTTTTCTCAGATGCTTTGTTGAAGCAGGGTGGAGTAGACTGTCTTCATATATGAGCATATGGTGCATTGGAAAGAACACTAGTTTTGGAAGGAGAGGGCCTGGATTCAAATCTTGCCTATGATCTTTATTGCCCTTGGAACCTTGGGCCCAAATACAGGGTCAATACAGGGTCGAGCTAGATGCCTTCTGAGGTCCTTCCCAGCTCTAGATCTATGAACTACAAGGGCAGGGAGGCCTCTGACTTCAAGGCCTGAGAGGGCCCAAGACTAGAGCTGCTCTTCCTCAGTAGAGTTATGGAGGGTTCAGAGAACAGTTACTGTCACAGGAGCCTTGGCCTTGGTGGCAGCATTTATTACCTAAGTCTTCCATGGCAACAAAGGGCCAAGGTGTTTTATTTTCAGGCTCCAAATCAAAGTCTTCAAATTAAGTGCCTCAGAAGGATTGAGGCTGAAGTCTTATCTCCAATGTTGGGGGAATCCAGAGAAGAGTCGAAGAACTCAGGCATCCCAATTGTATCAATCATTGCAGTGGAGGGTAATGGCCTTTTGGTGACATGGGGAGAAGTGGGCACCATTTCTATGAAGTATAAAAGAGAACTCTAAAGTCAGTGCCTGAGAGAGGACCAGGGCTGAGATACCTGTACCCTACCTGTTGAGTAATGATATCCTTGCTAATTTAGCTTCTGAGCAGTCTAGTGACCCTGCTTCCCACTCCCAGCTGGACTAGTAGGTACCCTCTTTTGCTTCTGCCATTTGAATTTCTGTCATAGTTGATTGTATCGTCTTTCCCTCTCTCACCCCTTAGAGGGTGAACTTCATGACAGCAGAAACTGTCTTTTGCCTTTCTTTGTATAGTGCCTGGTTCATGATAGGCACTAAATAAAGGCTTATTGACTATCAACTCAAACTGTGACTGCTAAAATATATTTAATAAGGTCTGGTTTGGAGCTCTATATCCTTTTTTCTAATGTTTTTGAGTTAAATTTATGACTGTTATTCTTGGTTGGACCCTCTGATTTCATTATAATAAGAAACTCCTAATAAAGAAACTCCCTCTACAAATGTAGATTGTCACCTGCTCTGCAATTTATGGTTTTAATGAATTGCTTGGCTTGGAGCACTGAGGGGCTTAGTGACTTTCCGGGAGTCACCCAGGTAGTAATATGTCAGAGACAGGAATGGAAGCCAACAGGCCTACAAGGTCGGCTTTCTATTTACAATGCCAGCCCTTGCAGTGTTAGTTGAGACTTTTAAACCTGCAAATGCTACCCTGGTGAATTAATTTGACTTTACTTGCTAGAAATAATCAAGAGAAAGTTGTAACTTCTTAAAGCACAGGCTCCATTACCCTTTTTTGTTTTGTTTTGTTTTGTTTTGTTTTGGGGGGCAATGAAGGTTAAGTGACTTGTTCAGGGTTACACAGCTAGTAAGTGTCAAGTGTCTGAGGCCGAATTTGACCTCAGGTCCTCCTGAATTCAGGACTGGTGCTTTATCCACTGTGCCACCTAGCTGCCCCCTCTATTACCCTTTTACCAAAATAATACACTTCAAAGTCATTCCCCTTTATAGTGGTTGTTATTTAAACGTAAAGGGAGGGGCAGCTAGGTGGCACAGTGGATAAAGTACCAGTCCCGGTTTCAGGAGGACCTGAATTCAAATCCGGCCTCAGACACCTTACACTTACTAGCTGTGTGACCCTGGGCAAGTCACTTAACCCCAATTGCCTCACCAAAAAAAAAAAAAAGTAAAGGGACTCCCCTAAGAATTCAATTCCTATTAAGAGCTTATTCTACCTATCTATGCATTGTGATGGCTGTCATTATTTTATTTCACATTCTTACATTACTGAGATCTGTTCTGCTTTCCACAATTGTGATAATATTAATCTCTGCTTGAATCAGTTACTCTTATTTTTCACAGCACTCTAGTTCCTAGAGCAATAGATTGTGAGCTCCTTGAGAGCAGGGACTGACTTTTATGTTTCTTTGTATCCCCAACAAGGAGATATCTTCTTTGGAGCCTCTTAGTACAGTGGCTGGCACATAGAAGGCACTTAAAATGTTTTTTTACTAACAGATTTGTTCACTTGAAACAGTGATGAGTCTTCTCATTCTGTATTTTCCATCTTATCCATCCAGTCACTCCTAGAACTAGAAAATGAAATGTAATTGACATGCATCAGAGATGGGATCTTTTCTATCAAACAGGGAAACCTGATGAGTCACAGAAGCATCCTATCCTTCTAATCGGGGCTGCCTCAGATATGAAGTAGATGAGAATATAATCAGGGGGATTCAGTACTGGATGAATGATTAGGCTGAAAGAATAGTCATTATTGAGTCTGTCAACAGGAAAGGAAATCTCCCATGGAGTGCCTCTAGAGATCTAGCCTCTGACATGTACTGCTGAACATTTTAATCAATGACTTAGATTGAAATATGTGTCATTTGTGAAATTTGCAGTTAACATGAAGGCAGGAGGGAGAGCTAACATGTTGGATGGCAGAGTCAGAATTGAAGAAGCTCTTAACAGACTAAAATGATAGATTGATTCTAAAAAAGATTACATCTCAAAGGGAATATATATATATACACATACACGTGTGTGTATTTACACACACATACACATACACATATATTCATACATACACATATACACCCATGTCCATATACATGTTTATATGTGTGTGTATATATATATGACTATATATATAGTCCTCTATCTCTATCTATCTATCTATCTATCCATTTATATTTCTATACTTGGGTTTAAAAATTCAACTTCATAAAAGTATACCAGTAAGTTGTGGCCAAGCAACTGCCTCTATGAAAAAAAAATCTGTCTTTTTATTAGATCATAAGCTTAATATTATTCAATAGCATGACATTCCAGCAACAAAGACTGTGTTCCCACCTCCAGTTTCCACTTCATTTCCCACCAGTCTATCCTCCTTTGGACTTCTCCATCATGGTCCAGTAACCTCTTTTTCTTACAAAATCACATCAGCCCTGTAACTCATACCTCATCAGTACTTCTGCCACCCTTCTGATTGTAGAGTGGCAGAGTGGAGAACTCTTCTCCAAACCTCTACTTAAAGAGGGCACCCAGGCAACCATCTTTTTCATTTCCTAGACAGTCACAATGCTTTGGACTTCTCCATCATGCTCTTGTGCTGGGTACCTTCCATTTTTTTGGGGGGTGGGGCAGGGCAATGAGGGTTAAGTGACTAGCCCAGGGTCACACAGCTAGTAAGTATCAAGTATCTGAGGACAGACTTGAACTCAGATCCTCCTGAATCCAAGGCAAGTGCTTTATCCACTGTACCACAAAGCTGCCTTTTTTAATCCTAGAGGCAAAAGCATGCCTCTGGGCCTTGATTGCTTTTTTTTTGTTTGATTTTTGTTTGTTTTTGTTGTTATTGTTGTTGTTGTTTTTACAGGTAATCAGGGTTAAGTGACTTGCCCAAGGTCACACAGCTAGTGTCAAGTGTCTGAGGCCAAATTTGAACTCAGGTCCTCCTGCATCCAGGGCCAGTGCTTTATTCACAATGCCACCTAGCTACCCCCCTGGATACCTTCCTTTGACCCATCCACCCCCACCTTAACTTTTCAAGTTATTTTGTGTGTTGTATCCCCTCATCAGATTTTAAGTTCCTTGAGAATAGATACAGTCTTTTGTTTTGGGTATTTCTACCTCCAGTGCTTAGTACAGTGCCAGGCACATATTAGGCATTTCCTCATCTGCAAAATGAAGGGGTTGGACTAAAATGGCCTCTGAGGTCCTTTCTAACTCTACCTCTATAATCCTAATGTTAAACTGTATAAATAATACTTCCATAGTTAATTTGCACTTTTAATGTTATACCAATCAAATTACCATGGGAATATTTTGTAGAGTATTATAACACTATAAACAAAATTGCTTTGGAAAAACAAAGAATATCAAGGGAAATGATGGAAAGAGGTAGAGATGGAGGAGGGAATAGCATATCTAGACCTCCAAATTATTATAAAACAGCAGTCATCGAAATCATCTGCTGTTGATTAAAAAGATCAGTGGAAGAGACTAGAAAAGGGACAATTAGATATAATGAGACTCAATAGTCAAGTGTGTTCGATAAAGTGGAAAACATAAATTACCTGGGGGGTGGGGGAACCTCCTGAGAAAACTGGAAAGCAGTCTGACAGAAATGAGCTTAGACCAACACTTTTATACCACCCTTCATGATATATTCTAAATGGAAGCATGACATTAATATAAATGATCAGAAAAAAATTATATTAAAAAACTAGAAGAGATGTATACTTAACCTACAAGAGATGGTGGTAATTGCAAAGGAAGAAAAAGATAGTTTTGATTACATAAATTGCAAAGCATCTGCAGGGACAAAATGAATGCCTCTAGGATAAAAAAGGAAGTGGTCAAATGAGGGAAATCTTTGTAGCAGATTTCTCTGATAATGGTTTGGTATCAAAGATATGTAAACAATTACGTATATGTTTATATTTATACACACCCATGTATATGTGTGTATAAAACTAATAAACATTCCCTAATAGATAAGTGGTCAAAGTATATAAACAAATATTTCTCAAAAGAATTACAAAATATTTACAACCAGATTTTTTTTTAAAAGTGCTCCGGGGCAGCTTGGTGGCACAGTAGATAAAGCACTGGACCTGGATTCAGGAGTACCTGAGTTCAAATTTGGCCTCAGACACTTGACACTTACTAGCTGAGTGACCCTGGGCAAGTCACTTAACCCCCATTGCCCCGCAAAAAAAAAAATGCTCCAAATCACTAATAATAAGAGAAATGCACATCAGAGTAACCCTGAGCTTTCACTTAACATCCTACGAATTGGCAAAATGACAGAAAATGTGGCAGTACTCAATGTTGCACAGGTTGTGGAATGATAGACACACTAATACTTTGTTCTTGGAACTGTAGAATGGTGTGAACATTTCGAAAAGCAATTTGGAATTATGCAAATAAAGTAACTAAGATGTTAATATATCCTTTGAAGCAGAAACTTAGTTACTGGGCTTATGCCCCCAACAAAGTTATTGATAAATAGAAAATCCCCACATACACAGAAGTATTTATGCCAAAATTTTTTGTGATGGCAAAAAAATGGAAACAAAGTAGATGCTTATCTATTGGGCAATGTGTAAAGAAATTTTGGTACATAAATGTATATTGTAAAAAAAATATGTATATGATGAATACAGAGAATCATTGAAAGATTTCTATAAACTGATGAAGTAAGCAGAGTAAACAGAGCCAATAAAACAATATATACAATAACTCTAACAATGTAAACAGAAAGCACAACCACACAGTAAAAAATGAAATATGAATTAAGAACATTATAAATATCAATCGCAACTTGAAAGAATAAATATGCGAAAGCCCCAACCCACTGCTTCATGGAGACAAGAGGGCAACAAGTGTTACATGTTGTGCTTATGTTTATGTACTTTTTCAAGATATCAATCACCTAAACTGATTTTTCCACATCTTTAAAAAAAAATACTCTTTGTTATATAAATGGCTCTCTGGGAGTTGGAAGGGGAAGATACTTAGGGTAATTATGATAATGTAAGAAACAAGACATCAATAAAACATATTAAAAAGTGACAATTCTTAAATATGCATTGAGTGATGTGGTACAAAGAATAAAGGATGTCATAATCCTACTGTGTTCTGACATGGTCAGAGCACATATAAAGCATTGTGTTCAGTTCTCAACACTCTATTTTAGGAAGGACATTGAGGTTAAGATGATAAGGAGAAACCAGACTATACAAAGACCAACTTAAAGAACCAAGGATCTTTAACCTAAGGAAGAGAAACCAAAGCGGTTAGGAGACACAATAGTTATTTTCAATGATTAGACTTGTTCTTTTGGGGTCCAGAGGGCAGAAATAGAAACAATAGATGGAATTTGTTTTGAGAAAGATTTAGACTCAATGTCAAGAAAACATATAATAATTAGAATCATCCAAAAGTGACAATCACTGTCCCTGTAGTCAGTGGGATCCCTATTGCTAAAGGTCTTTAAGTAGAGTTATCAGGTAAATTTTGTAACTACAAAGGCTATCTTGGACCACTCCAAGGAATGTAAATAAATCTTTATTTCTCTAATTAATATGTGTGAGAGATAGTGTGGTACAATGGATACAGAACTGGCTGAACAAGATAATCTCTGATTTCCCTTCCAACTGTGAGATTCTATGACCTGTGTGAGCTATTTTCAAGGAACTCCAAGTTGGAAAAGGTCTAAGAAAAGAATTCTTGCTAAGGTGCTATTAGCTGATAAGGCTTAATGTGTTATTATTCCTAGAGGCATTTTTTTTACACTTAATGTGACAGTTCTTTAAAACAAATAAAAGAATCTTTAATAGTTGAGTCTATTGGTTAGATGGGTGAAGCTTGGGATAAGGTGGGAAGGGAAGAGGTAAAAGGATATTCTTGGCAAAGGGTGGGGTTTTAAGAGACCATGTAGGTCTCTTAAATTACAACATGTAGGTGATTGTTTTAAAAATGATTTCTGTGTAGGTACAGGTAGGTCTAAAAGATTGTCTACAATGTTCTTTCCAACCCTAGGATGTTGTGATCCTCTGATCTCTGATTCTAGGTAAGAGGAATGGGCATATGGTTCCAAAGTCCCATTTATTTAAAGTACAGTCTAGGAATGTCCTAAGTCCAATCTCATGAGTATCGTAGCCCTGAGGTATTATGGGAAATGCAAGGAAACTACCTTTATTGCACAAAGTCCCTTTGTTTCTGAGAGTATGGTAATAGATGATAAATCTATCCATTGCTTTTAGATGACTAGACCTACACAGTATGGCATGTGGCCCAAACATTCAGATTTTCCCTAAGAGTCAGGGCTCATAGGTAAAAAAAAAAAACCTTCATGGGAGGGAACTGTCACTATCTTGGGGCAAAAATGTCATTTTCCTTGTTACTGATGCCTCCCCCAGATCAACAGAGTCTCACTCAAGATAAAAGGGCCTCAGTTTTTTTCTTTGGTCCCTGTGCTCCTTGGATTTCAATAAACTTTGTCTGTGGTACCCATTCAATATAAAAAGAAATACATTTAAAAGTTCATCATGTAAATTCATATAAGGAATAAAATAGATTAATTATTTTCAATAGAAGAATACAATTATTTACAAACATTCCCTGTACCTCCATGACAAGCTTCTCATACTCTCTGGTAGTACATGTGACCCAGGGTGGGAATTTCTAGTTATAATATGCCACATACACCCCCCATTATAATAATAGCTAGAACTTAGACTTTTGTTTTTTGGGTTTTTTTTTTTAGTGAGGCAATTGGGGTTAAGTGACTTGCCCAGGGTCACACAGCTACTAAGTATCAAGTGTCTGACGCTGGATTTGAACCCAGGTACTCCTGAATCCAGGGCCGGTGCTCTATCCACTGTGCCATCTAGCTGCCCCTAGAACTTAGACTTTTAAGGTTTGCAAGGTATCTTACCTCATTTGATCTTCCTAGCAACCATGTTATATAGGTGCTGTTATTATCCTCACTTTATGGATGAGTAAACTGAGACACGAGGAGTTAAATGATTTGTCTCGAGTCACAGTTAGTAAGAATCTAAGACAGAATTTGGACCTGGGTCTACTGACTCCACAGTGTCTTTTGGGCATCATGTTCTCCCATTTCCTGTTTCAAGAAACATTTTCTACCTCTCATGCGTATATTCCCTCCCCAAATAGCTACCAGTGACTACATGATGTGCATTTCTATGCTACCCTACTCATAACTACTCTCTCAAGGTAATTTCCAAGACATTCTGCTTATCTTTACCCGAGACTAACTAAAACCAACCTAGTCTTTGTTTCATCCTGTAGAGAGATAAAGAAGGGCCAAACTCAAAGAGAGATTTTACTTGGAGTTATGTTTCTAATTAGGAATCTGTCCTTGACCCTGTTCTTTTCAACATTTTCATGAAGGAATACATGGGATGGCTATAAAATTTGTGGATTACATGAAGCTGGATAGGATAACTAACACATTGAATGATGAAATGAGGATCCAAAATTGCCTTTGATGGGTTAACATGACACATCAACTCCAATGAAATGCCCATTAATTAGGTAAGAAATGAAATAATAGCCCAAATAGATGTTGAAAGATATTGCTCCATGTGAAAAAATGTAGGAAACTACAAATTCAATCATTATGAGCCAAGTTTGATATGAAGTTTTTTTAAGAAGTTAATATGCAATTAGGCTACATTAATAGATGAATAAGGAAGGCTATCAGGCTTTTAAATTCACAGAATCATGGATTTGGTGATAGAAGAGATTAAAGGCAAATTATTCTGATTCACTACAAATGAAGAAACTGAGACCTTGGGAAGTTAAATGGTATAACCAAGGTAGTAAAATAGCACAGGAAGGATTTGATCTCTGATACTCTGGGTCTGAAAACAGTGCCCCTTCCATTGTATTATACTACTCTTAGTAAGATTATACCTAGAATATGATGTTTTAGTTGTCAGTTCTACATCATCAATAGGACTGACAAGCTGGATCTGTCCAGAATATCACAACCAGAAGTGTTTGAAGTTACTGGGTATATCCAGAATGAAAAAGGGAACACTTGGGGCAGGGGGTTTAATTGGGTAAATTGGGGAGGAGTAATAGATAACAGTTGAAAGAGGCATTTTGGGGGGATTCTGGGAAGATGGCAGAGTTAAGTTCAGAATAAAATGAATTTTTTTTAAAGAAATAAAAAGGCATTTTCCAGCACCTATAAACAGAAGGTTCCTAACAATTAGAGCTACCCCAAAGCAAAATAACTGCCTTAGTAGATAATGACTTCCACAATCATTGCAGATTTTTCAGCGAAGATTAGCTACCACTTCTAGGATCAAAGAACCAGAGCTGGAAAGGGATATTAGAAGTCATCCAGCCTAACCATCTCATTTTACAGATGAGGAAACTGAGGCTAAGGGTAGTTAAATGAGTTGTCACGGATGTTGTAGATGTGAAGAAGTACCTTTAAACTCTAATAATCTATGATTTATGAGCTATTTGCATGTTGGAAAAGATCTAATAGAGGAATTTATGTCAATTTGTTAGCTGATAAGACATAATACCTTAGCTTTCTTGAGCATGTTTATTTACATTTAAAACTGACAGAGGGGCAGCTAGGTTGGCACAGTGGATAGAGCACCAGTCCTGGATTCAGGAGGACCTGAGTTCAAATCCGACCTCAGACACTTAACACTTACTAGCTGTGTGTCCCTGGGCAAGTCACTTAACCCCAATTGCCTCACACACCCCCCAAAATATAATAAATAAAACTGAGACACAAAGAAATTAATTTTTAATTCTGAAAGTAAAGAAAGAGATGGAGCAATGAGAAGGGGATAGAAAGGGTTTATTGGGAAGGGGGGTTGACAATCGGAATGCCTTCTTAATAACCCTAAAATAAATCATATAAGTAACAACTTATAAATGCCTACTTGAACCAAGCCTCTTCAATAAATTTTTTTAAAAAAACTAAATATTCAAAGAAAAGATTTTAGCTTAATCTATTACACAAAGTATAAACATACTTTAAAAAAATAAAGATGATTTTTATAAGTGATTTGTTAATTAAAAAAAATAAATTCATATTTAAAGATTAATCAAAATATAAAACATTAGCAACCCTAAGTACAGCATCCAAAAACACCTCCACAACCAAAATTTCCTTATAGTTCATTGATTTGAGATTATGGTGAATGCAATCACCACATCATGCAATGAATTTTTTACATGAAGGGCTTCACTAGACAGGTCTCTATAGCTGGCCTTTGTTTTGTTTTATTTTTGGCGGGGCAATGAGGGTTAAGTGACTTGCCCAGGGTCACACAGCTAGTAAGTGTCAATTGTCTGAATCTAGGGCCAGTGCTTTATCCACTGTCCCACCTAGTTTCCCCCATCTACAGCTAACTTTTCAAGGTCTTCATGGAGGCCCTGGAGTTGGAAGTCTCTACAAGCCAATTTCAAATCTCATGTGCTTCCTCCTCATTTTGAGAACACATTTTTAAGCCTCATTTTTCATCCCCTTGTATTGACTTTTTCTCACAATAAGATCCCTGTATAGAGGAATAATTTGAAACATTTGACATCTGTGTTTTATTACAACTTAATATTGGTGGAAGTTAATAAGTCTGGAAACTGAAGTTTTCTGTTCATCTACGGACTTAAATATTAGGAAAAATTAGTACTGAATCCTCACCCTAATGCCAACTATTTCAGCTTTTGCCATGCTCTCTCCATCCACATAAACACTTAAAGAAAAGCATATTATATGGAAGACCCAAAAAAGAACTGTCTGCCTTGTGTGATGCTTAATTTTAAAAATATTTTGCTAATTGGGTAAAGTAGTGGTGTGGAAAATATCAAATACCAAGTTATCAAAAATGCTTTGCATCACCGAAGCTGATTTATTGAATTGTGTTTTGCTTGACAATATTCAAGTTTTGGTGATTTTATGAGTAGGTATTAATAAGGATCCTAAAGTGTGTTTTGTAGAAGAGGAAATACTGAGTTCTAACTAAATGTTTGCATTATAAAGTACTTAATTAATGTGCAAATAATTACTTTGAAAGATTTAATGAAAGTGTTCATTTAACCTGTAGTAACTACAACCATATGTACTGAATATTCTCTGATACTTACAACTCCAAATATCCTGTCCTGTGATCCCCATAAATTACATATTTTAGAACTTCAAAGGATCTGTAGGAAGCAGCAGGGTCAAGTAGACAGAACACTGGCATCTGGAGTCAGACAGTTGGAGTTCCTATGACCACAGGTGCAGAGTTGGAGGGATATCCATTCCTATCCCCTCATACTGGAGAGGGGGAATGTTACAGGAGGAAACTGAGGCCTGAGGAGGTCATATGACTTGACCAAAGTTACACAAAATTAGAGGCAAAGTGATAGACTGCTAGACCTGGAGTCTGGAAAGATGTGAGTTCAAATACAGACTCAGACACTTACTAGCTATGTGACCCTGGGAAAGTCATTAATTGCTGTCTGCCAAAAAAAAAAAAAGAATAATAATAGCACCTTCCTCCTGGGGGTGTGATGAGGATTGAATGAGATAACCTTAAAGTGCTACATAAATGCTAGCTGTAGTAATTATAATAATAACTATTATTTTAAAAAATCACTCCTTAGGTAACAAGCAAGCATCAGAAGTAGGATTCAAACCCTGTGACTTGAGAGCCAGGGCTTTTTCCAGTGAACCTTACTGATGAATATTACCAATAAGAATAAGTCATTTAACCTTTTTAAACTTCAGTTTCTTCATCTGCAAAATAAGAGGTTTGGACTAGATGCCTTTTAAGCTTCCTTCTTAATGTTGTAGGTGTTTTGTTTTGTTTTTTTGGTGAGGCAATTGAGGTTAAGTGACTTGCCCAAGGTCACACAGCTATTAAGTGTAAAGTGTCTGAGGCCAGATTTGAACTCAGGTCCTCCTGAATCCAGGGCCAGTGCTCTATCCACTGTGCCACCTAGCTGCCCCCTTAATGTTGTAGGTGCAAAGACTCCCTTCAGCAATGAAGACTAAAATCACTCTTCTGCCATAGTAGATTGTCTTTGTGAGTTGGCACAGCCAAAAATATTCATCATACTGCATTCAACTTAATGATGAGTTTCTCTGAACTTAATTAGGCTAGCTACAATCCACCACTGAGAGAACCTTCCAGAGCTTCTGTTTCTCTAGCCTCAAACAGTTTCAGGTTAATTCCATACCATGATTAGACATTGGGTGTGGACCATGGTCCTACCCTCCTCTATTCTGAACAAAGATTTATGGCAGTGAGGAGGGGTGGGGGCGGGGTGGGGGTGGAGGGAACAGTCACAATTTTCATTTAAGAAACTATAGTCCCTTTAGCTCTAAGGAATATATCAGACTTTCATATGAGTTTTGTTAAAATTCTGTTTGATTAATTCTTTAACATGTGGATACACTAAATTTATTCTAAAGAAGGTAGATATGATGACAAATAAATAATAATTTCTTAAAGTTGAATTGAGTAACAACAAAACTAGAAAGGGTTTTTTGTTGGCTTGAAAGTACTACAATACATATATATTTCATGTAGATATATGTGCACATGTGGATATACATACTCATATATATGTATATATACATACACACATATAAAATAACACCCCCCAAAAAAACCCCAAACAACAACAAAATGAGTGTCTGTTCAACTTGGTTACCAAACAACTTGCATAAAAAGCACAACTTTTGGAGAGGAAAATATGTATACTATAGAATATCACACATGCAGAAGTGTGATATCCCTTCAGTTATAGGGGACCAAACATAATTTTTCTTTCTATAGTATACAATATTTTCTCTCCAAAAGTTGTGCTTTTTCTGCAAGTTGTTTGGTAACCAAGTTGAACAGACTCTCATTTTGTTGTTGTTGTTTGGGGTTTTTGTTGTTGTTTTAGATTAGTCTGTGTTCTGAGAAGCAATGTGACATAGCAAGTATTATACTGGCCTTGTGCCCAGGTGACCTGAGTTCAGGCCCTACTATTAATTCATACAGACTGTGACCCTGGTCAAGTTACCTTATCTCTTGTTATTGTTACTCAATTGTTTCCAGTTGTATCTGACTATTTGTGACCCCATTTGGGTTTTTTTTTTTGGCAAAAGTACCGGAGTGCTTTGCCATTTCCTTCTCCAGCTCATTTCACTGATGAGAAAATTGAGGCAAACAGGGTTAAATGACTTGTCTAGGGTCACATGTCTAGTAAGAATCTGTGGCCAAATTTGAACTCAAGTCTTCTCGATTCCAGACACAGCACTCTATCCATTGCACCCCGTAGTTGCTACTTTTAGACCAGATTATATTTGTGGTGTTTAGTGGGCATGGGTAGAGGGACTTTCTGTACCCAGAACTTCCTCATACCAGTGAAAACACAATTCTTCAAAATAATTCTGTAGAGAGAATCAAAAGAAACACAGACAAATGAGAATTTAAACTTCAGTGAAGAAATCTATCAAATACAGGACAGTGTCCAGTCTGAGGGCCACATTCTCATTATATCCATTTATACCTGGAACTTCCAGCCTATCTGTATTTTATGTACTATAACCTTTCCTCAGGATTGTCCTACACCTCATCCTCTACCCTAACTACCCACTCCCAAATCCAGGTCACTTGATAATCTTTTTTTTTTTTTTTCATTTTGTAAATCTGAGGATGATAATCTTTACTGCGTCTCTCTCCTGGTTTAAAGAAACCAAGAATCACTGGGCAGCTTAGACTCCATTTCAATTAAATTCTTGATCTCACCAAGAAAAGATTCCAGCTTTTGTTTTGACTATTCAGGTAGGCCTAAATAAGAATGAGATAGTGCATGGTATAATGGCTAGAAGACCAACTTTGGAGTTAGGAAGATGAAATCCCAGCTCTGGTATATACTGATCATGTGATGACAGGCAAGCAATTCTTTCAGGGTCTCTAGGCATCTACGTGGCAAAGTTGATAAGGTCCTGGGCCTGGAGTCAGGAAGCCTTGGGTTCTATTCTAGCCTTAGAAACTTACTGGCTGTGTGACTCTGGGCAAGTCACTTAATCTCTTTCTACCCTAGTTTCCTCAACTGTAAAATGAAAATCATTAGATCACCGATGTCCTAGGGTTGTTGTGAGGATCAAATGAGATATAATATGTGTAAAGTGCTTGGCCTACAGTAGGCACTTAATAAATGTTTAATCTTTTCTTCTCCTCCCCAGGCAATTTTCTAAGACACATAGAAATGTGCTGTGGATCTACATCAGAGAACGGTGTTTCTATGCTACACTGATGAATTCAGTGGCTGGACCCCTCCTTTTCAAAAAAACAAAACAAAACGAAACAAAAAAATTGTGGTGATTCCATATCATTAGACTTCTGAACTGAAGTAAGACTACATACCTTCATGCCATTTTCTTTTATTTCAAGGTATTTTTTTTTCTCATTTTATCTTCTATTTTGCAGTTAAAGTAAGACAAAGAATTGCTTTGGTTATCCACTGTAGTTCACCTGTCTCCAGAAGTTATTTGCAATATTTGTTTAGCGGACTGAATCTTTTTTTTAATTAACAAAGAGCTCCAAGTGTTGCTTGGATAGTTTATTGGTCTTTGAATGCTAATGCCAATGGAACACAAGCTTTCTAACCAGACAAAATTCCAAGCATTGCTTTAGTCAAAGAAGTGTCACAAAAGACAATATGGGGAAAGGAGATCTACCACTCATGGAATGAGAGTGTGTAACACATTACATTTTAATCCATAGAAAATCTATAATAAAGGAGCCAGAGAAAGGACTTTAGCAAGGGTGATGGATAACTTGTGAATGATTGATTCATGGAAGAATATAGACAATTGCATAGGCTGAAACAGGGATAGGCTACAATTTCTACCACTGGAGGGGAGTACCTTCAATAATGAGATCAAAAATTCATTTAAATAGGGGCAGCTAGGTGGCGCAGTGGATAGAGCACCGGCCCTGGATTCAGGAGGACCTGAGTTCAAATCCGGCCTCAGACACTTAACACTTACTAGCTGTGTGACCCTAGGCAAGTCACTTAACCCCAGTTGCCTCACCAAAAACAAAACAAAACAAAAAAATTCATTTAACTATCAAAAACAGGCTATCAACTATCACTAATCAGGTGCCTTTTATGTGTGGAACTGTGCTAGGACCTAGAGAGAAAAAGACAAAAAGTGGAGCATTCCTAAATATGGGGAAAGGGACAGGAATAATTTGCCTAAATTGATGTGATATTGACATTGTTTTCCTACTGTTCATGCATAGCCTAATTAAAAGTTGTTTATCTTTTATAGTGCAATACAAACCTCATAGTCTCTTAAAATGACTGATGTTTAAGGAGCTGAGAAAAATGATGTCATTATGTAGGCTTCATAAATTGTACATTTTTTAAAAGTTATATTTCTTGGTCAAGTTGTAAGAACTTAAAAGCATTACTTAATTATTATTTCCAACCTTTTTGTTTTTATTAATGTTTCATTAAGTGGCATAGAGGGAAGTTAAATAATTAAATAATTAAAAATATTTAAAATATTCTATTTGAATTAATTTGTATTATTGGCTGATTTCATTTCATATCCTAAACAATGACTTAATTCCCTCTGTCTTCTTTAGTTTTAATAAGTTTTCGTTTCTTAGCATTCCTTTTTAATACAATGATCTCATATTTGATTTTTCAGCAGGGAATGTAAAGCACAAACTATTTTCTTTGGTTATGAGAATTTTTGTTTAAAGTAGGAGTCTTTATATTAAAAAAAAATTAATGGCAATATGGTGTATTGAGTTGGAACACCAAATTCTTAGGCAAACCAATTCAAACAATGTTGTGAGTTATTAGTAAAGCACTGTGCCAGTTATTGGGAATCAGAAATGGAAACAACACAATCCCTGCTCTCCAGAATCTAACAGCATTGTAGGGAGGACACTCTATGTACAAAGATAAATATAATATAAAGTTGGATGTGATGGGACAAAGAAGAGAGCTGGACAGTGGTCTAAGAAAAAGATGTTTAAAAAAACACTATAAGATGGAAGCAGCCTTAATCCATCAATCATCAAGCATTTATTTTACTTTTTTTTTGGGGGGGGGTGTCAAGGCAATGGAGGTTAAGTGACTTTCCCAGGGTCACACAGCTAGTAAGTGTCAAATGTCTGAGGTGGGATTTGAACTCAGGTCCTCCTGAGTCCAGAGCCAGTACTTTATCCACTGTACCACCTAGCTGCCCCCAATCATCAAGCATTTATGAAGCACTCAGTATGGGTCAGGCAATTTTGCTAAGGGTCTTTCTTCCTTAAAGGAAGAGAAGTATTTGAATGAGCAGTGAATGAGGAGAGATTGCCTTCCCAGGGTTAGATGATTGCCTTACAATGGGAAGAGGGGCAGAGTTAAGGAATGGTGGGTCATCCAGCTTAGCTTGAACAGGGAATAATATGAAATAAGACTGGGAAGATAAATGTACCCAGAATATGAAGGTCTGCAAATATCAGACTAATTAAATTTATACTCAACAAGAAGTCCTTGAAGATTTTTTTTAACATGATGCAGACATATGTTTCAGTAATGACAATGATAATAATGCTATCATTTCTATAGGGCTTGAAGGTTTGCAAAATTTATTAATTCAACTATTGTGATATCATTGTGACAAATAGGAGAGCAATGGATTGGGATTTTGAGCTCTTGGATTTTCTTGTCTGGGCAATTAAATTTCTGTGGGTAAGAGATTTCACCTTTCTGGGCCTCAGTAAGCAGATGTCTGGTGAATGAGTTTGAACCAAATGATTTCTTTACAGCTATACATTTGACTAAATAGCCTACAGTTCCATTCCCAACATGGGGTTACATGGGTGGTTGTTACTATTGCTGCTGCTGGGCTGTTGTTGATAATTTTTCTTTAATCTGGACTTAAGTATCAAAAGGGAATTGTTTGCAAAATGACGGATTTCCCTTTTGCTTTGTTCTCATTCCCTTTTAATTTGCAATTGCCACACTTATTATGGAGTTAAAGAGCTGAAAAGGGAAACCCAGAAGTCATTTAGTCCAGTTTGTCTTACTACCCACTTGATTTAAATTGTAGTTATTCTGTTAATTATTATTTTCCATTAATTAAAAGGTTGATGCATATGCATCAATGTCTTTATTTGCATGCATGCTAAGTCAGCATGTGGTAATGCCCCATCACAAGTATGCATATCAAGTACTCATTTGTGCAATATATGCCAGGGCTGCTATCTCTCCAGACTCTTGAGTGAGTACACAGACACACATAACCGCCCTCTTTTTTTTTTTTCTCCTTTGCAAATCGAAACAGGCTAGACAAGTTCATGTGATGCAAATGACGTCAGCCTCCATTCGGTCCCGTGATAGACAACCTTCCCTACTCTTCCCTACTCCTCCCCTCTGCCTCAAAAACAGACCGATCTCGCGAGAAACCTGCGCTCTCCCAGCCAAACCTTCCCGAGAGGACCGGGAGTTACCCCGGGAGAAAGGGAAAGGTGCGGCTGAGCGCGGGCTTGCGTGTGAATGCTTTGTTAGCACGTCTGCCCGCAGCCCGGGGGCTCTGATGCACGCTCAGTTCCAAAGATTCCATGTAGGAAGCAGTGGAGGAGGTGTAGACACCGTTTGCACCTCCACCTTTAAGAGTGGCAGACGGGACCAGGAGACTGCCGTTCCCTGAGCTCGTGGAACGCGGGAGAACAACTTCCTGGCTGGGGCGTGGGGGCGTGGGAGCTAGTCCCGCGCTGCATCCCAGCGGCTGCTGCTACGTTCGCTTCTGCAGCTGAGGCGGCTTCTGAAGTAACCAATGCCTTAGGCTGGCTCCGAGCTCGAAAGCCTGGATGCAAACGCGTCCCGGCAGGGTCCGCACCCAAGCACTAGTGGAGATAGATGAGCCCCCTGCCCCCACCCCCGGGGAGATCCTGCGGGAAATTGGCCGTGCCATAGCTTAGGCTCGAAATGCGCACGGGAAAAACTAGCAGAGGACAGCGGCGGGGCCTCACACCGTTCTGCGCCGCTGGGGAGCCTGGTTCCGGGGGCCTGTGCAAGGCCTCCACGCGCGTCCGGTCGCGAAGGGGCGTTGCAAAGCCCTTGGCCAGCCTGTGGATTCATTCCCTTCGGGCTGGTGCAGATCATCCACACCCCCACCCCCACCTCCCACCCCGCCTGGGGCCTTTCTAGGACTAGAGGGGTAACTGGACAGTTTTCAGTGGTTCACTTTGTCCAGCACTCCCTTCCCGGGTCCCTTTCTCTTCCGTGTGTGTGTGTGTGTGTGTGTGTGTGTGTGTGTGTGTGTGTGTGTTTCTCGGACCTGTTTGCAGACACCCTGTTCTGAGTACCTCTACTATTGCTCCTCAGACCAGTTCAAACTCTGTGTGTGACCCCGTCTTTAACCTTTTTGCAGAGACTCTGCCAGGGTATACCCCTCCTTCCCAGCACTGTGAGTGAGTGAGAGTGAGTGTGTGTGTGTGTGTGTGTGTGTGTGTGTGTGTATACACATTTGGTGCTGAGAGGGTTATGTCGCTAGAGGGAGGTGTGGGACAGAGAAAAGAGGGGGGGGGGAGGCGGGGGGGGGGGAGTGCCCCGCAGTAGCTCGAGGAGGGGCTGGGGGACAGCAGAGACTCGGAGGCTTCTCCAGAGCTGAACTGTGCTCGCCCTGCTCCTGCCCAGTCCGGGTGCCCAGCGCGCTCGGAGCCGTGCCTCCTCTCTTCATTCCCAGAGAGCTGCATAGGTGCCCCAGCTGCCGGGCGGCTGTCACTGGCGGGGCGGGGAAGGGGAGGGGAAGCCGGGCAGAAGAGCCAAGCTTCCCATTGCTCCGGCGCTCCTTCGCGCACACCCACCCACCCACTGGAGTGGAGAGACTGAGGCTGCTGACAGCTGCAACTGGACTGGAGTTCTCTCCTTTGGGCTTCTCTTCCTTCCCCCGCCCCCTCCCCACTCCACTCCACCCCCTCTCCACCCTTGCACTCCCTCCCCTCCGCCTTTATTCCCTCTCGTCCCCAGTTCATATCGTTTCGCAACTGCTCGCCTCCTGCCCCGTGGCTGGCTGAGTTTTTTCTCTCTCCCCCCACCCCAATTTCTGGCACCTCTTCTATAATACTTTCCCCCCCTCCTCCAATTGGGGAGTGGGGGTGGGAGAGAGGGAGGGTGGAGCGTCCAGAGCCAGAGAAGAAATAGAAGGAAGAGGGAGCAGCAGGATTATTCGATTGTGGAGAGGGGACCCCGCGCCACCCTTTCTTCCCCATTACACCCTTCCTACCTTCCCTTCCCCTCCCCCCCAAGTCCCGATCCAGCCACTTTCGGACAAGAAAAGTGAAGGAAGGCGGCTCGGGGGTGACAGCGACACGGGGGCCAGTCCCAGGCCAGCAGCGGCACCTCCCGTCCCGTCTCATCCTCCTCCCTCCTCGACAGGAGCCAGCCCGGACCTATGATGGCTTCAACTACAACCTGCACCAGGTTCACGGACGAGTATCAGCTTTTCGAGGAGCTTGGAAAGTAAGCGTCCTTGCCTGGCATCTGCGGGTCCCCTTTCCTGCAGAGGGCGAGTCGCGTTACCCCCGACCCAGCAGTCATTACCATTAGGGCTCCTGGGAGTTTAGAAAGGGGGTGGGGGTCGGAGGAAGAGGCTGGTTTGACAGCTGGGCAAAAGGTGCTGATCCTCAGGATGAGGGCGGGGGAATAGAAAAAGGGAAGACCACCAGGCTGCGGCCAGGTCTGATAATCCCACCCCCCCGCTGTCCCCACTCCCATTTGTGCAAGAGAGCCTTAGTGAATTTATGAGCCTTGCAGTTGTAGCCGTCATCCTTTGGAGTGTGTGTATGCTTGTGTAAGGCAGGAAATGAGAACCCATGTAAAATGCAACATAGATCATGTTTTCTGTAAATAGAGATGCCTCCAGGGTTTACCGGCGTGTCTGCTCGGTGATACACGTACGGATGAGAACCTCACTGACACAGACGGTGCCATATTTATTGATGCCGAAAGTTCAAGTTCGCGTTCAGTCTATTTTACATCCAGTAGTCCTGTCAAAGGAAACAGCAGACCAGTGTAACATACATATCTATATACCAATCCCCCTACACCTTTCAGCTATTTTAGAGGGGGGAAAACTTTCTGGGATTGATTAATGTCACACCGTTCTCCCCAGGATATAGATACTCTCTTCTTGGAGGATTAATTCAAAGTGCATAGAGAAAAACCCCTCTGGAAAGGGGAGAGACCTATTTGTGTGTGTATGTATGTGTTTTAAAGATCATATAGAGATATAGAGATACATACATTCACAGTGACAAAAATACTTGACAATTTTAAGGGAGAGGGAGAAAGACCTAAATGAGGGAACTCATAAAGAAATCTAACCTAGAGGCTCAGCCACGGGCGTTACAGCATCACCCCCAATTGAAATCTATTCTCATTCATATCTATAGCTCGATCTGTTACTTGGAGAAGGGGTGTGTGCATTTATGTTTGTTGGTGGCTGATAAAGGCAAATAAAAGAAAGTGTTAATTTCATTGTGTAAGTGTATTTATTCATTATGATACTCTTACACTGAGTGGTGCTACATAGACATATATTCACACATACATACACACTATGGAGAATATGTCAGAAGAAGCAGTTTAATTAAAAGCCTTTTTTCTTTTTAACCAAGGCATAAAGAAATCGTCATGCCAGGATTTATTAAGCCACGCAAATATGCTCAATATTTATATTTCACTGAGAACAATTATCATATTTATAGAGTTAGAAATACACTCATTATTTTTCCCCTACCAAAATAAATGGGCAGCAGATTTTGGCTCCCTCTTATTTCAGCTCTGTGCGGTGTTTTCTCTGGACATTTGGTGTGAGCAGATATTGTAGAATGTGTTCAAATTCCTTGTGCAAACAAGATCCGTTACAATTGGCAGTCCTTTTTATTTTGTTGTGGAATGATATGGTGCTCTCCTTGCTAAATTCTAATCACTATTATGTTCTTGAAAATTAACAAAGGGCTAGGTTGCCAATTGGAATGGTTCTTTTAGGGGCTACTCTTAATGATATTTGGAAAGCCACTAAAATCACTGAAAGCACTCAGATTATTAGATCCCATTTATTGAATATCAGAGCCTGGTTGTATTGATACCTTGCTGATTATTGGTTTTCAGGGGGGCATTCTCAGTGGTGAGAAGATGCATGAAAATCCCTACAGGACAAGAATATGCTGCCAAAATTATCAACACCAAAAAGCTTTCTGCTAGGGGTGGGTATTTTCAATCAATTTTTTGAGTCTTTTTTTTCAAAATTGCTATAAAATGATCAGTCTTGTATGTAAATGTGTGCTGTGGTTACAGTGGAATTGATACTAAAGGTTTAATATATTTATAAGCATTTCTTCTCCCTAAAGAAGTATTTATTTTTAAAATAATTGGACAAATTAAGCCACTAGTGGTTAACATGTTTAATACCTTAGTGAGTTCAAATTCTTGTGGTTGGTGTCATCCCATATTTAATAGCATGCATAATGGAGCTATTCTAAAGTAAATAAATGCCACTATGAGGATTTTGCCTTTAGCTCTAGTGTAAAATAACTTTGAATACAGCCCTGGGAAAAAGAGAAAAAAAGTCACATGACTCTCATGGTCCCTTTTGCTTTTTGAGGAGAAAAAATAGGCCATAACTCATTTGAATCATGATCTTTTATTGTACTTAGACTTAAACTCAATTCAGCAAGGCATATTTAATGGCAATGGCCTTGAGAGGAAAAGATGTGACACATGTCTTGATATAAAATAAAATTTTTGGCTGTAATAGGCTGATTTTTATGTTCACTGAAGAACTATACTTTTTTCTTAGTTATGAATGCTTCTTATAGAATCTTAGTACTTGCTATTTATGTGGTATGTGTCCAAACAGATATTTTATAGACATAATCAGACATAACTGGAAATTGTTTATTATCCAGGGACTAATAGGCCTCATAGTGATCTTGTTTGTCTAACAGCACAGGCATGCTAGCATATTTTTACTGAAATGTTAGGCATTGCCAATTATGGTACATGTTTCTACAATATTTTTGCGTGAACTTATGGTCTATCGATGAACATGAAAATTAACTAATAATGTCAGGGAGGAAAACATCTTTGTGGGCTGGGCCATTTTTGAAAGTGGGAAGGAGAAAAACATCTCTCAAAGGCAGAGTTTACTCATTTATCCTTGAATTTGAAAAGTGTTGCTACCACTTAACAGTTAGTTTGCCTTCATGTGACTGGCTATCCGCTCAACTGTGGAGGCTCTTTCTTCTCTAATTTGGTATGGAATTCTGCATTTAAAATTTGCTTAGTGCTTAAGAAGTTGGCACTTGAGATTATTTTAAAGGGGTTTCCCCCCTTATCACTTCACCCAGCACTGCTCAGCTAATTGTGATACTGAGGAACGCACACTCAGAAGACCTTGACACATCAGAGATCTGGTAGAAGATGCTCTGGATGGTGTGAGGCAGGAATAAATAGGTGAAATATGTTCAGATGTGCTTCCCACCCCCCCCACCCCCCAAAGTTTAAAGACTAATGAAAAATGGCTGACAAATCTGTTAGATTTTCAAAAAGTAATAAGAATGATTATATCAGAAGCTCTTAGGTTCACCCCTCTTTCCCATCTTTATAAAGGAGATACTTAGGGATACTCTTGAATCTATCTAGAAGCTAACAATATTGAAAGCAAAATATTTTACTCACCAGAAAATCCTTTAATGACTTCAAGTATCTTCATAAATCGAATCAGAATAATTGATAATGGGCATTAGGAATAAATGGCCTAACTCTACTAATTTCTCCCTACTCTGGAGTCTGGGGAATATCATCCTTCATATACTCTTTTCCTCCTCCTGCTCACTGATCATGTGGTTCCCTCAAATAATGTGCTCCTCCCCGTCCCCCACCCCCTCTGTCAAGGCAAATTCTTCCTTTTTAAAGCCTCACCTTCTTCAGTCTGCTAACCTTATTGAGACCTAGTCATTCTAAGTATACCAGTTACTCCCAGTAAAAAACAAAAAAACATTGAAACAGGATTAAGAAGCCCTTAATTCTAATCTTGTACTCAGTTTACCTCCTCTATAATCTTGGGCAAGTTATTTAACCTCTCTTTCCTTAGTTTCCTCATTTGTAAAAAATGATAAAATATCTGCTATCCCTGCTTCACAAGAGAATTACATGAGATTTTATAGAGATATATAGATATATACACGCATAGATATGTGTGTATAGATACATGAAAAGTTTTAACTGCTATAAATTTAAAGTATCATCATCATTATCAATATTGTCATTATGGTTATTAGAATTGAGGCCTTAGAGATAATCTATTCCAAATGCTTAATTTTACAAATTTTTGAGGTCCAGATAAGAAGACTTCTCCAAATTCCTCCCACCTCCTTAAAATATTTTATTCTTATCTATAATATCTCTATGCTTACTGTTTTGTTTTGTTTTGGTTTTTGCTTTTGGTTATACCATTTTGTGCTTATATTGATCAATATATTTATTCAGTCTTTCTCAATGATAAATAGTAAGCTGCTTACTGGGAAGGCTTATGTTCTTTGTATCCTTCAGAAGTCCCCACAGACTTGAAATGATGTTCACTGTGACCAAATGTAGTTCATTAAATGCTTCTCTGAAATGACTATTGAACACCCATGCTTGTGTAATTTACTTGGAAGGAGGAATTTGAGATAAGTGGGAGAATCAATCTCAGTGAAGACTATGTAAAGTGCTTTTAAAAATCTTGTTCATCTTAGAAATGGAGTTTCCAGCTTCTTGATAGGATACAGATAGATCTAAAATTGTGTTTCTGTTTTAAACTTTGTTTTTGAAATTTCTTAATTAGCTAAAGGAAGCAGTAGTATGGCACAGTGGAAAAAATTTTGAATTTGGAGTCAGAGAATCCTGGATTCCAATCCTGCCTCACATTCTTCGCCTATGTAATCCTGTTAAATCACAACTTTTTTTTTTCAGCCTTCTTTTCATCATCTGTTAAATTAGTAGTTTGAACGATATAGCCTCTAAAATCTGTTTTTGCTCTAAATCAGTGATCTATGATCCCATGATTTGTGGTCTTAAAACAAAGCCAAAAAAAAAAAAAGGAAGAAAGAAAGAAAAGAAAGTTCCCTTCAAGTATTGTTATCTTTGCCAGTCTGTGATACTCTGATTGGTTCATCTCCCCCTCCCCCTCCCGCCCCCAACAGCTTTTGTCTTGTGTTATTTGAAATATTTTGCTTTTGTGAACCTAAGTCTTGGGTTTCTTTATTTTTAAGATCAGAGGAGTACTGCAAAATACACCACTGCGACTGAAAAAGGAAAATTCTTTATTGTCAGTAAACCCAACCAGAAAGGGGGTAGAGGTTGGGGGTGGGGATGATAAATCTGGCAAAGTTCCTGCACACATTTGCAAATACAGCTGTACTGTCACCTAGGCAGAATCCTTTGCACCTAGTTTTTAGTGGGACTGTTCAAAGATTTCTAGCAGGCCGTTACACTTCCTCTCAGCTGTTAGTCATGCACACCATATATGGAGACTGTTAGTGTATCAAACACATTCTTTTGCTATTGTGTTAAAGTGCACATTGGTAATACACTGATTATACAACATGAAGCAGGTAGATAACTGCACTTATCACACTTAAGTTGGCTGTTTTGAAACAGAAAAAAAAAGTACTTAGACCTTCCCCATCAAAAATATACAGAATATTGTAAAATATAATTCATCTGCCTTCAAAAGGTTTTTTTAGTTTATATATCTAATGTTTAGTGATTGAATGATAATAGTAGTATTTTAGTTCACATAGACAGACATGAAGCAGAAACCATATCATTTTAGTATAAAAGTTAAGTTAATGATGCTAGTTGACATTTATAAAAGGCTTCATAAATATCTTTTATAGGCATTAGCTCATTTGATCCTTAAACTAACTTGTAGAGTTAGGTACATTAGGTATTATTATCCCCATTAGATACACAGATTAAGAAACAATTTTTTTTTTTTAGAAACTGGGTAAATTGCCCATAGTCACATGCAAATACCAGTGGTAAGATTCAAGCTTAGTTCTTTATAGATTCTATGTCCAATGAACTTTCCATTATACCACATTCTCTTTTATTTTAGATATATTGCCGGGATTATCATTATAAGTGATGAATAACGTTAATAGATCCCATATAAAGTTTGCAATGATTCTTCAAAATCAAACACAGTATAAGATTTATATAACACAGTCCGTTACATGTATATTCATCCTGTACCCAAATACTAGGGTTATAAAGTTGTCTACTTCTCAGTTTTCAAAAGTGATACATGGAAAACTCCCTTAGAACAAAGCCATTAACACTGTTTTGATATATAGAAACAGCATATTTACCATTACTTGAAACAAATGTGCCATTAGTTGAGGCTTAGCAGTTCTTACAAATATTTTGTAGAGATATTATAAATATGTTCCTTCTAATTATACTTGCCTTGCATATATCCAGAGATATAGACTATGTATTTAAAAGCTCAAAGCTTCTTACTTGTTCTTAATGCTCTTTTCCCAGGTACATTAGTAACCCTTTTAGGGAAAACAAACTAATCTTGCTGGGATGTCTTGCTAGCTAATTACATAGAAGCATTGCTGTAACTTCTTCACAAATAAAGCATTCGACTTGCATTAATAACAAGAGAAGTAAGTTTATGTGTAAGTGAATCAAGTGTTTTACTAGTACATTTTTAGTCATTAGACAATTTAGATTTTTGCTAAATTTTTGGTTCTAATTTTTTGAAAGCTTTTTAGCTTAGTTGGGTTTTCAGAGAAAATTTGTTTATAGTTTCAATTGACACGTGAAGATTTTCTAATTCTTCATACTTTTTCTCCAGGGTTGCAGGGGGGAGGGTAAGAGACAGAGCTCTTTTAATGGGATAATGATATCCTGGTAGTTTTGTGCATTTCACTTACATTTGGTCACATATCAATTATATCCATTCTGATATTAGATGAGATTACCTATTCCCCCCACTTTGATGAGTTTTATCACCATTCAGTTTCTTGATAACAGTGCTTATGACAAAAATAAATTTTGAATAAATATATTAGTAATGTTGAAAGCTAGTAAAAGGTTGAGATGATGACAACACTTATGACCAGCTTATTGATAACTGCACAGATTTTTGTTTATTACTCTCTATTAGAACATAGTATTAAATGAAGAATGCCAATATCAATTACTTCAGTGAGGAATTAGTGACTAATATCAATATGTAAATAGAAAAATAATTGACAATGTCAGAATTTGACATCATGACAAACCTGGTGTTTTTGCATAGTGTTTTTTCTACTAAAATCTTGATTTAGCCTTTTATTTTAAAAGTATAATTTAATAATGGCCATTTATGAGGCCATTTAATGTTAATGAGCATAAATATTACTAAATACTTATTAGGATTTTAAAACTTTTTTCATTCATTAGGAAACCATTTCATTTAAGAATCTACTTGATGTCTACAAAGCTAGAGCCTCCCAGCATATACATTTTCTCATTCAGTTTATATTATATGTTCTTGATGGGACTTTGTCTTATACATTGTGCCTTTCCAGCTCTACCTAGTGTACTGTATTTCACATAGTAGATGCTATGTGAACATTTGGCCAATTGGCTAAAATATTGGGCACCTTGGAGGCTACTTTAATTCTCTCAGGTCCTTTGGACATCATTTAGGAAGTTGTGCTGCAATGGATAAAATCAGGTGTTAGCAACAGGTACAATATGAGACTTTTGATTTTGAGACAGGCTAAAGTAGCTAAATAATGAAATGGATAGAACACTGGGCCTGGAGTTAGGAAGACCTTAATTCAAATTCAGGCACTGATACCGTGGGCAAGTCATTTAACCTCTGTTTGCCTCACTTTCCTCAACTGAAAAATGGGATAATAGCATATTTCTTTCAGGGTTGTTGTTAGGATCAAATGAGATAATATTTTAAAGTGCTTACCCCAGTACCTACCACCAAGTAGAAACTATGTAAATGCTAATCCTCTTTTGCTTCCTCTCCTAAACTCAAAAACAACAGTAAAAATAACAAAGTCAGATAACTTTGAAATATTTTAAAAATTTATTTCAGTCTATCCTATAGTTTAGTAGAAAGGATATGATTGTGCAACACTATGGTCTGAGCAAAATTTATTCCATGTGTCTAAAAATGCATGGCACATTATATCAATAGATCACAGTTTCTTGAAATGGAGAAGTAATTTATGCAAAGACTCCTCAACAAGTCGATTGGCTCCAACCTGATACTAAAAACAATAATAATAATCTTTTTTTTTTCTTTGTGGGGCAATGAGTGTTAAGTGACTTGCCCAGGGTCACACAGCTAGTAAGTGTCAAGTGTCTGAGGCTGGATTTGAATTCAGGTCCTCCTGAATCCAGGGCCAGTGCTCTATCCACTGTGCCACCTAGCTTCCCTCTACAATAATAATCTTAATAAGCATCTTATGCCATAAGGTCACTACCACTTCATAAACTAACATACCCCAAATTACAAATACAAGCCCCTCATCGCTGGTAGCCTTTAGAATTCAGCAAACTACACTATAATTGGAGCTTTATTATCCCAGCCAAAATTGTTACACACTATAAAGAAAAGATGTCACTTTCTTGAATGCTCACAACCTGCAGTCTACTTGAGACAAATATCTTTCGGGAATATAGAGACAAAAGAAGAAACCAGCCCTACAGTCTACTACATGACCTTTCTCAAAGATGCTTTTGTGCATCTGTGCATAGATGAGTTTATATCCTAGTATTTTTATCCAGTTACAAAAAAGCAATCATTTTGTCCACGTGAGCAATGATCTGCTGAACATAAAATACAAAAAGAACTATGATAGGCTAGTGACCTGTCTCAGCACCATTTCTTTTTGAGTTCTATCAAATCAGAGATAGAAGAATGGGAATGATAATTATGATAGATAGTGTGTGTGTGTGTGTGTGTGTGTGTGTGTATTTATAGCTCCATCTCCTTCACAAGCATTCTGCAATTTCAAATGAGAAGGGGGTCATTGTCATAGATTTCAAGATATTCTTTCTTCTATCCCTGTGAGCTCGAGGATTATGGGGAAATGAAAGGTTTGGGGACCCTTGGATGATGTGATTTAAACATTGTGCTGCTCTAATATTTTGTTTTAACAAATAAATGCTTATTTTTAGTTTCTGATCAATATTTCCTTGTTGTGTGGGCGGAAAATGGATATGCAACTCTTTTGAGTAAAAGGAAGATGTAAAAATCTTCCTAATTGTTCAAGAGTCAGCTAGTTTTACTTGGTGAGTTTTCTTTAAGAGACTCACATAGTGCTGGAAGGATGGGCAGTCTTTGGACAGATAGATCTTTCCAAATGGTCTCTTTCAGGAAAACTCTCCAAATCATGTAATAACTCTTCATCATTCTTTTGCCCCTGTGGCCAGAATTTTTCATTATATTTTTTCTTTTCAAGAGAATTGCCAGGAGGAGCTGTGTGGAATTATAGTCTTACCTCTTATTCCTCTTATTTCTGCCAGCACCTCCTCTACCTACTTACTTGCATAGCATTCCCTAACCAAACTACAATTTAAGAAATGGGAACACGGTAGTGACAGCTACATGATTTTTCAGAATTCAGCCAATAATTTACCATTAAAATGACCTATATTTGAAATATCTAGAGTATCCCCGAAAGGTTAGTACAGTTTTAAGCTTCTTAAACTTAAGACTGTGGACATCCTCTATATTTTCTTTTTTTTTTTTCAAGACTTTCTAGCTATTACAAACTTAATCTAGCAATGATTTTTATAGTAGATCTTGAAGTAATTATAGAAAATCATGCTTATTTTAACTAAATTATAAATGTATTTTTTATACTTTAGGGGATTTTTTACCTCAAATGATTTAAAATTTAGGTAATGATGACTTAGTAAAACAACACCATATTTATTTGCATTTGAAGTAATTATGTATGGGATATTTTAAACATTGAGGGTTTTTGCATTTTAAATAAAAGTTTTTGAAAGATGTCTGAAAATTTTTTTGCATGTGAAAATACTATAGGAAGTGATAGATGGCAGGTGCTGAACTCATGAAAATAGAGCATTCGGATATTAATTTTTTAAATTGATAAAATAGCTATGTGAAGTTTATATATTTTTTCATATGGCATGATGGAAAGAATCCTGGCTTTCGAAGTTCATGGAGTCTGACAATTAGTAGCTTTGTGACCTTGGACAAGTCATTTGCCCTCTGTAAGCCTCTGTTTTCTTATTGTAAAATTAGAATAATTATCTTTATGCTACCTGTTTCACAGGATTGTTGTAATAAAACTATTTTACAACTTTTATAACCAATGCGAGTTATGATAATTATTATTATGAGTGAAGTGAATGTCCAGAGGTGTGTTTACCAGCTGCTCTAAGAAGACACCCTCAATACCCTTACTTGGGTGTGCACTGTCTTTCCTCTGAGCTTCCACAGCACTTTGTCACTCTTAAGAGACTTTCTACGATTATCCTTATGTTATAAGTCTGTCTTATCTCCTCAACTTGATTTGAAGTTTCTTGAAGGTGGGGATTATTTCTTGTTCCTTTTTTGATCTTTCCTAGCACCCATTGCAGTGTCTTCCCCAGACTAAGAGCTTGACAAATATTTTTGAACAGATTAATCAATGAGGTCCAGATTCTGAAATTAGACACTTAACATTTCAAGAATAGCATATAATATGCCTATAACTAATTCCCTAATGTAATAATTGTCTCATCAGTACACTAGAACCAGAAAGTTAATTATGTGTGTGTGTGTGTGTGTGTGTGTGTGTGTGAGAGAGAGAGAGAAATTCCTATAAAAAATTTTGAATACCTATTTGCCTGGCCTTACCTAACTTGATTTTATGGAAAGTGTTCTGAGTTTGAGTTTGTTGTAATTAAAATGAAGGTAAACTTAGGCACAAAGCTCTGAGCATAATAAATTTGTTAGCAAAATTTGAATTTACCAACAAACATTGTCATAACCTTTTCAGTTAACTAAGACCCTGAGTGAGGGCTGACAAATTATTTTTATGGAAAAATGGAGGAGTATCCCAAAACTAGAGGACAGCATCATAGATGTGGAAAAACCATACGAATGGCTGCAAATTCAGAAGCATCATAGGTGTGGGGTACAACATGATTGGCTATAAATTTGGAATGCAAGGCTAGCAGCAACTTCTCCATCCATTTGTCACTATGGTTCATTTATATATAAGTTCATTAATGATGTCTACCTGTGTGGTTAGTTAGTGTCACAATGATAACAGACAAGACTTTCTTGAAGGACAGCCAGTGGTACGGAGATAACAGACCAGATTGCTTGGCATCCACCTGCATCCTTCAAGGATAACAGATTTCCTTGACACAAGAATAGAACAGTGATTAGCAGGAAAGCTGAATTTCTAAACTTAACTCAGAGACAAGTGATACTGGAAAGCTGAACTTCCAAACTTAACTCAGAGACAAATGAAATGTGACTTAGTTAGTTACATAATTTGTCGATAGTTATTCAAAATGAAATCAATTACAGAATAGAATCAATTTGATTTTTAAAAAAATTTTTAAGTCTTAGTTATGATGCTTATGATCTCTGTGACCTTGGATAAATCTTTTCTTTTGTGTGCCTTGGTTTTATCATTGTAAAAATAGGAATAATAGGGGGCAGCTAGGTGGCACAGTGGCTAAAGCACTGGCCCTGGATTCAGGAGGACCTGAGTTCAAATCCAGCCTCAGACACTTGACACTCACTAACTGCGTGACCCTGGGCAAGTCACTTAACCCTCATTGCCTGGAAAAAAAGTAACAACAATGTTTGCATCATTCGAAATGTAATTGCCTTACTTGTGGAGTGCTTTATAATATAATATTTTGGGCTGTAACCACTCACTTTTGTGACACTTTTATGTCACTTATATGACATTCAGCACCACTCCATGACTACAGTGGGACTCTTTGCTGAACACTCCATAAGTATTAGTGAATACATTTATTACTTTTCAACTAGATAGCCTTTCTTGGATATTCTAAGCAGAGGTATCAAATTCTCCACCAAGAAAACTCGTAGGTATAGCAAACCATATTAAAATGTAATTTGTAAATTGTTAAAAGAAATAAAAGTACAACACAACATAATGTTAATTTCTGTCCTTCTGAATCATTATGTGGCTAGCAAGGATCCATTTCTATTTGAGTTGATACCACGGAAGGATCCATAATTTTATTAGTCATGAGCCTTCCTACCTTCCTGCATGTAGCTCACAAACCATCAGTATTTTATTATCCTGTTCATTTCTTGTTCCTGTCTGGGGGCTCCTGGAGGCAGGTACTTTGAGAGCCAATTTTTAAATTTTCAGTATGATTATTTATACCTTGTAAAGTGTCAAATGCTATAGATCAGGGCTTAATTTATTTATTTTTGATCATCTAGACTTAAGAAAATAATGGAGAAAATTTTCAATTTTGTGTTGTAGACTGTCAGAGAGTTTTTTTATTACACATTTGCCAGCATACCCCTGGCCACGTCCTTCCAAAAATCCTTAGTAGAGCACCTACATCATGTATTCTTGGCTTTCCTCAAATTGTTTTCAGATTTGAAATCTGGCATGGCCATTAAGGCTCATTTGAAGTGCTACCTTCCTCAGGAAACTTTTTCTCCTTTTCTCTGGTTGTCAGTGTTTTATCATCTGAATAACTTTTTTTAATTGCCTTATATTTACTAAACTGTGAACACATTGTATCCCCCTAGTAGAATGGTAGCTCAATAAAGGTAAAGCCAGGGACCATCTCAAATCAGTCTCTGTCTTTGTTTCTCTCTCTCCCTCTCTGTCTCTCTGTCTCCCCCACTCTGTATATGTATATGTGCACACACATGTACCATGTGAGTATACATACAGTATGTACATGTGCCCCCAAATCCACATGTACGTGTGTACACTATCACATGCAAGTATACACATGTGCAAATAGATCTAGATATACAGATATAGATATATCCTAAGTACTTAGCGTAGACCCTTGATGACTGACTGATTTTTTGTGGCAACACTTGAACTATCTCTTTTGTGTACTTCCCACTGAATGACTGTCCTGCCTCTTTTTCTCATTTTATAAGGTTTAGGACCTCCATCATGAGTTGGATTAATCACAGATAGCTGAAAGGAACCTCTGAATCAAATCATTTTTTGAAATGTGAAAATCTCAAGACCAGGGATGTATAGTTACTGTTTTGTATAGTAATTTACAGTTTTCAACATACTTTAAAAGTTACATAAGTTTATCCCCAGAACAACCTTGGTATGTTAGTGCTATGATTATCTCCATTGTACAGTAAGAAAACTGAGGCAGTTATGTGACTTGCCCAGTGTCATCCAGATAGTAAAAGTCTGAGTTAGGGTATGAACTCAATTCCTGACTCCAGGAGAAGCACAGAATTAACTTTAGTTAAGTTATGACTTGTCCAGGTTCTAAGCATCAGTTCCAAGATCTTTGGTTTAATTTTCCTAATAATTTTTATTCTTCTCAAAATATAGCCCATGTTGTTGTTTTAAAATAGGTTTTATGTAGTACATCATATTTTCTTGGATGTGTTTACCATGTAGCCTTTATCTGTTTTTGTAAAGTATGTTACAAAGTATTTTAAATACATAGAGATATCTTTGGCTTTCTTTCCAAACATGTGAGCATGAGCAAGTTTGGAAATTTTACAAATAAAGTGTAGGGAAACTGCCTGTGGTCTTCTTTCCTGAGGTCCTTCAAACCGATACAGCATGGATGGAAAATCAAGTCAAAATCTAGGTCTTTTGGCTCTTTTTCAAGAGAGGTCACTGTAGTACCCTGTCATTCAATGTGGGCTGTTCTAGGAGGAAGAGGGGCTTCTGTTGTGCCCTGTTAGTAATACTTTATTTTTAGAAACTACATTTAGTTATTTTGATAAAAGCCTCCTAGCCAGCCATCCTTCTTAGTAATAAGTAGAGAGTAAATCCTTGGTAACAGTAGTGGGAAAGATAATGGAAAACTAGACTTAAAAAGACAATTTTTGGCAGTTTATGGAAATTTTATCTATATTAAATTATATTATTTAAATAAAAGCAATTTTCCTTTCTTTGGACCAAATATATGTGTGTACATCTGTGTATATATACATAGATGTACATATACACATATTGTACATATACACATATTGTACATATACACATATTTTCTTTTAATCTTGGGGAGGTCTTAGAGAATTTTATTATTCAGTGCTTTACTGGCAGTCCAGAATATGAAAAAAGTTCTAAAATTGTTTAATTTTTCACATTTCAAGTGTTTAGTTTGCATCAAGATGTGTATATATGGTGAAGGACCAACATCATAGCATATAACCACTCACTTTTATAGTACCTTAATATTTGTAAAACTAGATGATGTTGTTCATTCATTCAGTCATGTATGATTCTTTGTGACCCAATGGACCATACATGCCAGGCCCTTCTATTCTCCATTATCTCCTGAAATCTATCCATGCTCACATTCATGACTTCCATGACACTATTTATCCATCTAATCCTCTGCATCCCCTTTTCCTTTTGCCTTCAATCTTTCCTAACATCAGGGTCTTTTTTCAGTGAGTCTTGTCTTCTCATTATATGGCCAAAGCATTTAAGCTTCAGTATTTGTCCTTCCAATAAATGCTGTTCATTCGTTTTTCAGTTGTGTCTGACTCTCTGTGATCTCATTTGGGGTTTTATTGGCAAAGATACTGGACTGGTTTGCCGTTTCCTTCTCCAGCTCATTTTACAGATGAGGAAACTGAGGCAAACAGGATTAAATGATATGCCCAGGGTCATACAGTAAATATCAGATGCCAAACTTGAACTCAGGTCTTCTTGTCTCCAGGCCTGGCTCTCTGTCTACTATATCACCTAGCTGCCCTTTCCAATGAGTAGTACAAATTAATTTAGGCATTGACTGATTTGATCACCTTGCAGTGCAAGGGGCTCTTAAAACTCTTCTCTAGCACTCTAATCTGAATCTATTTTTTCTGTGTTGTTCAGCTTTCTTTATATCCCCACTCTCATAACCATATTTGAATACTGGAAGTACCATAGCTTTGACTCTATGGCCCTTTGCTGGCACAGTGGTATCTCTGCTTTTTAGTATGCCGTCTGGATTTTCCATAGCTTTCCTTCCAAGGAGTAAGTGTCTTTTAATTTCTTGTCTGCAGACGGCCTCTGTGATGATCTTTGATCCCAAGAATATAAAATCTGACACTGCTTCCATTTCTTTTTCCTCTATTTGCCAGGAAGTGATGGGGACAGTTGTCATGATTTTAGTTTTGTTAATGTGAAGCTTCAAGCCAGCTTTTACACTCTCCTCTTTCATGCTCACCAGGAGGTTCCTTCCTTCTTTTTCACTTTCTGCCATCACAGTGGTATCATCTGAATAGCTGAGATTGTTGATATTATTCCCAGCAACCTTCATTCTGGCTTTTGATTTATCCAGTCTGGCATTTCACATGATGCACTCTGTTTATAAATTAAAGAAGGTGACAGACAACATACAGCCTTGTTGTATTCCTTTTCCAATCTTAAACCAATCAGTTCCACATTTGGTCCTAACTGTTGCTTCTTAATCCCCATATAGTTTCCTTAGGACACAAGTAATATGAACAAGTAATATTCCCACCTCTTGTTGTGATCACATAGTTAAAGGCTTTAGTGTTGTCAATGAAGCAAAAGTCAATGATGGAATTCCCTTGCTTTCTCCATAATCCAGTGAATGTTGGCCATTTGGTCTCTAATTCCTCTGCCTCTTTGAAAACCCACCTCAAGAAAGGAGCCAGGACTCTAGCCCCAAGGATGATCAGGGCTGTTTGTAGTAGGGGGAAAGTTTAAGTAACACATGCCGAAATATTCCTTCCTCCTCCCTGCTATAGATCTCCCAAGGGGCTAAACTAAACCAGTATCCCTTTTCTCCACTGGAGCTCCCTTAGGAGAGCCTAAAACCTTTTCCTCCTAACATGGTGGTATAAGGGGCTAAAATTCTAACTAGTCTGTCTGAAATATCTGAGAGGTCGCCAATAAATTATAAGCTTTAGCAAGAATTTAGACTTTTAAGCATTTATTAAGGGGAATAAGAATTTGGTGAAGAGAGAGAGAAAGGTAAAAATCTAACTGTTTCTAAGAGACCCCATCATCTGACCCACCATGGCGCGGTCAGGAACAAAAAGGACCAAGAACCCCTCCGCTAGCATCTGCTTCCTACTTCATGTCCTCTTCCCAGAAATGGGAGGCTCCTCAAGTTGATTGGCTGGTAGCTTTGATAGACAGTACCCACGAGCAAACGTCACTTCCTGACACCAAGGACCTGACCTCATGGCTTGCCCTCAGATGCCTTCTCCTCATGGTGGAGTTTTCCTACAGTAACTCCCCAGCAGGTGGCGTCATTCCAATCGTTACAGTGGAATAGGAGAGTTTGTTCTTAATGTTTACTTTGGTAAACAGCCAGCAATTGCCAAGTGGGGTACTGCTATTATCTCCATTTTATTTTTTGGGTTTTTTTTTGTTTTTGGGTTTTATTTTGTGGGACAATGAAGGTTAAGTGACTTGCCCAAGGTCACCCAGCTAGTATCAAGTGTCTGAAGCTGGATTTGAACTCAGGTTCTCTTGAATCCAGGGCCTGTGCTTTATCTACTTCACCACCTAGCTACCTATCTCTGTTTTGTTGAAAAGGAGATCAAAACTCAGATGTTAAGTAATTTGCTTAAGGCCACATAGCTAAAGAGTCTCCAAAGTAGGAATAAAACCCAGGTCTATGTGACTCCAAGTCCAGCACTCTATGAAGTCACGCATATATTATAAAACAATTTCTATGAATGGAAAAACAACAAACAAACAAAAAATCAACCCAGCAACTTTTCTTGTTCCTGGAAAGCTGAAAGACTATAGCCAATCCCTACTGAAGAGAGTTGTGATGGTGTTGAAAGCAGTGAAGGTCTACTGATATACTCCAAGTCAGAAATGAGGAGCTGCTTATTATCAATTCTTGTTCCTTAAATTTTCCTTTGGACAAGATCACCAAGAGTTAAGAAAACCTCAGGGGGGAAGAAAAGAAGAGGAGGTCACTTCCATATCTAAATTCTTAATCTAAGACAGTAATTGGGTTTTCCTTTTGGTTCCTCTTTAAAAAATCCATTCTTTTAGTTCTTGTGACCTGGTGCTTTCTGTTTCTGTTTAGATACTAGAAAAGCCCATATATACACACAAATACATGTGCTTATACATATGTGTGTGAACATATGCATATAAAATGTATATATGTACATATATATAATAAGTACTTTGTGCCATATAAGCATATGATTAATAAACAGAACTCTAAGTTTTGAAACTTTAAAACTTTAAAAAATCAACACTTAAGTTTTGTGATATAATTAAAAGGCAGTTGGTAGTCTGAGTAATACTGTGTTCTTTGCCCCTTAGTTTCAATAAAGGATAAACATTTTATTCAGTTTGAAGACAGTTATAGTTTATTTAACCTTCCCAAGTTTAGCCACACTTTTTGCTATTTTTTGCTGGTTTTTTAAGGCATTTTAGCAGCTGGAGAAATTTTACTCTTTAAAAACACCAGATCTTTATTAACATTAAAGGGTAAATAAAACTTTTGCCTAAAATAAAATGAACATTACCATACACGAGATGGTTTTCATAATTTTTAATTGAACTTTGTATCAGTGTTTGGAGGTAGGGGAGGGTAGAAGATGCACTAAGGGATAGCCTATAGTCCAATCATGTTTGCTTTCCCATTAAAATCATAAATAAAGACTGTTAAGGGTTAGAAAATGTCTGCAAAGCTTGTGGTAAATTCACATAATCATAAAGACATTATTACCATCTGAATTTCAGTTCTTTGCTGTTAGGCCCCATCTTAACCCACTAAAATTGTAAAAGACAGAATGATATTAAGGGTACCTTGCATCACGTTAAACAGGCTTCACAGGGCAGGGCATTGTGGACTATTTAAAAACTCAGATATAACTGTGATTTGTGACTTCTATAGGACAAAAGCATTCTCTAGCGTGGCTTCTTCCAGCTATTTAATATGTTTCTAAGCAAGCTTTTCCTCCATGATCCAGATTTTTATTTTTATTTTTTTAGTTAATAGGAAAACTAATTTTAATCTTTCTCTAAAGCAAAACTGTTTCCAAAACTAACTAGGGCAGGACCATTGTGGCTTTATCCCAGGTCATTGAAATTTAGAGGCAACTGACAGTACATACAAGCCTTCAGCTAAATAGAAACATCTTAATATCTAATTACAATATTAATAATTAGCTTAAATAGAAAGCTACCAAATAGCTCCAGCTGAATTTGTCTTTAAAAGTTGATTTGTGAGTTTTACATCGATTATTTTGTGACACCCTAGATACCAAAATTGTGACAACTCTGCCTAATCCAAGGCTAAAACATTGATAAATATTATTTTTTTATTATATACTTCTTAGTACTCATAGTCAAGAGTTGTCTCTCATGTTACTATACCAGCAGAAAAAATACTGGCATTAATTTATGTTCAAAAAATGGAAAAAGAGTTTAGATAAATTGTTATCTTCTTTAACTTTTGAAACCCAGGAGTTTTTAAAATGAATGCCTCAGGAGGTTCTGTACTCTGTGTTCACAGGCAGCCAAACCAAAATTTAGAAACATACCAGAAATGTGTAGGGAATACTCTTAAACAAACAAATGAGCTTTAATAATAGCAAGTCAGAATTGAGAGGCTTTTTTTTTTCCTTTTAGTGTACACAAAATGATTTATTCAGCACTTCTGTGACAATTTAAAAAAAAAAGAAATGAGCTGCATTAAAAAATGTTATATATACCACTGCATCTGTAGCATCCTACATCTGAGGATCTTGATACATTCTCCAGTTAAACCACAAGACATTGCAGTGATTGAGGTAAGGGATATGTGGAGATGACTGTGCCCACTGCTCAGAATGTACCATCTCTTGAGTGGCATCTTGCAGCTGTCTCTGCAGTGCCCCTTTTGTTCCTGCTTATGCCAGAGAGTCAAGGAGAAGACACTACCTGACTGAAAGAGCAGAGGAGATTTCAAATTTCAGCCAGTTACCTGGCTTAGGTCTCTGTGTCAGTAGCACTTAAACACTTGTCTTTTGTGACCCATTTTGTCCTAGAGATAGAAAACTTACAATCTTTCTTTTCCATTATATTGTTATATAGTAAGAATAGCTTAACATTTAATTCTGAGTGAGAATATAAACCAAATGTAGCATCAGTGAGGAAAACAAAATGTAACTTGGCTGCAGGGTATTGGAGCAGAGCCACTTGTTAATTTAAACAGCAAATTTACATGAGATGCAGAATGCATTTGATCTCTAGTCAATTTAAGAGTTTAATACCAAGAGTTTGGTCTATGTTTCAGAGGTAACTGTGTTCTCCTTGAGAGAGAAAAAAAATTACTTTTTTTTTTGCCTCTCCCCAGTACTTAGCAAGGAACCTAAACATTTGTTATTCAGTTGTGTCTGACTCTTCATGACCCCATGTTGGGTTTTCCTGTCAAAATTACTGTAATGGTTTGCTGTTTCCTTCAGCAGTTTATTCTATGGATGAGCAAACTGAGGCAAACAAGGTTAAGTAACTTGCTGAAAATCACACAGCAAGTGTCTGAGGCCAGATCTGAACTTGGGAAGATGAGTCTTCCTGACTCCAGGCATGGCTCTCTATCTGCTCTACTGTCTATCTTCCCCTACCTACAGCATAGTAGATTCTTCTAAGATGCTCATTGACTGATAGACTACTATATTTGTTTGTTTGTTTGTTGTTTTGTTTTGTTTTTGCAGGGCAATGAGGGTTAAGTGACTTGCCCAGGGTCACACAGCTAGTAAGTGTCAAGTGTCTGAGGCCGGATTTGAACTCAGGTCCTCCTGAATCCAGGGCTGGTGCTTTATCCACTGTGCCACCTAGCTGCCTGATAGACTACTATATTCTGTGGCTACCTGTCGCCTGACAATTGCTCTGCCCTGAAGTAAAGGGTATATGCTATAAACAAGATCAATGATAAGATGAGTTATTTCCATAGATTGTATAATGAATAAATGATGGGATAAGGATAGGGACTGTGTCTATGGTTTTATTTGTTTAGGGAGCTCTTGAGTAAGGAAATTACCTTGACCAATGCAGGTCACAACGTTCTCTGTCACCATCAGTCTTAAGATATGGAAATGTTAAGGGCCTTCCCCAGGGTTAGGCAGCCTTTACATCTCAGAGGTCGGACCTGTTCACAGGTCCTCCTCACTCAGACACCAGCTCTGTGACACCTCTCTGATAAAAAGAAAAGATGATAAAGTGAGATTCCTGGCTGCCCCCTTCATATTCACATAAACAAGTAATGGAGCTAAGGGACTACAAAGGACTAAAGTGGGGGTATGACTACTCACCCTCTCTGGAGATAGGAGGAAAGAGAGACCCTTCATCACACATGAGGCACATCTTTATTTAACCATTTATTTTAAAGTAATCAGGGCCTGGAGTGGAACCTGTTTTATGTCACAGGCCCCCATCAATCTAACTTGTCTGTTCTTCAATGATAACATTCCATATGTATGGTGTTACTTGAAATGTGGGCATTCTTTTATGTTGCTGATGTTTCTTATGGCTACGGTTGCTGATGGGAGATATGTGGACACCCAGTCCACATATCTGTGCACTGTGCATCTGTGCCATCTACAAAAAATTTAAGAGAGGATGATGGTCTTGTCTTAATAGATAGAATCCTTCCCTTTCTGGTAGGGATTTCTGCTGCTTTCTTTGCTTGGGAAAGCATGGAGTGAGTCTCTTCATTACCATGTTTTTATTGTGAACTAGACAAGGCTTGATGTTGGTGATGGGAGGTGGAGTTGGAGGAAGGGAGGGTGAAGAAGGGTGTGATACATTATAGTAGAAAGAACATTCCTTTGATGTCCTGTGGGACCTGGCTTCCAGAAGAGGCTCTCTTGTGTGACCTTGAGAAAGTCACATCATTCTTTTGGAGCTCAGTTTCTTTACTTTCTAAATGAAAGGGAATCTCTAGAGTCCTTTCCAGCTAAAAAGTTCTGTGAGTTGTTTCTGCTATTTGCATAAAATTAGTTGGACAGTGGGATGAATTGAGAGCCTCCTGAAATGATCCTGATATAATGCTGAATTTTGTGCTGAGTTAAGCATGCCATTTCTATGGCTTCCTATGAACTTTCATCAATTCACTTTGGTTCCCTTTGCAATATGTGGTATAGTAGAATCCTGAATTTTATGAGAAGTGTTTTCTGTTGAAACAAAACTTACAATTCTACTGAATTCTCTCTAGTGGATTTATGATGTGAGATGAACAATTTGGAAATGGAAAATGTTTCATATTTTCTCTAAAATATTTTTCAGTCATACTTCATCAATTAAATTATAGGTTTGTTTAATTTTAAAAAGTTTTTTGCACTACTGACAGATGAAATTTGGGATAGAACTCACACTCTTTTCATTGGGGATAAGAGTTTTCCTGGTTAGAAAAGCAATTCCAAGTTCAGTAGGTTGCAAATTAAAATTCCATTAACACCAACTGCTTACACTGTGGAGATGTGGTTTTCAATTTTTCTGAAAGTTGACTCCTTCCAAATTTATTTATGTGGCATCTTATGACAATCATAAAAGTTCCACTTTCCACTTGAGATAATTAATAGGTCTTCAAGAAATTGAGCTTTGAGAATCTTAGCCTTTCAGCTAAAACAAAATGCGGTAGTCAGCCTAAAAAATGAGTAAAGGAATTACATAAAGGGCTTGTGCCTGAACCCACTGAATACAACAAAGCATTTAAGAAAAATTTGCCTTCAAACATTGTGCCAGATTCTTTTTTCTAATTTGTCCAACCTCCCCCTTCTCACATTTTCATGTTGATAAGTCAACTGGAAACATGAGGCAGACAAGCCTTCCCACACATTCCTTCTCCCTTGTGGGGTTTTCTGTTGGTATATTTAAAATACTTTCAAACTAGTACTTGTGGCAAGGATAGCTTAGAGAGAGATATTCACAAACTGTGTTTTATCCTCTATTGATTTCATTTAGGCACTGTTGAAATTATTTAATCACAGGACTATCCTTTTGGACCAAATGGGATGGGAGTTTGGGAAATTAGTCCTTGGACTAATTTAATCTATTTTTTCTTTTCTCATTTTTTTAAAAAAGAAAATAAAAACTTTGATTCATCAATCATCTTTGTGTATCTGTAAATCTGAAATTTAATGATTTATGACTTAGTGAGCAGAGAATTAGCAGCTCTCAAAGTGACACAAGAAATTGATCAGGTGACTTTGTCCAAGATAGTTAACTTCTTGGTATTTGGTTTATTATTTTATAAATGCAGATTATAAACAGAAATTGGAAGATGTGGGAAATAATAAAATGTTCTAATGTGTATCTTATTTTATTTTTTAAATTGATAATGATACTTTTCTCTTTCTCCTATGCTGTTTCCCTTCATTGGAAAAAAGGGGGAAAAACTTGTAATAAATATGCATAGGTAGGCAAAACAAATTCCAACATTGGCCATATCTGAAAATGTTTTTCTTATTATGTTTGATTATTGCTTCGATCATTTTTCTTAGATCTTCCACAGTTGTTTGTCTTTACAATATTGTTGCTATAGAAATTGTCTTTGTGGTTCTGTTTACTTACATCAATTTATCAAAGTATTTCATTATTTCTTTATGGCACAAAAATATTCCATTACACTCATATGGCTGGTTCCACCATTCTCCAATTGATGTTATATGCTTAGTTTCCCCCTTTTTTTGGCCACTAGGAAAAGATCTTATAGTGAGACTGAATGTTTTGGTTTATATTTTATTTTCAATTCTAACTATAGTCATAAAGAAATATATTAAACATCAGCAACAAAGCAAAACAAAAAAATTTCTAGAAAACACCCAAAATGGTGTTATTCTTTATTTGGAAATAATGGAAAAAGCTGTATCCATTGTTCTCTATTTCCTCACCCTCCCACTCACTTCTCAGCCTTTTGAAATTTTACTTCCACACTTGCTACTAAACTGAAACCATCTCTTTCCAAGATTAACAACAATCTCTTTTTTTTCCATTACATGTAAAGATAGTTCTCAACTTTTGTTTATACATGCTTTACAATTTCAGATTTTTCTCCCTCCCACCCCTCCCTCCCCCCTCCCCTAGACAGCAGGTAATCTGATATAGGTTATATATATATATCTCTATACATATACATATAGATATATATATATATACACACACACACATATATATACACATAATAACATTAATCCTATTTCTGCATTAATCCTGTTACAAGAGAAAGAATCAGAGCAGTGATGCAAAACCTCAAAATAGAAAGAAAAAAAAAACAACAGCACCCAAAACAAAAGAAATAATATGGTTCAATCAGCATCTATACTCCACAGTTCTTTCTTTCTTTTTTTTTCCTTGGATTTGGAGATCCTCTTCTATCATGAGTTCCCTGGAACTCTTCTGTACCATTGCATTGGTGAGAAGAATATAGTCCATCGCAGTAGGTCAACACTCAATGTTGATGATACTGTGTACAATGTTCTTCTGGTTCTGCTCATCTCACTCATCATCAGCTCACGTAAGACCCTCCAGGTTTCTTTGAACTCTTCCTGCTCATCATTTCTTACAGCACAATAGTATTCCATTGTATTCATATACCACAACTTGTCCAGCCATTCCCCAATTGATGGGCACCCCCTCAACTTCCAATTCCTTGCTACCACGTAAAGAGCAGCTATAAATATTTTTGTACATGTGGGTCCCTTTCCCCCTTCCATGATTTCTTTGGGCAAAAGACCTAAAAGTGGGATTGCTGGGTCAAAGGGTATGCACAGCTTTATCGCCCTTTGGGCATAATTCCAAATTGCTCTCCAGAATGGTTGGATCAGCTCACAGCTCCACCAACAATGCATTAGTGTTCCAATTTTCCCACAGCCTTTCCAACATTTATTATCTTCCTTTTTTGTCATTTTAGCCAATCTGATAGGTGTCAGGTGGTACCTCAGAGTTGTTTTAATTTGCATCTCTCTAATCATTAGAGATTTAGAGCATTTTTTCATATGGGAATAGATAGCTTTGGTTTCTTCATCAGAAAACTGCCTGTTCATATCCTTTGACCATTTCTCAATTGGGGAATGACTTGGATTCTTATAAATTTGATTTAATTCCCTATATATTTTAGAGATGAGGCCTTTATCAGAAGCACTGGCCTCAAAAATTGTTTCCCAGCTTTCTGCCTCCCTTCCAATTTTGGATGCATTGCTTCTGTTTGTACAAAAATTTTTTAATTTAATATAATCAAAATCATCCATTTTGCATTTTATAATATACTCTATCTCTTGTTTGGTCAAAAACTGTTTTCCTTTCCAAAGATCTGATAGGTACACTATTCCTTTCTCTCCTAATTTACCTATGGTATCACCTCTTATGTCTAAATCATGTATCCATTTTGACCTTATTTTAGTATAAGGTGTAAGATGTTGGTCTATGCCTAATTTCTGCCATACTATCTTCCAGTTTTCCCAGCAGTTTTTGTCAAATACTGAGTTCCTATTCCAGAAGCTGGAGTCTTTGGGTTTATCAAACACTACATTACTAGTGTCATTTACTACTGCATTTCCTGAGCCTAGCCTATTCCATTGATCTACCACTCTATTTTTTAGCCAGTACCAGATAGTTTTGATGACTGCCACTTTATAGTAAAGCTCCAGGTTTGGTACTGCTAACCCACCTTCAACAACAATCTCTTAATTGCTAAATCTGATAACAATTGGGGGCAGCTAGATGGCACAGTGGATAGAGCACCAGCCCTGGATTCAGGAGGACCTAAGTTCAAATCCGGCCTCAGACCCTTGACACTTACTAGCTGTGTGACCCTGAGCAAGTCACTTAACCCTCATTGCCCCACCAAAAAATAAAAAGAAAAGAAAATTTAAAAAAATCTGATAACAAATTTCTCAGAACTTGAAGTTTCTACCAGTTTTGATACTCTTGACAACTTCCTCCTCCCCCTCCTCCTCCTCGATAGGCTTCCTTTGGTTTTCATGGCACTGAGCTCTCTTTCCTATCTATCTTGCTTTTGTATCTCTTGGCTGCCAAATCAATATCCATGACCTGCTCTTGATGTGTGGGTGTCCCCTCAGGAGCTGGCCAGACCCTCTTCCTCTCTTTATACCTGCTTTTGATCATCTCATCAGTTCCTATGAGTTAGTTTACCTTTCCTGCACTACCAACTACATGTTAGACTTCTCAAAAACAGGTGTTTTAGAGGCATCTTCAATTCAGTACTCAACACAATTTTCACCATAATGCCCAAACTTATTTTTTTTCTTTGTCTTTAAACTGCCCTCTCTTCCTCCCTAGTTCTGTTACTGTACCTTTCAACAAGGTCCATAGCCTTTTGTTCAGGTGTTTCAGCTGTGGCTGACGCTTTGTGACCTCATATGGGGTTTTCTTGGCAAAGATACTGGAGTGGTTTGCAATTTCCTTCTCCACATCATTTTACAGATGAGGAAACTGAGGTAAAAATGATTAAGTGACTTGCCCAGGGTCACACAGCTAGGAAGTATCTGCAACCAGATTTGAACCAGAGCCAACACTCTATTCATTGTTCCACCTAGCAGTCCATAACCTTGGTCATTTTCTGTTATTATTACTGGGATAGTACCTACCTCAAACAGTTTCTATGAGATTCAAATAAGAACATGTGTGTGTGTGTGTGTGTGTGTGTGTGTGTGAGTATAAAACATAGTATTGTACAGACCTTAAAGAACTATAGAAATTCATCACTGCCACCACTACCGCCACTACCACCACCAACAACAACAACCTCTTTTACTTGTAATACTTCATCAGTTGCTGAATATTTTTGGCTTTAGAGTTATTCTAAGTCAATAATATCTCTTGTTCCTGCCCCTTCTCCACCCATATACCTGATCACCTCTCACCTGAACTATTGCCAGTGAGGCATATAGTTAAAAGAACACTACCTTTGGAGTCAAAGGGCCCGAGTTCAAATGCTGCCTTTTTCAATTACCCGTCTGGCCCCAGGAAACCCTCAATTTCCTCATCAGTAATATTGAGAAAGTGAACTAGATGATATCCAAGGTCCTTTCTATCCCTAAATATATGACTCTCTGATCCTTCTAATTGATTCTAAAGTAATACAGCTAAGGCATAGTAGGTTTGACTGTTCAGAATCTTTTGGTAGCTCCTAGGATAAAATAAAATCTCCCTTGTTTAACATTTACAGTCCTTGGCATTTAAACTAAATGCAAACCCTAATATCCATTTTAATCATATCAGGATACAAGTTTATGATTCAAGCATTTGAGTACTATGTTAAATAGTAGGACTCTTATTAAAACTTTCACTTAAAAAAAAAATTGATAAGGCCAGAGATCACTTTGTATAGTGAAAAGAACACAGGCTATGGAGCTCAAAAGACCTGGATTTAAATTATGGTTTGATAGGGGCAGCTAGGTGGCTCAGTGAATAGAGCACCGGCCCTGGATTCAGGAGGACCTGAGTTCAAATCCTGCCTCAAACACTTAACACGTATTAGCTGTGTGACCCTGGGCAAGTCACTTAACCCCAATTGCCTTACCAAAAAAAAATTAATAATAATTATGGTTTGATTTGTTTACTACCTGACAGTGGACAAAGGGATAAATCTCCCTTTCCTAGTCTATAAAAGGAGAGACTAGGACTACCTGTTCTTACCATCCCTTTCAGTTTTAAATACTTTTCTTCTGAGATGTTTTTTTTTGACTTGAAAGATAATAAACTGTCCATATATGCCGGTGCTATCTTATTTGGAGATAGTATGACCATTTGACAGTTCTACATGAAAACCTTCTACTTGTATCTATTCTATTTTTTCAATGACACTTTCTCATATATAACTGAACCACTATTACTTTTAATAATTTTTCTAATATAAACTATATATGTGTCCTCACTGAAAAGGTCTTGGTCAGTGGAATACTGCATTGCAGTGAAGCCCATGTACAGTCAAAGTAATGACTCTGACTTGCCATGAGGCACCTTGAGGTTTCACTGAACTTGAGCAATTATTAAAGTGAAACCCTAGAGAGTGGCCCTTAGTGTTTGCCTTCTGCCATTGCTCAAATTATTTTTCTGAAATTTCAATGGCTAGAAGGTAATAGAAAGTCTCAATAAAAAAGGGAAATGAAAGAAGGATAAAAGAAAAGAAGGAAAGAGAAAGAAAGGTAGGGAGAAAGAAAGGAAGGAGAAGAGAGAAGGAAGAAGGAAGGAAGGAAAAGAAAGAAAGGAAAGAAGGATGAAAGAGAAGGAAAAATGAAGGAAGCAAAAGAAGGAAGGAGCAAGAAGAAAGGAAAGAAGGAAGGATGGAAATAAAGGAAGGGAAAGAGGAAAAAAGGAAGAAAGAAGAGGGAGAAAAGAAAGGAAACTAAAGAAGAATATTACGGTGAGTGGATATATACTAAGGATTTAAAGGCAGGAGAGGAGACTGCTATTATTTGGAAACAAGATTTTTACAAAGATGGAATAGGATTGTAAAACTGTTGTTCTGTTTATGAGTTTGTACTTAGAATTTTATAGAACAGAGGTCTTCCCACTAAAGTTGCTAGTGATAATCAGAGACACTCTGTTCTATTTGGCAAATGCAAAGTCATCTTTTTGTTCTCATTGAAACACAAACTCCTACAATTATAAATTTGTATCTAGAAGGGATCTCAGAAGCCTTAAGATCTACTAATGCCTTCCCTTTACAGATAAGAAAACTGAACCCTAGGAAGGTTAGATAATTTGTCCAAGGTCATATAGGAAATAAGCATCTCAGGCAGGATTTGAACCTAATTCTTCTGACTCTAGTGCCTTGGAACTGTGGATGGGGTGCTTGAAGTCAAGAGGAACTGAACCTTGATTTCCTCATTTGCAAAGTGGAGAGAGGTGGACTTGATGGCTTGATGGTCACTTCCTGTTCAAAATTTCTTTGATTCTAGGGTCTGTGCTGGCTCTTGACTATTGTTAATCTAAAATGTCCATTTGGCTGTTTGAGATGTTTGTGTTCCTACATGGCTTAAAAGGCCATATAGAAAAGATATAAAACCACTATGCCAAACCCACAGAATTTCCTTGCACTGAGTTTAACAGTGTTATTTAAGGCATCCATTAAAGTAATTTTTGTAGTTCTTTTTTTTTTTAAACTAAGTGAATAGATGAAAAAAAATGTCGTCCTATGGGAATAATTGTTTTTAAGTAATTTTAAGCATTTTAGTTCATAGGATCAGAGATATAGGACAGGGACTTCAAAGGTCATTGAGTCCAACACCTGCATTTTACAGTTGAAGAAACTGAGGCCCAGGGAATTGAAATAATGTTCTTAGGAGTAGTAAATGTCAGTAGCACAATTTGAACTGGTGTCTTCTCCCTCCAGAACTAGTGCAGTACCCACTGTACCATGCTGCCTCCAATGGTTATTATTTTTCTTTTTTCTTTTCTTTTCTTTTCTTTTCTTCTTCTTTTTTTTTTTGGCGGGGCAACAGGGTTAAGTGACTTGCCCAGGGTCACACAGCTAGCAAGTGTCAAGTGTCTAAGGCAAGATTTGAACTCAGGTCTTCTTGAATCCAGGGAGGGAGAGAGAAGAAAGCCATGGGCTTGGGAAGGAGTCTGTACTTATATTTTTATAATGAATATTGAACATTAGAAAGCATCATAGGCTGATGCTGAACATTGATCTCTCACTGAACATTAGCTATAGTATTCTCTCTCTCTCTTTCTATATATATATATATATATATATATATATTAAAAACTGACAATTGTATTAGTATTCTTTCAAAAGTAAATAATAATGATCAGGATATTTAAAATTTATATATAGCCTTGGGGCAGCTAGATGGCGCAGTGGATAGAGCACCGGCCCTGGAGTCAGGAGTACCTGAGTTCAAATCCGGCCTCAGACACTTAACACTTAACTAGCTGTGTGACCCTGGGCAAGTCACTTAACCCGAATTGCCTCACTAAAAAAAAAAAATTAAAAAAAAATTTATATAGCCTTTAAAGTAAGCAGAGGGCTTTACAAATACTATCTCATTTGATCCTCATAGCAACACCAGGAAGTAGTAGCTGTTATTATCACCTTTTTACAGATGAGGTAGACAGTGGTTTAGTACTTTACCCAGGGTTGTACAGCTAATTACTATCAAAGGCAGAATTCAAACATGGGTCTTCCTTACTCCAGGTCTGATTCTCTATTATGTCACCTACTTACCAGTCAGCGAGTATTTAACAGGTACTTAAATGCAGTCAAAATAAAATGGTAAAATATCCCAATTTTTTTTCTGTTTCTGTTTGCGTGTGTGTGTGTGTGTGTGTGTGTGTGTTCAAAGAAAGATTAATTTATGTTCAATGCTATTTTAAGATTAACCGTATCTCATTTTTACTTCAGTTCTTTAGAAATTCCATTTCTTTTAGAAAAGTGATAATCCATATTTGCATAAATGTCTTTTTTATTTAAAAAAAATGTTCAAAGAAGAACATTTGGCCCTCTACATCCTGTCTGTTCATTAAAAGGAAAATATGGAACTAAGATTCTTCCATGACTATAAAATCTTAAATTTCATTATCATCCAAGCCTTTTGATACTAAATTTGATGGTCTGCTTGGTAAGGGCAGTTATATTTGCCAAATTGGACACCCTTAGGATATAGAACATGGTCTTCATCTGAAGAGGGTAAGGAATGGAAAATGGTATCCCAAACCCAGTATAAACTCTGTCCTTGGTTATGCTGTTTGGATTATGTAGCACACCTATAGTTTTTATTAAGTTCAATAATTCATTTTTCCTAAACCTGTTTAACCAAGGAATGTTTGTTTATCTCAATGATATCTTCATTTAATTCCTGATAATCCTGATCATTATGTTGAATTGTTCTGAGTCAGTTTCCAGTGCTAATACAATCATCAACTCTTCTTTTTGAATCATAAAACTATTTTATTATTTTCCAGTTACACATAAAGATAGTTTTCAACATTTGTTTGCATAGGATTTTTAGTTACAAATTTTTCTCCCACCCTCTCTTCCCTCTCCCCTCCCCAAGACAGAAAGCAATCTGATATAGGTTATATATGTGCAAAACATATTTCTGCTTTAGTCGTATTGTGAAAAAAGAATCAGAACACAAGAGAAAAACCTCAAAAAACAGCCCAAAAGTAGAAAGAGTATGGTTCAATCTGCATTCAGAATCTGCAGTTCTTTTTTCTGGATGTGGAGAACATTTTCTATCATGAGTTCTTTGAAATTGTTTTGGATCAGGGGCAGCTAGGTAGCACAGTGGATAAAGCACTGGCCTTGGATTCAGGAGGACCTGAGTTCAGATCTGGCCTCAGACACGTGACACTTACTAGCTGTGTAACCCTGGGTAAGTAATTCAACCTTCATTGCCCCCGAAAACAAAAAATTATTTTGAATCATTGCATTGCTGAGAAGAGCCAAGTCTTTCACAGTTGATCATTACACAAAATTGCTGTTACTGTGTACAATGTTCTCCTGGTTCTGCTTATCTCACTCAGCATCAGTTCATGTGAATCCTTCCAGGTTTCTCCGACATCCACCTGCTTATCATTTCTTAGAGCACAATAGTATTCCATTAAATCCATATACCACAACTCATCATCAACTATTCTTAAACCTGGAGAAATGTCAAGCTGAAATGCCAATTATTTTATTTTATTTTGGGGGCGTGAAGCAATTGGGGTTAAGTGACTTGCCCAGGGTCACACAGCTTATAAGTGTTAAGTTTCTGAGACCGGATTTGAACTCAAGTCCTCCTGACTCCAGGGCCAGTGCTCTATCCACTACATTGTCTAGCTGCCCCACTAATTAATTTCTAAAGGTAGTGTGTATTAGCACATAAAAGCTAGATGTCATATTATGGTAGCTGGCTCCAGCCTTCAAACTGCTTTTTACTTGGTGTCAAAGGGTGCCACCAGGACTTCATTCTTTGGCACTTTGCCTTTTTCACCTCTTTGTTAAAGCAGCCCAACCTTTTCCTGTGGACATTAAAGAGGGAATGTTGAACAAATGAGAAAATTGATTTACTTTGTCCTCTATCTGGATGTATATGGTACCATAATAGAGTTCTGCATTCAAGATTGATTTTTAGAGGAGTTGGGATCTTTCTCTTGCTGGCCATAACAACCTCTTCATATCGAAGCCCTTTTTGTACTTCTCTTACAACCTGACCAATAAGAAAGGAATTAAACCACATGAGAGAAGGAGTTATGTGTAGTCAGAGCCACATCTAAGACATGGAGTTGCTAGTTCTCTCAGTGGACATGTTACTGCATCTTTGTTTACCCTGACCTTCAGAACACACAGCATCTTTGGACCACCCAAGAGTTCCATCCATGCAAAATATTCTAGCCATTATTATTCACTTGGCTCAAAGTTATCACCTGCATTCCTAGTCATTGCCAAGCAGATGAACTGTCACAAAACACCAAATGTGGACATTTGATGATTTACTATGATGGAGACTATCAACTTTGGAGTAAATTAAACCTATACCGTATCTATTCCAGCAACAAAAGAGGATCATCTATACTGAGACTCAGTTATCTGCAAGTGAGCAGGACATCAGCCCTTGAGGTCCCTCTACCATTTCTTCAAGTGTTACATCTCAGCTACATCACCATCCTTCTAAACCTTTTATTTCAAGCCTAAAAGAAAACCAAAACTAATATTTTCCCTTTCTGTCCTCAGATATATTTCTTTATGTATTTTGAACTCTGAGTAAGTAATATGACTTTGACTAAAATATAATAATGATTCTATAAACCATCAGAGAAATGTTTAGGACACTATGGCATTGGGTTTTCCATTCTTTTTGTCACTTCCTAAGTCTGGAAGATGACATGGCATTCTTATCTATGTGCTGTATTATGATATTAAGACAGGAAATAACTTTTTGTATACATTTTCAGAGGAGAGCCAGAATCTTGTGAAATTAGTGTCTTTTCAAAACTAAGAGGGCCAGTAATATTCAGGTCAAACCTAATTTCTAATAAAATTTGCAAGTAAAAATAAGTCAGAGTGCATGGAGGAAGAAACAAAAACGGGGATTTAAGAGGGAAAGGAGAATAAGCCCAATTATTGAGTGTTATTCTTCTCAGGCTTGGCATATTTTTGTAGTTATCTGCATGTAGTCATTAGTGGGCAAGATTAAAAAAAAGTTTATTAAATAAGAAAAAAAAACCTCATAGGTTGCAATGCTATCCCCTTTTTCCTTACTCAAGGAATAGGATGTAGAACTTTTTTTGTTCTGTGGGCACACTTTATCTTCTCTCTTTATTCTTACTTGCTTCTATTAAAAGTTCATGTATATTTACAAATTCTTAACCATTTAGTGTAAACAACTTCCTCTAATCATTAATGGTTCAAATAAGTAGTGTAATAGGACATACTTCCAGCAGATAGACTGAATGGACTGAATAAGTTGACCCACTTCATTTCCTCAGACAAGAAATGATATGTGTGTGGGTGTGGGTATAGGTGTGGGTATGGGTATACTGTAATTTTGTGTTACATTTTAAAGTGTATAAACCAACAGTGTCTGTGCAATTATAAGAGATAAAAATGGGCCTTGCTACTATCAATTTGTAATTCATGGTTGGAAAAATGGCTTTTAATACCCTACTGGCATTGTTATCTCCACAAAGAATCAAGGGAAAATCCCTGGATGAAAATAAATTGAAACTAGTAGGGGAATGATTTTGAATCTCTTGGGAATTTTGTGTTTTTAGAAAATAGCTAAAGGAAATAACTTGCATTCTATACTGACAGCTAAAATAGAATTAAAAATTTGTATTTTATTCTCTCAAATGTCTAAATGTCTTAGTTAATCTCTCAGTTGCCAGAAACAACTAAATTTGTTTTTCTATGCTTATTATTCATTGAAGCCTGTGGATGTTTTTGCCCTCTTAGTACTGTTGAAAGCTAGACCTCGTGAGTTATCCATATGAAAGGAGACTATTTAATATCATATTTAAGACAAAATTCCTCTATTTCTATGTGATTATAAAGTTCAGGTGGAAAACTCGATAATGCTTAAGAATAGTCTATTTTTTAAAAGAATAAACACTTGCCTTTTTAAAAAGCAAAATGAAAAATTGTTCTAATTTATATTTGTTTGGCTGATTCTTTGACTTATTCAAGACTGAGTCATGAAGAAGATTACTTTGAGACTATTTTCAAAGGCAGATGTCAACTAACCACCTTTTAAGGACTCATAGTCTACTGTGCTCATTCTTTTTAATTCAGGAAGATAAAGGATTTGTCTAATTCCAGCCTTTAAATGGAGGCCAAGATGATTTTTTTTTTCAAAACAGTTAAGTAGGTAGATTTTAAGTTTATGGAGGATGGGTTTGAAGCTGAAGTCATCCAAATAGACAGGAATAGGGTAACTGTTTTAGTTAGGTCAAGACCTAGCAATTTTAAAAGGTGAATGCTGATTTTTTTTTTTTAAATAGGCATATGGTAGCACTTTGAGTCTTCTTTTCTGGTACCTTATTTCTGAATGTTGCTGTTGTTTAATCATTTTCAGTGATGTCTGACTCTTTGTGATCCCTTTTGGCTTTTCTTGGCAAAGATACTGGTGTGGTTTGCCATTTCTGGATGTAGCCACATAGAAATTAAATACTTCTGCCCACTGGTAGAAATAAAGCAAAGTAATAGAAACAAATAAGGATTAGGAATTATTTTACAAATGGTACTTGTTTCTATTAGAACCTAAGAAAGTCACTGGAAGTACTTCTATAAGTATTGCATGTAAGGAAAAGTGGATGCTCCTTTGTCTAAGTTTGGGGTCACTCAGCAGATAATATCAATGAGTAACCAAAGCCTTTCACACATTACTTGCTTCTTCTCCTCACCCTGATTGTCTTTCACTATCTTCTCAAACCATGTGGTTTTCTACCTTTAAAACCTAGCTCGAATCTTTGCCAAGAGGCTGCTTCTGAGGAGGACTGTCCCATTTATCTTGCTTTTTGGTGTTTTCTAAGGGGGCTAGTCTTTAGAGACAGAAGTTCTTAAGTTCATGTCCTGCCACTGACATACTGGCCACATGATCGTGGCTAAGTCCCAAGCTTTCAGTGCTCTCAGCCAATGGTGTCAAACTAAGAAAGAAACAGGGGTCACTGATTTGAACATAAACATCCTTGCAGACTGCATAATGGCTTTGTTTTAAAATTTAATATTATCTATGTTTTTTACTGTATTTTTATTTATTTTCTTAAATATCTCCTAATTACATTGTAATCTGGTTTGGGCCACACTCTGGAGTATTGTAGGGCATAGGCAAGCTGGTGCATTTGACACCTCTGCCTAAAGCAACTAAGCTGGGTTTTAAACTTGTTTTTGTTTTTGTTTTAGTATCATGGATAGATTTGAGAGTCTGGTAATACCTATTGATTCCTCTGAATAATATTTTTAAATAATTGGATGAAATGCTAAATTTCATATAGGGGTTAGTGAAAATAAAGATATAGTCCATATCCCCCATCCAAGTCCACAGACTGCTTGGGGGCCATGGAATCAAGGTAAAAAAACCCTCCTATAAGATTATAAATCATAGCAAAGGAGGTGTTGAGCTACATTAGGAGAGGGGATTTCCTCATACAGAAGTTTGCCATATGAATGGAATCCCAAATCCAATCCTTAATTAGTAAATATCCCTATTATAGGAAAATAGGAAGAATAACAAATTCAGAATCAGAAGCTGGGTACAAATCCACTAGTTGTGTGACCTAGAACAAGTAATTTAACCTGAATCTTATCCAACTTATCTTTAAAACCAAAACAGTGGTATCCATAATTGATGTTGTTTGTTGTTCAGTTGTGTATGACTTTTTATGACCCATTTGGGACTTTCATGGAAAAGATACTGGAGTGGTTTGCCATTTCCTTCTCCAACTCAACTTACAGATAAGGAAACTGAAGCCAGCAGGGTTAAGTGACTTGCCCAAGGTCACACAGCTAGAGTCTGAGGCCAGATTTGAGCTCAGGAAAATGAATCTTCCTGACTCCAGGCCACACGCTCTATTCTAGTGCCACCTAGCTGCTCAGACTATCCATAGGACTATAAGGTAAGCATCAATTCTTAAAAACTATGTGAATAGAATACAAGCCCTGACAGGTTTTTACCAAGCTGACTTCTAGGATGGGCCAATGAGAAATTCATTAATAAGAGATCAACTAAGATACAGAGGGAGCTTATCCACTGTGAGATGTCACTCTTGGGGGAAAAACAATGTAGGTTCCTTGAAGTATTGCAGAATAAATATAAACATCAAAGAGTCATTGAAGGGAAGGCACATTGTAAACAGTAGAATACTATGGAAATGTGACTCAGTAGTAAATGAAGCTAAGTTCCTTTTCCTTCATATTCTGTGCTCATTGCTTGGAGGAACGTATGGTGTTTAGTGTCCTGCATGGCAACAGATTTCTAGTGAGAAATTTAAATTAGGAGAAGTAAATTCCTTGTTATACTGTATTGAGGAACCAGAGTTAGATAGGTGTGGTGGTAGAGCACTGGGCTTGGTATTAGGAAAACTCATCTTGATGAGTTCAAATCTAGCCTCAGATTCTTCCTAGCTGTGTGACCTTGGTCGTATCACTTAACCTTGTTTGCTTGTTTTCTCATCTATAAAATGAGGTGGAGAAGAAAATGGCAAAGTACTTCAGTGTTTTTCCCAAGAAAACCCCAAGTGGAGTCATCATGAAGACTCAAACATGATTGCAATGACTGAAGGGCAACAAATTGTTTAACAACGCTGCAGTGAGTGGAATGAATTTTGGATTTGGGGTTAGGCCCTGGAGTCAAAGACAGGCTTTATCATCCATTGCTTATATAAGCTTCGGTGAGTTGCTTAACTTTTCTAGGCCTCAGTTTCTTTATCTATGAAATGATGGGGTGGACTCAGATGGTCTCTAAGATCCTTTCTAGCTCTAATCTGAGATCCTTTGATGGCAATGTTATCTACAATTTCATAACCTTTTAAACATTTTTAGTCTTGAGGCAAACATCTTTCTTTGTCTCTTTCTTTGTTTCCTTCTTTGTTTCTTTGTTTGTTTCTTTGCTTGTTTGTTTGTTTGTTTCTTTTTTTGTTTCTTTGTTTCTTTGTTTCTTTCTTCTTTGCTTAAAGTTTGGCAAAGAACATCAGGGCATCATTGTTTCCAAATCCTTAAGATGATGTTTAACTGAAGCAAATATGTGTCACAGGATGCTAAGCTGGAAAGATAACCCCAGTGCCCAGGGATCTTGTTTGTTTTGGAATTTTGTTTCAGAGCAGAAGCTTTTTACCTGCCATACTCCAGAGACAAAGAGGTACTGAATCTTTTTTTCCAAGATAATCTCTAGACTGCCAACGCAGTGATGTTTCCTTTAAATAGATCAATTAAACAAGGAGGAAAGGCTTACAAGACACATGGCTTCACTTTTCATGGGATTTGAGGTGTATTTTATTAATTAAGCTAATCTTACATACCAAAACCCACTTCCATTCTGTCCATTTTACTAGGGCTCTTTTTTTTTTCCATTTATCGTTTAGCCAATAGCAATAACATTGGAAATGGTCATTATTCTCTACCCTTTTCTTCATGTTCTTTGTTCATTACCTCAAGGAATATATGATGTTTAGTGTCTTACATGGCATCAGATTGTCTAGTGCTAGATTTAAATTGTATGATTAAATTCCTTGCTGTATTTTATTAAGGAACCAGAGTTAGGTTGTTGTTCAGTTATTTCAGTTGTGTACAACTCTTTGTGACCCTATTTTGGGATTTTCTTGGCAAAGAAGCTGGTGTAGTTGGCCATTTCCTTCTCTAGCTCATTTTACAGATGAGGAAATGAGACAAATGGGTTCAGTGACTTTCCCAGGTTCATACAGCTATTAAGTGTCTGAGGCTGGATTTGAACTCAGGAAGATGGGTCTTCCTAATTCCAAATCCAGTGCTTTACCCACTTTACCATCTAGCAACCCTAGAGTTAGGTAGACCTGTAGGTATTAGCTTGAAAAAAATAAAGGATTTCTGAGGCAATGGAAGGAATTCTGGATTTCAGGTTAGAGATTGGGGGTTTTGTTTTGGCTCAGATACTCATGTGACTGTGTGGCTTTGGACAAATCACTGCCTCCCTGAATCTTAGTTTCTTCATCTATAAGAGGAAGGGGAAGGACAAATGAGTACTTAAGTCCCTTCTAGCTCTAAATATATTCTCCTATTTTTTTGTCTGAAGAGAACTAATTTGCTTTTAGTAATTTTGTAGATGTGTGTCTAGAGAATGACCTAGTCTACCTAGGTGAGTTAAAATAATCAGGCAAAGAGGAAGAAATAAATAATAATAAAAATATAAAGCTATGGTTTTGACAGAGGATTTGGAAAGTCGTCAAATACTTTAAAGTATCATTTATATGTGATCTGGAAGTAATACATGGTTGTACAGAGTATTATTTATTTGGACAATATATTTGCTAATACGAATATTTTGAATATGACAGTTTCAACATATCTTTTTCAACTCTTGGTCTTTCGGTAATGTTAATATTGATTTTTTTTTTCTTAACAGAACTTCTTGTTCTATCATTGGATGTCAGGGTTTACAATGGAATGTTCTGTTTTTCTTGAAAAACAAAAAAAGATAAAATTCCAAAAGAAAGCAGATCCATCTTTTAAACAAAAGCTCTATTGTGAGTTTACAGTAGCCTTGGGGAGAAATTAAAAACTGTTGATAGTTTTACTAAAAAGTTTCACATTCCACTTGAATATACTGTTTCATATGTTATTCTTTTGGTCCTAGACTTCCACATTTTAATTTTAATATATAAGATTTAAACCTAAGACACTGCATCTTCACACAAGCAATAGAAATAAGAAATTACAGCAGATGTGCTACATTATAAAATTTTAGAAATCATCATATATACATACATATATACATATGTATGCATACATATATACATAAATATGGGACTTTTTAGTAGAGAATTAGGGAAAGGGGGAGAAGATGAAGCACATGGTTAAGTCTATTAAGAATTGGTTTACATTTCTGTCTTGAGGAGGGAAGGGTTAGGGTTAGAAAATTTGGAACTCAAAATCTTATAAAAACACATGTTGAAAACTATATTTATGTGTCCCTAGAAAATAATAAAATGCTTTTAAGATTAAAAAAAAAGAATTGGTTTATAGCTCCATTTTTTTCTAAATAAACATGATAAGAGGTAATTTTTTTCCATTTTGTGATGGAACTTCCTGTAGAAATGCTGAAATAGTTCCTTTCACTGTTCCAGTGAGAATATTGTTTATTCAGTGAATATTTTTGTATATATTACATTCAAAGCATTATCTTAGACAGTGCGTGGGCGAGAAAATTGTAGAAAACCTGAATTCTTGCCCTCTACAAATTTACAATGAAATCCTACCATATCACTCAGGGAACTCTAGAGACCTTCTATGTCTTATAAGGTCCAGGTCAGTCTTCTCTAGCATTTAAAATCCTTCACAAACTGGAAGCAGCCTGTTTTTCAAGCCTTATTCTTCTTCCTTATGCCTTTGATTGTTTAGCCAAACCATCCCACTGCTGTTCTTCATACCCAACAAACCATCTCCTATATTCATGTCTTTGCACAAACTATCCCTCATTTCTGAAACTCCCTTCCTCTTCTTTGTCACCTCTTAAAGTCTCTAATTTTATTCAAATCTTAGCTCAAGCCATCAACCTCTGCCTCTTCTGATCCACCCAGCTACTAGTCCTCCCAGTATCCACCTTGATCTTTGGTGCTCATATTTAGTATATGTTTACATATATGCATTCTCTTCCCTTGATTGGATTTAAGCTTCTTTAGAATAGGAATGATTTCATTTTTGTCTTTGTATCTCCAATGCTTAACGTCTGGTATACAGGTTCTTAATGAGTATATTTTTGAATGTCGACTGATTCATTATGGAGTAAATCCATGTTCTGTAATGGATGGTCAATTGATTAATCCATTGATCTAACTGAATCTTTTATAAGATGCTTCATTGAAAAAAATATACCAGAGGTAAAGATAGAGGAATGCGTTGGTATCTGTTAACATTTCAGAATTATAGGAAAGTTTTCTGTATTGATCTGAATGCCAGAAGGAAAAGAGATAGAGCTTTGCAAATTCTGTACGTTGCTTTTTCCTCTGCATATCAGAAAGACTGAAGAAGCAGCTAGTAGATAGGGTGCTGGACATGGTGTCAGTCCAAAGTTCAGATTTACTTCTGATACAAGCTGTGTTATTCCAGGAAAATCCTTTAACCTTTGTGTGCCTTAGGCAGCTCCCTTAGGTAGGTTGCATATACCTCAGTGGAGTAAGCACAAATCCTTCTCCACTTGCATTCATGAGAGGGATGGTAAATTAACTCTCTGGTATGAAAAAAAGTACTCTTCTACTAAATTGTAGGTGGGACATACAGAAGGAAAGGCAAAGAAAAGACCCAAGTAATAGGGGAAATGATTTCACATGCCCCTTTCTTCTCATTTTTGTCTTTATTGCTTCTGATTTCACATCTTTCACCTTCTTGAGGGTCCCTTTCCATCTTATTTTTCTAGACCATACCCTTGCATTCAACTATTCCCTTTTCTTCTCTTCATCCTTCTTTACAAATTTCCTATACAGCTAGATAGTTCCAGTCTTCAAAAAAACAAAAGAAAAATCAAAAACAGTTTCTGATTCTACTAACTTACCTGATTAAGGGTCAGAATATGATAATGAGTTCACAAAATTTAGAATTGTTTATTAAGCTAAAAAAAATTCTCTTGTGCTCAATAGGTAGACTAAAATGTGCATTTAATTCACCAAGCACATATTAAGTACCTACTATGTGTAAGGCAAGAGTTTGCAAATAGTGAGTAGTCCAGGTATAATGATGATGTAGCAAAGAAGCTGGAAAACTATCAAAGAAGCAGGAGTATTGGGTTGGAGGAATGGCTTGAAAACCCAGGGAGGAGGGAGTATTTAGGAAGTGTGAGGGAATGGTACTCAGCAGTGACAAGTCTTGCAAAGGTCAAGTTCATCCATAACCCTGTAGAGCATTTTCAGTGCAATAATGGGAGCAGAGGACAAATTACAACCAGCAAGCATTTATTTATTAATTACTTTCTGTGTTTGAAGCACTGTGCTAATGATGCACATACAAAGAATGGTAAGAATAGTTTCTGCTCTCCTGAGGAGCAAGCATGCTAATGGAGGAGAAAACATGGATGTAAATAGTTACCTTCAATATCTATACTGAGGAAATGGAAGGTAACTTCTGAGGTTACCTCAGAGGTTGGAGGTAACCTCAGACTAGAGCAAGGGAAATATAGGGGTGGGGGTCAAGGTTATGGGAGAAGAGGAATGACCCACAATGAATGGCTTCTATTTTCTTTGAAGCTATAGTCTTCTGTTGAGAGGAAATGGGAAAGAATATGGATGAACAGATGGACTAACCCATGTGGGACTGTTTCCTTCTCAACTCAAAGAAACGTTTCCAAACCAAGTAATTTATCAACAAGCAGAAAAACAGGAATTGACAATGTAGCTATCAAGCAAGCAACCCTATTCATAGTAATTCCTCCAAAAATCATTGTGAAAAGTGATACGAGAAGTAGAAATGATGACAAAACAAGTTCTTCACCAATTAGTAAGACTCTGACTACTTCATTTTATCCAGTGAGGCAGCAGAACTAGTCCTCTTGTCTGGACATAGCTCTGTTTGTTCTGCCTGTTTCAAGTAGGACCAAATAGCCCTCGTGTTTCTGAAACCTTCCTTCTTATTATTTTCCTTTTAGCATTCACTGTTGTTTGGATTTAATTAATGTACCTTTTCTGGCCTCATTCTCTCCATGTTTTATGGTAATTTTACTTCCATGGAATGAGCAAAGAGCTGAAGTTAGATTCTCTACAGGGTATTGACGATTCCATTTTTGAACTTTTCTGCTCTACCTTCTGGAACCTGATCTGGTATGTTTGGTTACCTTCCACCCCCCATATGTTTTAGAACAATTGTCCCCTTCCTCTTTAGTATTTCTAAATCAAAGAGCAAACCTATAGTTTTATATTTGCTTTAGAAATAGAACTTTGAGGAAAGAAATTTTGTGAGTTCTTCTCTAATTATTAAAAACCATCCTACCAGGAAAAAACACAGGAAATATTGATTGTGCAAGAGCTGACTGTTTTCCTAATACCTTTGGAGAAGAGAAATGTCTTTGTATACTAGCTACTTTGAATAGAAATTCTTACCTATTATTTTAGAGTTGTTTTCAGTTAGCTGGAGATAGGAGATTGAAACACAGATATTGGAGAAAGGAAGGCTCTGTTTTTGTGAACTAAGGAAAATGAAGATACTTTTTGGAAAATGAAATCCTTTTAGAGGTTAAGTTGAGGCATATATCTCCCGGAACCTGAAGTAACTTTGTGGTATTCAGTTAAAATTCTTGAACACAGCAAGGTGAATATTTATATACTTCACTCAGTCAATTCAAGAAGGGCAGTTCAACAGCTACTTATTAAATGTCTGTTCTGTGCAAAGCACTTTATGAGGCAGAGAAGGATGTGCAAAGAACAATCAGATGTGGGTCCTGGCGTTCAGGAGCCTAAAATCTAGCAAGGAAGTTGATTTGTGTGCACAAATAATTATGAAGCCAAATAGAAGGAAGTAAAAGAGCAATGGACAGTGGACTGAGGGTTTAGCAGAGGAAAATATTACTCTTAGCTGAAGAAATCAGAAAAATCTCCATGGTTCAGGTGATATTTGAACTAAAAGCCTTGAAGGAAATAGTATCTTCAAAAATTATGTATGGGGCAGGTAGCATTACAGGCATTAACTAACAGACCCCCCAAAAATTGTGGGTGCCTTCTCCATCCTCAATTTGTATATTTTTATTTGTATCTTTGTATTCTCCCAGAAGAATATAAACTCCTTGAGGAAAGAGGCAGAATAATTCTGTTTTATGTTCCCAGTGACTGGCACTGTATTTAAGAAATATTTACTGAATTGAATTTAGGTAAAATGAAACAAAAGAAAACAAAAAAAGTGACATGTCCAGGGAATGAAGAGTAGCTCAATTTGGCTACACCAAAAAGTAGGTGAAGGATAAAAGTACAAGATGATGCTGGGAAGACAGGTTGGAGCTAGAAGTCTTTTAATTTCAGTGAAGGAGTTCAGACTTTAATCCAAATGGGGAGCTATTGAAAGCTCTTGAACAGCGACTTGATGTGAGATGTTTTTGTTTTGTTTTGTTCTTTAGAAATATTAATCTGGTAGTGTTATGTAGGAAGAATCAGAAGAGAAAAAGACTCAAGTTTGGAAAAGCCCAAGAAGAGGCAATGAACTAGGGTGGTAGCACTGGGAAGAGAATGGAGAGGATAAATATGAGATACTTAGGAAGTAGAATTGATGGAATTTGGTGTTGGGGAAAACAAGGATATCTTCAAGGTTTTAAACTTGAGTGTGTTAGAATTAAGAAGTTAAGCACATCTGGAGTGTGGATGGGGGTTGGAGAATAAAGATTTACTTCCATTTTGGACCTTTCAGTTTAAAGTGCTGGTGCACCATTCAGGTCATCTACTGAGAGATTAAGAATTGAGGGGCTAGTGTCAGATTGAGGACTTGAAGAGAGGAAACTAGAATTGAAATAGTCCTTGGGAGAAAGCCCATAAGGAACTGGGTAAAGTTGAATTTAAAAAGATCAAATACTTGCCAGGAAGTAGTAGGTTCTCCTTGAGGTACTTAATTTGGCTTTATTGATATGTTCTATTTGGGGAGACAACATGTACACATAAAGGTACTTTTCTGGTGGAGAGGCGCTAACAGCTAGGGTCAAATAAGGAACAGCATTATACAGGAAGTGGCATTTGAGCTGAGACTTAATGGAAACTGGGGATTCTGATGGAAGGAAGAGGGAGCCTTTTATTGCTTCCGTACTGTGTTTCCCCATAGTTTGGAATACTAAATGAAAAGGATATCGCCACATTTGATATAGACCGATCAACTAAACAAAACAAATGCTGAACTTCAGAGTTACAAGGCAGAATTTTAGTATTTTTCTTCTTAGGTATATATTGTATTTTTAATTTGTCAGCCCATTGATTTGGAGCAAAGGAATGAAATGATTGGAAGCCTTAAGAAATATAAAGTAGTTGATAATATAGTGGAACAGAATTGGGTAAAGGAAAGAGGGAGAGAGATATGCATAGAAAAGTATGCATAGAAGAAAGTATGAAAGATGCATGCTTTAAAATATAATATGATTTATTCACTAAGCTCTCTAACAAGTAGGAAAGACAGCTATACCATGGCTATGATTTTTGGTCATCACATTACTTATCTCATTGATGAGACTGAGAATCTCTTCAGGGATCAAAAGTGAAAATCCAAATTATATAAAGGTCATTTTGAGGATATCTTTATTTAAATTGAATCTGGAACATTGCTTCTCTACCAGGTTCTCTTGAATCATTCTTAGTACTCCCTTTTAGTGTTTTTAATATTCACCCCTTCGTTTGGTGTTTGTGATCTACAATCCACATGATGACAAGTATTGGTAGATCTTGTTTACTGGGATTGTTAAAATGTAAATTGACATTTTTTTTTCTCCCTACACTTTTTGGCCCAAATTTGAAAATAGTTTGTTGTTTTGCTTGAAATACTGGATACTTACATAGTATAGTATACCAAACTTGCTATATCTCAACATTAAGAAAAGGCAGTTTTATAATGATAAACTAAAACTAATAATGTTATGAATAATGTGCATACATGTTATAGTGGGTAGAGTGCATGACAGAGTCAGGAAAGTATGAATTTGAATCTTTTCCCATATACTAGCTGTGTGATCCTAGGGAAGATACTTGCCTTCTCTATGCCTCAGTTTCCTCTTCTATAAAATTAGGGATAATAGTAGCACCTACTTCCTTTATGGGAATGTAAGGAACAAATCAGATAATATATATAAATTGCTTCTCAAACCTTAAAGCACCATATAATTTCCAGATGTTATTGGCAGTGTAAATTTTGTATTTTAAAGAGTCAAAAGTCATCAACCAGATGCCAGAACAACTGGTTATGGTAATCAATTTTTGAATAAAAAACCAAGTAATTTTTATTGGGGGGTGTTTATAGGGATGGGGGTGGGCAGGTAGCAATATCCCAGACAAGTTGTTTGACACCATGAAATGATAACAAATAGTTTGTTCCTTTATTTTTAGCCAGTTATTTTCATGCTAGAAGAACATTTTCCTTAAAAACAAAAGACACATTTTCTTTTCTTTTCTTTCTTTTTTTTGCAGGGCAATGAGGATTAAGTGACTTGCCCAGGATCACACAGCTAGAAAGTGTCAAGTGTCTGAGGTCAGATTTGAACTCAGGTCCTCCTGAATCCAGGGCTGGTGCTTTATCCATTGCACTACCTAGCTGCCCCCCAAAAGACACTTTTTCAGTTTGCAATCATTGGATGAAAAAATGATCATGTTCACCTAAGACATCTATAGAACATATTTTCTCTAAGTTCATTATTATTATAAATTGGGGCAGCTCAGTGGTACAGTAGATAGAACATTGGCCCTGGAATCAAGAGGATGTGAGTTCAAATCTGACCTCAGACATCTGACTAGCTGTATCACCCTGGGCAAGTCACTTAACCTTAATTGCTTCAAACATCTGGGGCCATCTCTAGTCATTCTGATGTATATCTTGCCACTGGACCCAGATGGTTCTGGAGGAGAGAGTGGTAAACAGTATTGTCTGACAGGGTTTAAATCTAAATATTAGTAAGAGACATGGTATGTATTATTTGGCTAAAATTCTATGACTCATTGAGAGATACTCAGAGTGAGGCACATTAAAGTGACTTTTCTCCTGGCCCCATTTTATGACTTTACATAGCCCTTCCTCACTTCAATTCACTGCAAGTCACAACATTTGTCATGGTCCTCTTCAAGAATGAAAGACAAACAAAATTATTTTAAATGTTTTACACAGTACATAAATATGAATACATAATTTCTCATATACCACCAATGTTGTTACCTATACATAGATATGTATATGTATGTTAGGTGTGAATATAGATATTTATATGCACACATATGTGTGTATACATGTATATTTGTATATGTATATGCATATGTATGTATATAAATATATACATATACATACATGTCTCTCTCTCTCTCTCTCTCTCTCTATCTATCTATCTATCTATCTTAGTCCAGATAAGTGTTAGATGGACATGAAAGGACAGTATAGCCCATGCTCACTTAGTTAATGCTCTAGCTATAAAGACTGTCAATGAATAGCACTGAAGGGGCAAGCAAAATTTAGGACTAAGAAGCTTATTGGGGATTATCAATCACAGAGTCCTTTCATGATAACAAAGATGAACAGTATTGTCTGACAGGGTTTAAATCTAAATATTAGTAAGAGACATGGTATGTATTCTTTGGCTAAAATTCTATGACTCATTGAGAGATACTCAGAGTGAGGCATGTTAAAGTGACTTTCCTCCTGGCCCCACTTTATGAAAGAATAAGCATCTTATTTCAGAAACACATGCAAAAATCTCTATCTTTCCATTCATGTGCCATCCATCCATCCATCCTTCCATCCATCCATCCTTATCTATAGCTATCTATTTATTCCTAGCTGTATCTACATCTGTCTATCTATACCTATCTATATCTCTAAGATGGTCTACATCTATATCTGTCTGTGTCTGTGTATGTCTATCCATATATCTATCTCTATTTGAGGAGTATAGAAAGAGAAGAAGAAGGGGAAAGAGAAAGAACTTTCCCAAGGTACCACATTAAGTCCATGGGTATATTATGTATGCATATGCTTGTGTTTCCATGTATAAATGGACTTGAAGTACAACCTTAAGAGAGTTAGTAGAGTTGTTACTTAATCTAGCAAGTTGAGAATTAAGTTGTTTTCCATCCTTTTTCAAACTACCTTTATGAAGATAAGGGAGATAATACTCTGGAAAATTTCAGGATGAAAGAAGTTATGTCACACACTTTGGTGTAATGATTCAGAAAGAATGATTTGTATTTTTAAATTCCTTTATTGCATATGTTCTACCTTTATACCTCTGCCTTTAAAACTAAGGAAAAAATCTAGGCCTTTTCTTTTCTAAGAGGTTTTTTTTTGTCATTTTGTGTTTTCTTTTTTAGTATAACAAACAAATTAAAGTTTTAGGTACTTGTCATGGGAACAGTAGAATAAAACCCATCATTATTACTGCCTTTGCAGCTAATTAAAACTATGTCAACATAGAGTTTCTGCTTCCATTCCCTTTGAAAAATGATCCCTGGATGTTTGCTTTTAAAATGTAGGTAACCATTGTACTTTTTATTTATTCTAAGGGTTGCTTTCAAGAGTTTTCAATTTTGATAAAGGTTCAACAGGAAATAATACTGATATAAGCTTATTATCACAAATCAAGTCTAGTATAGTGTATAATCTTCTTTCCATGTATGGCTAAAGGTCAGTAGTACAAGTACAGCTTAAAGATTAATTATTTAACTGACTCTACAAACCTAAGTAGGGAAACTAAAAGACTATTCAGTGTATATGCATTCCTTTTATCCTGTAATCAAAGACTCCAAGAACGGGACTTTTTCTTCTCCTAACCTAACACATAGAGACATAGAGTTATTTGAAGATACGTTCACAGTGCCTTCCTGCAAGGAATCTATCCTCGAACTTTAAGTCTGACTTGTAACTTCACAGATTATTCTTTAATCTTGTGTTCTGCCTGCTATAAAGAAGTTTGATTCTATGCATGATACCCAAGTTTCACACACAACAGCGTGTCTAAATTTTTCTCTTTTTAAATGACCAGCTGCACTGCAGTTTTAAAAAGTCCATTACCACTATGTTACTATAGTACCTGCATAAACTGTAAACACTTGGCTTCATTTTCAACATACTGTTAATTTTGTACAAGTGTATTCTGGTTAGTGAAAAATGACACATTTTACTTTGCTGGCAAAATGAGGAGTCTTTTAATGATATTATTATAGAGTATATTTGGAGGCATTGCAATTATTTCTAATTGATCTCAAGAATGAATAAGAAAGACAGGAACCTCTGGAAAAAAAAACTGATTTGGGATTCAGTGTTTTCTGAGTTGTCTGTTTTTCCAACTTAATTCTTAACATTAATTGCTATCTTGAGAGAGACTGGAAAAAACATGTCCCAGTGGCTTATTCAGAGAAACACCAGGAGGTTTGTTTGGATAAGATTACTTTAAAAGCCTAGGAAGGTAAGACAGGTTGGAAAGATTTATTCCCATATGGAAAACTCAGACTTTTAATTCTATACAGTAGATGGGAGAAATGGAAAATAGTCAAGGGAGTTCACTCTTTGCTTTCAGTTGTTTAAGGTAAAATTTGGGTTGTTTTTCTCCTGCTGTAGAGCACACCTAATATCTTTTCCATCTTCAAATCTTATGAAGGAATTGAGTCCTATCTGATCCATATACTTAAGCTAAACACCATTGCTTTCCTGGAGTCATTTTTATTAATAAAGGATAAGGAAAATGTGCTAATTGGCATTAGAATTTTCATGGGAAAAGGCTAGTTTGTTCAAGTGCTACCAGAACTACGACAACAACAAAAACAGTAACAGTGATTGCAATCAGATACAAAGCAACTCTTTCTCGTGAAGTGCAATATTATGACCTATAGCTATGCAATATTCACATTTAGTTGAGAAAGCTTAAAAGGCTTTCTTCTTGAAAATTTGGTTTAACTCCCAATAGGAGGAGCAGGGGATAGAATGCCTGACCTGGAATCAGGAAAACTCTTCTTCCTGTATTCAAATCTGGCCCCAGACACTCACTAGCTGTGTGACCATGGGCAAGTCACTTCATCCTGTTTGCCTCAGATGAAGAAAATCTGTAAAGTGAGCTGGAGAAAGAAATGGCAAACCACTCCAGTATCTTTGACAAGAAAACCCCAAATGGGGTCATAGAGAGTCAGACATGCCTGAAACGACTGAACAACAAAACAATCTGTAGTTATAATCTTAGAAAATTAATTTTATATAATATTTATTTATTTAGCATAAAAAGATGGCCACTGAACATCTACATGGAGAGTTTTTATATATGCCGTCTTTAAAGTGTCATCTCCAATGTGACTGTAACTGAGAGAGGCTGAGGCTTTACATTCATTAACCTTCAGTATGCTCCTTGGTATATTTCTTTACCAAGCATGCTTCAGTGTGTGTGTGTGTGTGTGTGTGTGTGTGTGTGTGTGTGTGTGTGTGTGTTTCCAAAAGGGAACAGCATACTACCACCAAATTCCATTATGACACTAAGTGTATTAGACATAATTCTGTCCCAAGTTCATTTCAAAACAAAACAACTTCAGTAACAATAATTGTATATCTTTGTTATTCCAATATTATAGGAAATGCAGGAAAGGTAGGCTGTTGCAGGTCTCCTGTTGTCTTGGAGCCAATTAATTTATCTGGATACCAAAACTTAACCCCCCCCCCCCCCCCCCAGTATGGACTATTAAACCTTCATACTGTCAGGTTTGAGCTGGAAGCTTAGCAGCACATGACTGCAGCCTGCAGATATGTTTAAGTGAGCTGTGAGTGGACCATTTAAAAAGTCTTTAAATAGAAGTGGTGCTTACATTGCATCCAGTCTGTACAGTGTCCTGCCTGGAAAGCGAACAGTCCTTCCTCACGTTTAGTCCTGGGATTTTTACAATTAGTGATTTATTCAAAACTGCCTTAAATATTACTTTGAAGGAAAGGAGGCAATTAAAATGGTAAAGAAAAGAAACATTTTTTTTCTTTCTTTCCGCATCTTTGCTTATCAGCAGGCTGATCTGCAGGCAGAATTGCCAAGTGGTTATAGATTGGATTCTCCCAATATTCCTTTACACTTTTGCCAGCTTAGTGGCCCTTTCCTTTCCTCCTTTCCAGAGTCAGTGGATCTTACTATTTGTTTTTTCTTTCCTCCAGTTAAAATTTACTCTCAGGAAACATTTGCTAAAACTTATTTAGCAAAACAAAAGTGCTAAATGCCTCATATGGTGGCGTCTGACTTTGAGTAAGTCCCATAAAAATCCCTCTAGGCTTCAGTTTCTTCATGTATAAAACCAACAGGTTGGATTTGATGACTTCTAAGATTCTTTCCAACTCTTGAATTAGTTCTAAATGCCATGATATGATAAGGTATAAATGACTGAACATACTATAATGTATTCTATTACCCATGGGCATTTGCATTTATCTATGAGAAAGCATTTTCTAATTGTGACATTTCAGATATCATTGATCAGGGCAGAGAAGATATTTTGAGGGGAAAAGGATATCTTTTCCATGCCTTCTAATATGGAGGCAATTGTCCATCATTCATTCATTGAGGATTTATTGAGAACCGAATGTCTTTCAGGCACTGTGACAAGGGCTGTGGATAAAAATATAAAAGTGAGAGACACAGTACCTCTCTGTCAGGGAGTTTAACATTCTTTTAGTTTATTTCCATTTTCAATAAAGCTGATTCTCCCTCTCAGGTAACAGGAAGGCAATGACAATGTGAATGTTAATTTTTATTTTAAAAATCAATTTATGTACATATTAAATAAAAATACATATTAAAATTTTAATTGTGAAGGAAAATGTTTTAAACTTTTCTTTTTGGCTGAGGCATTTGGGGTTAAGTGACTTACCCAAGGTCACACAGCTAGTAAGTGTCAAGTGTCTGAGGTCGGATTTGAACTCAGGTCCTCCTGACTCCAGGGCTGGTGCTCTATCCACTAGCTGCCCCCAGAAAATGTTTTAAAGACACATATACAATAAAATCAGCATTTTAGGAAAAAAGATATACAAACTGTAGGGACAAGACAACAAAAATAGGTGCCATTCATTTATTTGTCAGAACTAATTTGAAGATTTGATCACTTTTTCAAACTTCTGCTTAAAAGAATGCCATTTTAAAGTTCAATAACTAATGAACTAATTTAGGCTCTAATAACAAAAAATTGAAACAGCACAAAGCTGCATATTAATTAGGTATGTTCAGCATTAAGGAGAGATACATTTCAGAAATTTCCCTCATATGAATGATTAAAACTTTAAAGCACTTTCTATGTGTAAAGCACTTTGCTAAGCATTGAGGACACAAACAGAAAGGCAATACAGTCCCTGCTCCTGAGAGGACTTGAGCAGTGTTTTGTAAACCTTAAAGAGTTATACAAATGTCATTTTTTTAAAGCATTACTATTATTCCTTTTCTGATCACTTCTATAGATGATAATATCTTTTATACCCTCTCTCATATACAAGTCAGAACTGGTTAGATGTTTCCACTTACTTCTGTCTACCATATGCTTTTCACTTGCTTTGTACTATGGACTCTTCTGAGATTAGAATTGCCTATCATTCATAATCTTTAACAAAGGATTCTGTTTTGTTGTTTTTTTTAAAAGAGGAAGGGAGGAGGAGTTTGAGATTATTGAAATTATTTGTACAACTTCCCAAACCCAATCCTAGGAGATTTCTTCCTATTTAATTCTAGGCTCAAATCTGTGAAATACCTATGCACAAGATATATGTATACATGGGTTCATTCAATTGATTATTCATAAAATTACATGTCATTATTTCATAAAGCAGTTTTCCTCCTAATTTGAATGACAAAACTTATCTCTTTTGAAAAAACATACATCTCACTGATATTTATCTGGGGCATGAAGGCAGGACAATATCATCTTCAGCAGGCATATTTGGACAATAGGTATAAATTGTATCAGGAGTTCTTAATCTTTTGTAGGGCGGATCATGTACCCCTTTGGCAATCAGATGAAACTTATAGGCTTTTCCTCAGAATATTTTTTTTTGATGCAGAAAATAAAATACATAGAATCACAGAGGAAACTAATGATATTGATATACAATTATTAGGATAGAAAAAGTTAATGGAGCCCAGGTTCTATTTGGATTTGTCACAGGACATCCTCTGTGACTATAGTAAACATGCTTTATGACTCTTGTTGATATACATAGCCTTCCAATTCTGATTTTATATTCTGTATTGCTCGAAGTTAGGGGGTTTTCTTCATCTTTTTGTGTCGTAGACCCCTTTGGCAGCCTGGCAAAGACCATGGAATGGACTTCTTTTCTGAATGGTTTTAAATACAAAAACCAAAAAAAAAAAACCCCAAACCCAACCAAACAAAAAACAAACAAAAAAAACATTGGTTACCAAGGAAACCAGTTACAATTAAATAGTTTTCAGAATCTTAAAAACAAGTCCAGAGGCTCTAGGTTAAGAACCCTTGTTCTCAGTCAGTTGTATGACTGTGAAAATGTGTGCTGCTAAAGAAAAGTGGCTCAGCAACTGTCCTTTATCAGATTTTCATTGAAGATACCCCTGATTTATGTGTAGACCCTTCTTATAAAGACTTTATTCAGATGACAAAACAGGCAAATGAGTAAGTAGTAGATATTTTCTCAGTTGATTTTTTGATAAAAATCGCATTTATTCCCATGATGTTTGGAATTTATAATCTTACTGTCTTTGAAGTGTCTTGAAAATGTTTTCTTCATATGATCATAGTTTAGAGTTGAACTAGACCTTAGAGGTTTTCAAGTTCAACCCCTCTCATTTGGCAGATATGGTAAGTGAGATCCACAAAGGTTTATCTTCACCAGGTTTCTTTACTTAACAAGTATCTTAGGCATTATCTTAACCCAAGACTTCAAGGCTTGAAGTCCAACATTCTATCTACTGCCCCATGCCTTTAAAGCTGTTATTCCATATATATTTGTTTAGGTCCAGTGGCTTTTTATGACATGTCCTTTCCGTTTCTTCACATAGCCCCGTGGGCACTAAAGCAATATAGAATCCATATGTCCCAATTTCATTACTGCTGAAAATAGATGGCTTTGGAAGCACCAGATAATCTGTTGCAATTCATATTCATTTGCTGTACTGACTACCTGGATCTCAGACCATCCTCTGCATTTCTTCCCCAACTGCCTTTTGCATTTGGGGAGGCAGGATTGCTCAAAAATGCCCATTCTGAAAATGAACTTCTTCTCCAAAACTTTGTTGGTTTTGACTTCCATTTCTCTCAGCTAGGGAAATAAACCAAGTGTGTGAATGCTGGCAGAAGCAATTTCTGTACTCTTTCAACCTCATTGTTGCTGCCTACGTCACATTGATTGAATTTTCTTTTAAAAAAAAATGCTCATAGAATCAATGCCTTTATTTTCATTTGATTAATTTTCCAATTTATAGCTTGTTTAAATAGATCATGTTAGAGCTTTTGTAATTGCCTCCAGTGCCTCCTTCTCATTTTATCTTTTCTTTTAATTTGATATTGATTTCTGCTCTAACCTGTCAATAATCTGACTGCACACAAACAACTGTGATCATAAAACTTTCATTTAAGTCACTGGGTTTTTCTGTTTCTTAAGGTAGTTAGTTCCATTTTTGTATGATGTTCAATGTTTTCATTTATTTGACAATGATAATATCTAGCATTTATATAGTGCTCTAAGGTTTACAAAGTGCTGTACAAATGTTAGCTCACTACAGGCCTATGATGCTATTATTATCCTTTCCATTTTACAGATAAGAAAACTGAGGCTGAGCAAAGTTTAGTGACTGGCTCAGGGTCCCATAATTAGTAAATGTGGGGCAATATTTGAATTCAGGTTATGCTGACAAGTCTAACATGCTTGCCCACTCTGCTACCTAGATGCCAATTTAAGCATTCTCCCTAATTACTTTAATATGTTGTATGTGTGTATATTTCTTAACTGTAGCAGTAGCACAGATATTAATACTATAAAAACATAGGTTTCTAGAACTGAAAGGGACCTTTGAGGATACTGTAGCCAAGGGGAGTTCATGACAATTCCCAAGGTCACGCCAGTAGCAGAGCCAGGATTTGAACCCAATCCCTCTGATTCCAAAGTTCTTTTTAGTCTTCTACACTTCCTCTGTGAAGTTTATTCTACTGCCTAATGTAGAATAGAATTGTAGAATATAAGAGATGAAAGCAGCTTTGGGGATAAATTATCTCTTTTGAAACCAATGTTTTATAAATGAAATAACTAATTTCCACAGAATTTAAGTGACATCAACAAAGTCATACGGATGGTTAGTAGTAGACTTAGAATTGAAATCCAGGTCTCTTGACTCCCAATTTATCTTTTTTTTTTTAAACATTTTTATTTAAAGTTTTGAGCTCCAAATTCCCTCTCTCCCTCCTACCTCCTCTACCTCTCTCCCCTCCCTGAGGCAAAAAGCAGTCAGGCATAAATATATACATATGTGCAATTATGCAAAATATTTCCATATTACTCATTTTGTATAAGAAGACTCAAATAAAAGGAAAAATGAAAGAAAGTGAAAAATGGCATGATTCACTCACTCTAAGTCCTTTTTCTGGAAGTAGATAGTATGCTTTAGTGGGGTGGGGTTGGGCAATGAAGGTTAAGTGACTTGCCCAAGGTCAAATAGCTAGTAAGTGTCAAGTGTCTGAGGCCGGATTTGAACTCAGGTCCTCCTGAATCCAGGGCCAGTGCTTTATCCACTGTGCCACCTAGCTGCCCCCTCTTGCCTTTCTTTTACTTGACATTTAGCTCCTTAAAGTGCGGGCACTGTTTCCAGGCTACACTATCCCAAGCTTCAGGAAGTCCCAGGTGGTATGATTTAAGGAAGAGCAGGTTCTTCACTTACCTGGCCTGTTCCCTGATCCTTAGATGACCCTAGACCAACTTGCTAATCAACCAGCTTTGTGTTTTGTAGTTGTCAACTCTGATGAGCCTGTGCCCCTCCCCGACCTGGACCACGGCTACTCAAACCTACCTCCTGGCTCCCAGCAGGGGTGAAAAACCCAAGTTCTGCCTCAGCACCAACATAGACCCCTGCCAAGGGCTCAGCCCTCTCACCAGACTGTGAGCTTAGTTTCAGATGACACTGGTGCTGCAGCTGATTCAGAGGCTCTGGGGGTCTCTTTCTCTGGCGAGGCCTTCCTGGGACTGGATCTGTGTCAGCATGACTATGGGGTTGGGCTCTCCCCCAATTTATCTTAAAACAGTTTAGGTAGGAAGGTAGACACCCTTTTTCTCAACCGGTAAATAAATAATAAAAAATTACAGTCTCCGCCTACATTATGACACATGGAATGAGAGATGACTAAGTTCTCATAAGTAGAGATTTAGGCAAGGTATTAAAACTCTTTCTTGTGTCCTTTAATTTCACATTTCAACAGGAGGTACCTTGAATTATGATAGTTGTCCTTGTTTCCTTTTAGGCATGGTGACTGATATTTACTTCAGCTGTGACTCGGCTCTTATTATTGTAGGATATGCTTCCTCTCAGGTACGAGTGGTGAAAGTCCAAACTTGGTGAGACTTCTCATCCAGAATTTGTTTAGGAAATTAGCTTGCAGAACTGGCCTGTTAATAGGAGTCCATAAACCATAGCTATGGGGTTCAAAGCTATTTGCGGATTTGACCCCTTGGTTTTGCTTTCACATAAGGCAGGATGGCCAATTAATCTACTCAAGAAACATCATAAGCTTGCAGTTGCTTAACAACATCAAAGCAAACAATAACTGACTACTTTTTTTCTAAGCTCATTTGTATTTAAAATAGCCTTGAACTTGTTAAGTTGAAGATGACTAAACATTGTCCAGATAGTTGGTGACGCTAAAATTAAATTAAAACTCAGCACCCCATATTGACTCAAGGCGTGAAGGTGAAGGCTTGAAAAGGCTGAATTTTCATTGAACAGAAATTAATCTCAGAGCTCTGGATGCTACCAAATTAATTTTATCTTTGGAAGGTTCTGTTTCTAGTAATACAAAAGCACTTTTCTCTCCATTGACTTCCACCATGATACTTTCCCAGAAATACTTTCCCAGAGGCAAAAATGTTTTGTTTTCTTTTGTTAAAATAAATCTAATGTAAAATATAAACCACTAAACTACTTTTCAGAAGTGATTATTTCATTGTTTTCTCTGTATCCCTAGAAACTAATACACACCGTACCTATCACATAGTAGGTGCTTAATTGGTTGGTTGGTCAATTAAAACATATCTTCACCTTTGATAAATTGTGGGAAGCCTTTCAGACTGTCAGATGTAGGAAATGCAAAGAGATGGGCATAGGGTATCTATGCCAACCACCAGTCACTTGCAAATTTTCCCTTCTTATGTATTTTTCCTTTAAAATGTAAGTGATAAAATGTAAGTGATAAAATAAGTGATAAAAATATAAGTACTTCCCATATATGTGTGTGTATACACACATACATATATATATACATGTATACATACATATACATATATGTGTGTGTGTATATATATATATAATTACCATGATTTCACCAGTTAGGGAGTAAGCAACTCCAAAATCAATTGAGATTGATGCCTGCTCTGCAATGTCTTGAATGTTAAGTCAAGAGCTGAAACTTGAAGCCAGGTCTTCCTGTTTCAGAGGTCAGTTCCCCACTCTGCCATGATGCCTTTCCTAACATAAACCTCTTACTTAAAACATAAAAATATCATCTTTTCAATGAAGTCTTAATATTGTTTTTCAGAATAATTGCAATGCATCCTTGACTTTTTCCTCTCTTCTACCAAGTCACCAAGCTCCAAAAACCTTATTTGTTTGTTCATTTATTTATTTAGTTTTTTTGTACTTTATTTTAAAATATAATTTTATTTTTAACCTATGAAATAAAACAAGCATTTCCATAACATAGAATAAAAAGAAAAGATGATTGCACTGGGAAAACTGGAAAGCAGTTTAGCAGAAACTAGACTTAGATCTTATACCGTTTACCAAGATAAGGTCAAAATAGATACATGACCTATATATAGAGATATTACAAGATAATGTGAAGAACATGGAACACATTACCTATCATTCTTATGGATAGGTGAACAATTTATGAATAAACAAGAGATGGAGAACAGTGTGAGGTATAAAATGGATAATTTTAATTACATTAAATTAAAACATTTTTGTATAAATAAAGCATGTAACCAAGATAAAAAATAAAGTAGAAAATTGTGGGAAAAAGTTATAGACAGTTTCTTTCTCTTTTTTCTTCTTTTTTTTCTTTGTTGAGGCAATTGGGGCTAAATGACTTGCCCAGGGTCACACAGCTAGTAAGTGTTAAATGTCTGAGGCCTGATTTGAACTCGGGTCCTCCTGAATCCAGGGCTGGGGCTCTATCCACTCTGCCACCTAGCTGCCCCAGACAGTTTCTCAGATAAAGGTCTCATGTATCAAATATATAAAGAACTTTATGAAATCTATAAGAACATTCGTCTTTCCCTAATGGATAAATGGTCAAAAGATATGAACAGGCAGTTTTCCAATGAAGAAATCAAAGCATTTTATAGTCATATAAAAAAAATGCTCTAAATCATTATTCATTAGAGAAATGCAAATTAAAACAACCTTGAGGTATTATTTTAAATCTATCAGATTGGCTAAAAGGGGAAAACTACAAATGTTGGAGGGGATGTGGGAAAATTGGGACTGTAATTTGCCGTTGGTGGAACTGTGAAGTGGTCCATCCATTTTGGAGAGCAATCTGGAATTATGCCCAAAGAGTAATTAAACTTCTTATACCCTTATACCATAGATGATTAGGGAAAAAGGAAAAGAACCTACATTCATTTGTAAAGGGACAGTCTGGGGTTAGTGGAGGATCTGGTCAATAGAAAAAAAATTGGCCCATCTGATGACCTAAGGTCATGACTTTGACTTCATTAGCACCATTTTCCGCTGATAACAAACTAACCTTGGGCAGTGCCCTTGTGAATACATGATTTGGGGTAAAAGTGGAACAATATTGATGAACATGCATAAGTTCACTGAAAGCCTATCACCACTGACCCAGAGAGAGGAGCTTGAAACACTGATGGTTGAGGGAGGAACACGTTTCATATAAAGAAAGTCATATTGATTATTGCCAGTATTAACCCAAATAGAACAAAATACTAGGGTTATAAAAATGTTGGGTGGCATAATTCTTCCTGTGGTATTTGTGGGTTTAATAATGGCATATGGATGATGATTGACATGGTAGTTCAGACCAACGCAAGAAATTGTGCTTGGAGAGTCAGTCATTTCTCTGCCCTTTTCCCTGTTTTATCCTAGCCAAAGCATTGGGGTTGTTTTTTTTGTTTTTCTGCAAGTTATATGCTTTGCATTGTACTGTTTATGAGAGAAGCCAGAAGATGATTAGGTCATTAAATGGCTTTAAGGAAACCAATTAACTTTTCTAATTCTTAAGAATTTCTCTTATTTCAGTGGTGTGGATAATTGAGTCTGAGTGGGGACTGAGTAGAGAGCTAGATACAAAGGCAGGAGATGTGGGTTTAATATATGATTGTGAGAAAGATACTGAATCTCAGAGCTGTAGTGTCTTCATATAATGGGGAATAATAATTCTTGACCTATTTCACAGGATTGCTATGAGGAAAGAATTTTTTGTTTGCTTTTGGTCTGAAGCCCCACTTTCATTTATGTAAGGGAACTATAACAATTCAGATTGGCACCTGCTCTGCAATTTATACTTTCAGAAAGTTTCCTGGAATACTGAGAGTTGAAACAATTTTGTCTAGGGTCTTACAATCTGCATATGTTAATGGTATGACTGGTACCTAGGTCTTCCTGACTGAGGTTAGCTCTCTATTAACTATCAGAGGCTATGCTGAAAATTTAGTTGTTATGGCATCCTTCACCAGCAACGTTTGCAAGTCCTTCATGCCTTATCAGTTTTCATGAGCTTATTTTGATCAAATGTTTTATCATCTGGTGGTAAAACTTCTGGTGATGAACCTCTCTGGAGATAGCTTTATTGGACTTTAGATGAAAGACATGCTCTCCACTTCACTATTGGAAGCATTTCTAACTTTGTAGGACTCCCTAGAACTAATGATGCTCGAGCATCGAAGAACCAGTGGCATGGCATAGGAATAAGACTGTAGCAAAAGAGAAAACATTCTAATTTACACAAGTATCAAATCTTAAGTTTGGGGAACAGGGTAAAAACGCAAAAGGATATTTGGGGAAGATCTTTGATAGATGAAATCTTGATTTTAGGGGGTTTTAGAATCACAGAATCTCAGTACATTGGTTTCCTTGGTCTTCCATGAACAAGTCACTCTCTCCGCCCTGGACATTTTCTCTGTCTGACTCCATGCTGGGAATGCTCTCCTTTCTTATTTCCATTTCCTGGCTTCCTTTAAGTCCCAGCTAATGACCCATATTCTACAGGAAGCCTTTCCCAAGCCCTCTTAATTCTAGTGCCATCCCGCCATTAATTGTTTCCTTTTTATCCTGAATATAGCTTGTTTGTACATATTGGTTTGTTTCTTGTCTCCGCCCATTAGATTATGAGCTCCTTGAGAGCAGGAACAGTCTTCATTGCTTTTTCTATCCCCGTGGCTTAGCACAGTGCCTAGCACACATAGTAAATGCCTGATAATTGTTGACTGCGTTGGAAGGGACCTCAGAGGCTAACTAGTTTAGTTCATAAATGAATAAGAATCTCTTCAACAGTAATTGGGGTTTTTTTTTGGTTTGGTTTGTTTTTTTTTACCTTTTGTGTGTGTGTGTTATGGACCCCACTGACAATATGGTGAATCTTATGGCCCCTTCTTTCTCAGAATGATGTTTTTAAAAGCATAAAATAAAATACATTGGATCACAAAGGAAATGAATCAGAGAAAAATATAGTTATTCTTTTTTTAAAAAAATCAAATGCACTGCCTCCAGAGAGAGTAGATTCTCCTGCCCTGGAAATCTTCAAACAGAGGTTTCATAACAACTTTCAATTTAATTTGTATTGAGAATCACAGTATTCAGTACTGGAAAAAAAGATTTATCTATCTATTAAAAGACATTATGAAAACTCTGCTTGAAGATGTCACAGTGCAGGAAAATTTACTCTCTCCAGAAGCAGTGCCTTTCATGTTGGGACAGTTCTAATTATTAGCCAGTTCTTCCTTCTATCCAGCCTCAATTTGTTTCTCTGCAACTTCTCATTGCTCCTAGTTCTCTCTTCTGGGATCAAATCTCACTTTCCTATCTATTACAGCCCATCACATATTTGAAGATGACTATCCTGCACCCCATAAATGTTCTTGAGATTCCTTCAGCTAATCTCTATGTGGCATGATTCCAAGGACATCCACCATACTGGTCACCTTCCTTTGAATAATATCTTTCCTAAAGTATGGTACCAGATATAGGGATAGGGACTGGGGTTGTGAATTCACTGGTGTAGGGAACTTGCAAGAAAGGAAACCCCCTCTACCAACACAAGTGGCCACTTTCTCTGCATCATATCATCTTAGTTAACTAGAATCCTGAAAGATTAAGTGACTTGCCATAGAGTCATGCAATGCATCAGGCTTTGGACTTGAACCCATGTCTTCCTGGGTTTGAAGCTCAGCATTTTTTTATTGTTTTCTCCTGGCGACCAAAACTGAATATAATATACCAAATGTAGGCTGATTAGGGCAGGGTGCAGCAGTACAATTACCTCTTTAGTCCTGAACATCGTGCCTCTCAATGCAAATCATGATCACGTTAACTCCACTGGCTGCCACATCACACTGCTGACTCATATAAGCATGCAGTTTACTCAAATCCTCAGCTATTTTTTAGACAAATTTCTTCTTAGATGCCTCCCCCATCTTTTTTATGAAGTTGATTTTTTGGAACCTATCCATGTATAAGGCTTGGGTTATACCCAAGCATGGTATAGTGGATAAAGAGCAGGTCTAACAGTTAAGGATATCCTGGCTTCAGGTCTTGCCTCTGACACATACTAGCTGGTTAAATTGGATAAATCATCCAACATTTTAGTGCCCCTGGATAACTTTACAAGACTGTAAGTTATAGAGGTTTTGTTGTTGTTTTTACTTATTTTGTTTTTCCATTTTGCATTGGTAGAAGATGGTTTCTTTTTTTTTTTTCTTTCTTTGTTTTTTTTTTTTTTTAGTGAGGCAATTGGGGTTAAGTGACTTGCCCAGGGTCACACAGCTAGTAAGTGTCAAGTGTCTGAGGCTGGATTTGAACATTTGAACTCAGGTACTCCTGACTCCAGGGCTGGTGCTCTATCCACTGCACCATCTAGCTGCCCCGAAGATGGTTTCTTACAGGGAGGTTTTGTCCCCAAAATTAAAAATAAAATAAAAACACTTTACATTTACCCCTATTATATTTCCTCTTAATAGGCATTGATTATTCTAGTCTAAAGACAATTTTAGACACAGTCATTCAACATGTTTTTGTCATCTGCAAATTTGACAAACATAATTAACTTTTTTTCTACCCAAAATATTCATAGTATTAAATACTATAGGGCCATACATAGATACTGTAGTCTCCAATAAAGACCTACTTCCAAGTAGACATTAAATCATTAATGATTACTCTTAGGGTCTTGGCAATGAACCTGCTCCAAATGCACCTACATGGATTATTCTATTAATAGTAGAAATTTCTACTCCTATTGGTAGCCTGGTCTTTTCCAATTCCTCTCCCTATCTACGTGCCATCACAAATGATATGAGGATTCACCCAAAGTAATCAGGGAGATATAATTGCAATGTCTAGTAAAATCCGTAATTTCTCTTAAAACTGCTACCTAATCATTGTCAAGATCTCCATGATTCTGGTCTTTTTCCTGGAATAATAGCTTATGGGAGAGAAGTTATTGGAGGAAGCTCCCTTATTTCATCCATACAGATTGCATGTTCTTAGAAATCTTTGTCTCTATCCCTATCCACAGCATACTGTTTTTTTTTTGTTTTTTTTTTTTTTTTTAGTGAGGCAGTTGGGGTTAAGTGACTTGCCTAGGGTCACACAGCTAGTAAGTGTTAAGTGTCTGAGGCCGGATTTGAACTCAGGTACTCCTGGCTCCAGGACCGGTGCTCTATCCACTGCGCCATCTAGCTGCCCCAGCATACTGTTTCTATCCAACAACTCTGCCTCATAAGCTAATTTAGAATGTCCTTGCAACAGCACTTTGAAAAAAATATTACTTTATATGAAATGAATTTAATCTCCATCTCTTGATATAGAAATTCTTTCACATCATTTATGTAGAATATCAGGCATGATACATGACTTTTATTAGGGATTAATTTTCATAGTACTGCCATGAATTTTTTGTTAGGCAACAAATAATCCAGGCAATATCTGATGGGGAAGAAATGTATCCATGACTGATTCATTTCAAAACTATGGTGAGTCACTTAACCCTCATTGCCCCACAAACAAAACAAAATAAAACAAAAACTACGACTGTTCAGAGTACTTTTGAGAATAGCATAGTCTGTGGCATTATTTTTTTTTTAAAGTATAGTTTCACCTATCCTGTGATTCCTCCTCCTCTCAGTACCTTGTCAACCCTGGCTTCTCTTACTTCGGCTTATCAACTGTCCATCAAGCATGGGGTCTGGCCAAATGAAGTGTCACTCGCCAAATTCTCAAGTTACCCAAATAATCTCCGTAAACTTTTTTTTTTTGCCTTTTTTTGCTAGGGAAAATTTGAACCATTTTCCCTAGTTCAATTAAAGTTATCTAATAAGAATGTCTGCTTTTCTTATATAATAGAATGTTTTATTTTTTGAAGTTTTTATTTAAAATAATTTGGGTTTGAAAATTTTTTGAGAATTTCATGATTCCTTGAGATATTAGATAAAGTTTTAATTCACCAATAGAGTTCCTATCCCATTTTCTAAAACACTTCATTTCTTCTTTCCTTCTTTCTAAAAGGAATAAGTGTTTATACTTCATTTCAAGGTAACACCTTGAAGGTAACATTTTTACTTGTGTCCTGGACTTCTTTCTCTCTATCTTTCTTAGACATTGCTCCATGCTCTGTTGTACTGTTCTCTCACTGTCAGTCTGTCATAGGCCACCATCTTTTGCCTTTGAGTCTACAAACCTGCTAATACCCTCAAATCTGACCAATACAAAACAACAGAAACCTTTTATTGTGTCTGCTATATCTGCACATAAATCATCACAGCACTTCTTCATCATGAAGCTTCTAAAAGAGTAGCCTACACTGCCTGTCTCTACTTTGTCACACCCATTCATTTACCCAGACCCCGCAGTCTGAATTCTGCCTCTTCACTGTAGCTTCTCTTACAAAAGTCCTCCCATTTTGTTTCTTTCCTAGGGCTCCTGCCCCTCCAGCCCCCTGTTACATTTAACACCATCATCCACCCTCTTCTTTAAACTCTTTTCCTCCCTTAGCTTCAAAAACTCTGGACTCTGATGGTCCACCTCCAGTGATGATTCTTTTCTCTCCCATAGCTTTTGTCTTGAAATTCCTCAGTTATTTTCTTCTGAATGGTCCTTTTTCTCTTCTTTCTACATTTAGCAATATCATGTACACTGACTGTTGCAATTATCATCTTTACAAGCATGGTTCCAAAGTTTTATTTCCATTCATCTTTGACCTCTTTCTCCAGTCAGTAGTTTGACTCATAGAACTGAATAGAAGCCCTTCATTTTACTAATGTGGAAGCTAAGAGCCAGAGAAGTGAAATAAGATGCTCAAAGTCCCACAGTCAATCAATATTGATTAAATTGCTCCTCTATATCAGGCTGTGTGCTAAACACAACTAACAATTTTAAAGCCAACGTTTTGTTTTGTTTTTCCACTACACCAGGCCGTATTCTGCAATCTTCTCCATAATACCACCGATATGGTCTTCAGCACAACGATCTCAACATGTCCAAAACTGAGCTCATCTTCCTTCCAAAATGCCCCATTGTTCCTCACCTTTCCATCTGTTAGAAGAACCACTATTTTGTAGCAGTCACTCAGACTCAAAAATCTAATAGACACCTTTGATCTCTTCCTCTTTACTCTACATGCCTTTTGTTGCTAAGTCCTATCATTTTTGCCTTCAGAAATTTCCACACCATTATCTCCATTTCTCCATTCCCATTCCCAGTACTATAGTTTAGGCCTCCATTACTTTTTTTTTTTCCTGCACTATTGCAAGAGCCTCTTATCTAGTCTCCTCACCTCTAGACTGTGTCCCCTCCAAACCTACATACTGTCACTGGAATACTTTTTCTAAAGCATAACTCTCTCTCTCTCTCTCTCTCTCTCTCTCTCTCTGCATTTATAATCCACTATTGAGAAATCTTTACTGGTTCTACATTAGCACTCCAAAAGTTGAGTGGTTTCCTGGAAGTGAGTATCCCCTGCACCAATGTAAATTGCAACCCGCCATGTTTTTACTAGCTTGTTGAGTGAATATTTGTGGCCAAAAGATACCCATCACCTAGTAGCCAACCTTCTGGTATTGAGCCTCTCTCAATTTATCTAGGCCAGTCCTCATACTGTGTACACATAGTCTGTCTGCTAGGTTTCCATTTCTATTCAACAATAACACACAAAAAGACTGAATAAGCACCTAGAGAGACACAAGGTTTCAATAAAACATGCTTTTTTGCATCATTACGGTGCTTTTAGGTTTAAAAAAAACTACAAAGATTATTTTTCAACTTTTTATAGAATGAAATGTATTTTTTGAATTAAGAAGCATTTATTTTCTCTTCTGAGAAAGAAAAAACAAAACCCCGTAACATACACACAGTGAAACAAAACAAATTCTCATATTAGCTACATCCAGAAATGTGTGTTTCATTACCTGTCTGTTGGTTTTTCATATTTAAATGTTTCCCTTGGTTTCTGTGTCTGCGTATTTAATCTACTGCCTCTCTTTCAGGAGACGGATAGCATTCTTCACCAGTGTTCCTCTAGCATTGTGGTTTACCATTGTGTTCATTGGGGTACTTAAGTTAAAGCATGTTCTCTGTCCTCATGGAGTTTAATTATCATTAATCATCATGGGATGGGGGAGGTTGGCATATGTAGAAAATTATTCTCAGTACAAACTAAGACATGATAACCACCTCAGAGAGCCTCTGTTGCCTCCATGTCAGGGCCAAGGTCGCAATGTCAAAGTCCCACTCTGCTGGCAAAGGCTTAACCTTGTACGTTGTTGGCATGGCCTTCGAAGAGACTGAGGTTGCCTTCTTCATACAATTATGAGGCATTGGGCTAGGCTTTTAATACAGGGGCTCTTCATTACTAACAGAGTAAACTCCAACCTTCTTCAGTAGGCAGGCAAGGATTTTCCGTTTGACTCTGACTGATCTAACTTCCCACCGTGACTTTCCCACAAGTACCCTTTGCTGCTCTAAAACTTTATTCTTTGCTGCTCCCTGAAACATGCCTCTTCTTTTCTTACTTTCATATCTTTCATTGTCCATTCTCCCCCCCCCTCTATCTCTCCTTCAGTTCTACCTACCCTCATATCTACCCTTAACTAGCCTGGAGACTTACCTAAAACAAGTGATTCAATATATCCAGGCCTCTGTTTTGGATGGCCGAAAAATGCAATGAAGTTGGTAAAAAGAAGGCAAATAGAAAGTGATGGTAATTTTTCATGTAGCTTCTATGAACAAGATTAGAAGAAAGGTCTGTACCTTGGGTTACCTACTTTTGAAGCACAATTATGCTTCATCTTGGCAAATAGATAATGGAAACAAAAAGGTTTTCATCAGAAATTTACCATGAGATCTCTAAGTTTGAAGGAATTTGTAGGTGAAATCTTCATGAAAAACAATATAAAGCCAAGGAGTGTTGGTACATACCTGTAATCCTTTATACCAGCAGGCTGAAACTGGTGAATATCTTGAACTTAGGAGTTCTGAGATCCAGTGAGCATAGCCAATTAGGTGACTGCAGTTAGTCAGGCATGAATTTGATTAATTCCCAAAAGTGAGGTGGGGAAGGGAGGAGGACACCAGGTTATATAGGAAGGGGTGAACCAACCCAAGTCCAAAAATGGAGATTAAGGTTCTTGTGATGATTAGAGAGGGAACAGATCTATG